>NC_087389.1:5752620-6417620 GCF_963675165.1 Halichondria panicea
CGTAGTATGCTGGTACGTTACAAAATAAACGATAAAAATACGCTCAAGATACGCTACGTATCGTTGCGTTTTTTTTCTAATCAACCGTTGTTAAATTTTTCCTTCGGCCACACCCAATGCTGCTCTGCACGCAGCTAGCTAGCTAGAACTCTTGCAGCAGTTAGCTGTTAGATATAATTATAGCTAGCTAGCTAGCGTTTTCTAACCTTGTAGAACAGAGATAGGACTCTATAGAGACTGCAGACATCCTTTTTGATGAGAAGGTTAAAGAACTTGTGAATGGTACGTTTTATGTCTTTGTTGTAGATCTAGAGCTAGGCTTACAGCTAGACTTAGCCATAGCATAGCTAAGTAGCTAGACTAGCTACAATACTCGAGATGACTAGGATTGTCTCTTTGTTCGTTTTCTAAAACTTTTCTGCAAAACGCATAGCATAAGCTAAGTAGCTAGACTAGCTACAATACTCGTCTTTGTTCGTTTCCTAAAACTTTTCTGCAAAACGCACTTGCAACGTGCAATGGTAATTAGCAACGGTACAGTAAATTCAACGCTTTTGATGCGGTGTCAAAACGGAAACGCTTCGAATGTACAACGGACGTACTACGTAAACGGAACGGGTACTTTTTTTGACCGCTACTGTAGCTTATGTTTTACAAAACTTAAGTTATGGACAGTCTAAGTTAGCAAATAATTATTTCGAAAAGTAGTGGCTATTTTTATTTCTAAATCTCCCCTAAAATGTAGAGGCCGGTGGTTAGTACCAACCACCACCACCGACCAGTGTGGGCACATCACTAGCAACCTATAACTAGGTATACACACACGCATGAACAGCTAGTCGGACAATACGCACAATTAGCGTGTGCTACAACAATACACAAACAAACAAACTAACAACAACACATTGCTACCAATCAGCACACACTCATCAATACCATATAGCTATTTCAAAGGGATACAAAATTAATCTTTTAATCGTGAAAATGCATAATTCAAGTTACGAGCACTCAAAGTTAGCTATCAAACAGAACCATGCAGTTTGGATAATCACCAAGGTTGGATAACAACTATTTGAACGACAATAACTTGCGTACCTAGGACCTTGGTCTTGCCTGGTGTGTGTGTGTGTGTGTGTGTGTGTGTGTAGGGGGGGGTTACTACGGTAGATGAATAGCAATGGTATTGTATATAGGAGGGGGGTTGTTAAAACACTTTAAATTCCACTACAACATGACCTTAGAAAGTACAAGTGGTACTGGGGCTCTTTAAACAGCCATAACTTTAGTTGCAATTTCAAATTTTTGGGGATTTTCTGAAAGCTAGGAATCAAATGATATGTTTAAATTCAAAATTTGGTGAGGGAATAGAACGGAATAGTTAGATCGCAAAGATTTTTTACCGACAAAATATTCTAGTAATACGGTAGGCCTGGATCTGAGCAGTAACACATCTTCATGTTTGTTAGGGTACTTCCGTTTCAGATGACCGGCTGCCACCAACACTGACTGGACTGCACGCATGCCTACAGTGTACAATAGTGAGTAGGTCGAGTATACAGTACAGTGGGTTGTACCCACCATAGTCAGAATGGAGTTGGCTGGAGAGTTGCTCTCAACACAGTCTATGCATAGGTCATGACAATCTTGACGGCCAGATTACGAGCATCCACAAAACCATAAGAGTAGAGAGAGATCTCTCCAATCATGGCATAGTCTGGCACCATCATGGCCACTGTACGAAACAACACCTACAGAGAGAAATATTGAAATGCATAAAGGCTAAATAGAAAGTACCGATAGTTACCTTTAGATTGTCTGGTAGTTCAGAGCAGCCAGCATAACCTGGGTTCATGGTTCATGGTGATGCAGACAAAGCACGATGGACGCAGGTTCAGAGTAGTGCCCTCAAATACAAATGTCTTTAGATGAGTTTTCACTGCTCTCAAGATGGACAAAATCTATAGAGTAATTATAGGGATTGTTGAACGGCCATAATAATTATAATTATATAGATAATAAAATTATGCATCTCAATGGACTACAAAATGCATCTCTTAATTGTGAAAATGCACAATCCTAACTCAAGTTATGAGCACAGTCAAAGTTAGTGGATCATGTGCCTACCTTTACAGTCATGTGACCCGGCAGTATTCTCACAGTAGGTACCACTTGAGCACAACGACTCCACCTCACACTCGTCCACATCTGGGGAGAGGGTTATCATGTGACTGTACTGTGATGAGACGCACCTTCACAGACTCCCTTGTTGTTCCTAGTGTATCTCGTAGAGCAGTCCCCACACTTTGATGGTCCCGCTCCATTGCACACGCTACAACACTTGTCACACACTGTCATCACAACACAACACTCAGTAAATAGCAATTATATCCAAAATGCTCAACTACAGCGTAGTACAGTACATGCACAGACTATAATTATGTAATACAATGTTTCTGGTACCAATTAACAATATCCAACAATATCCTTCAGCTCATGAGGACAGTGAACGTTGCATCAACTAAACAGGAAAGCTGGAGCCTACAAAATACACAATTTACATAATTATTTATCCTACTCAGTATTGCACATGTCACTAGAGAATTAGCTGCTTCCTCTGAATGTGAGGTGACTTGTGTTGAGTTATTACTCACCCTGACAGCGATGCTTCCCCGGGGTGTTGAGACAGTAGGTACCATCAGAACAGATGGAGTCATCTTCTCTCACTCATCAATATCTGGTGGGCCAGGGTGAGTCACACTGTGTACTAGTACAAGCCAGTCTCCTCACCTGTACAAGATCCCTCCACCTCCTCATATCCCAGGGCACACTCCTTACAGCTGTCAGCCCCCAGACCTGTCAGGCATGCCCTATCACACACTGCATGGATGCATGTGTGGGTGTGTGTGTGTGTGTGTGTGTGTGGGGTGTGGGGGTGGGGAGATGGTGAAAGTACATGTCACTGTGGGTCACATGTAAATTATGACATTATTATGTTGAAGAGCTTATGGTTGAGTCATGTGACCACCGCCTTAGGGTACCGCCCACACCACAAGATCTGGTGTGTGTGAGTGAGAGTTTGAATAAAGTATGCATCGCCACCATGGCACAGAAAGTTAAGGGTTAGCTAATGTAATGGGCTCTCCCTGCAAGTGCAGAAAATTACCGTTTGATTAGTTAATGCTTAACTACATTTTCTGGTGAGCATATACAGTCAGTGGAGATAGTTCGACCATAGGGAGAATACACGGATAACTGCAAACATGTTATTAGTGGAAATTCTAAGACTTTAACTATGGAAAGTGAACTGTTTATTGAAGTGTCTCTGCTAATTTCATGTGCTTCTATTGAGTTGGGACTTCCCCTGATTATAATGCCTGATTATAAGAGGTGTCTTTATTTCAAGGGTGGTCAGTGTAGCCACACCCCCTCACCTGTAATGACGTGCTGTATCTTCCTCTTCCTCTCTAGGATGCTCCTCTCCTGGTCCTCCACTGACTTGTGATAGAGCTACTCTCCACACAGCCTCATCTGACAACACACCTGAAACAAGGGACAACAATTTGTTATAATTATGTTGGAGAACAATAAATACTGTAATAGTGCTGCTCACAAGCATCACTTACAGGAAGATAGGCTCCTTTAAGCCTACACTCAGTATCCTAGCTGTCTCTTGCTTTGTGTTGAACACTTTTGATCTACATGCATGTACGTACATGGCTGATCAGCAAAAGTAGGCGGAGTGGGAGGGGGCGGGGCTGGTGTTTTATTCATTTCCCTTTAGCCTAAAAAGGAAATGAATAAAACACCAGCCCCGCCCCCTCCCACTACTTTAGCTCAAAAGTGATCATAGCTATATATATAGCTGCAAGAACTTCTGACAATTAACACCAATAATTCTACTATTGATGATGAACACAAGTGTACGATAAAATTTAACATTGATGCAGCAAGATACAGTAGCTAAAACCATTCATTTGTATCAAATATTTATTGTTCAATGCAAACTAACTAACAAAAACATATTATCAAAAATGTAGTTAAATAGATCTTCTCCTGTTGCACACCACATGTTTCCTGCATGTGAAATAATTGCATGATTCATTTGGTATAATTATAGGACATTGGTTCACTTACGTAGCTGCTGTCTGACACATTTTAAAGGCCAGTGTTTCCTTTCCCATTCTCAACAGCATCTTCACCAGAGCTCTGTAAGTAGCTGCTCCTGGATTATGCTGTCTCCATAGTCTCAAGGCCTTGTCTATCGCTGTCCTTGTGTCATAATTGGAGGCAGTAATTTTAACATCTCTTCGCTCGCTAGGATCTAGTCCCAGTTGTACAGCGTAGGTATCCACATTGTCAAAGTGAGCTGCCAGAACGATCATGTCTGTCTCTTCAATTTCAGTGTCAAGTTGAGAGTCGGTCACTTTTGTACGTTCCTTCAATTCCTCAATGGTCACAGTCCTCGGTCCATCAGCTCCTGGGAGAAGGAAAGGATGTAGTTAAATGGGCGGAATGTCCGATATAATTATTGTGTTATACATAATTGTAGACATGAAATTCCTATAGTTCTAAAAGTAAACTGTACAGAACACTATATATACAATGTATGCACATACCTGAGGGAATGGTGTGTGGATATGAAGTGAGGACATCTTGTGAGGTATCTCCTTTAGTGACATCAGATGGTACAGCATCAGTCAGTACAGTAGAGGCTGTGTGCATTCATTAATAACATAACTGTCATTGTGAAAATACACTACACATCTTACGTGCAAGTATATAGATTGCCGACAAGGATAGCAACACTCACCTGTTGTATGTTGGTCTGTTCTGTGTGTAGACTGCAGGGCTGTAGTACAAGTAGCCTCGTCACTAGCTGTGGGGTGGTGCTCTACTGGTGATGCTTGAGAGAAGCTCTGTTCATTGATAAGAGTGTCTGGATCAGTGACATCACTAGGAGTGTCCACTGTATCTACAACCTCATCTATTGGGTGGTGCTCTACTGATTCGTTAGTGGAATGCCATGAATCACTGCTGTCATCATCATCATCATCATCGGGATATCTCATCTACAATAAGATCACGATAAGTGTTAAAGAATGATATGACACAACACTCACTTGAGTACGTTCCTTCAATTCCTCAATGGTCACAGTCCTCGGTCCACCAGCTCCTGGGAGAAGGAAAGGGGTGTGGTTAATGGGGCGGAATCTCCGACAGTGAACAAACATTGAATTACCTAACTCTCTAAAAGTACACCCAGATATAGAACACTACAAATCCAATTTGAATTAACAGAAGCATACTTTACATCATTATAATAATTATTGTATACTGTATAGTGCAAAATTTTCAAGGGGCTTAATTTTCACTGATTTCGTGGGTTAGCAATCCTACACAAAAATAAACTCCATGAAAATTGTTAGAATTATCTGCTATAACGTGCAAAGATTAAAGGCGTGGTAAGCAGTCATTTCCACGAACATTGTGCAACGAAATGCTTTAAGAGCTATATAGGCTATTCCACGATATATAAGTGCCTCAAAAATTTCACACTATATATACGGTACGTAATTCACACATACCTGAGGGAATGGTGTGTGGATATGAAGTGAGGACATCTTGTGAGGTATCTCCTTCAGTGACATCAGCAGCTGTGTCTAATATTGAGATACAGTATTCAGCTGTATCTACACTACAACTACGTATATATTAATGACAACATGCATAACAGCGTAAAACCATCACGTTGTAGTCAATAATGTTCCACATAATATTATTAGAGCTTACATTATAATGATTGTACGTACGCTGTATGTACTTACTAGAGTATTGCTGCTGATCACTCTTTCTCTCAGTACAAGTACCTCCCGTAGCAGACGATGGTTTTCCTAATTATGAGTAAAAATATCAATAAGTATAAGTATACTGAATTTTGAAGTGTTAATTGATAGAAGAAAAGCCCAATGCATGTGTCTCACTGTCAAGCACATACTGATACGTGGTGAAGTTAAAAAAATGCACAAACACTGAAAATATATAGTTACCTGTGATGCTATCAGCCAAATTGATGAGATCCACAGTGGGCCTTCTGAGAGCGTCTGATAGGAGACTCCATGTTACATGTTGTGTACTCAGGAGCTTGGCCAACATTTCACGCAAGCACAACACATTATCTTCACGACACTTGATATTGATGTTGGTGAGATCAGGATGAGTTAGACCTAGAGCCAATCCCAGATTGAACCAGTGAGGGCTGGCACTTTTATGTAGTTTCTCGTAAACATGTTGTAGATCGTTGATTATCAAAGCCTGTATGTACAAAAGCAACAATCAACAGGGTTTCATTTGGTGAGGGTACCCCCTCGGAAATACCTTCTAGAGGAAACTCAATGGGAATACAATTGAGGGGTTCTGTTGAACAATATTCTTAACAGGGCAGTCCTAGGGTCACGAACCCTCTAGATATATACATGTCATCAACACCCTAATATCATGCACGTGCACCATTTGCTCCCCTTGCCAAAATGTCAGGAGGATAAGTAGATACAAGATTTAGAGTACTGCCTACCTTGTGCACGTTCAGCAGATGAGGAAATTTCTCCGCGATTAGAATGATGTCACTCTCAAGGATTTCTTGATCTAGTTGTTGGTCCCTCACTCCAGTCTTCTTACACACATCTTCCATTACTGTAACAGAGGACAATTTACCGGAAGTGAAGAAAGAAAAATATAACAAAGAAACAAGTAAAAATAATTATTGGGCCAAAAGTAAAAGTATTCTTTATAAGCGACATAAAAAACTTAATTACAGCAACCATTGGAGATATTTTAGGACACAATAAACTGTTAAGTCTGAGTTGGTGCTACAATTACATCAACTACACAGTATCAACTACACAGGCACTGAATTATACACGAGGATTAACATGATCAGGCACAGGACAAATTAATGATCATAACCTGTCGACCAAACGACACTTTCTTACTGGTATATTGATGTGGATCGCTCGTTGTATTGACCACATGTTCCATTGCAGGAGACAATTTGTCTGAGGAGGGAATATTTATAATACAAAAGTGATTACAAAACAAAGCTTACCAGAAGTAATGCACTGATCATGATCATGTACTTCCGTCTTCAAGCACACATCTTCCATTACAGAATTACCTGAGGAAAAGCAGACACAGCTCATGTAGTACGTCTGTCAATTAACATGCTCACTCAAACAAGGCTGTTGATCACTCATTCCAGATCCAGTGCTACTAACAACATTGGCCAGAGTCCCACATTGATTGACTGAAAACAACAAGAATTACTATAAATTGACATCATGCGCATTGAACCCTGAACCGTCATACATATACAGGTATATTATACACGTACGGTGTATGTGCTTACTAGAGTATTGCTGCTGATCACTCTTTCTCTCAGTCTTCCTACCAGTACCTCCCGTAGCAGACGATGGTTTTCCTAATAGAAGAATTTGAGGAGAAACTATATAATTGGTAAAATAATACTTATCCACCGGAAACTTCCTTACTGGTATATTGATCACTCATTCTACACACAGGTTCCATTACAGGGGACGATGGACCTGAGGGGGATAATACAATGATACGAAAATACTTTGTTATACTAATGTAGTACACAAATATAAAAGCTGCAAATATTTACGTATAGTGCTACATAACTACCGGAGTATTGCAGCTGATGTCTCTTTCTTTCAGTGTTCACCTCTGAGGAGGCTTCACCTATAACAAAGGAAACATGATAGTTAGGTAATTAACATATTCAGTATTAAGTAACCTAATAAGTGATAGTAAAGCAATGTATGTCATGTACTTACCAGATTGTTGCTGCTGATCACTCAATGTCATCTTTGTAGACATGTCTCCCGTAACAGAGGATAACGCACCTAATTGAGGGGGAGAGATAATAAACTACATGCATAATTAGAGACAATACATGAAACTATAAATACACTGTAATGCATGTACTGCTATCACAATGCCCTACACAGAATGTATACCATAGTTGCTATTCATCTACCCCCTCCCCGGAAGTTACAAGGAAAGGAAATATAAAGTAATAACTCACCTTCCGCAGGAATAATTGCCGTACCTAACCAAACAGTATGACTCGTCTTGAGATCCCCATCTAGATCAAAATCTTCAGAACAGCACCACAGTTTTGTCGATAAGTGGATATCAGCAAAATGGCGTTTGCCTTGTTGTGTTGCTCCTTCGTGAGGGCAGAAGATGCTAATGACTGGCTTGTCGTTGTTGTAGTGAAGTGCATCAGAAGCAGCATCTACACCTTCAAGGACACTGGCTCTAACTAGAGGACACACGGTCAGAAGCACATGTGGTCGGGCTTTGACATGGACCTCCATATAAGAGAAGGAATCAATCAGTGTAACGCTACCAGGAGAATCGGGTAACCGAAACTTGACACAGTTCCTAGCTAAAAGAACCGGCTTTCCAGAAGGAAGACACACTATCCACCCACACTTCTTCATGAGGAACACCACTAGACAACAGAAGACCCCACATCGAATACAGCCACTGACAAATCGGATGAGAAGAGGATCAGCTGAGGAAGTGAATACACGATGGTCCTCTAGCTCAGAGGGTGGAACAGATCTGAGGAGACTGGGCATGAGAAACTCCACTTGAGAGAAAGAGCAATCAACTCGACCAAGTAGTGGGATGGTGAGAGGGGCTATTATCAGAAGCTCCATCATGATTGCTATCATATCAGCAGGTGTGAAAAGGCCGTCTTCGTAATGCTTCTGGAACTCTTCCGATTCGAGCATATCAATAGTAAAAATACCTTGATCTCTGAACTTGAGCCATTTTGCAGCCTTGGCAGAAGGACGTTTTCTTTGATCCCTCAGGGAGACAGCATGTTGTGTTAACTCACTAACTTTGTCTAGTGGGACTTGAGGATCCACAAACACAGTGTGGGGCAGGATGTGTGGGTAGTAGTGGACAATGCACATGTCATTGAAGTAGTCGAGAGCAGCATCCAACGCAGATGGATGGAATCCAAGCTGTTGAGCCAAAGCGATACACTCACTCTTACTAAGGATACCTCTTTTCATGATCTTGCAAAGCTTTTGTAGAGCTAACTCGAGGATGAACCACCACAGGGGAACTTTGAGGTCGAATGTAGGCGAATTTTCCACAGCTTTCCGAATTTCTTTGGCAACCTCTTGTGCATTTTCATCACGACTGCAAGCATTGACGGTGAATATCACCTGTTTCAATGGCAGATTGCTGTAGATGACTTCTTCTTTCAGTTCAGGAGGCAAAGCATCAAGCAGGGCTTGGTTTTTCTTGTCGATAACTTTTTGATCTTTGATTTTATCGGAGAAAGTGCCCACAAAGATGGGGCGTGGCGTTTTCCCATCCCTCTTGCAGGAGAGAAAGGATCGCAGTAAACTCATATTGGTTTCCAGATAGGAAAGGTGAGATGGAGATGAGGGACCGACTGGCTTTCCATCCTTGTACAAGTCGTCGTGGGGATAATCTGCAAAATCATCAGTGAGCCTGGAAACAAACAGCCCTGCTGAAGCATGTCGAATGAAGAGAGGGGCCACATCGTGAAACTGAGGCTGTCCTCCATTGTCGGTCACACGCATCGTTTTCGTACCAAACAGTTCTTTGCCTTCAGTTGAGGAGATTGAGGCTTCTTGTTGTGACGGTGTTGACACCATAGCTTCAACGACTAACGCGACAACATCTTCGATTGCTTGCTGCACAGGAGAAACACTCTCTTGAGAAGGTGGGATTGAAGTAGCTTCGGTTGCTGCACTGGTACTGGCTTCAGTGGACAATTCCTTGAGCCTGGTCTGAAGGTCACTAGGTAGCTTGTCACGAGAGCTCTGGGGTAGATGCTGAATGGCCTTTGCCAACATGTTGACCAAATCCTCTTCACTTACTTCCTCCCATTTGTTGTCAGAACCCTGGAAACGACCCTGAAAAAGGAGATTGGTGACTGGTCGAACGTGGGCTATTCTATCTCGACAAGGAGTACTGTTTCGTACTTCTGAAGGTGGATTGCCAAGCAAGAGATTCTTTGTGGCTGATTTACCGCTACCAGCTGCACCCATGAGTAGGAGGTTGATGTTGCGAAGAATAACGTATCCATCCTTCATGGCCTCATCAAAGAGATGCTGCGCAGACTCTGTGATTAAAATTGCACAACTAGCTATAATTATATTGAATATTTACGCCAGACAAAAAATTTGATTACTTTTTTAGAACCGATGCAGGTAGGAAAAATATGCGCTCATGCATGGGGTCAATAGCAGATGCTTATATTCGAGAATGCGCCTATAATGCAGTCATATTCTAGCCCCACCCAGTAACCGGATGTCTCTGTGACGAGTGATGTTTCGAGGCAAGCTAACTCGATCTATATCATAATTATGTTACAGTTCATTTTACAGTTCATTTTAAATTCATAATTATTATAATTTATTATAAAAATATTCATAAATATTGAGCAAGAACTTGGAACAAAAAGACGTCTCACATTCTCTCAGCATGATCAGACAAGATAACGGCATGCCCAGAGAGTCCTTCCAGATGGATATCATCAGCTATAATTATAGCTACCATGCACTGTACAAGCTAGCTCATAGGAATCAATTCAAAATGTTCACCAAATAATATATTATCTTTCGCATGCCATGTAAACGTAGCGGGTAATTTTTTTGGGGTAAAAATTCGTTCCACTCGAACACGGTGATGTTCGTGAGTCAAAATGTTCATTGCCTGCACTGCATTGCATGCGTTCCAGTAAACCACGCCTAGGTCAGCTTGCCCACAAAAATAATTTACCCCACAAAAATTATCCGCTATATGGTAGTCTGTCAATTGGCTTGGCATAATCAACCCTACAGGTTAGGTAGTCCATTGGTTTGGATATAGCCTAAACAAAACAAGTTATTAGTTTTTCAGATTTTGATGTTAAAGTCTCCCACACGCCTCAGGGTTAATTGTATTGACATTCTGCGCAACCAAGACAGTGTGAAAACACAATACAATAACAGTACTTGTGATCACACATACATGTTGTATTGTAAACAAAATTACATTAAATCATACGTAACTTGGTGCATGTACAATAGAGTACATTGAGTGTGGAAGGCAACTAGGTAGCTCTAGTTATACAATAGAAAAGCATTTAATGGAAGGACCGGCATCGATCTGCTACAAACAATGGATACAGCAGCTGTACGTACATAAAACTTTAAAGCTTGCTAAGTGAGTGACCCACCAATGACAGGGAATGTGGCTGATCATTACAGGAATGTGCTATGAATGAATTAACATGATGATGTCACTAAGTACACAGTACAACGTTACCAACCCAATCACTCAATCACAGTGACTGTACATGTATGTGTGCATATATTGATGCAATGTCCGATAAACAGTATCCATAATTAATTATAACACATGTACCACAGTGTGTGGAATATAGTCAAAGGAACAATGCTCTAGCTTGATCAAACCAGGACCACATGGAAGGGAGTAAGCAACTAATACACACCATATAAATACATGTCAGGTATGTCAAACACACTTGTAGTAATGTAATTTGTGTGTGTTGACCAAGGCTAGGCGGGCTAATCATAGATTAAGTCTACGCATGTGCTTGTGCAATTAATCCATGATTTGAGTGGTTGCATACAAACCTTATTAAGGTAATGAAAGAGGTGAAGCTAACAGTTTAATAAGAGCGGGATTACCAACATTGAAACATTGAGACAGCGAACAACAGCTGTACGTACACACTACATGTATACAGTAGAGGACAAATTAAAGTTTATGATGCGTTTGTTAACCCGAGGCACTCCACGGGCTATAGTAGTCAATCTGTGTGTCTGTGGATATGAGTCTATACTCACCCGGATGTGATAGCACTGTATTGGTACCATGGATAGCCTCAACACAACAAGGTTTTATAATATTAAAGGTTAAAGCTTTGTTGTCGAGCAAAAGCTAAAAAGCATAAACTGCACTGCAAGTTGGCCTAGATATACACGTGACTTTGACTCGAGGCTGTAAACGTATAGACCTCAAACTAACACCGAGGGTATGCACTTCAGTTTGATTCTGTTGCACAAACAAAATAATTGTTTTTGTGCATGTGCGCTCAAGCTTGCAATATATAGGTACTGAGAGCAAAAACGTTTTAACTTTCCTCGTAAATAATTGGAAAATGCAGAGCGGGATTACAAACATTGTACAATGGATTTTGTACGTACAGTCTACTAATAACTATAGTCACGGTAGAGGACAAATTAACGTTTCTGTTCTGTTTGCATATAATTATAGTCTCTGCATTTGTGCTGATTCTGTTGCACAAGCCAGTGGGAAATGCAGTAGCTAGGAAGGTACTGAGAGCGAGTGGAAAACATGTGAACGCCCAAGCACAGGAAGCCACACCCACTTTCCTGCGCATGACAGGTGTGGTCACTAAACGTACAAAAGCTCAATCTGAATACCTAGTGCTGCTCACTGCTTATGAATAGCTCCACTTTAGCTTATACTATAAGGCCTAGAGGAGTGCTCATCTCATAGCTGGATAAGCAAAATAATTGTTTTTGTGCATGTGCAATCAAGCTTGCAATATCAAACCACTAATCATATTCATAGTAATTAAGGCTGATAATGTAAACACAGTAATCACTAAACTATGCACAGGTGGTACAGTCAAATTCCTCAGTCACCAAATATTCCAGTTATATGGTACTATATGCGAACGAAACAGAAACTTTAATTTGGCAAGTTGCTACAGGTACGAGTGATTGCAACTATGAGCATCAACACTCACTGTACTATAAAGTTCCTTGCTCCCCTCACCTTCCTTTCTCTGCCTCTCTGGTCTTCCTCGTATCTCAGCAATCCTATTCTCCTGGTCATGTATCCACCTCTCACGCTCTTGTATATCTGAGACACACTTCTTGATCTTCCCCTCCACCTCCTCCAGCTCTCCCTGCAGTTGTCTCTGGTCCTGGTAAGTGATGTCATCAGACAGTCTCTGTTGGAGGGCAGCTCTTCTCTGGGGGGAGTAAAGAATATATATACGACTGAATGAACATTCCACCAAATAGAACATGCAGCTGATACAAATCACTACTGCACGTTATAAGGTTAACAAATTGCGTACAATCCACATAACAAAATATAAAGGTCAGCAACCACCAACCTATTCAATCAGTAAAAGTGGACTTATAAAACATACACAAAGGTAGACAAAAAGCAACCATTCATCATACAATGGACAGTACATGTACACACATTGTCGTTCTGCTAGACTACGTGTACCACTCTAACCACGAGAGTAGTAAGTGCAACTGTCAACACTCACCGTCTCATAACTCTTCAGTTCACTCTCCTTCTCAGCCTTCGTCTGGACAAGGTGAACAAGACAAGAGTGGGTTAGACTGTGTGTTTGTGGTCACACATTATGAGTTGTCTATAGGTGTAGCTACGAGGGTCAGGTAAGGATATGAGACTATTACAAACTGAATGCACATGAGGTGTAGGGTATGTTTGCCAACATTGTTTGACTCACTTTCTATCGTTCCAGATATTCAGTAACCATGGAAATGTATGGAGAAAAAAGAATATAATCACAAACCTGTACACTATGATGTCAATAATTTATATTACACGGCATGTACTCATACGTACAAATCAAACATTACTGACACAAGTACAGTCACAAGTCAGTGCAGTGTCCCGCTCACCTTCTGTTTAGTCCAATGAGACACCAGCGTAAGACACACATGGAAACAGAGAGAGGGGATGATGGTAGGAGCAGTGAGTGCATTCATACATGTCTGTATACTGTAACTTACAAACTGTTGTTCCAGTAATCATTAGCAGTAGTCACATTAACAAGTAGTAGGACACGGACATGTAGAGAAATGAACATGTTCAAATACACGAATGCATTCACACATGTATACATCAATTATTGCAAGTACACGTCTGTACAGCATGAAACTATCAAGAGCAGTACCAATCCTAAATAAAGCCACACAATTTCTGCCTTCATGCAGTAGTACATGTACACAAGTCAGTCTAGTTTGCCATTAAATATAAAATGCTCAGCTAGCACACACTGACAATAATAAACTCACGTGCTGTTGTTGAGTAACAGTCCACAGAGGGTACATGTGAGGAGAGAGGGATATGAACACACTTGTAGTAACACAGTACACACACTGGCTAGTACACACACAGGTACTTAGTACTAGCAATGGCAGATAATGGAAGGGTCAGTGGGTGGGTCAGTGGAAGGGGCGGTAAACGGTACAACAAGCATCTTACATGTACAACTTTGATACGTATGATTTTGTTTGTCGTACAATACAACACACGCACTCCATGAGACACACACACAATCACAACGTACCTCAATGGAAACCTGAGACACATCAAATGGTACATGTGAGGGAGAGATTTAATCTTAACACACATACAAGACATCAGATCAGTTGAACGCTGGTGTGTATGGGACTGACTACACATAGCAACAAGTGGAATACATCTAGACCTGGCACATTAAAGCTCTTGGGAACAATCTTGAGAAATCAAGAACTTAATTAGTTGGGGAATTTACATGTACACAATGTACACAATGCATGTACATGTGTGGTATTTCTAAATTGTGCGTAAAAATAATGGGACTATGAATAGTACAAGGTTACTGTTCGGAAATTTACGTACATGCAGATTTAGGAAAGTTAGTCAGTACAAACATTTTGGGCAAGTTTGGAGCATGTGTAATGTACCCTGGCCTACACCTGGGGTAACCACAAACTGTGAGGCTGATATCGTCCTCGTAGCCGTGGTCTACCCTATACGAGGGAGAGGGTCAGCTCTAGAGGACAAGGGACACACTAGTCATGCTAGGTAACCAGTACATCCGTACACATTGCAGCTGAACCATTTTAGTGTGTGGACATTGAGTACCCATAAGAAGCTCACCTCCTACAGTAGTCCAAATCAGTGTGAGGTCCAACATAGGAATGAGTGTGTGCATGGGAAGAGACAAACACGATAATGTACCAACTTAGATGCATATTCTATGAACCAACAAAAGTATTAAAAGTACAACCTAATAAGTTTTGTAGTTGGCAATATGCAAATTGAGAGATAAAGACTTTTACAATTTCCTACAATTAGTGTAGGAGTTCCTATAGTAACCATTAAAATTAGTGTACACGTGCAAACACAACTTACAGCCTGTTGATCCAGAGAGGGAGAGTCCACAGGGCAAACACGTGGGAAGATAGTAAATGAATGATTACGAGGTTGAATCTGATCATACTAAATATTTCCCTATATAACACTATGGCACTGCACACACACAAGAGTAATAATGGGGAAGTAGAAACATCACAGACTAGTGTTCAAGCTGGCGCTGTGCTAATGCCTCTCGCCATGTTTTTGCTTTCGCTCAAAAGTATTAGAGTGTTATCTATAATGAATTTTATATTAAAGTTAGCTTATCTATATAAAGTCACTGAGAAGAAAAGACTTATTTACATGCATCTATTGTTGTTATTTATTGTATTATGTGGCTTACCAGGACCTCAAGAAAGAAGAAAATTGATTCTTCCAGGATCTGTAGTTCAGTGTATATAATATCTAAGAAGAAAAGACCTGTGTACATGCATATTGTTATCTATATTGTTATATGGTAGTGTTTTGTGGCTTACCAGGCCCTCAAGACAAAGATGATTCTGCCAGGAGGATCTGGATCTGGATCTTGGATATTATTTTCTCACACATGGGGAATGAGCGCGCATGCGCATTACATCCACAGGAATAATTAAAGGGTGTGTCCAAAGAGATCAATTTCACAAAATTAATGGCTACTGCTAGCTAGCTGTTTTAACAGATATTTTCTGAGTATTGTAGCTAACAAAAAGCTAGCGCTTTAGTGCAAGGCTAACTCATATGTTGAATAGAAAGTTTGTGAGGACAGATGATGCTATGAAAGATTCTGAAGAGACTGCAACAGCCTTCAATGTGAGTCAAACTAGCCATAACTCGAGAAAGAAGCTTTAGTTTGCTAATCCACGAATCAAAATCCAAGAGAACGTGGCTAGAAGCCTATAGAAGCTGTTAGTTTTCGTCGCATTGTAACCGTTGAGCAGTTATAGCTGGAATACACACACACACAGACAGACAGACAGACAGACAGACACACACACAGTCAGCTTTACCGTATCCCTCGTGCGGCTACGCCTCGAGGCATAAATATGCAACAGGCACTAAATACTCTGACAACACACACCAACTTACATCCTGTTGTTTCAGAGGGTCGGTCAAAGGTGAGGTGGAGATGCATGAAATGGAAGGAAGAGAACATTAGTGCAGTGATAAAGCCAAACATGCAGACTGAAACACTTGATTAACCATGCATACTTTCAGGGAATACTATACGAGTAGATCTACTGGTCTCAATTAAGGAATAGTATCACATTCAGTTATCCGTATGTGCTCTTCTTTACACTGTCTACCTCCTAACAACAAGTGCTCAGACCACAAGCATTTCAGCTTGGTAGAATGTGATTGCACACAACGTACCTCAATGCTTGTCTGTTGTCCATCCAGGGAGAGTGGTACATGTGGAGAGAACAACAACATGAGATAAAACACCTCACACTGACAGGGTAGAGTGTAGGCACTATACTGTGATGAATGAATGATGCCAAGTGTGTTTATGGGTGGTCAACAAGTACATCTAGGCACTAGGAGAATGCACTGATCATGAGTATCTATCTATCATGTGAATATCATACCCTTTCATCCTCAGTAAGTCCATCTGTCAACTGTAGGGAACTAGCAGCATCCAGTGTTGTAGATTCAGCCATTACCAATCTCAAATTAGTTCTTTGTTGTTCAAGGGCTGTTCAAAGAGGGGCGTAGCTTGTAGGTTAAATGAGGGAATTCCCCACAGCAGCCAATTATGTAAGGGAATTTCCCAGCAATTAAATTTGATTTGCAAAAACATTTCATACAACATTAAAATTGTAGACCACAGTCAATAATTGTATCAAATGATCACTTGAGGACAACACAATGAATGAGGTATAATTATACAAAAACAAAGTGTGTAAATTATGTTCAGTTCAAGTCCAGGAAGCAGCTGTCACAGACTCTGACCAACTTCTTTGAGAAGGGCAGCTTTGTGAAGTGCACTGTGTTGGCAGAATATCATCCTGTGTGTGTGTGTGTGTGTGTGTGTGTGTGTGTGTGTGTGTGTGTGTGTGGGTAAGTGGGTGAGTGGGTGAGTGTGTGTGTGTGTGTGGGTGGGGGTGTGTGTGTGTGTGTGTGGGGATGTGGGGGGGATCCATTAATTAATGAATGTCTGAACATACGTAACAGTACACACATGACTGTACATGTAGACACGGCTTATAATAATCATCTGTTGGAATCTACAGGTAGGCAGTGGTATCCATTAGTATCTGTTACTGAGGTATGCACTAGAATAGCCTAGCATATATAGACTAACAGGGAATTAGTATCTGTGAGGTATGCAACGGAATAATAGCCCATAGCATGTAGCAAACAGCCTTATTCTATACACTACTGCAATTACCAGCTTAAAGCAGAACAGGGAGTTAGATACGTGTGCAATCCTGTACAATGGTAACAAGTATACAAACAATTTATTTTAGAGACAAATTAGCCAAGGAACAATGTAGGGCCAATAAAAGGATTGTTGTCATAGCAACAATGAGAATTGCCCGATAGTGTTAGCTAGTACCAGCCAATCAACTGATAGCGTTCTATTAGAGAAACATGGTCGAATAAGCACACGCCCACACACTCACACGCCCACTCACCCACGCAGATGTTCTCCATCCTGTAGCCACTCTTACACTCATCACAGCCCTCGCTCCAGAGCAGCTCAGCTGACAAGAGACGCTGTGTGTGTGCGTGTGTGTGTGTGTGTGGGTGTCCTAAAATCCTTATCATTACCACAAAATCACCATAGAATGTTGCTATTCTAACAACATCCTGAGCAATGATGGCTTCCAGAACTTGTATGGTACTTTTTGAGGGCTAATATTTTCTGGCTAATCTGCGATAAAATTAGACCCTCGACAATTCTCCGCTATAAGGTGGTATCAATGGTAGATGCTCTTATCTACTCTTGGTGGTATGGAAACTCACATATAAATTATGGTGAGGATTTGAAGTAGAGAATGGGCTGGGACTAGCTTGCATATACCAGCAGATATACCTGTATAGCTACTAATCTATCCACTGCATGTATGGAAAGCAGTGTGAAGGCTGAACAGCATGCAAGTCTCAGCATAAAGTGTTAATTGGTAGATCCCTACTGTTCTACATGGTCGAATAAGCACACGCCCACACACTCACACGCCCACTCACCCACGCAGATGTTCTCCTCCATCCTGTAGCCACTCTTACACTCATCACAGCCCTCGCTCCAGAGCAGCTCAGCTGACAAGAGACTGTGTGTGTGTGTGTGTGTGTGTCCTAAAATCCTTATCATTACCACAAAATCACTATACAATGTTGCTATTCTAACAACATCCTGAGCAATGATGGCTTCCAGAACTTGTATGGTACTTTTTGAGAGCTAATATTTTCTGGCTAATCTGTGAGATAAAATTATACCCTCGACAATTCCCCGCTATAAGGTGGTATCAATGGTAGATGCTCTTATCTACTCTTGGTGGTATGGAAACTCACATACAAATTATGGTGGGGATTTGAAGTAGAGTATGGGGTGGGACTAGCTTGCATATACCAGCAGATATACCTGTATAGCTACTAATCTGTCCACTGCATGTATGGAAAGCAGTGTGAAGGCTGAACAGCATGCAAGTCTCAGCATAAAGTGTTAATTGGTAGATCCCTACTGTTCTACATGGTCGAATAAGCACACGCCCACACACTCACACGCCCACTCACCCACGCAGATGTTCTCCTCCATCCTGTAGCCACTCTTACACTCATCACAGCCCTTGCTCCAGAGCAGCTCAGCTGACAAGAGACTGTGTGTGTGTGTGTGTGTGTGTGTGTGTGTGTGTCCTAAAATCCTTATCATTACCACAAAATCACTATACAATGTTGCTATTCTAACAACATCCTGAGCAATGATGGCTTCCAGAACTTGTATGGTACTTTTTGAGAGCTAATATTTTCTGGCTAATCTGTGAGATAAAATTAGACCCTTGACAATTCCCTGCTATAAGGTGGTATCTTACTCACCCACACAGATGTTCTCCTCCATCCTGTAGCCACTCTTACACTCATCACAGCCCTCGCTCCAGAGCAGCTCAGCTGACAAGAGACGCTGTGTGTGTGTGTGTGTGTGTGTGTGTGTGTGTGTGTGTGTGTGTGTGTGTGTGTGTGTCCTAAAATCCTTATCATTACCACAAAATCACTATACAATGTTGCTATTCTAACAACATCCTGAGCAATGATGGCTTCCAGAACTTGTATGGTAGTTTTTGAGAGCTAATATTTTCTGGCTAATCTGTGAGATAAAATTAGACCCTTGACAATTCCCTGCTATAAGGTGGTATCAATGGTAGATGCTCTTATCTACTCTTGGTGGTATGGAAACTCACATACAAATTAATTATGGTAAGGATTTGAAGTGGAGAATGGGCTGGGACTAGCTTGCATATACCAGCAGATATACCTGTATAGCTACTAATCTGTCCACTGCATGTATGGAAAGCAGTGTGAAGGCTGAACAGCATGCAAGTCTCAGCATAAAGCGTTAATTGGTAGATCCCCAGTGTTCTATGAGTTCCCATAGTCTAGTTCTAGAAGCCATCATTGCTCTTCTTATTTATAACTATACTACATGCATGTACATGTATTTATACTATTTGCATAGCAACATTGTATGGTGGTTTGTGGTAATGCAGTGAATGATTTAGCAAGGTCTGTGCTAACATAGGGATTGGAAACGGAAGTAGCGTCACGTGACATTTTACATTGAATTTGCAGCATGGCACCAGAGAGCCTTTGATGTCAATCCGTGTTACGGTTGCTCAACACGCGGGAAACAATGTTTCATGAATTATGATCACTACAAGATATTCAGAGCCTCCCTAAAACGTCATTCTCATGCCCACTAATGATGAGCATAAGTTGGAAAAGAAAAATACAATTTTGACTTTGTGAAGATAGCTAGAGGTACAAAATGTTCTTCGTCACGCTATGAAATCTTTATGTACCTAGAATGTTTCTAATATAGCTAAGACTGTGCAACTCATCGGTGTACTGTGTCCCACCCCATATGGTCTCAAGTGTCAGTTGGAAGTGCAAGTTTTAGTACAAATGTAGTAGCAGACAGTCGAAGGTACTATCTAGCCTAGATTTTACTAACGTTAGATACACAGCCTCGATTACACCCCGGCGTAATGCGGATATAATTCGGGGAACTTCCGTTTCCAATCCCTCTCCCTATTCAATCTATAGTAGCACTCACTGTACCTGTAGTCCTGCCTGCAGCTGTTGGGTCTGTCCTGCCAGACAAGAACTCTCTTGTATCAGCTCCTGTCTTCCTCACTATCCTGTGAGGGTGTGTGAGGTATGTGTTGAGTGTGAGGGTGTGTGGAGTGTGTGTGGGGGTGTAGGGTGTGTGGAGTGTGTGGGGTGTGGAGTGTGTGAAGGTTACCAATTATATGACAGATTTTCATCAACAATTCAAGGACTAGTAAAAAACAAAAATTAAGAGGGAGGTTTTAGATGGTATAGTTGGTTATTTTCGAGGTTTTCGAGGATTGACCCAGAAACAGGCAGGCTGGTAAAAAAATTAAATGAAAAGGGACATCGAGTTTTTAGATAGTTTCTGCACATAGAGAATGTGTTAGGCTTTCCCGAACATGTTGTGGTAACAACAGTAGTTGTTGGGTTAACAAAAGGGACCATGAAACTTGTAGCTTCCAAAACAGGGAAGCTAAAGCTGCACCAAATAGCAGTGTGTGCTGACTGGAGGTCAGAGGTCAAGTGCACCAAATTGAGTTGATTAAAGTATCAAGTCTCCAATGGATACGATAGATACATGTACAATGGAGACACAAGACTAACAACCAAAAGAGTCTGTTTTTACCCAGCGTATACGTTACATTAGAGACAAGTTGTCCTAGGAACAAGCAATGCAATAGCAACCTATAACTAGGTATACACACACGCATGAACAGCTAGTAGGACAATACGCACAATTAGCGAGTGCTACAACAATACACAAACAAACAAACTAACAACAACACATTGCTACCAATCAGCACACACTCACACTCATCAATACCATATAGCTATTTCAAAGGGATACAAAATGAATCTTTTGATCGTGAAAATGCATAATTCAAGTTATGAGCACTCAAAGTTAGCTATCAAAACGCAAAGCTTCTAATCAGAAAAATCACAAGCTACAAAGGAAGTCAGCCCTTTCTAGTAACCACGCTTCCTGTGTTAACTTACCATCGAGGTTAGTTGAGCACAACCACTACTACTTTAGATCATCATAGCCCTCCTCCTTATGTCTCCTGTGTGCAGGGACACTACATTAGTCACACCAACTACAACCCCAGAGGAGGATCGTCAGGGTCAAAAGGTCTAGTCTTAATCATAAAACTGCTTCTGGGGGACTTTCCACTCAGCTATTGACCCTGACAATCCTCCTCTGCTCCAACCGCATGTGCAAATTCAACAGTCTCCTGTACAACACTTAGTATAAGTCACTTAATTCAACACCAGTTTAACAACTTCCTTTCTCAAATTCAGGCGTTATTTTAACAACTTTACACACACAGTCAGAGTCACATATTCAACACAACCGTTGTATTACTGGCTGTTGTAAATGAACTCACAGCTTGAAGCACCATCTCTCAATATCCTCCTCATAATTCTCCAGCAGTCGATGGCACTGCATTGAAACACACACAGCTTTATACATTGCAGGCACTCGTGTATGTATGTATGTCACTATATAACTCCCTAACAACCAATGAGGAGCATGGATACATAGTGACAGAGCTTACACACATTTTTATACATTGCAGGCACTCGTGTATGTACGTATGTCACTATATAACTCCCTAGCAACCAATGAGGAGCATGGATACATAGTGACAGAGCTTACATCATAATCTGAATGTTTACAAACATCGTCCAGCATCTCGATCAATCGAACCTCACTGCAAGACCTCACTGCAAGAAAATAAAATCAACTTTTTAAGAGTGTTAGTGCAATTAGATGGAGGCTACCTGTTAGCGTAGGAGCCGAGTTTCTCCTGCTCCCAATTCGTGTCCCCACCAGCAAAGTTTGACTTGGCCGTGTCGTCCATCCTCTGGGGGGAGGGGCAGCGTATGAATTACCCCATACACCTCAACACATTTTAATAGATGTTCACACTCACTTTGTTGAAGGCTTGGACAAAGTCTTTGCATACTTTACATGATGGTTTGACAGCCAGAGAGTAGCTGCCAGGAGGAGGACAATGAGTACCAAGGATCTGTCGAGTGTATTCATACCCTTAAGCTGGCGTAGCTGTGATAGTCACTCAACTCAGTTTAGAATGTAGAAAATGTGAAGATTGGTACGGGTCGTTTCACCCACCTGAATATTATAGCCTCGATCCCAGGCCGCACTTCCTATGCATGGGGCCAGTGATGATGAAGGTACTCCAAACATGTGTTCAGTCTCTTGACTATAGAATCAATTGCAAGGCCAGGTCTTAGTGATTAATCGTGTGAGCGTTGCTATAGTGTTCATAATAATGATTGCGCATGCTCTTTTCACATTCCATCACAATAATTATAAGCAGACACATAAAACAGCATCAATAAAACAAAACGTTAAAGTAATTATTTCAGTTTTGTTCAGTTCTGCAATGAATCTACAAATGTGTGTAGCAGTGTCTCCTCTTTGCTACACTCTCAATGCATGAGCCACTCCAGTTTGATTGCCTTCGTACTTTCTCTTTCGAGTAGCATCGCTTTTTTCAGCAGTAGTGAGTTCGAGTCTTCCAAGCATGCTGGGTGTCATCTCAGCTACACAGTAGATGTCACTGTTGGGGATTTCTTGATCGAGCTGCTGATCAGTCACTCCAGTCTTCCTGCACACATCTTCCATTACAGAGGATGATTGCAATTTACATGAAGTTCAAAATCACTTTAAAGTCCTCCAAATCGTAATTGACTATTTATTGAGCAATGTATATAGCGCTATGTACTTACTATGATCATACACGTACGCTGTATGTACTTACCAGAGTATTGCTGCTGATCACTCCTTCTCTCAGTCATTGTACAAGTTACCTCCCGTAAGCAGAGGATCGTTTTCCTAATTATGGGTAAGCAAGTACGTACATGACATTGTAAGTACTTGTAATTGCTGTACAAGTACTTGTATAGTTTACTCATAATTTGAATCTCATATCTGCACAGCAGGTCAGGTTAAACAGCTAGCCACCATACCTATTTGCAAAGCACCATAATGCATATAAATTATGTATGACCTGCATAATTACAGCTTCAACAAAAATTATACAACTAGCTTCATAATTCCCAGCTCCTGAACCTATAAACATGCAGGACAAAGTTTATAGGCCTCTGAAGAATTCTCTACTAAGTATGAACTTCCCCCTGTGTTGCTACACCTAGCTTGAGGCATTATAATTAAGTTACTACCCACATGCAGGCACTTGACTCAAGAGGTTGGTATAGTAGGTTGGTACACAATCATTATTGTAAGGAATGAGCAATATAACTTGGTATAGCACGTACACTATATATGCAGACTAGCAACTTGATCTACTCAAGAAGTGAACAAGCAGTACATGTATAACTATAGCAATCAAGCAACAACTTGGTAAGAAATTTAGGTGGTACCATACACAAAACCAAGAGTTCATTAGGAAGAGTATGCAACTCCACTTAAAACTGTAGAAGGCGTTTCTTCCAACCTACGTCACAACCACCTAATGAACCTCTTGGCAAAACTAACTTAGGAGCTAGACAATAATTATGTACCACTATAGCGTGTACAGTACTTGCATGTACTATTGACGTGCTTGCAGTCAGTGCTCTAACAAGGTCATCAGTTATCATCAAATCTTACTCTACAGTCCACCCTAATCCTATACGTGTACAGTGCTTTTCAAGTAGGCATGCACATGCAGACATGTTCGACCCATCAACAAAAACTTGGAAAGACAATCACCCATTAAATTTGGATGCACTTTCTATATAAATCTTATACAGGACATTCCCTATTATAACTTATGCTAGTACCAGCACAGCACCCACTGAAATATCATTTATAGGCTCCCTGTACCGTATTGTTGTCATGGCGAGCATATGGCCATGATGATTGCTGGCCCCATTCAGATCGTTACTACGTACATGTACGTGGTGACCCTCAAGCTGTAATGTCCAAGTATTTGCAAATCTGCAGAGGAACAAACAAAATCATGAATAGGCCTAGTAGGTTTAGCAAGAAAAATTGAGCACAAGTGATGACACGAGAACAAAGAGCACCTGAGTGACTTGCAGAGAGCCAGCTTCTTCTTCAGTTCTGTGCATTGATTGTCATTAGCTCCTGTGATCGTAAGTAGCACAAAATTAAACTTAGCACGCAGTCTAAGTCGATTTATAGCAATTATTTATGTCATGTGCATGCGTACGAAATAGTGTCGCTATGATAAAGCTTGTATTTCATTCCATACAGACGAAGTTTACATGGAAAGATCCAATTGATATATACCAAGGATCATTCCTTTCGAACTGCCATGCAGTCTTCATAAAGCACTTGAAGGAAGTTCATAGTAAGTTTTGACTTTCATATATATGGCAGATACTATAATGCCATTTCCATTACGCCAACTAATTGCATGGCTGCAAGCGTTGCACTGCTGGCGTATATGCGTAGACAACATTTTGAATTTCCCGCTTGCCATTTTTCTTTTTGCAAAGAGTCACGTGATGGTTGCTATAGCTAGATACAACGACAAATCCAGTTAATTTCAAGACATTGTATGTAAGCAAGCTTAGAGTGGTCAGGCCAACTTATGTCTAGGTATCAAGGCTAACTATTTTAATTACAAAATTGAAATTGACAATCATTACCAGGAAACCTGGCTACATGTATAGAATCTCGAATTCATTCCATCTTTTACTAATAATGTATTTTCTCCCAGACATTTCTGGATGCTTGTAAAACGGGTAATGTGGGTGTGGTTCTGGAGCTCATAATTTCAACAGTCTCAAGGCTAACTATTTTCATTAATCGATTACAAAATTGACGATCATTACCAGGAAACCTGGCTATAGAATCTTGAACAGTATTATAACATGTACATACAATTTTTGTCATTGGGTGTTTACTAATAATGTATTTTCTCCCAGGCATTTCTGGATGCTTGTAAGACAGGTAATGTGGGTGTGGTTCTGGAGCTCATAATTTCAACATAATCACGACCATTACCTATGATGTCAGTAACGACTGCATGCAGTTGGCATCCATGTAAAGCCGTATTTGCTAAGTTTGTTATGCTTGACAGCCCACTCCTTTAATTGTATGTGGTTAAGGACTGATCAACTTCCGAGCCTTTTTTATCCGTGATCTGTTTATCTATGATTCTTCAATTTACAGACGCCCTCGTACCCAGCCCCAACATAAAGTTTGTTGAAAATCAACTCCGAAACTTAGACTATGCAATTTGGCTACGATCTACCAAATATCCCACGGACATAGAAGATCAAGGAGGTACGGACTTAGGTACGGCCGCGTGTTCGGGAGGGCAGGGACATAATTATAACAACAGTTGAGCGGCTTCTCGAAACTAACGTAAGTTTATTACAGACATGATCGATAATTCATCGCTATATAACATTTTGTTACTCATGTTAACGATTATTTATCACAGTATTTTATTTTCTTGCAGAGGGAGCTACTACGAGTAATACGAGAGGTAGTAAGTTTAGTCCCGTGCATACCTCCACGGCTTTCCACCAACATAAACTATAAACTCTTTAATTAAGAGACTACTCGTATTAGTGGATCGATGGCAACAAACACCCCGACAACGACTACTACCAATAAGCCACTAGCTATGTGCGATGCTATTACTACTGATAAATCTACGACACATACCATCAAGGATCGGCCCACTCCCCAAAGTACAAGGCAAGATTACCAGATTGAAGCAGAAGAACTAAATCCAAACTCGTCAGGGAGCCCCATACTACACCATTATAAAATTAAACATCAAACAACTAAAAATCAAGCAACAAACACAAACACGAAAATTACGAGAGGGCAGGCAATTACTATCAAAATCTTTTTTTGGGGAGATCTTTTTTCATTCTTTTTTCCTAGGCTTTTGAGGGGACCTCGAAATAATAAATAATAATAAAGTTCAAACCAGCTATACCAGTTCAACGACAATGTTCAATCCACAGTAGTCACAAGACATCTCAGGTTTCCAGGACATAAAGACCAGTTAACACATCTCAGAGATACAAGAGGACAATTAAGACCATGCAGCTATATAACAACGCTCATGCATAAGAGGTTTCCAGGACAACAAGACCGTTAACATATTTCAGAGGTTTCCAGGACAATAAGACCGTTAACACATCTCAGAGGTTTCCACGACAACAAATACCGTTTAATAACACATCTCAGAGGTTACCAGGACAACAAGACCGTTAACACATCTCAGAGGTAGTTTTCAGTACAAGCACTATTATCAAATCATTTTACTTTAATGGCAGACCACACTACTATAACTTAAAATAGTAAGAAATGGGTAGTGACCCCATAATACTATAATTAGAATAATAATGCGCATGGCAATTGAGATGGTGAGATGCTGAGTCAGCTAGTAGATGTTGCCGTGCTCACGAGTTCAAGTTGTCTTCGCTTCAATCATCCGGGGAGGTAACCCAGTATTAGGTGTTGCCGTGCTCACGAGTTCAAGTTGTCTTCGCTTCAATCATCAGGGGAGGTGACCCAGTATTAGGTGTTGCCGTGCTCACGAGTTCAAGTTGTCTTCGCTTCAATCATCAGGGGAGGTGATTTAAAATTATGTTTATCCAGCGAAATTGTTTATCCAGCGAAATGATCGACATATCCATATTGTGGTGGTGTCAAAGATTTGAGACTTCCCACAGTATTAGTGACGATCGAGACATCAGGAGATAGCGAAAATTAAGCCCCTCGAAATTTTTCCCTATACGGTAGGCTTCTGCTTTACATCGGAGAGCGATCGAGGTCCGGTGGTAAGTTGTGTGTACTTTCACTAGCATCAAGTTCATAAAATGTCCCAGTATAGCGTTGAGAAGTATTAGTGGCCATAGGTGGGAGGGGTCAGGGCTGCAATGGAGATTTATCCCACGTGCACTGAATGATATAGCGGAGGTCTTACATCTGGAGGAGGCTTTTGCAACATCGTAAGGAGAGGGCAATTACATAATTATAGTCATATCAGTTGAAAGTTGAAATTTGAGATGAATCCGGTAGTTTCTGGCCTGACATCAGTTGAGCGATAGCATCGAAGAATGTCACCCAAGGAGAGTATGAGAGATGGAATGATGTGGAGCATAACATAATTATGACGAGGGGGGTGAAAGTAATCATGACTGTACAACGAATGCTGTAGTTTGCCTTAGTTAACATGAGAGATAGAAATAGCTCTAGGTTTTGCATGCTAATTATAAGGATGATCAAAAATAATGTGGAAGACAATGTGACATCAGGGATAAAGTCATGACAACACAAAGTGTTAGAGACAAAAATTAACAACGAGCTTGAAATGATATGGTCTATCACCGAATTACAAACTGATAATGTGGGTGAGTTAACGACAGTTAATGCATGTAATGATGTGTAGACCACATTGGAATTAGTATCAAAATAATAATAATAATAATAATAACAATATAGCACATGGCCTGCCTTATTTTTAGGGAGAAATTGAAGATTCCATTTTATATCTCTCCACGATCCCGAGAAACAACCAGTCCAAGAGACAGCTAAATTTAAGCAACCAGTCTAAGCTCGGCAATAAAAAGCACCTATCGTATAACAGAGTACGTTACATCTATTCCAGTCAGTGTAATCAACTTCCCGTCAAACGATATTCCGCAATAAAAAGTACCCATAACCTAATACTTACAAGCACAATCCATACGTAGGAATAGAGAGATCCACCAAAGAAACTGCACAACCTATGTATTCCATCGAAACAATTTATAATTAAACTTAAAATTGGTCCCCTTCTAATTATGAATATTAATATTTAGCCTGCCCTGAAATCAAACAACTTACAAACATCAATTGTCCCTCCCACAAGCACTGCTGTATATGTCCTTTGCGCGTATTCTTAGCGTGATATTCTTAGCGTGTATTATTCTGATATTTTTTTAAGTACAATCCGTACGTAGCAATGGAGATCCACCAAAGAAACTGAACAACCTATGTATTCCCTATACAATCGAAATAAACTTAAAATTGGTCCCCTCCTAATTATGAACATTAACAAAAGCTTGCCCTCAAATCAAACAACTCACGAACATCAATTGTCCCTCCCATAAGCACTGCTGTATAATTATGTCCTTTGCGCGTATTCTTAGCGTGTATTATATTATTATAATATAACACCCTGACAGCGATGTTTCCCCGGGGTGTTGAGACAGTAGGTACCCCAGATGGAGTCATCTTCTCTACACTCATCAATATCTGGTGGGCCAGGGTGAGTCACACTGTGTACTAGTACAAGCCAGTCTCCTCACCTGTACAAGATCCCTCCACCTCCTCATATCACAGGGCACACTCCTTACAGCTGTCAGCCCCCAGACCACCACACTCTGTCAGGCATGCCTTATCACACACTGCATGGATGCATGTGCGTGGGTGTGCGTGGGTGTGTGTGTGGGGAGATGGTGAAAGTACATGTCACTGTGGGTCACATGTAAATTATGACATTATTATGTTGAAGAGCTTATGGTTGAGTCATGTGACCACCACCTTAGGGTCCCGCCCACACCACAAGATCTGGTGCATGAGTGAGAGTTTGAAATAAAAGTATCGCCATGGTACAAAAAGTTAAGGGTTAGCTAATATTTAAGGGGCTCTCCCTGCAAGTGCAGAAAATTACCGTTCGATTAGTTAATGCTTAACTACATTTTCTGGTGAGCATATACAGTCAGTGGAGATAGTCAGACCATATAGGGAGAATACACGGATGACTGCAAACATGTTATTAGCGGAAATTCTAAGACTTTAACTATGGAAAGTGAACTGTTTATTGAAGTGTGTCTGCTAATTTCATGTGCTTCTATTGAGTTGGGACTTCCCCTGATTATAATGCCTGATTATAAGAGGTGTCTTTATTTCAAGGGTGGTCAGTGTAGCCACACCCCCTCACCTGTAATGGCGTGCTGTATCTTCCTCTTCCTCTCTAGGATGCTCCTCTCCTGGTCCTCCACTGACTTGTGATAGAGCTACTCACCACACAGCCTCATCTGACAACACACCTGAACGTCGAACAGGGGACAATGGCAATTTGATTATGTTGGATTAAATAAATGCTGTACTAGTGCTGCTCATAGACCACACTTACAGGGTAGACTCTCTTTAAGCCTGCAATCAATATCCTAGCTGTCTCCAGCTCTTCATCCTTCATTGATTCTTGCTTCTTTTGTTTCTGATCCACCTGGCATATCGCATGATGCTAGCCAGCAAAAGTAGTGGGAGGGGAGGGGCTGGTGTTTTATTCTTCATTTCCAAACACCAGCCCCTCCCCTCCCACTAGAAAAGGCCTGTATAGATCTATTTCTCTGGATCTATTTAGGCCTTTCTGTGATCTACAATTGTTAATTGTCTCTCAAAAATGATAGCTGCAAGAGAATGCAGTCTGCCGCCTTTATGCAGCTTTATGCAACTTATACTGCCTTTATGCAGCCTGTGCATACGCAGCCACTGCCTTTATGCAGCCGGGTGGACTGGCCATCCGCTTTGTTTTTACTTACGTATAATTATACGATCTCTTTTTTATTTCAAAAAAGGCGCCAGACATGAATAGAAGCAACATAAATTTATTGTAAGCAACATGATACTGCCTTGATGCAGTCTGTTGTGCCTTATATATGCAACCTGCTGCCTTGATTGCAGCCTGCTGCCTTATATGCAATTAACCTTCTGCCTTGATGCAGCCTGTTGCCTTGATGCAACCAAATTTATTGTAAGCAACATGATACTGCCTTGATGCAGTCTGTTGTGCCTTATATGCAACCTGCTGCCTTATATGCAATTAACCTTCTGCCTTGATGCAGCCTGTTGCCTTGATGCAACCTATACTGCCTTGATGCAGTCTGTTGCCTTTATAATTAACTAGATAGCTTATAAGACAACAGAAAATGTATTACACTTTAGTATAGCTGACTGTTAGTGATACACCATTATATCCATATAGATACTGTAATTTATAGTATCTATGATTATATCTATGGCAAAACTTCATTAATCCAAGTTTCCGGTAATCGCTATAATATACATGCATGTATATAGTTACACATAATGTTATTACAATAGTCACGCTTAGAAACAAATTTATGCAATGAATAAAGTAGCTATTATAATTATATATCTGAGACCTGTAACAACACATTATTATAATAATTATTATTACCATACATGCACTTAAACTAGTTGAAGAAACTGTGTCACAGATTTCAAAGCGTTCGTATCGAATTTTAGTGAGTTCCATTCTCTAATAAATATTATTCTTGGGAAATAAGAGTAATAGTATATACCGTATATACCGTATATAGCGGGTATATTTCGATGGTATAAATTTTCGCGGATGTGGCTTTAGAAAGGTTTTCGCGGATTTAATTTTCGTTGAATAGCGCCTTTTTTGCAGCATGCATGATGAAATATTAAATTCGCGGTTATAAATGTTCGCGGTTCATGCCTAATCCGCGAAAACCACGAACATTTATACCGTCGAAATATATACTGTGTTAGCATATCTGCATGTGATGATACTGGGCTCTCTGTATAATTATATAAAACCATGCAGTTTGTCTTTTTGCACTTTCCCTTATGTGCAGTGACCAATTCAAGATAGGTCTGCCGAAAAAATTATACCAAGGTATACTAACCAGTAGCTATTTGGTTGTTATTATTGTCGAGTGGAATAGCTGATTCGAAAAACCATGCGCTTAACAGCATTTATAATTACCTTTTTTTCAATCGCATAAAGATAATAATACAGTAGATCTATTATAGCACACAATTTTGGAGGAAATGTTTTTAACAACAATCATGGTCATGCAATCATTACCCAACCGAACTTTTAACAGTGAATGTGTTCGGCATGCACACTTTGATGCCTGGCATGGCATGCAGCAATGCAAAAATGCTCATTTATGATAATTATAATAATACAAAAAAAACCTATTGCTAATAATTATATATGCTAGCTATATATAATTATAGTAGCTTTATTTTTTTTAAATTGACATCTCTACCGAGGCATCAGCAACCGTGGTGCTTTCATTATAAGTGATATATCCTACAACAATTCAATATTAAACAAACATCTCTTTGGGAATAGCTATATTATGTCTCTTTAGTAATCATTTTTCAGATAGTTTCGTCAGTGCTGAAAAAGTTGTTAAAAAGTTGCTGAAGAGACGTGTGAAGAAAACGAGATCGCCTGATTGGTACACTGCGCTTGATTTGATCACGATGTTTATCAAGATCAACACCATCTACTCGGCTATTGTTGGGATGACACAATCCACTGATTTCTGCAGCAGCACTGAAGTTGCTGCAAGCTCAGTTTTCCTGTCCATCTGTGTTCTACTGGGTATTGCTAGCGAGTTAATCGATGCTTTGGATACAAATTTAAAGAGCAACAAAGAATACCGTATATATATATAGTAGAGGGTATAATAATGTTCGTGGTTTTTGCGGATTAAGCATGAACCGCGAATTTAATATTTCATGCATGCATGCTGCAAAAAAGGCGCTATTCCACAAAAATTAAATCCGCGAAAACTTTTCTAAAGGCACATCCGCGAAAATTTATACCCTCGAATTATACCCGCTAATATACGGTATATCAATAAGTCATTCAATCAATTGGTAACTATCGGCATGATTCTTATTGTCACTATTTGCCTTCCCTTTTATTTACGGCCGATAATTTCCAGCCTCTCGATTGTGCGTTCAGTTGTGACACCATTGTTACCACATGCAACCGGACGGCCAACAGTGGAGTTAGACTGGGGTTTACCCTAACCGCACTTATTATCGTCCTCATCTTCTCCGGTGTTTATTTCTATCATGTTCGATTAGCTGAAATAAATCGAAAGAAGCTGAAGAGTAACATTGTTATAATTACTGGGAAAGAAACAGTGGTGTAGAATTTTAAATTTTTCATTATAATTATCAAGTTGTATTGTCATAATTATAATTATGCTTTTTCTCAGAATTAACTATAATCAGGAGTAGCTATACATAAAGCTAATCAAACTTAATGATTCAAAGTTCCTAATATGTAGGTATGCAGTGAAAGTGATATAAGGTCTGAAGTGGTGTGGTCCATATTGTGCCCCGCATTATTGTTATCACTCCTAAAAGGGGTGGGGCTGGTCTTGCAGGTACAGTAGACTTTCGCTATTCCGGCTCTCTGGAGTAAGGCCACCTCGATATACCGGCCATTTGGCTTGGCAGGGAATGCTAGCTATATGTTTACTGCAAACAACTCACCCTGAACTACGGCCACTCGTTTAACGGCCAGTGCTGGCTGTCAGGTTTTCAACGTAATTTTATACGTATATTTCGGCCGGATATGACGTTGTGGGTGTGGTTTAGCAAATAAAATTGGATTACACTTAAATAGAGAACAGAATGATTCCTTATCCCTCGAGACAAGAACTGCAAAAGTAGTATTAGATTCGAGGTAAGGTCGTTAAGCCGCGGCTATTTCCTGAGCTGCAGCCACCTCGCTATTCCGGCCAAGCTGCATGAGTGACCGAGAGTCTACTGTACACTGTTATAGGAATGCTATGAACTTTACTTCCAACTTTAGGTATTGAAGAGTCTCACACTAGGCCCTCATAACATTATTTTTACCATTATTCTATTAATTCTCGGATCGAAAAATGTGCTTATTATTAAAAATCCAAAAATTAATGCGACATAATAATTATAACATAAACACAGCACACATGCAAAGCTAACTGACACATGTACACAACATTTTTAATATAATCATGATTCTCATAATAATTATTGGTGATAATCCTTCAAGCCATGAAAAGGTTGTTATGCAAAACTTAATGTAATGATCTTTACCAAAAATGGACATTGACATTGATTGCTATTAATTTATCTACACCTACTACCGTAAACGTTGAAATTTTCGACGGCTGTTTAATTTCGTTTTTTTCGTCCTTGGACTCAACGCACGAAATTAAATATATACACCACACCTACCTTAATATAACGGACGAAAATTTATGCGCACGAAATTTAAGAATTGTGGGCCTAGTGCAGAAAGTGCGAAATTTTGATGCGTCAAAAATTTCAACGTTTACGGTATAATGCTAAAAATTATTCTGAGCATAATTTATCAGGGCCTACATTACACACTGTGCATATGGCAAATGACACTATCATTAGTAACATACAAATCTCGAGTATAAGCAATAAAAATAATGAACAGTTTGTGCTATGCTAATAATAATTTTTTTTTTCTGATGTGTTCCGAGCTTTCACCTTTGACCCTCAGCGAGTCCCCACCCAACTTGCCATGGTGACTATGGGACGGACTTTGACCTGGGCCTGATACTGATTTGATCTCTGTCTGGTTGTCATAGCGACTGTAGTATGGAAACTCGGTAATAGTTTTAGAGAACTTGACTTTTGGAGCCGATCTCCTAGCGTCTCTACAGTGTGTGGGCGTGTGTGGGTGGGGGGTAATTTATAAAGAACAGAAATAATGCTGCAACTAAAGTGACTGCTATAGTGTACACACACGATTGGTAATACACAGTGACACTAGCAAGTGTATGCAATGGCCGAGTGGTCTCCCAGTAAAGTGTAGGGATAACTCACTCTGTGTGTCTCTGGCTCCTGGAGGACCTCTCACTCTTGCTATCAGCCTGGGCACAGAAATCAAACAATGTAGGTGGCTACTAAATAAGTGTATGCTGTTTGTTACATTGAAACCTGTCTATACCCTACAACTACCCTCTATAATACAGCCAGGTTAATGGCTCCATAGCATGTGTTTGGACCTGTGTTAGCAGGCCACCCTCTATAATACAGCCGGGCCCCAAACCTCTGCCCGGTGCATGGCCACAACCAAACAGGTATGATACAGTGCGTACGTAACTCTACTGTATTGCACACAAGCTACACACATGTACAGTGTCTCTCACCTCATGTGACTTGCTTTAGAGGTGCTGTATGATAGGAGTGAGGGGGGAGAAGGTTCGGGTCATACCACCACCACGTTTACGAGCCTCTCCATTAGCATTCATACGCTGAGCTACTGACGTCATCTGCTTCCTGTGTGTGGTGGGAGGGTGTGTGTGTGTGTGGTGGGAGGGTGTGTGCAAGTGTGTGGTGGGAGGGTGTGTGCGTGTGTGTGGTGGGAGGGTGTGTGTGTGCGAGGGTGTGCGTGTGAGTGTGTGTGTGTGGGTGGTGCAGTCATAGTGTGTGTGAGTGTGTGTGTGGGGGGGGGTGTGCAGTCATAGTGTGTGTATAGGTACACTAGTTATAATTCAAGCACAGACATTTACAGTAGTTGAACATCTTTCAGCAGCCATAACTTTAGTACCGTGGCCTCAATTTCAAAAATTTGATGATTTTCTGAAAGCTTAGAAAGAGACCTTTCAAATGATGTATTTCAATCCAATATTTAGATGTGGCCATAATTCAACTTTGAACCCTGGGCTATTATTACATGGTATTGTGCTAAATCTGTCATCTCCCAAATATCTGGTACCATTTGAAAGGTCTTTTTCTAAGCTTTCGGAAAATCATAAAATTGGATCCACGGAATTCAAGTTATGGCGACTGAACGAGTCCACTAACCAATTGATTAAACGGGGGACATGTACATGTAGTACATACCTGCACATTAATTTATACTATTCACTCACTCTAACACTTCTTGGTGGGTGGCTGTTCGATAGTCAATGGTATTATGGTCCTCCCCTTTATCTGCCGCCTCATGACCTCTGTCCTTTGACCCTCGTGACCTTTTCTTAGCAGCAGGACCCGGGGTACAGGGAGACGATTGGAGGATCGTTTAGGGGTAGTGGGTGGTTCAGGGGGCACCTTCCGCACAGGTACTTGACCCCTGCTGGGGGGAGGGGGTTGATAATTAGCACAAGAATAATAAGAAGCACTAACAAGCTGCTACTTGTAGCTACGTACATGTAGCTAGCTGCTGGTAATAATTGTTTTTGGCTGCCACGTGCAGAAATGCTAGAGTCAAAGTTCACTGTGGGGTTGTGAGGGTGCGAAGGTTACCAAGTATAACAAAATTAATTATGACAGATTTTCATCAACAATTCATGGAATAGTAAAAATAAAAATTAAGAGAGGGAGTTTTTAGATACCGTATAGTTGGTTATTTTAGAGGCACGAACTTATCGAGGTTTCGAGGATTGACCCAGAAACAGGCAGGCTGGTAAAAAATTAAATTAAAAGGGACATCGAGTTTTTAGATAGTTTCTGCACATAGAGAATGTGTTAGGCTTTCCTGAACATGTTGTGGTAACTAATAAGCCTTATAAGGAAGTAACAGTAGTTGTTGGGTTCACAAACGAACCCATGAAACCTGTAGCTTGTAAAACAGCTGCAGGTACAATAGTACAGCACTCACTGATCTAAGCACATCATTAGATAGACCAATCAATTCAAGCCCAAGCGGGGCCCAAGCGGGGCCCAAGCGCAAGCCAAGCACAATTCAAGCCCAAGCGGGGCCCAAGTGGGCCCAAGCCAGGCCAAGCGCAAGCCAAGCATAATTCAAGCCCAAGCGGGGCCCAAGCCAGGCCAAGCGCAAACCAAGCACAATTCAAGCCCAAGCGGGGCCCAAGCCAGGCCAAGCGCAAGCCAAGCGCAATTCAAGCCCAAGCCAAACCAAGCGCAATTCAAGAGTGGTGTTATGTAGACTCACCGAGGCTTGTGACAGATCATCTGCTTCAAAGATGAGGTTCATACAGTTGCTCATTTGAATGATCTCCCCCGACATGAGACACAGCTTCTTGTTGTTATCCAGTACAGTGTTCATGGACTCCATCCACAGAGTGTCTATAGGACCATCAAACACCACCCACTTACGGTCATCACTTTGTGCAGGTGCAAACTCCCTACACACACAGATATAAGCACTGATCAACCACGCAATGATACGTACGTAGCTATCAAAATGGCTGTAAAAAGCGCAAGGCTATTATATACTTTGCTTTTGCTAAAATTGCCGGATTTCTACTAATCACAAAACTTACATCTACATGTAAGCACACCATTGGAAAGGTTGTTCTCAGAGCTAGCAATTAGATTTGACAAAAATTACAGGCTACCAAAAACAGCTGAATTGTTGAAAAGCTATAGCCTTGTGCTTTTGTTACAATAGAGCGCAACTATAATTATATGCACAGGCTTAGGCTCACCTGAATGTGTTGGCTACCACACCATCAGTCCACTCGTGTGACACAGGGTCAAACTGACCAAACAGTTGACCCTTAGTGACAGCCTTGGGGTTGATGACTCTATAGCCTGTCTTGTTCTCTTCCATCTGTTCCCTCTCATTGATTAGTGTGAGTGTGTCAGCTAGTACATGTGACATTGTCTGGTGTGTGTGTGTGTGTGTGTGCGTGTGCGTGTGCGTGTGTGTGTGTGTGTGTGTGTGTGTGTGTGTGGGGGGGGGTTACTACGGTAGATGAATAGCAATGGTATTGTATAGGAGGGAGGTTGTTAAAACACTTTAAATTCCACTACAACATGACCTTAGAAAGTACAAGTGGTACTGGGGCTCTTTAAACGGCCATAACTTTAGTTGCAATTTCAAATTTTGGGGGATTTTCTGAAAGCTATGATTTGTTTAAATCCAAAATTTGGTAGGGGAATAGTTAGATCGCAAAGATTTTTACCGGCAAAATATTCTAGCCATACGGTAGGCCTCTCCTAGCTTATAGTACCATACCTTGGGTAGGTTGACGTCCATGATGGATGTGAGCAGTAACACATCTTCATGTTTGTTAGGGTACTTCAGTTTCAGATGACCGGCTGCCACCAACACTGACTGGACTGCACGCATGCCTACAGTGTACAATAGTGAGTAGGTCGAGTATACAGTACAGTGGGTTGTACACACCATAGTCAGAATGGAGTTGGCTGGAGAGTTGCTCTGAACACAGTCGATAGGTCATGACAATCTTGACGGCCAGATTACGAGCATCCACAAAACCATAAGAGTAGAGAGAGATCTCTCCAATCATGGCATAGTCTGGCACCATCATGGCCACTGTACGAAACAACACCTACAGAGAGAAATATTGAAATGCATAGAGGCTAAATAGAAAGTACCAATAGTTACCTTTAGATTGTCTGGTAGTTCAGAGCAGCCAGCATAACCTGGGTTCATGGTTCATGGTGATGCAGACAAAGCACGATGGCCGCAGGTTCAGAGTAGTGCCCTCAAATACAAATGTCTTTAGATGAGTTTTCACTGCTCTCAAGATGGACAAAATCTATAGAGTAATTATAGGGATTGTTGAACGGCCATAATAATGACAATTTTTTTTTTATATAGATAATAAATTATACTACCGTAAGACCTCGATTTAAGGCGACCCTCCCAATATGCGACACCCAGGAGCTTCAGCAATTTTCTGACCTCTAAAAGTAGCGACAGCTGCATTGATATTTATTTTTTAATGTCGCGTTCTAAATAGAGGTAAATGTAGCCACTCCCTAGCCTCGATTGTAGCCCACTGGAAAATCAGTGTTTTTAAGCGGCCTGAAATCGAGGCAAGTAGACTCTGTAAAGTTACCTCCAATTAGATGCGACCCTCTAAATATGCGACACCAGGGCTTCAATATAATTTTTCAACCTCCAAAAGATGCAACCTCTGGCTTCGTAATTATTAAAAAGTGTCGCTTTAAATCGAGATCTTACGGTATGAACCTACAGCATTCTCTAGGATGCTCCTCTCCTGGTCCTCCACTGACTTGTGATAGAGCTACTCACCACACAGCCTCATCTGACAACACACCTGAAACAGGGGACAACAATTTGTTATAATTATGTTGGAGAACAATAAATACTGTAATAGTGCTGCTCACAAGCATCACTTACAGGAAGATAGACTCTTTAAGCCTGCACTCAGTATTGTATTCATTCTTGCTTTGACTTTAGTTTCTGATCCATGTGGCACCGGCCAGCAAAACTCAAAAGTAGGGAGGTAAGTAGGGAGGAAGCTGAGGGGGTGTGGCTGGTGTTTTATTCATTTCCCTTTAGCCTAAGAAGGGAAATGAATAAAACACCAGCCCCGCCCCCTTCCATTAATTAATTGTCTCTCAAGAACTTATGACAATGACAATTTATATAATATAGCACCAATAATTCTATTGATGATGAACAACAGACAAATAGTAATGTAGACCACAGTGAATAATTGTATCAAAATAAATTATCACTTGAGGACAACACAATGAATGAGGTATAATTGTGTGTAAATTATGTTCAGTTCAAATCCAAGAAGCAGCTGTCACAGACTCTGACCAACTTCTTTGAGGAGGGCAGCTGGGTGCTTTGTGAAGTGCACTGTTGGCAGAATATCATCCTGTGTGTGTGTGTGTGTGTGTGTGTGTGTGTGTGTGTGTGTGTGTGGGTAAGAGTGTGTGTGTGGGTGTGTGTGTGTGTGTGTGTGTGGCTAAATATCTGACCGGGAGGCTTAATTTATAAGGCCTAGGAACAGGCCTGTATTGTCGATCTGGGCCAGGTTTTGTGGTGGTAGTATCTGATAATGGGGATGGGTCTATGTGGTTCTTCTTTCTATAGGTGGCAAGCACAATTAACCTCTAATTTTGGTTCCTAGAAATTAGCACAAGGCATTAGTCAAGATAGTAGTGTGTGTGTGTGTGTGTGTGTGTGTGTGTGGGTGTGGGGGTGTCCTAAAATCCTTATCATTACCACAACACCACCATACAATGTTGCTATTCTACAGGGATTTGAGGAGTTCTAGCAACTGTAATGTCGAAAGCGGAAGTACCTGTCACGTGAACAGTTACGTAATTCTGGCTCATTCCAAACCAATTTTTCTCCAATAAAGCATTTAGGCCTTATTTATTTTGGGGAAAAATCGACCTATACAGGCTTTGCTCTGCATATATCTGCAAGCCTTTGCACCACAGCTAGCTAGCTAGCTAAAGCTATCCTTGAGCATTTCCAATCGTTTTGTGAGCTACTACTATTAGTCTGTCACACAACCTGTGTCACAGAACTGTGTATCCAGCTGCTAAGAGAGATTTTACTGAGACTTAGTGTCACTAGTCTCAGTAAAGTCACTAGTAATGATAAACTTTTCAACAGCTTACGGGCAGGCTGGGGCAAGTAGTAGCTCACAAAACGATTAGAATCTCAAGGATAGCTTCAGCTGCATGCATGCTGTGGTACATGGTGCCGGTGGTGCAAAGCCTTTGCCAAAGCTTATGTAAGTCAACGTTTTCCCAGTTTAATAAGGCTCTATTGGAGAAAAATTGGATTGGAATTTAATCTTGTTACGTAACGGTTCACGTGACAGGTACTTCCGCTCTCGACATCACAGTTGCAAGAACTCCTCAAATCCCTGTAACAACATCCTGAGCAATGATGGCTTCCAGAACTTGTATGGTACTTTTTGAGGGCTAATATTTTCTGGCTAATTTGCGAGATAAAATTAGACCCTCGACAATTCCCCGCTATAAGGTGGTATCAATGGTAGATGCTCTTATCTACTCTTGGTGGTATGGAAACTCACATACAAATTATGGTAAGGATTTGATGTAGAGAATGGGCTGGGACTAGCTTGGATATACCAGCAGATGTGGTGGGAGAGTGTGTGTGGGGGGGGGGGGTGCAGTCATAGTGTGTGTGTGTGTGTGTGTGGGGGGGGGGTGCAGTCATAGTGTGTGTATAGGTACACTAGTTATAATTCAAGCACGGACATGTTACAGTAGTTGAACATCTTTCAGCAGCCATAACTTTAGTACTGTGACCCCAACTTCAAAAATTTGATGATTTTCTGAAAGCTTAGAAAGAGACCTTTCAAACGATGTATTTCAATCCAATATTTAGATATGGTCATAATTCAACTTTGAACCATGGGCTATTATTACATGGTATCGTGCTAAATCTGTCATCTCCCAAATATCTGGTACCATTTCAAAGGTCTTTTTCTAAGCTTTCAGAAAATCATAAAATTGGATCCACGGAATTCAAGTTATGGCGACTGAACGAGTCCACTAACCAATTGATTAAACGGGGGACATGTACATGTAGTACATACCTGCACATTAATTTATACTATTCACTCACTCTAACACTTCTTGGTGGGTGGCTGTTCGATAGTCAATGGTATTATGGTCCTCCCCTTTATCTGCCGCCTCATGACCTCTGTCCTTTGACCCTCGTGACCTCTTCTTAGCAGCAGGATCTGGGGGTACGGGGGGACGATTGGAGGATCGTTTAGGAGTAGTGGGTGGTTCAGGGGGCGCCTTCCGCACAGGTACTTGACCCCTGCTGGGGGGAGGGGGTTGATAATTAGCACAAGAATAATAAGAAGCACTAACAAGCTGCTACTTGCTGCTAGTAATAATTGTTTTTGGCTGACACGTGCAGAAATGCTAGAGTCAAAGTTCACTGAGGCCACTATTTGAGACTGAATATTGCTCAACCACGAATATTTAACCCCCCGAAAATTACCGGCTATACGGTAGACACAAGCAGTAGCAATTCTCCCAGTGACACACTCTCATACAGACTTGCACACACACTCAGGTGCATTAAGGACTGGGACCAACATAAAAAAGACATTTATAAGAGGCACTTCAACCTGCTGCTGTTTACTGTGTATATTAATATGTGTAAAACTTTTATGATGAAATGAAACACTAGCTTCCATTCTCTAGGAAAATATTAAAATGAAGCCCCGCCCACTAATTGATCAGTGGGGGTGGTCCGTCTTGTCGAAGCACTATTTCACTTTTCTATTGAAAAATCGGCGTTTAAACACTAAGGCTACTAGCTATTGCTGCTGCTCATTATACTTAGTTCTATCTAAGCTAACAACTTACTCTAGCGCTTAGCCCTCCTGGTCTTTGCAAGGGAGAAATAACAGAAAGTTGTTTGATGTAGCAGTCTCATCTTGGATAGTAGGCTTCCCAGGGACACGGTCAACAATTTTTTGACAAAGTACAAGGATAAATCAGCTAAGGAAGGCTTATGGAAGTCATCTATTGCCTCGCAAGCTTTACTAGAGGGTGTTTTAAACGCCGACTAAGTCACTTCTCTAAACCAGCTGAATTACTGCAAAATGAAAAGGGAGGGAGTGGTACATGGTACGTTGAAGTAATGAACGCGTGGGCGGAACCATGGCGACCGTGTGGGCGGGGCTTATAATTTGCAAATTCAGCAATAATTGAAGGTCCCAGTCCTTAATGCACCTGAGCACACCACCATACACACACACTACACAATCCCTAATTAAAGGCCCACCACTTACATAGCGAGCTGCTCGGCCATGTGTGTCAGTTCTCCAGAGAGTGCCCAAAAAGTCATGAGATAGCGGACACAGATATTCTGACCCATAGCATCGGCCCAATCCACCGGCTTCTGGTTCTCCCTGTCCGTGTGTGTGTGTGTGTGTGGTGTGAGCGGTGTGGGTGTGTGTGGGTAGGGGAGTGATACAGCTAGACTTAGAACCTAAAACCAAAAACACGATTGCAGTTATCGTTGCTACAGTAGCTATGCGATACACACGTTTCAGACTTGAGCAAGCACTTATTACACTAACAGCACACATCCACCCTCCCACTCATACATCCGCTCACTCACCTGTAGACAGTCGAGGTGTCCTCCCTGTGCGGAAAAGTGGGCGGGGGTAAACAGCAGTATCTATGTCACTTCCGACTGTTCGTTCCTCTTCTTCACCGTCTTGAGAAGCCACTCAAGGCACTTGGCCTGTCATGTGACGAGCACGTATACCATATAAATATCATGTGACAAATAGAATAAGTTATGGATAGTCTAAGTTAGCAAATAATTATTTCGAAAAGTATAGTGGCTATTTTTATTTCTAAATATCCCCTAAAATGTAGAGGCCGGTGGTTAGTTCCAACCACCACCACCGACCAGTGTGGGCACATCACTAGCAACCTATAACTAGGTATACACACACGCATGAACAGCTAGTCGGACAATACGCACAATTAGCGAGTGCTACAACAATACACAAACAAACAAACTAACAACAACACATTGCTACCAATCAGCACACACTCATCAATACCATATAGCTATTTCAAAGGGATACAAAATGAATCTTTTAATCGTGAAAATGCATAATTCAAGTTATGAGCACTCAAAGTTAGCTATCAAAACAGAACCATGCAGTTTGGATAATCACCAAGGTTGGATAACAACTATTTGAGCGACAATAACTTGCGTACCATTCGTCCAATCTCATAATTTTTGTATTTTTGTTGTTATCCAGTACAGTGTTCATGGACTCCATCCACAGAGTGTCTATAGGACCATCAAACACCACCCACTTACGGTCATCACTTTGTGCAGGTGCAAACTCCCTACACACACAGATATAAGCACTGATCAACCACGCAATGATACGTACGCAGCTATCAAAATGGCTGTAAAAAGCGCAAGGCTATTATATACTTTGCTTTTGCTAAAATTGCCGGATTTCTACTAATCACAAAACTTACATCTACATGTAAGCACACCATTGGAAAGGTTGTTCTGAGAGCTAGCAATTAGATTTGAAATTAGAGAATTTCAACAAAAATTACAGGCTACCAAAAACAGCTGAATTGTTGAAAAGCTATAGCCTTGTGCTTTTGTTACAATAGAGCGCAACTATATATGCACAGGCTTAGGCTCACCTGAATGTGTTGGCTACCACACCATAAGTCCACTCGTGTGACACAGGGTCAAACTGACCAAACAGTTGACCCCTAGTGACAGCCTTGGGGTTGATGACTGTCTTGTTCTCTTCCATCTGTCCCCTCTCATTGAGTAGTGTGAGTGTGTCAGCTAGTACATGTACCTCTAGGACCTTGGTCTTGCCTGGTGTGTGTGTGTGTGTGTGTGTGTGTGTGTGTGTGTGTGTGTGTGTGTGTGTGTGTGTGTAGGGGGGTTACTACGGTAGATGAATAGCAATGGTATTGTATATAGGAGGGAGGTTGTTAAACACTTTAAATTCCACTACAACATGACCTTAGAAAGTACAAGTGGTACTGTGGCTCTTTAAACGGCCATATTAAACTTTAGTAGTGAGTATACAGTACAGTGGGTTGTACCAGTCGATAGGTCATGACAATCTTGACGGCCAGATTACGAGCATCCACAAAACCATAAGAGTAGAGAGAGATCTCTCCAATCATGACATAGTCTGGCACCATCATGGCCACTGTACGAAACAACACCTACAGAGAGAAATATTGAAATGCATAGAGGCTAAATAGAAAGTACCGATAGTTACCTTTAGATTGTCTGGTAGTTCAGAGCAGCCAGCATAACCTGGGTTCATGGTTCATGGTGATGCAGACAAAGCACGATGGACACAGGTTCAGAGTAGTGCCCTCAAATACAAATGTCTTTAGATGAGTTTTCACTGCTCTCAAGATGGACAAAATGTATAGAGTAATTATAGGGATTGTTGAACGGCCATAATAATTATAATTTTTTTTTTATATAGATAATAAAATTATACTACCGTAAGACCTTGATTTAAGGCGACCCTCCAAATATGCGACACCCAGGAGCTTCAGCAATTTTCTGACCTCTAAAAGTAGCGACAGCTACGTTGATAATTATTTTATAATGTCGCGTTCTAAATAGAGGTATAAATGTAGCCACTCCCTAGCCTCGATTGTAGCCTACTGGAAAATCAGTTTTTTTAAGCGGCCTGAAATCAAGGCAAGTAGACTCTGTAAAGTTACCTCCAATTAGATGAGACCCTCTAAATATGCGACACCAGGGCTTCAATATAATTTTTCAACCTCCAAAAGATGCGACCTCTGGCTTCGTAATTATTAAAAAGTGTCGCGATCTTACGGTATGAACCTACAGCATTCTCTAGGATGCTCCTTTCCTGGTCCTCCACTGACTTGTGATAGAGCTACTCACCACACAGCCTCATCTGACAACACACCTGAAACAAGGGACAACAATTTGTTATAATTATGTTGGAGAACAATAAATACTGTAATAGTGCTGCTCACAAGCATCACTTACAGGAAGATAGACTCTTTAAGCCTGCACTCAGTATTGTATTCATTCTTGCTTTGAATCTCTTTAGTTTCTGATCCTCGTGGCACCATCAAAGCAGAACTCAAAAGTAGTGAGGGAGGGGGCGGGGCTGGTGTTTTATTCATTTCCCTTTAGCCTAAGAGGGAAATTGTAGACTACAGCCCCGCCCCCGCCCCCTCCATTAATTAATTGTCTCTCAAGAACTTATGACAATGACAATTTATAGCACCAATAGAACAACAGACAAATAGTAATAATTAATGTCCAAAATTGTATATAGACCACAGTCAATAATTGTATCAAATGATCACTTGAGGACAACACAATGAATGAGGTATAATTATACAAAAACAAAGTGTGTAAATTATGTTCAGTTCAAGTCCAGGAAGCAGCTGTCACAGACTCTGACCAACTTCTTTGAGGAGGGCAGCTGGGTGCTTTGTGAAGTGCACTGTTGGCAGAATATCATCCTGTGTGTGTGTGTGTGTGTGTGTGTGTGTGTGTGTGTGTGTGTGTGTGTGTGTGTGTGTGTGTGTGAGAGTGTGTGTTTGTGTGTTAGGGTGTGTGTGGGTGGGTGGGTGAGAGTGTGTGTGTGGGTGTGTGTGTGGGTGTGTGTGTGTGTGTGTGTGTGTGTGTGTGTGGCTAAATCTGACCTTGAGGGAGGCTTAGGAACAGGCCTGTATTGTCTGGGCCAGGTTTTGTGGTGGTAGTATCTGATAATGGGGATGGGTCTATGTGGTTCTTCTATAGGTGGCAAACACAATTAACCTCTAATTTTGGTTCTTAGAAATTAGCACAAGGCATTAGTCAAGATAGTAGTGTGTGTGTGTGTGTGTGTGTGTGTGTGTGTGTGTGTGTGTGTGTGTGTGTGTGTGTGGGGTGTCCTAAAATCCTTATCATTACACAAAAAATCACCATAGAATGTTGCTATTCTAACAATCCTGAGCAATGATGGCTTCCAGAACTTGTATGGTAATTTTTAGGGCTAATATTTTCTGGCTAATCTGCGAGATAAAATTAGACCCTCGACAATTCCCCGCTATAAGGTGGTATCAATAGTAGATGCTCTTATCTACTCTTGGTGGTATGGAAACTCACATACAAATTATGGTAAGGATTTGAAGTAGAGAATGGGCTGGGACTAGCTTGCATATACCAGCAGATGTGGTGGGAGGGTGTGTGTGTGTGGAGGGGGGCGCAGTCATAGTGTGTGTGTGTGTGGTGTGTGTGTGTGGGGGGGGCGCAGTCATAGTGTGTGTGTGTGTGTGTGGTGTGGTGTGTGTGTGGGGGGTGCAGTCATAGTGTGTGTATAGGTACACTAGTTATAATTCAAACGGACATGCTACAGTAGTTGAACATCTTTCAGCAGCCATAACTTTAGTGCTGTGACCCCAATTTCAAAAATTTGAAAGTGACCTTTCAAATGATGTATTTCAATCCAATATTTAGATGTGGCCATAATTCAACTTTGAACCCTGGGCTATTATTACATGGTATTGTGCTAAATCTGTCATCTCCCAAATATCTGGTACTATTTGAAAAGTCTTTTTCTAAGCTTTCGGAAAATCATAAAATTGGATCCACGGAATTCAAGTTATGGCGACTGAACGAGTCCACTAACCAATTGATTAAACGGGGGACATGTACATGTAGTACATACCTGCACATTAATTTATACTATTCACTCACTCTAACACTTCTTGGGGGGTGGCTGTTCCATAGTCATGGTCCTCCCCTTTATCTGCCGCCTCATGACCTCTGTCCTTTGACCCTCGTGACCTCTTCTTAGCAGCAGGATCCGGGGGTACAGGGGGACGATTGGAGGATCGTTTAGGGGTAGTGGATGGTTCAGGGGGTGCCTTCCGCACAGGTACTTGACCCCTGCTGGGGGGAGGGGGTTGATAATTAGCACAAGAATAATAAGAAGCACTAACAAGCTGCTACTTGTAGCTACGTACATGTAGCTAGCTGCTGGTAATAATTGTTTTTGGCTGACACGTGCAGAAATGCTAGAGTCAAAGTTCACTGAGGCCACTATTTGAGACTGAATATTGCTCAACCACGAATATTTTACCACCCGAAAATTACCGGCTATATGGTAGACACTAGCAGTAGCAATTCTCCCAGTGACACACTCTCATACAGACTTGCACACACACCACCATACACACACACTACACAATCCCTAATTAAAGGCCCTCCACTTACATAGCGAGCTGCTCAGCCATGTGTGTCAGTTCTCCGGAGAGTGCCCAACAAGTCTCGTACATCATGAGATAGAGGGCACAGATATTCTGACCCATATCATCGGCCCAATCCACCGGCTTCTGGTTCTCCCTGTCCGTGTGGACCATGCTGTAGCCAAAGTCCATGAGCAGCTGTGTGTGGGTGGTGTGTGTGGGTGGTGTGTGTGTGTGTGTGTGTGTGTGGTGTGTGTGTGTGTGTGTGTGTGTGTGTGTGTGTGTGTGTGTGAAGTGACCTTGACTACCTTTACCTGCAGTGAAAGCAGCAACTACGAACATACTATCCACAAAGTGACTAAATATTGCTCAACCACGAATATTTGCCCTCCGAAAATTACCGGCTATACTGTAGACACTAGCAGTAGCAATTCTCCCAGTGACACACTCTCATACAGACTTGCACAAACACCACCATACACACACACTACACAATCCCTAATTAAAGGCCCTCCACTTACATAGCGAGCTGCTCAGCCATGTGTGTCAGTTCTCCGGAGAGTGCCCAACAAGTCTCGTACATCATGAGATAGCGGACACAGATATTCTGACCCATAGCATCGGCCCAATCCACCGGCTTCTGGTTCTCCCTGTCCGTGTGGACCATGCTGTAGCCAAAGTCCATGAGCAGCTGTGTGTGGGTGGTGTGTGTGTGGGTGGGTGGTGTGGGGGGTGTGTGTGTGGGGTAGGGGAGTGATACAGCTAGACTTAGAAACTAAATATCTAAAAACCAAAAACATGATTGCAGTTATCGTTGCTACAGTAGCTATGCGATACACACGTTTCAGACTTGAGCAAGCACTTATTACACTAACAGCACACATCCACCCACCCACTCACACATCCGCCCACCCCTATAACGCAGCGTGATGCATGAGAGTCTCTCCCCCAGTGTCCCTCACTTGGAAGGGGATCTTAGCCTCCTCCACTAACCATTGGAGACACTCCACTGAACCACCCTAGTGGAGGGGGGGCAATGGTAGTCAATTATTAGGAGACTGAACGCAAAATTGCAAAATCAATTTTCAAACACAATTAATTTTATGATAGCGGGTTATTTTCAAGGCATTAATTTTTCTCAGATTGTCCAAACGAAACATTTCGAGATTTTTGACGATATACAGAAATGTCAGTGTCAAACGGACAACCAGTAACTGCCTATTAGTAAGAGTTCCCTGTACCTGTATAGCGAGCATGGCGGGTGTGGTGAATGAGATGTGACTGATTAGGGGGCTGACTCTCGAGTAGTGGTTCTCTCCACGTCTCCTCAATCTGACGGAGGCTCAGGTTGTCTTGGTGAAGTTTCTCCTCACCCACACCATCTGGTAATGGCAGCTCGTATGTAGGTACCTCAATGTCCACCACTGGAAGCCTGCACACAAGGATCACATGATCATTACTATATGTACATACCGACATTGAGCAAACACACACAACATAGAATGTTTAGGGTAGGTGTGATTGTGCTATAATGAAGGAGCTGCTTTCACCTGTCTTTTAATTTCTCCAGGCCTTGTCCACAACTCTCTCCAGGAGCCCAGAATTAGGGTGTGCATATTAATTAAAGACAACTTGCTGCCATGTGTTCTCCATTAAATTAGATATGAGGTGTCTCTTGACTATAAGTAATATTGAAATCAAGGCCTTCACATTGATTGTGTGGGCGTTGCTAAGTGTTCATACTGCGCATGCTCGATCAGTTTACAAAAAAGCAGACACACAAAACAGCATCAATACGTTGTAACAGATTTCAGATTTCAGTGTTCAGTTTAGTTTATCAGTTCCACTAGTATTGTCTACAATGAATCTACAAATGTCTGTAGCAGTGTCTCCTCTTCTCAGTCCTATGGCAATTTCCACCAAGGCCCTGAAGGTAGCTCTGGAAGGATTCACTCTTCGCCACACACTCAACGCATAAGCCACTCCACTTTGATTGCCTTCATAGTTTCCCTTTCGAGTAGCATCGCTTTTTTCAGCAGTAGTGAGTTCGAGTCTTTCAAGCAGGCCAGGTGTTATCTCAATGTGTTCAGCTACACAGTAGATGTCACTGTTGGGGATTTCTTGATCGAGCTGTTGATCAGTCACTCCAGTCTTCCTGCACACATCTTCCATTACAGAGGATGATTGCAATTTACCTGAAGAAAACGGTATATTCAATATCAAGCGGCAGTCTAATCGTATGATGTACTTATTAGTGAGCAATTAATATCCAGACTAGTAATTTCACGGAGCTTGTTTAGAATTAACAGCCGCGGCTGAAAATGTTACGGAGTACTAGTACTATGTACTTACCAGATTGTTGCTGCTGATCACTCAATGCCATCTTTGTACACTTGTCTCCTGTAACAGAGGATGACGCACCTAATTGAGGGGGAGAAATAATAGAGCTGTTACATAAAGATAATAATGAAAGTACTTCCATCACAATGCACTATACGCCGAATGTCCTCTAACCCCAGTATATGATTATACATACACTGTTCTGTGCTTACTAGAGTATTGCTGCTGATCACTCTTTCTCTCAGTCTTCGTACAAGTACCTCTCGTAGCAGACGATGGTTTACCTGATAGAAGGATTTGAGGAGAAACTAATTAATAATTGTAATGATCAAGTAAAATAACTTATCCACCGGAAACTTCCTTACTGGTATATTGATCACTCATTCTCATCTTCTTACACACCGGTTCCATTACAGGGGACGATGGACCTGAGGGGGATAATACAATGATTTGAAAATACTTTGTTATACTAATATAGTACACAAATATAAAAGCTGCAAATATTTACGTATAGTGCTACATAACTACCGGAGTATTGCAGCTGATCTCTCTTTCTGTCAGTGTTCACATCTGAGGAGGCTTCACCTGTAACATAGGGAAACATAATAGTATAGTTACAATTTACCTGAAGGTATAACAGTATAATGATTATTCAGTAATCTGCTGATCACCGAATGTCATCTTTGTACACATGTCTCCTGTAACAGAGGATGACGCACCTAATTGAGTGGGAGAGATAATAGAGCTGTTACATAAAGATAATAATGAATGCTATGAAGTACTTCCATCACAATGCACTATACACAGAATGTCATCTAACCCCAGTATATGATTATACATACGCTGTTCTGTACTTACTAGAGTATTGTTGCTGATCACTCTTTCTCTCAGTCTTCCTACAAGTACCTCTCGTAGCAGACGATGATGCACCTGATAGAAGGATTTGAGGAGAAACTAATTAATAATTGTAATGATCAAGCAAAATAACTTATCCACCGGAAACTTCCTTACTGGTATATTGATTACTCATTCTACACACAGGTTCCATTACAGGGGACGATGGGCCTGAGGGGGATAATACAATGATACGAAAATACTTTGTTATTCTAATTCAGTACACAAATATAAAAGCTGCAAATATTTACGCATAGTGCTACATAACTACCGGAGTATTGCAGCTGATGTCTCTTTCTTTCAGTGTTCACATCTCTCGTAACAGAGGAGGCTTCACCTGTAACATAGGGAAACAAGGATAATTTTCTAATATTGCTGAACAATGCACTTACCAGAACCTTCACTATTGTCCAGCCAGATTCTATGTTGGTCACTGAGCTCTCCCCACTCACGTGCATGAAGGGAGCACATCCAATAGCCATCCACACTCACATCGGCAACGTGCAACTTGTTTCCACTCTTCTTGCATGGGCAAAAGATCGCTGCTTTAGGTGTATCATTGTTGTAATTCAAAACAACACAAGCAGCTTTGATGGATTCCATTAGTTGAGAACAAACTATGGGACACAACTCTTTGCGTAATGGAGGGGGGGCTTCGACATACACTTCAATACGGGAGAAGGAATCAACCAATGAGATGACACAAGGACGACTCGGAATTCGAAATTGAATACAATTCTTAGCGAAAAGTATCGGACCACTTGAGGGGAGAACAGCTTCCCAACCAAGCCTCCGCATTACATCAACAACCGTACAGCAGAAGACACCAGAACGAATACACCCACTAGGGAAGTGAATAGCGAGGGGGACAGATGAGGAACGGACTTTGTCCAGTTCAGCAATGGGAGCAGATTTAAGTAGAGATGGCATGAAGAACTCGACTTGGTGGGTAGTGGACTCCACTAGTGGAATGGGAGCAATCACGAGAAGCTCTTTCATGATCAACAGCATATCTTCTGGAGAAAAGATGCCTTCAACGTAATGCTTCTCAAAGAATCGTAGGAACTTTAAATTGATTATGCCTTCGTCTCGAAATCTCTTCCATTCGGCCTCGATCCCTCCTGAGCTTAGAGTAGAGTGTGATTTGACTTCAGCACTCCTCAGGGAGATGGCGTGCTGTGAGAGCTCGGTGATCTTGTCTAGTGGAATCTGGGCATCCACAAACACTGTGTTGGGGAGAATGGAGGGATAGTAGTGCGCTATACACACCTCGTCAAAGAAGTCCAGAGCAGCTTCAAGATCTTGGAGCGCATAACGAAATCGAGTGGCTAATCGGAGACATTCTTGCTTGCTTAGTACACCTCGCTCGAGAGTGGCAGATAAACTCTGGAGAAGTGAATCCAAGAAGGACCACCAGATGGGCATTTTGACTTGTAGTGGAATAGAACGCTCAACAGTAATTCTAATCCTATTGGCAGTGGCCAGTGAATCATCATCTCGGCTGATCGTGTTGAGGCCAAAAATCAGATTGTTCAATCCAAGATCTTCGTACACCAAAAGCTTCTTGATATCAGGTGGCAGCATGTCGAGAATTTCTTGATTCCTCTTGGTAAGTGTATTCAAGCTCTTGAGCTGATCCAAGAATGTGCCCACAAAGATCATCTTCGGCTTCTTGTCCTGTGAGGTATGGGACTCAATGGATCGAATGAGACTCTGAAGTGTCTCCCCGAGGGTCATGTGAGATGCATGAGGACTACCAACAAGTTGCCCATCCTTGTAGTACTCGTCAGAAGGGAAACTGGAGAGTTCGTCAATCAAACGCAGGACTATCAACGCCACCGAAATGTGCTTGATGAAGAGAGGGCTGATGTCGTGGAATTGGGGTTGTCCGCCGCAGTCGGTAACGTACACCCAGTTGGAATCAAACAGTTCTCCTTCTTGCTGGTCACTGCTCGACAGTTGGTCAGTTCCCTGTGTGGCTGGCTTCAGCTCTTCTGCCACACCACTCACTACACTCGCTATCACTTCATCGATGGCTTCGTCCAACTTTGCAGAGCCAGAAATTTCATCGGAATCGTTGCTCGAACTGCAATCAAAAATTAGCTCATCGAAACTAAAATCATCTGAATAATCAGAAAATGGCTCATCGGAATCAGAAAGTTGCTCATCGGAACCAGATATCGATCTTGGCTCGGTTGTGGTCATCTTCTTCAAGCTTTCGGCAACCCTTGATGCCGTAGATGGATCAGTGCTTTCTTTTGGTAGCTTGGCGATGATTTGAGCTAGTAGATTGCGCAGTTTTGACTGAGACATCTCTTCCCAGCCTCTTCCAGTTGACCTGAATTTTGCGTTGGACACAGGTCGAATGCGTACTGGCTTTTCCATACAAGGAGTGCTGTCTCGCTGCGGTGGAGGGGGCTTGTCAGTTAGCAGGTGCTTGAGGTTGGTCTTCCCTGTTCCCGCCGGTCCAAACACGAGTATGTTGACAATGTTGACCAAGACGTGTCCGTGCTTCATCCCCTCATCAAACAACCGCTTCGATTCTAAACAGGATGTGTGAATGTAACTAACTATATGCAATACTTCAGAGCTAGGTGACAAGATGGACTATCGTAGAAACTGGATTATTAGCGCATGCGCTCATGCATGGGGTCAATAGCAGAGCTCTATGTGCTTATATTCGAGAATGCGCCTATAATGCAGTTATATTCTAGCCCCACGCAGTAACCGGATATATCATGATTATATATGTTCAGTTCATTTTACAGTTCACTTTAAATTCATATCATTATACATATTGACAAGGAACTTGGAACAAAAGGACGTCTCACATTCTCTCAGCATGATCAGACAAGGTAACAGCATGCCCAGAGAGTCTTTCCAGATGGATATCACCAGCTATAATTATAGCTACCATGCACTGTACAAGCTAGCTCATAGGAATCAATTCAAAATGTTCACCAAATAATAATTATTATCTTTCGCATGCCATGTAAACGTAGCGGGTCCTTTTCGTGGGGTAAAAATTCGTTCAACTCGAACACGGTGATATTCATGCGTTCATTGCCTGCACTGCATTGCATGCGTTCCAGTAAACCACGCCTAGGTCAGCTAGCCCACAAAAATAATCTTACAACACAAAAGTAATCCGCTATACGGTAGTCTGTCAATTGGCTTGGCATAATCAACCCTACAGGTTAGGTAGTCCATTGGTTTGGATATAGCTTCAACAAAACAAGTTATTAGTTTTTCAGATTTTGATGTTAAAGTCCCCCACACGCCTCAGGATTAATTGTATTGACATTCTACGCAACCAAGACAGTGTGAAAACACAATACAATAACAGTACTTGTGATCACACATACATGTTGTATTGTAAACAAAATTACATCAAATCATACGTAACTTGGTGCATGTACAATAGAGTACATTGAGTGTGGAAGGCAACTAGGTAGCTCTAGTTATACAATAGAAAAGCATTTAATGGAAGGACCGGCATCGATCTGCTACAAACAATGGATACAGCAGCTGTACGTATACATAAAACTTTAAAGCTTGCTAAGTGAGTGACCCACCAATGACAGGGAATGTGGCTGATCATTACAGGAATGTGCTATGAATGAATTAACATGATGATGTCACTAAGTACACAGTACAACGTTACCAACCCAATCACTCAATCACAGTGACTGTACATGTATGTGTGCATATATTGATGCAATGTCCGATAAACAGTATCCATAATTAATTATAACACATGTACCACAGTGTGTGGAACATAGTCAAAGGAACAATGCTCTAGCTTGATCAAACCAGGACCACATGGAAGGGAGTAAGCAACTAATACACACCATATAAATACATGTCAGATATGTCAAACACACTTGTAGTAATGTAATTTGTGTGTGTTGACCAAGGCTAGGCGGGCTAATCATAGATTAAGTCTACGCATGTGCTTGTGCAATTAATTCATGATTTGAGTGGTTGCATACAAACCTTATTAAGGTAATGAAAGAGGTGAAGCCAACAGTTTAATAAGAGCGGGATTACCAACATTGAAACATTGAGACAGCTCACAACAGCTGTACGTACACACTACATGTATACAGTAGAGGACAAATTAAAGTTTATGATGCGTTTGTTAACCCGAGGCACTCCACGGGCTATAGTAGTCAATCTGTGTGTCTGTGGATTATGAGTCTATACTCACCCGGATGTGATAGCACTGTATTGGTACCATGGATAGCCTCAACACAACAAGGTTTTATAATATTAAAGGTTAAAGCTTTGTTGTCGAGCAAAAGCTAAAAAGCATGAACTGCACTGAAAGTTGGCCTAGATGTACACGTGACTTTGACTCGAGGCTGTAAACGTATAGACCTCAAACTAACACCGAGGGTTTGCACTTCAGTTTGATTTTGTTGCACAAACAAAATAATTGTTTTTGTGCATGTGCGCTCAAGCTTGCAATATATAGGTACTGAGAGCAAAAACATTTTAACTTTCCTCGTAAATAATTGGAAAATGCAGAGCGGGATTACAAACATTGTACAATGGATTTTGTACGTACAGTCTACTAATAACTATAGTCACGGTAGAGGACAAATTAACGTTTCTGTTCTGTTTGCATATAATTATAGTCTCTGCATTTGTGCTGATTCTGTTGCACAAGCCAGTGGGAAATGCAGTAGCTAGGAAGGTACTGAGAGCGAGCGGAAAACATTTGAACGCCCAAGCACAGGAAGCCACACCCACTTTCCTGCGCATGACAGGTGTGGTCACTAAACGTACAAAAGCTCAATCTGAATACCTAGTGCTGCTCACTGCTTATGAATAGCTCCACTTTAGCTTATACTATAAGGCCTAGAGGGTGCTGATCTCATAGCTGGATAAGCAAAACAATTGTTTTTGTGCATGAGCTTGCAATATCAAACCACTAATCATATTCATAGTAATTAAGGCTGATAATGTAAACACAGTAATCACTTAAACTATGCACAGGTGGTACAGTCAAATTCCTCAGTCACCAAATATTCCAGTTATATGGTACTATATGCGAACGAAACAGAAACTTTAATTTGGCAAGTTGCTACAGGTACGAGTGATTGCAACTATGAGCATCAACACTCACTGTACTATAAAGTTCCTTGCTCCCCTCACCTTCCTTTCTCTGCCTCTCTGGTCTTCCTTGTATCTCAGCAATATCATTCTCATTGCCATGTATGAACCGCTCATACTTCTGTATCTCTGAGACACACTTCTTGATCTTCCCCTCCACCTCCTCCAGCTCTCCCTGCAGTTGTCTCTGGTCCTGATCAGTGATATCACCAGACAGTCTCTGTTGGAGGGCAGCTCTTCTCTGGGGGAGTAAAGAATATATATACGACTGAATGAACATTCCACCAAATAGAACATGCAGCTGATACAAATCACTACTGCACGTTATAAGGTTAACAAATTGCGTACAATCCACATAACAAAATATAAAGGTCAGCAACCACCAACCTATTCAATCAGTAAAAGTGGGCTTATAAAACATACACAAAGGTAGACAAAAAGCAACCATTCATCATACAATGGACAGTACATGTACACACATTGTCGTTCTGCTAGACTACGTGTACCATTCTAACCACGAGAGTAGTAAATAAGTGCAACTGTCAACACTCACCGTCTCACAACTCTTCAGTTCCCTCTCATACCTAGCCTTCGTCTGGACAAGGTGAACAAGACAAGAGTGGGTTAGACTGTGTGTTTGTGGTCACACATTATGAGTTGTCTATAGGTGTAGCTACGAGGGTCAGGTAAGGATATGAGACTATTACAAACTGAATGCACATGAGGTGTAGGGTATGTTTGCCAACATTGTTTGACTCACTCTCTATCGTTCCAGATATTCAGTAACCATGGAAATGTATGGAGAGAAAAGAATATAATCACAAACCTGTACACTATGATGTCAATAATTTATATTACACGGCATGTTCTCATACGTACAACTCAAACATTACTGACACAAGTACAGTCACAAGTCAGTGCAGTGTCCCGCTCACCTTCTGTTTAGTCCAATGAGACACCAGCGTAAGACACACATGGAAACAGAGAGAGGGGGATGATGGTAGGAGCAGTAAGTGCATTCATACATGTCTGTATACTGTAACTTACATGCTGTTGTTCCAGTAATCATTAGCAGTAGTCACATTAACAAGCAGTAGGACACGGACATGTAGAGAAATGAACATGTTAAAATACACGAATGCATTCACACATGTATACATCAATTATTGCAAGTACACGTCTGTACAGCATGAAACTATCAAGAGCAGTACCAATCCTAAATAAAGCCACACAATTTCTGCCTTCATGCAGTAGTACATGTACACAAGTCAGTCTAGTATGCCATTAAATATACAATACTCAGCTAGCGCACACTGACAATAATAAACTCACGTGCTGTTGTTGAGTAACAGTCCACAGAGGGTACATGTGAGGAGAGAGGGATATAAACACACTGGTAGTAACTCAGTACACACTGGCTAGTACACACACAGATACTTAGTACTAGCAATGGCAGATAATGGAAGGGGTCAGTGGGTGGGTCAGTGGAAAGGACGGTAAACGGTACAACAAGCATCTTACATGTACAACTTTGATACGTATGACTTTGTTTGTCGTACAATACAACACACGCATTCCATGAGACACACACACAATCACAACATACCTCAATCCAATCCTGAGACACATCAAATGGTACATGTGAGGGAGAGATTTAATCTTAACACACATACAAGACATCAGATCAGTTGAACACTGGTGTGTATGGGACTGACTACACATAGCAACAAGTGGAATACATCTAGACCTGCCACATTAAAGCTCTTGGGAACAATCTTGAGAAACCAAGAGTTGGGGAATTTACATGTACACAATGCATGTACATGTGTGGTATTTCTAAATTGTGCGTAAAAATAATGGGACTACGAATATTACAAGGTTACTGTTTGGAAATTTACGTACAAGCAGATCTAGGAAAGTTAGTCAGTAAAAACATTTTGGGCAAGTTTGGAGCATGTGTAATGTGTCCTGGCCTACACCTGGGGTAACCACAAACTGGGAGGCTGATATCGTCCTCGTAGCCGTGGTCTACCCTATACGAGGGAGATGGACAGCTCTAGAGGACAAGGGACACTCTAGTCATGCTAGGTAACCAGTACATCCGTACACATTGCAGCTGAACCATTTTAGTGTGTGGACATTGAGTACCCATAAGAAGCTCACCTCCTACAGTAGTCCAAATCAGTGTGAAGTCCAACATAGGAATGAGTGTGTGCATGGGAAGAGACAAACACGATAATGTACCAACTTAGATGCATATTCTATAAACCAACAAGAGTATTAAAAGTACAACCTAATAAGTTTTGTGGGCCTCGGCTAATACCAAGTTGGCAATATGCAAATTAAAAGGCAAAGACATTTTACGATTTCCTACAATTAGTGTAGGAGTTCCTATAGTAACCATTAAAATAAGTGTACACGTGCAAACACAACTTACACGCTGTTGATCCAGAGAGGGAGAGTCCACAGGGCAAACACGTGGGAAGATAGTAAATGAATGATTACGAGGTTGAATGTGATCATACTAAATATTTCCCTATATAACACTATGGCACTGCACACACACAAGAGTAATAATGGGGAAGTAGAAACATCACAGAATATGCAACAGGCACTAAATACTCTGGCAACACACACCAACTTACATACTGTTGTTTCAGAGGGTCAGTCAAAGGTGAGGTGGAGATGCATGAAATGGAAGGAAGAGAACATTAGTGCAGTGATAAAGCCAAACATGCAGACTGAAACACTTGATTAACCATGCATACTTTCAGGGAATACTATACGAGTAGATCTACTGGTCTCAATTAAGGAATAGTATCACATTCAGTTATCCGTATGTGCTCTTCTTTACACTGTCTACCTCCTAACAACAAGTGCTCAGAGCACAAGCATTTCAGCTTGGTAGAATGTGATTGCACACAACGTACCTCAATGCTTATCTGTTGTCCATCCAGAGAGAGTGGTACATGTGGAGAGAACAACAACATGAGATAAAATACCTCACACTGACAGGGTAGAGTGTAGGCACTATACTGTGATGAGTGAATGATGCCAAGTGTGTTTATGGGTGGTCAACAAGTACATCTAGGCACTAGGAGAATGCACTGATCATGAGTATCTATCTATCATGTGAATATCATACCCTTTCCCAATCCTCAAGTTCATCCTCCATCAACTGTGGGGAACTAGCAGCATTCAGTGTTGTAGATTCAGCCATTATCAATCTCAAATTAGTTCTTTGTTGTTCAAGGGCTGTTCAAAGAGGGGCGTACCTTGTAGGTTAAATGAGGGAATTCCCCACAGCAGACAATTATGTAAGGGAATTTCCCAGCAATTAAATTTGATTTGCAAAAACATTTCATACAACATTAAAATTGTAGACTACAGTCAATAATTGTATCAAATGATCACTTGAGGACAACACAATGAATGAGGTATAACTATACAAAAACAAAGTGTGTAAATTATGTTCAGTTAAAGTCCAGGAAGCAGCTGTCACAGACTCTGACCAACTTCTTTGAGAAGGGCAGCTTTGTGAAGTGCACTGTTGGCAGAATATCATCCTGTGTGTGTGTGTGTGTGTGTGGGTAAGTGGGTGAGTGGGTGAGTGTGTGTGTGTGTGTGGGTGGGTGGGTGTGTGTGTGTGGGGGGGATCCATTAATTAATGAATGTCTGAACATACGTAACAGTACATACATGACTGTACATGTAGACACGGCTTATAATAATCATCTGTTGGAATCTACAGGTAGGCAGTGGTATCCATTAGTATCTGTTACTGAGGTATGCACTAGAATAGCCGAGCGTATATAGACTAACAGGGAATTAGTATCTGTGAGGTATGCAACGGAATAATAGCCCATACACTGCATGTAGCAAACAGCCTTATTCTATACACTACTGCAATTACCAGCTAAAGCAGAACAGGGAGTTAGATACGTGTGCAATCCTGTACAATGGTAACAAGTATACAAACAATTTATTTTAGAGACAAATTAGCCAAGGAACAATGTAGGGCTGATAAAAGGATTGTTGTCGCTATGACAACAATAAGAATTGCCTGATAGTGTTAGCTAGTACCATGCAGCCAATCAACTGATAGCGTTCTATTAGAGAAACATGGTAGAATAAGCACACGCCCACACTCACCCACGCAGATGTTCTCCTCCATCCTGTAGCCACTCTTACACTCATCACAGCCCTCGCTCCAGAGCAGCTCAGCTGACAAGAGACGCTGTGTGTGTGCGTGGGTGTCCTAAAATCCTTATCATTACCACAAAATCACCATAGAATGTTGCTATTCTAACAACATCCTGAGCAATGATGGCTTCCAGAACTTGTATGGTACTTTTTGAGGGCTAATATTTTCTGGCTAATCTGCGATAAAATTAGACCCTCGACAATTCCCCGCTATAAGGTGGTATCAATGGTAGATGCTCTTATCTACTCTTGGTGGTATGGAAACTCACATACAAATTATGGTGAGGATTTGAAGTGGAGAATGGGGTGGGACTTGCTTGCATATACAAGCAGATATACCTGTATAGCTACTAATCTGTCCACTGCATGTATGGAAAGCAGTGTGAAGGCTGAACAGCATGCAAGTCTCAGCATAAAGCGTTAATTGGTAGATCCCCAGTGTTCTATGAGTTCCCATAGTCTAGTTCTAGAAGCCATCATTGCTATTCTTATTTATAACTATACTACATGCATGTACATGTATTTATACTATTGCATAGCAACATTGTATGGTGGTTTGTGGTAATGAAGTGAATGATTTAGTATTAAATTTTTTTTAGCAAGGTCTGTGCAAACAGCTGATAGTAGTAGCACTCACTGTACCTGTAGTCCTGCCTGCAGCTGTTGGGTCTGTCCTGCCAGACAAGAGCTCTCTTGTATCAGCTCCGGTCCTCCTCACTATCCTGTGGGGGTGTGTAAGGTGTGTGTGTGTGTGTGGGGTGTGTGTGTGGAGTGTGTGGGGGTGTAGAGTGTGTGGGGTGTGGAGTGTGTGGAGTGTGTGAAGGTTACAAATTATATGACAGATTTTCATCAACGATTCATGGACCAGTAAAAAATAAAAATTAAGAGGGAGGTTTGGTTATTTTCAAGGCACGAAATGTTTGAGGTTTTCGAGGATTGACCCAGAAACAGGCAGGCTGGTAAAAAAATAAATTAAAAGGGACATCAAGTTTTTAGATAGTTTCTGCACGTAGAGAAGTTGTTAGGCTTCCCCAAACTATGTTTGTGGTAACTAATAAGCCTTATAAGGAAGTAACAGTAGTTGTTGGGTTCATAAACGAGCCCATGAAACTTGTACCTTGTAAAACAGCTGCATTTCTAACATATTTATTAGGTACAATAGTACAGCACTCACTGATCTAAGCACATCATTAGATAGACCAATAATTCAAGCCCAAGCCAGGCCAAGCGCAATTCAAGAGTGGTGTTATGTAGACTCACCGAGGCTTGTGACAGATCATCTGCTTCAAAGATGAGGTTCATACAGTTGCTCATTTGAATGATCTCCCCCGACATGAGACACAGCTTCTTGTTGTTATCCAGTACAGTGTTCATGGACTCCATCCACAGAGTGTCTATAGGACCATCAAACACCACCCACTTACTGTCATCATTTTGTGCAGGTGCAAACTCCCTACACACACAGATATAAGCACTGATCAACCACGCAATGATACGTACGTAGCTATCAAAATGGCTGTAAAAAGCGCAAGGCTATTATATACTTTGCTTTTGCTAAAATTGTCGGATTTCTACTAATCACAAAACTTACATCTACATGTAAGCACACCATTGGAAAGGTTGTTCTCAGAGCTAGCAATTAGATTTGAACAAAAATTACAGGCTACCAAAAACAGCTGAATTGTTGAAAAGCTATAGCTTTTGTTACAATAGAGCGCAACTATATATGCACAGGCTTAGGCTCACCTGAATGTGTTGGCTACCACACCATCAGTCCACTCGTGAGACACAGGGTCAAACTGACCAAACAGTTGACCCTTAGTGACAGCCTTGGGGTTGATGACTCTATAGCCTGTCTTGTTCTCTTCCATCTGTCCCCTCTCATTGATTAGTGTGAGTGTGTCAGCTAGTACATGTACCTCTAGGACCTTGGTCTTGCCTGGTGTGTGTGTGTGTGTGTGTGTGTGTGTGTGTGTGTGTGTGTAGGGGGGGGGGGTTACTACGGTAGATGAATAGCAATGATATTGTATATAGGAGGGAGGTTGTTAAACACTTTAAATTCCACTACAACATGACCTTAGAAAGCACAAGTGGTACTGGGGCTCTTTAAACGGCCATAACTTTAGTTGCAATTTCAAATTTTGGGGGATTTTCTGAAAGCTATGATTTGTTTAAATCCAAAATTTGGTAGGGGAATAGTTAGATTGCAAAGATTTTTTTACCGGCAAAATATTCTAGTAATACAGTAGGCCTCTCCTAGCTTATAGTACCATACCTTGGGTAGGTTGACGTTAGAGTTATGTGACCCGGCAGTATTCTCACAGTAGGTTACCACTAGAGCACAACGACTCCACCTCACACTCGTCCACATCTGGGGAGATGGTCTGATCATCTGCACACACTGCATGGGGAGAATACACGGATAACTGCAAACACACTATAGTGGAAATTACAATAATAAGGACACTTTAACTAATGGAAAGTGAACTGTTTATTGTAGTGTGTCTGCTAATTTCATGTGCTTCTATTGAGTTGGGACTTCCCCTGATTATAATGCCTGATTATAAGAGGTGTCTTTATTTCAAGGGTGGTCAGTGTAGCCACACCTCCTCACCCGTAATGGCGTGCTGTATCTTCCTCTTCCTCTCTAGGATGCCCCTCTCCTGGTCCTCCACTGACTTGTGATAGAGCTACTCACCACACAGCATCATCTGACAACACACCTGAAACAAGGGACAACAATTTGTTATAATTATGTTGGAGAACAATAAATACTGTAATAGTGCTGCTCACAAGCATCACTTACAGGAAGATAGAGCCTGCACTCAGTATCCTAGCTGTCTCTTGCTTTACTCTTCTCTTTCTTCAGTGATCCACCATGTGGCATGATTTCCAGCCCAGCGAAGTAGTGGGAGGGGGAGGGGCTGGTGTTTTATTCATTTCCCTTGAAGATAGCTTGATCCACTGGCCATGGTAGTTGTATACTAAGCTATAGCTAGAAAGAAATATTCTCACACTCAACATTTTTTGTCTCTATCTCAAAATTACTTCTTTCAGGACACAATGAGCACACCAATAATCCTACGAAATCAAACGATCTGTACAAACACTGGGATCAACTAATGCAGCAAGAAAATATTGATTCAATAAAACCGTATTTTTATCTCGAGCTCTCTACCTAAAAGGGGCTGGGAATGTTTATTGTTCAAATAGATCTTCTCCTGTTGCACACCACATCACACATCATTGGTTTCCTGCATGTGAAATAATTGCATGATGAAATTTAATTATAGGGCTATTGGTTCACTTACGTAGCTGCTGTCTGACACATTTTAAAGGCCAATTCTTCCTTTCCCATTCTCAACAGTATCTCCACCAGAGCTCTGTAAGTAGCGGCCCCTGGATTATGCTGTCTCCACAGTCTCAAGGCCTTGTCCATCGCTACTTGTGTGCCATTAGCAAGTTGAGCAATTCTGACATCACTTTGCTCTGCAGGACTCAGTCCCAGTTGTACAGCATAGGTGTCCACATTGTCAAAGTGAGCTGCCAGAATGATCATGTCAGTCTCTTTAATTTCAGTGTCAAGTTGAGAGTCTGTCACTTTTGCATGCTCCTTCAATTCTTCAATGGTCACAGTCCTCGGTCCACCAGCTCCTAGGAGAAGGAAAGGGGTGTGGTTAATGGGCGGAATCTCTGAGAGTGAACAGAACTGTTTGTCAATGACAGAGACATGAAATTCCTAGCTCTCTTAAAAGCAGAACACATTAAATTTCTATATAGTTCCTATAAGAACATAATTAATTACCCCAAATTCAATTATTTTATGCATGCATGGTTAACTGTAATCACGTACTGATCCACACATACCTGAGTGACTGGTGTGTGGATGTGAAGTGAGTCCTTCAGTGACATCAGATGGTACAGCATCTGTCATTGCTGCATGTATTAATAATAACTGCTATAATTAATGCAGTGTAATATAATGTGTTCTGCTTTTAAGAGAGCTAGGAATTTCATGAATACGTAGATGTATATGGATTACCGACAAAGATGACTCACCTGTTGTATGTTGGTCTGTTCTGTGTGTAGACTGCAGGGCTGTAGTACAAGTAGCCTCGTCACTAGCTGTGGGGTGGTGCTCTACTGGTGATGCTTGAGAAAAGCTCTGTTCATTGATAAGAGTGTCTGGATCAGTGACATCACTAGGAGTGTCCACTGTATCAACAACCTCATAAACAATTCTGTTGTATTCCGCTGGTTCGTTAGCGGTTGACCATGAAAGGATACTGTCGAAAACAGCTGAAGATATCTATAATGGATAAGATCGCAGTAAAAAGTTAAAAATAATGATGTATTAATTGCTACACTCACCGTTTGAGCCTCATCAATCATCTTCGACAGTAGCGTATCCCAAAGAGAATGGAAAGTACGATTCATCTAGGAAATTATAAGATAATTTTTATGCATGAATCAAGAATTCACCTCTTCATTTAGTGGAGGTAAACATGTTCTCTCCCACTCAGTCAGCACTGCAGAATTCCTTGATTCCCGTATGATCTGTGTATTAAGATAAATGCAACATAATCATGAACTATTGAGTGAGTACCTTCAACTGTTCATTGCACATGAGTATCAACTCCTCGTTCACAGGATTACCATAGAGTCTAACACCGTCCTCCAGGTAACTGAACCCCTCCAGACTAGGGAACAGCTCTGGTAGACACTCAGTGAGAGCTATCACTCCCTCATCATCAATGGAATTGTGGTTGAGATCCAACCTTTTTAAATTCTTACATATCACATTAGCGAACTTGAGATGGTGGATAAGCATTATGATGTCGGCAGAGGTGAGAGAATAACGCCACCAGTAAAGTTGTTCCAGATATGGAAATGCTTGAAGAAACTTTGCCAGTAAGAGAGTTCCAGCAGTTCCACTGAAATTGGAACCAGACAAGTCCATCACAGTTAAACTGTTAGGGTTGATATTCAGCATCTCACAGGTGACTGTGTATTGAGATTCAGAGTGAAATGAAGTGGTGAGATGGGTAGCTGATAATTCAATCTTAGTCAATCGTAACGGAATGTTCTCCACAACTGAACATAATCCAGGTAAACCAAGATTATTATCAGAGAGGAGTAATTTTACCAGATCAGGACAGTGAGGGGCAATCGACTGTAAGAGGGTGGTCAGTAGAGCTCCATTGACGTCAGCATCATCAGTGAGGGTTTTGGCTAGCTTCAGTACCTTCAGGTTGATAAGAGCATCAGACAGTACAGCTGTCTCTAATGACTGTATGCCAGACACTCCAAGAGGATTGTGGGATAAGTTCAGTGTTGTAAGGCTCATACAAGATGTGTGTATGAATGACGACGTGACGTTAGTGAAGTTGTTATAAGACAACGAGAGGTAATCTAAAGTTGTAAAAGCAGCTGAGGCTCTCCTGAATAGATCAGCAACACCTTTGTCAGACAACTTAGTCTGCTGGAGGGATAATCGTGTGACTTGCAGTTTACCATTCGCATTGGAAAGTATGTCAGTTAGTTCCTTCAACAGTTTATCATCGATTGCACAATGGGATATTATGATAACCATATCATCACAATTTACAGCATGACGAAGAACATAGAACCCAGCTACACAGTCAAAAGTGGTGCTGAAATTATCGTCTAATAAATTTGCTCCATACAAATTACAAACTTTTGTGCAGAATCCAGAGTCAGAAGCTTCGAAAGCAGCATGACATAATAAAACCAACTTTTTAAGCTTTCCAGCGAAGACAAATTGATCCGTCAAACCATGATCCAAACTGATCACCTTATCGCTATGACTACCATTGTACTTACTAGCAATACCAAACATAAATCTCCACACCATGTCAAACCGGCCACTGTCAGCATTAGTCTCAACAATCTTCAGTTTCTCATCATTGGGTAGAGTAGCAAGATGGAGGGCAGCCAAGAACTCCTGGATGGTCAGGTGAGCAAAGTGAAAAGACAGGCCATGACCTACAGGTAGAAGTGATCGTGCAGACTGCAACAGACCAAAGCACAGCAACTTGTCACCAAGTTCGGGTAAGCGAAAGGACAAATCATCTTCTGAGAAACCAGCTGATCTAATAATAAGCACTCGTAGGCAAACTCACACATCAACCAAAATGTGTTTTGTAGATCATTCGGAATCTTGTCAAAGCTATTGCAGCTAATAGGACAATCAGGGAACTTCTTTTTGACATTACGAAGGATAATGTTAAGAATAATTTGAGTGTACAGCTCAGTTAGCGTACGAGGAAGCTCTTGGTCTAAAGTGTGCCACAAGTTACAAACAATGGCACAATTGAGGGGCACAGAACACACACTCTGAATGACTGGGTTGTTCTCAAGCTGCTTGATGAGAGAAGAAGCTTTCTCTGGAAATTGCTCAAACTCTGATTCTATGTATTGCTTGATATTCTCCTCATTGAAACCAACTACCTCAACCAAACGGTTTACAGAGGGAAGGTCATGAAGAGGAGCTGAAGCAGAAGGTCGTGAGGTGAGGAGAACAGAAGCAAAAGGAAGAACATCACCAAAGAGAAGGTCATATAGAAATGAGGTTTCTAATTGATTGTCTTCACTAAGCTCGTCCCAGCCATCAGCTATGATGAGGACACTTTTTCCTTCTCTTTCTTCCAACTCTTCTACAACAGATTGGCGAATCCTCTCATTGGCATGAAGAAGTTTGAACAGCTCAGCGAGACTTGTGGCAGAGGACACTCGATTCTCTCTCAGTGGAAGCAACAGAACACAGTTGAATTGTGTCAGGATCTTGCCCTCTGCCCACCCTTCAGCAAGCATGGTACACAGTGTCGTTTTACCAATCCCAGCATTGCCTTCAACGATGAGCTTCTTGACTGGTTTCTTGCTTTCTTCGACTTTGAATAGGTCACCATGGAGAATTGGAGTACGCTTGACCTTATCATCAGGTGCACCATGTTGTGGCAAGCCGGCTCTAAATCCTTCTTCTTTTTCAGCCTCCACTAACTGCAAGTTGATGAGCCTGTCTCCTCTAACTGGTGGCCATTGCTTTTGACGATTCAAGAGTCTTTCTATGTATTTCTGGCAAATGCTAGTAATGAATTTATCCATGTTCTGATCAATTTTTAGGAATTGTTTACAGCAAATACGAAATATTTGTATAGATTGGTTATTACTAATTTCAAGAGCGTAGTCGGAAGTGACCTGAGATGATGTAATAAAAGCAGCAACAACCTAGCAGAGGATAGAGAATTGAGATTTGATTACCGTACTTTATCTGACACAGTGTAGGATATGCCCCACCTACGAGGATGATATACGGGGTGCATAATTATCCTCCTCGTATATGTGTAGTATATATCTGCATGACTTAATTATACATCTATATAGCTGCATGTTCCAATAAGAGGTGACGTATCAGTGTGGTAGGATTCGAATATTTCAGCGAACACTCTGGTGCTTTAAACATATTCAGACATGAAAAGTTATAAGATACATTCCAAGCAACATAGCCAACAAGAGTGCTGTAGTTGTTAGTGTACTATTCAGTCACACACTGTTCTATTAAACTTAGCTATATCTTGCATTGCATATAGCTGCTTTCCCAGCCTCGTTGTCTCTATAACAATGGTAGCTAGGACACCAACTATATAGGCCTGGTATTGATTGTATCTGGGCGTGCATGGTTATAGGAACCAAAAAACAAAAGCAGAGAGATTTTGCAAAAACAACACACCGGCAGTGTTAGTCCATAGATACTATAGATTACATGGATATGAAACGACCGTAGTTTACAGTTAGTATGAAGACATTTTCTGGGACACTCACTGCCATGCTGTCAATGAGTTAGACAGAGTTGAAAAAAGAGCTATAGCTGTATGAAAAGAGCTGCAAATTCAACTAAAACACGACTGACTCTGCAACTAACTATCTGAAGTAAGTTTTGTCCGTGATTAGCTCGCTTAATCATGATGTTTTACTGTAATGGTGTGTTTCAACCTTTGTGACTCGAAATCTTAGCTTATAAGCGGATTGCTGTGTTTGTTTTACATCAAGCAGTTAGCTAATATATATTGTTGTGTCTTCCATTATTATGGTTTGGTTTTGTATCTGCCGTAACTTTCTGTCACAATAGGTGCTGTCAAGTAGGTCTCTTTGTGTCACTTAATTTATATGACCATCAACCTTCAATGCCTACAATTGTTTTTATCAGGTAGTTTAAAGGCATCTTCATGCCTTGCAGAAGGTTTTAGTATTGCAGTTGTCTCATTGTGGCTAGAAATCATGCAGTACTAGATGTTTTTCACCTTCAATGAATATTTGTGGTTGATTTATAATTATTATGAACTAAAGTAGATTATTCTTTCGTAATGTTACAATGTCATGCTGTTGACTTCGTTTATGTTTCCTTTTACAGCAGACTCTCGCCTCACAAGAAAAAAGAAGTTGGCGAGATTAAGAAAGAAGGAAAACCATTCATTGACCGGCAAAAGAACGACATGAGAAAGTGATGTCCACTGTCCATGTCGTTTGAGTTCAAAGCCTCTACTCCATATCAACAATTACGACAGCCAAGCATACTCGTCATTCATTCATGTATAATAATTGTAGTAGAATCTCTGAGATCTACAGTGGCGTAGCCAGGATTTTGGGAAGGGTAGGGCTCAAATCCATTGAGCAGGGCCAGAGCAGGCGCTAAATAGCTTGGAATTTTACCTAAAAAAAAAGGTCATCATTATTTTTTTCATCAGCAGTAAGCATGCGCAGTAGATGGCCCTGCCCACATTTCCATTGAATGACATCATTCTAGTAACTACGCATGCAGTACAGTGCAGAAAAGATTGACAGATAAGGTGATTCAAGCTGGTTTGGAGTTGATGAAACACAAAGGGGGGGGGGGCTCTAGCCCCGTCAGCCCCCCTCTGCCTACGCCACTGATCTATATATGTAAAATGCATCCTTGTCATGACTCAAGGCTATCTTAGAGCCTCCATCATCATTATTCTCATTCATAAATTCGTCAAAACTCTCTCAAATAACGCTCTCAGTGCTGGAACAACTAGTGACTCTCTTTGAGTAGCCATTTTTATTTGGAATAATCGTATAATTATATACTATACTGTAAACTTCCGCTACATCCGATGCAATGAGTGGGACAGCCAAAACACCGGAAACTACCGTCGTTTCATATCCATGTAATTTATAGTATCTATATGGTTAGTCCTACTAGCTTGTACAAGGGGCAGTACTTGAGAGCATAATACGAAGCTAAATTATTATACGGGGAAATAATTATGACAGGAAACAAAATGTGAAGAATCTCTGCATTTGTTTCCGGTTCCTGTCACGCCCAGATATACAATCAATGTCAGGCCATATTTTTCAACTTCTTTCTATAACGGCTTGGGATCGAGGCTACTTGCATGCAGCTGCATGCTTGTTCTAATTATTCCGGACATCTCACGTGCGCTACATCCATGTATAAAGCAATTATACCGGGTTATTGTACAGTATATCGTATAGCGGCCGGGTTAATTTCGTATATTATTTTGTATGGAAGAGCATCATAATTATACAAACATTAAAACTACAACTGCATGCAATAGGTCCTGAGCTGTACGAATAATATTTAAATGGTTATTCATACGAACATTTGCACCAACGAAAATTACTCACCATACGATACTATAAAGTTATACCTCTATGGTTTAGATCACAGGTATCACATTGTCTCTCTACTGAGCAAGGTTAATGACAGCAAGGACACATTCTGTACACAAGACTTGACATTTATATACATGCCTATAGTCTCGTGGACCCAGACCCAGAAAGAGGGATGCAACATCTGCGGCTTGCAAGACTAATACATGCTGGTATAAAAACATACGCTATAAATTTATAAATTATAGACTATAGCTAAAGAGGTATCATGGACATGCATATAATTTATAATCACTTCAAGTTCTAATTCTCTGTCTAATTTACTGGCTTACCAACTGGTCTCAGTGGCTCAGAATAAATTTTTCAGGGCTTGTTGTTTGTGTAAACCTGGATAGGTGGGGCTCATCTGACAAATATTTGTAGAGTCTATACCATTATACTTCATTTGCTCTTTTTAATTCAGGACAGTAATACAATTAATTGTGACATGAAACACAGTAAAGGGGTAGAAACAAATAAAGTGTGGAAATTATGTTCAGTAAAAACGAGTTCAGCTAAAAATGAAGATAATGTGTAGCAGCTGTACAGACTCTGACCAACTTCTTTGAGGAGGGCAGCTGGGTACTTTGTGAAGTGCACTGTTGGCAGAATATCATCCTGTGTGTGTGTGTGGGGGGGGGCGCAGTCATAGTGTGTGTGTGTGAGGGGGTGCAGTCAAAGTGTGTGTGTGTGGGGGGTGCAGTCATAGTGTGTGTGTGTGGGGGGGGGGGGTGCAGTCAAAGTGTGTGTGGGGGGGGTGAAGTCAGAGTGTGTGTGTGTGTGTGTGTGTGTGTGTGTGTGTGTGTGTGTGTGTGTGTGTGTGTGTGTGTGTGTGTGTGAATGCAGTCAAAGTGTGTGTGGGGGGGGGGGGTGCAGTCATAGTGTGTGTGTGCGTGCGTGCGTGTGTGTGTGTGTGTGTGTGTGTGTGTGTGTGTGTGTTGTGTGGGGGGGGGTGCAGTCATAGTGTGTGTGTGTGTGTGTGTGTGGGGGGGGGGTGTGCAGTCATAGTGTGTGTATAGGTACACTAGTTATAATTCAAGCACAGACATGTTGCAGTAGTTGAACATCTTTCAGCAGCCATAACTTTAGTACCGTGACCCCATTTTCAAAAATTTGATGATTTTCGAAAGCTTAGAAAGAGACCTTTCAAATGATGTATTTCAATCCAATATTTAGATGTGGCCATAATTCAACTTTGAACCATGGGCTATTATTACATGGTATCGTGCCAAAATTGTCATCTCCCAAATATCTGGTACCATTTTAAAGGTCTTTTTCGTAAGCTTTCGGAAAATCATAAAATTGGATCCACGGAATTCAAGTTATGGCGACTGAACGAGTCCACTAACCAATTGATTAAACGGGGGACATGTACATGTAGTACATACCTGCACATTAATTTATACTATTCACTCACTCTAACACTTCTTGGGGGGTGGCTGTTCGATAGTCAATGGTATTATGGTCCTCCCCTTTATCTGCCGCCTCATGACCTCTGTCCTTTGACCCTCGCGACCTCTTCTTAGCAGCAAGATCTGGGGGTACAGGGGGACGATTGGAGGATCGTTAGGGGTAGTGGGTGGTTAAGGGGGCGCCTTCCGCACAGGTACTTGACCCCTGCTGGGGGGAGGGGGTTGATAATTAGCACAAGAATAATAAGAAGCACTAACAAGCTACGTACATGTAGCTAGCTGCTAGTAATAATTGTTTTTGGCTGCCACGTGCAGAAATGCTAGAGTCAATTGCGTCGTAACAAGAGTACAGTAGAGTACAGTATGCTTGGCATAATAATTAAAAGTCATAACTTGAGTTGGTGAAATCCATTTAATAAAACATGCGCTCTCTTTATGTCCTACATGTATCACATGGTGTAATAAATCTACCACCTTTTTATCTGGTGGAAGAGACCTGGCTCTAGCCTTGGTCAAATTACCCATTTGGGTACAAAACTATCTCTGAGATAATCATCTCATGTTATATTTCTTAGAGCTACAAAAGCTAATAACGAGCCTGTACCTGAATGAGATGTAGTCCTGGGTGGTTGAGGAAGGTGACGACTCTCTTACTGTCCTCCTTGGACACGCTACTTGATAATCTGTACCTATAGAGGAGGATACAGGCACTGAGGCATAAATATAGAACCTTTTTGCAGTGCCTTACTGGGAAACCTATAGAACTACATTACACAAATCATTAATAGTACAGTACGTGCACTTGCAACAGAGATTTGCCGAGCAAAACCACAATTACATTGTTAGCTATGAATATCACATTATCTATAATAATTTCGGCCACTTCTACAAAGAACCTAATCTACCAAAAAAGGGTAAGTATAGAAACTTAATTTCACAGAAACCCCAACTTGTATGTACTTTGAGAAGGAATATGATGACTTAAAAATTTAGGGAAATTACTAACTGATTTGTAAAGAAAGTCCCCCAAGAGGGAATTGAACCCACACCTTATCTATCATCTAATCTACTAAACCACCACCCTCTTAGTCATCACTGTTGTACTCCTCAAAACAGGAAATGGGTGTAGTCTGAAACCACCTCCAGCCTAGAGAGAGGTCATGTGACTTGAAAATTCTCTTTGCCCAGTGATGCTTCTTTATTGGAACTCTTATGTACCTCATTCTCCCCTCCCCCGGCCCCACCAGCACCGGCTAGCAGGGGTCAAAGTGCATCACACACTCACACCTGCACAACAGAAACAGAAGAACAATTAACTTAGTAAATCGATCAGCTCTGAAACTAGAGTTCAGATCACGAGCTCTTGAGACGGACCAAGTTTCTGGACCTGGTACTGTAGTCTTCCTAGCTTCCTAGCTTCAATGTAAGTTTGTTTAGGCTAGCCACCATTGAACGTGAAGAGAGTGTCTGCCGATACGACCTCATACTGCAGATTACACTATATTGAATCTGAATTCTGAAAGCTCTCGTTCAGATGGTATGCTCAAAACACAAATTTGAACAGGCTATTTTCGGATAAAGACTATGGCCATGGCATAACAGGCACACACAATTCTTCTGAAATGGACTCTTTGCTTTCAGAAAATATTGTTATCGCACTCTTCAAACAGCTCCACCACAGAGCTCATCTTAACATCCTTCATTTCTAGGGTACTATAATCTGCTCTGTAACTAGAGTTCTGATGGTCTAAATTGAAAGGGTTTTCTGATTGATCTTAACACATTATCAAAAGGCCTCTTTCTAAGCTTTTAGAAGATACTGAAATTAACATTATTATACCAACGCACCCTTCCAACAATTCCACCCTAGAGCTGATCTCCTCAGTGTTGATAAAGTTGAGGACCATTTCCAGTCCAACAAAACATGAGAGAATACTAAATCCTCGAGCTCTCTTCATTCCAGATCTGTACGATGTCTTGATCGAACCCTCTTATCCTCACACCCACACCACACACACAGTCACCACCGCCCACACACTCTGAGAACTGCTCACCCACAGCAGCCAACAACAGCTCCTGCCATACCTTGGTCTGAGGGGGCGGGGGATTATGACATGATTATGATTGTGATTTCAAGTGTAAAATTTTTTTGTATTTTATGCATCCGCTAACCTGTATCTAAGCACACCATTGGAAAAGTAATTCTGAGCTACATGTATCAGGGTTTCATACAGAGGGGGGATTTCCCACCCCAGCCAAAATCCCTCCCCTATATAGAACTCTGAAAAATTTATGATGTCATATAAAACAAAATGTACTAAGAAGTATACTAGTAAAACGTCATGATTTGAAACACACAAAAAGCCCAAATTGTACCTCACATGATCATTTCGTAAATTTTTTCCAGGGAGCGGCCTCCCTGAAATAAACGTTTCCCCCTCACAGCTAAAAATCCTGTATGAAACCCTGGGTCTATTGAATACAGCAAATTGGACAATATGAACACAAATTACGGTCTCTCAAAGATAGCTACCAAAACGACTGAAATTTGGAAAACAGTGTAAGGCTATCATAACATAGCCGTTGCTTATCACAGAACTTGTATACTATAATCATGGCGCCTCACTGTGTGCATCTTTCTGACTTTGAATGACCACAATCCACCATGAGCATTATCAGAGTCCTCCCAAATAGGTCTCCTATTCTCATTCCTCGTAAGATGGTAGCTCTCTCTCTCGTCCAACTGCTCTATGGGACGAATATTGTTGACCACACCCCAAAATGCCTGTTGGTAGGTAGGGGGCGATGTATTGATATTATAATGAACGTGATGGACATCACCTTGATGGTCTTGACTGTACACAAAGGTTTTAGATTCTCAAAGAAATCTTTGGCAGTTGCTCCTCTTCGTGTACTGTATGAATAATGAGCACATTCACAATATAATTATAATAACACGCACACACCATATTATAGTACAGGAGCACAGCACAAAATACACTATAGAGTACAACACTAGTAGTAGATACAGCATGGGACAGAGGGCCAGTTGCCTGTATGACTATTCCATAAAACACGAGGATTCTCATGCTACATCTCTGTTTTATATCACGATGATCCCGTACCAAATCATGCCTCGAGGCTATACGTAATATAACAGGGAAGGGAGTGTATGACTTGACTGCACCTTGTTACCTGGATACAGCACAACGATACTTTACAAGGAGGGGGACAGCACAAACACAGAACTGGCATAACCAGCTACACACACACAATGGCCACCACCAGATATATAACTACACCATTTTGTCCCCCTCTCAACTATCCAGTTTCTACACACACACACACGTACGTACACACACTCACGCGTCATGCCAAAACGTCCACGGTGAGTTAAGGAGATAATTATCAGGGTCCCCCCCACTAGGCTCATTCACAGCCACGGCATCTTCCCTTGCCTTCCTTGATAGCCTGGGAGAGCTGGTCCGCATCTCTTCACCACCTTGCCCTGTTCTCAGAGTGTCTTCTGCCACTGTACCGTCAGCCATCTTGTAGGGAAACAAGTGGGAGAAACTAGCAAAACACAGATGTAGTTTATTAGACTAACGACCTTTTCCTAGCTTAACAAACAGTTTGTTCCTTGGATGACCTTTACCATTATTTTTGCACACTGGGCGAAGCAATGGGCAATTTTTTTTAAAGAATTCACACAAATAGCACAGATCAAGGAATTAACTAAAACAGTGCAAGTATGACATGCACAATAATGAGTTAGGTTCTATTGCACACCACAGGTTCAGGTTTTCTGTGTGTGAAATAATTGCATAATTATACTGAAACACGATGACAGCATGATTCACTTACCTAGCTGCTGACTGACAAATGTAAGTGGCCAATTCTTCCATTCTCATATCCAGTACAATGTCCACTAGTGCTCGGTACGTGGCTGCACCTGGATTATGCTGTCTCCACACCTTTAGAGTATGAAACATTGCTGTTTGCATGTCATTGAGAAACAAAGCATATTTAACATCTTTCTGTTCAGCAGGGCTCAGCCCCAACATAGCAGGGTAGGTCTCCACATTGTCAAAGTGATCTGCCAGGTCCAACATGTCTGTCTCTTCAATTTCAGTATCAAGTTGAGAGTCGGTCACTTTTGTACGCTCCTTCAATTCCTCAATGGTCACAGTCCTCGGTCCACCAGCTCCTGGGAGAAGGAAAGGGGTGTGGTTAATGGGTGGAGTCTCTGATACAATATTTATTATGTTTTACATAATTATAGACATGAAATTCCTATAGCTGTACAGAACACTACCTTGTATCGGGTACTAATTTTAGCAAATTTGTAATTAACGCTAAATTAAGTCCCCACTAATAATAAACGCATTTAGTTCTTTTTTTCAAACTCTTGCGTGTACATCTTTTGACAAATATTGTGCTAATGAATTTGCTATAAATCTGCCAAAATGAGTACCCTAAAAACTTAAAACGTTCAAATTACTACTGTCTATAAATAAGTTATATATATACAATGTATGCACATACCTGAGGGAATGGTGTGTGGATATGAAGTGAGGACATCTTGTGAGGTATCTCCTTCAGTGACATCAGATGGTACAGCATCAGTCAGTACAGTAGAGGCTGTGTGTATTCATTAATAATATAACTGTCATTGTGAAAATACACTATACATCCTGCGTGCAAGTATATAGATTGCCGACAAAGATAGCAACACTCACCTGTTGTATGTTGGTCTGTTCTGTGTGTAGACTGCAGGGCTGTAGTACAAGTAGCCTCGTCACTAGCTGTGGGGTGGTGCTCTACTGGTGATGCCTGAGAGAAGCTCTGTTCATTGATGAGAGTGTCTGGATCAGTGACATCACTAGGAGTGTCCACTGTATCCACAACCTCATCTATTGGATGGTGCTCTACTGGTTCGTTAGTGGAATACCATGAATCAATGCTGTCATCATCATCATCATCATCAGAAGAGATCTACAATAAGATCACGATAAGTGTTAAAGAATGATATGACACAACACTCACTTGAGTACGCTCCTTCAATTCCTCAATGGTCACAGTCCTCGGTCCACCAGCTCCTGGGAGAAGAAAAGGGGTGTGGTTAATGGGGCGGAATCTCCGACAGTGAACAGACATTGAATTACCTAACTCTCTAAAAGTACACCCAGATATAGAACACTACAAATTCAATTTGAATTAACAGAAGCATACTTTACATCATTATAATAATTATTGTATACTGTATAGCGCGAAATTTTCAAGGTGCTTAATTTTCGCTGATTTCATGGGTTAGCAATCCTACACAAAAATGAACTCCAAGAAAATTGTTAGAATTATCTGCTATAACGTGCAAAGATTAAAGGCGTGGTAAGCAGTTATTTCCACGAACATTGTGCAACGAAATGCTTTAAGATCTATAGGCTATTCCACGATATATAAGTGCCTCAAAAATTTCACACTATATATACGGTACGTAATCCACACATACCTGAGGGAATGGTGTGTGGATATGAAGCGAGGACATCTTGTGAGGTATCTCCTTCAGTGACATCAGCAGCTGTGTCTAATATTGAGATACAGTATTCAGCTGTATCTATATACACTACAACTACGTATAAGAATACCAATAATCTGTTACCAACGGCACTTCCTTACTGGTATATAGCTGTTGATCACTCATCACCGTCTTCTTAATACACACATGTTCCATTGCAGGAGACAATTTGTCTGAGGAGGGAATATTTATAATACAAAAGTGATTACAAAACAAAGCTTACCAGAAGTAATGAGCTGATCATGATCATGTACTTCCGTCTTCAAGCACACATCTTCCATTGCAGAATTACCTGAGGAAAAGCAGACACAGCAGTTACGCTCATGTATAGTACGTTAGTCAATTAACATGCTCACTCAAACAAGGCTGTTGATCACTCATTCCAGATCCAGTGCTACTAACAACATTGGCCAGAGTCCCACATTGATTGACTGAAAACAACAAGAAGAATCACAAAAATTAATGACAACATGCATAACAGCGTAAAACCATCACGTTATACATAATAATAGAGCTACATTATAATTATAGATTAATACATTATGCTCCTACCCTCCCTGGCCTATAAGTTACAAGTTGATTCTTGAAAGGATATATAAGAGAGAGAACCATACAGTAATTATTATTGAATGGTAATAATGACTCACCATCCGCAGCCGTACCTAACCAAACAGTATGACTCGTCTTGAGATCCCCATCTAGATCAAAATCTTCAGAACAGCACCACAGTTTTGTCGATACATGGATATCAGCAAAATGGCGTTTGCCTTGTTGTGTTGCTCCTTTGTGAGGGCAGAAGATGCTAATGACTGGCTTGTCGTTGTTGTAGTGAAGTGCATCAGAAGCAGCATCTACACCTTCAAGGACACTGGCTCTAACTAGAGGACACACGGTCAGAAGTACGTGTGGTCGGGCTTTGATATGGACCTCCATATAAGAGAAGGAATCAATCAGTGTAACGCTACCAGGAGAATCGGGTAACCGAAACTTGACACAGTTCCTAGCTAAAAGAACCGGCTCTCCAGAAGGAAGACACACTATCCACCCACACTTCTTCATGAGGAACACCACTAGACAACAGAAGACCCCACATCGAATACAGCCACTGACGAATCGGATGAGAAGAGGATCAGCTGAGGAAGTGAACACACGATGGTCCTCTAGCTCAGAGGGTGGAACAGATCTGAGGAGACTGGGCATGAGAAACTCCACTTGAGAGAAAGAGCAATCAACTCGACCAAGTAGTGGGATGGTGAGAGGGGCTATTACCAGAAGCTCCATCATGATTGCTATCATATCAGCAGGTGTGAAAAGGCCGTCTTCGTAATGCTTCTGGAACTCTTCCGATTCGAGCATATCAATAGTGAAAATGCCTTGATCTCTGAACTTGAGCCATTTTGCAGCCTTGGCAGAAGGAGGTTTCCTTTGATCCCTCAGGGAGACAGCATGTTGTGTTAACTCACTGACTTTGTCTAGTGGGACTTGAGGATCCACAAACACAGTGTGGGGCAGGATGTGTGGGTAGTAGTGGACAATGCACATGTCATTGAAGTAGTCGAGAGCAGCATCCAATGCAGATGGAACGAATCCAAGCTGTTGAGCCAAAGCGATACACTCACTCTTACTAAGGATACCTCTTTTCATGATCTTGCAGAGCTTTTGTAGAGCTAACTCGAGGATGAACCACCACAGGGGAACTTTGAGGTCGAATGTAGGCGAGTTTTCTACAGCTTTCCGAATTTCTTTGGCAACCTCTTGTGCATTTTTATCACGACTGCAAGCGTTGACGGCGAATATCACCTGTTTCAATGGTAGATTGCTGTAGATGACTTCTTGTTTCAGTTCAGGAGGCAAAGCATCAAGCAAGGCTTGGTTTTTCTTGTCGATAACTTTTTGATCTTTGATTTTATCGGAGAAAGTGCCCACAAAGATGGGGCGTGGCGTTTTCCCATCCCTCGTGCAGGAGAGAAAGGATCGCAGTAAACTCATATTGGTTTCCAGATAGGAAAGGTGAGATGGAGATGAGGGACCGACTGGCTTTCCATCCTTGTACAAGTCGTCGTGGGGATAATCTGCAAAATCATCAGTGAGCCTGGAAACAAACAGCCCTGCTGAAGCATGTCGAATGAAGAGAGGGGCCACATCGTGAAACTGAGGCTGTCCTCCATTGTCGGTCACACGCATCGTTTTCGTACCAAACAGTTCTTTGCCTTCAGTTGAGGAGATTGAGGCTTCTTGTTGTGACGGTGTTGACACCATAGCTTTAACGACTAACGTGACAACATCTTCAATTGCTTGCTGCACAGGAGACACACTTTCTTGAGAAGGTGGGATTGAAGTAGCTTCGGTTGCTACACTGGTACTGGCCTCAGTGGACAATTCCTTGAGCCTGGTCTGAAGGTCACTAGGTAGCTTGTCACGAGAGCCCTGGGGTAGATGCTGAATGGCCTTAGCCAACATGTTGATCAAATCCTCTTCACTCACTTCCTCCCATTTGTTCTCGGAAGTCTGGAAACGGAGATTGGTGACTGGTCGAACGTGGGCTATTCTATCTCGACAAGGAGTACTGTTTCGTACTTCTGAGGGTGGATTGCCAAGCAAGAGATTCTTTGTAGCTGATTTACCGCTACCAGCTGCACCCATGAGTAGGAGATTGATGTTGCGAAGAATAACGTATCCATCCTTCATGGCCTCATCAAAGAGATGCTGAGACTCTGTGATTAAAAAATTGCACAACTATAGCTGAATACTACGCCATACCAATATTTGATTACTTTTTTAGAACCGAAGCAGGTAGGAAAAATAAGCGCTCATGCATGAGGTCAATAGCAGATGCTTATATTCGAGAATGCGCCTATAATGCAGTCATATTCTAGCCCCACCCAGTAACCGGATGTCTCTGTGACGAGTGATGTTTCGAGGCAAGCTAACTCGATCTATATCATAATTATATGTTATAGTTCATTTTACAGTTCATTTTAAATTCATAATTATTATAATTTATTATAAAAATATTCATAAATATTGACCAAGAACTTGGAACAAAAGGACGTCTCACATTCTCTCAGCATGATCAGACAAGGTAACAGCATGCCCAGAGAGTCCTTCCAGATGGATATCACCAGCTATAATTATAGCTACCATGCACTGTACAAGCTAGCTCATAGGAATCAATTCAAAATGTTCACCAAATAATATATTATCTTTCGCATGCCATGTAAACGTAGCGGGTAATTTTTGTGGGGTAAAAATTCGTTCCACTCGAACATGGTGATGTTCGTGAGTCAAAATGTTCATTGCCTGCACTGCATTGCATGAGTTCCAGTAAACCACGCCTAGGTCAGCTTGCCACGAAAATAATTTACCCCACAAAAATTATCCGCTATAATTATGGTAGTCTGTCAATTGGCTTGGCATAATCAACCCTACAGGTTAGGTAGTCCATTGGTTTGGATATAGCCTCAACAAAACAAGTTATTAGTGTTTCAGATTTTGATGTTAAAATCCCCCACACGCCTCAGGGTTAATTGTATTGACATTCTGCGCAACCAAGACAGTGTGAAAACACAATACAATAACAGTACTTGTGATCACACATACATGTTGTATTGTAAACAAAATTAGATCAAATTATACGTAACTTGGTGCGTGTAACAATAGAGTACATTGAGTGTGGAAGGCAACTAGGTAGCTCTAGTTATACAATAGAAAAGCATTTAATGGAAGGACCGGCATCAATCTGCTACAAACAATGGATACAGCAGCTGTATGTACATAAACCTTTAAAGCTTGCTAAGTGAGTGACCCACCAATGACAGGGAATGTGGCTGATCATTACAGGAATGTGCTATGAATGAATTAACATGATGATGTCACTAAGTACACAGTACAACGTTACCAACCCAATCACTCAATCACAGTGACTGTACATGTATGTGTGCATATATTGATGCAATGTCCGATAAACAGTATCCATAATTAATTATAACACATGTACCACAGTGTGTGGAATATAGTCAAAGGAACAATGCTCTAGCTTGATCAAACCAGGACCACATGGAAGGGAGTAAGCAACTAATACACACCATATAAATACATGTCAGGTATGTCAAACACACTTGTAGTAATGTAATTTGTGTGTGTTGACCAAGGCTAGGCGGGCTAATCATAGATTAAGTCTACGCATGTGCTTGTGCAATTAATCCATGATTTGAGTGGTTGCATACAAACCTTATTAAGGTAATGAAAGAGGTGAAGCTAACAGTTTAATAAGAGCGGGATTACCAACATTGAAACATTGAGACAGCGAACAACAGCTGTACGTACACACTACATGTATACAGTAGAGGACAAATTAAAGTTTATGATGCGTTTGTTAACCCGAGGCACTCCACGGGCTATAGTAGTCAATCTGTGTGTCTGTGGATATGAGTCTATACTCACCCGGATGTGATAGCACTGTATTGGTAGCATGGCTAGCCTCAACACAACAAGGTTTTATAATATTAAAGGTTAAAGCTTTGTTGTCGAGCAAAAGCTAAAAAGCATGAACTGCACGTTGGCCTATATGTACACGTGACTTTGATTCGAGGCTGTAAACGTATAGACCTCAAACTAACGCCGAGGGTTTGCACTTCAGTTTGATTCTGTTGCACAAACAAAATAATTGTTTTTGTGCGTGTGCGCTCAAGCTTGCAATATATAGGTACTGAGAGCAAAAACATTTTAACTTTCCTCGTAAATAATTGGAAAATGCAGAGCGGGATTACAAACATTGTACAATGGATTTTGTACGTACAGTCTACTAATAACTATAGTCACGGTAGAGGACAAATTAACGTTTCTGTTCTGTTTGCATATAATTATAGTCTCTGCATTTGTGCTGATTCTGTTGCACAAGCCAGTGGGAAATGCAGTAGCTAGGAAGGTACTGAGAGCGAGCGGAAAACATTTGAACGCCCAAGCACAGGAAGCCACACCCACTTTCCTGCGCATGACAGGTGTGGTCACTAAACGTACAAAAGCTCAATCTGAATACCTAGTGCTGCTCACTGCTTATGAATAGCTCCACTTTAGCTTATACTATAAGGCCTAGAGGGGTGCTCATCTCATAGCTGGATAAGCAAAACAATTGTTTTTGTGCATGTGCAATCAAGCTTGCAATATCAAACCACTAATCATATTCATAGTAATTAAGGCTGATAATGTAAACACAGTAATCACTAAACCATGCACAGGTGGTACAGTCAAATTCCTCAGTCACCAAATATTCCAGTTATATGGTACTATAATTATGCGAACGAAACAGAAACTTTAATTTGGCAAGTTGCTACAGGTACGAGTGATTGCAACTATGAGCATCAACACTCACTGTACTATAAAGTTCCTTGCTCCCCTCACCTTCCTTTCTCTGCCTCTCTGGTCTTCCTCGTATCTCAGCAATCCTATTCTCATTGATATGTATCCACCTCTCATACCCTTGTATCGTTGAGACACAGTCCTTGATCTCCCCCTCCACCTCCTCCAGCTCTCCCTGCAGTTGTCTCCGGTCCTGGTCAGTGATGTCACCAGACAGTCTCTGTTGGAGGGTAGCTCTTCTCTGGGGGGAGTAAAGAATATATATACGACTGAATGAACATTCCACCAAATAGAACATGCAGCTGATACAAATCACTACTGCACGTTATAAGGTTAACAAATTGCGTACAATCCACATAACAAAATATAAAGGTCAGCAACCACTAACCTATTCAATCAGTAAAAGTGGACTTATAAAACATACACAAAGGTAGACAAAAAGCAACCATTCATCATACAATGGACAGTACATGTACACACATTGTCGTTCTGCTAGACTACGTGTACCACTCTTACCACGAGAGTAGTAAGTGCAACTGTCAACACTCACCGTCTCGTGACTCTTCAGTTCACTCTCCTCCTTAGCCTTCCACTGGACAAGGTGAACAAGACAAGAGTGATTAGACTGTGTGTTTGTGGTCACACATTATGAGTTGTCTATAGGTGTAGCTACAAGGGTCAGGTAAGGATATGAGACTATACAAACTGAATGCACATGAGGTATACGGTATGTTTGCCAACATTGTTTGACTCACTTTCTATTGTTCCAGATATTCAGTAACCATGGAAATGTGTGGAGAGAGACAGTACATAATCACAAACTTGTACACTATGAGTCACGGCATGTCAATAATTTATATTACACATGTACACATACAACTCAAACATTACTGACACAAGTACAGTCACAAGTCAGTGCAGTGTCCCGCTCACCTTCTGTTTAGTCCAATGAGACACCAGCGTAAGACACACATGGAAACAGAGAGAGGGGGATGATGGTAGGAGCAGTGAGTGCATTCATACATGTCTGTATACTGTAACTTACATTCTGTTGTTCCAGTAATCATTAGCAGTAGTCACATTAACAAGTAGTAGGACACGGACATGTAGAGAAATGAACATGTTCAAATACAGGAATGCATTCACACATGTATACATCAATTATTGCAAGTACACGTCTGTACAGCATGAAACTATCAAGAGCAGTACCAATCCTAAATAAAGCCACACAATTTCTGCCTTCATGCAGTAGTACATGTACACAAGTCAGTCTAGTTTGCCATTAAATATACAATGCTCAGCTAGCGCACACTGACAATAATAAACTCACGCGCTGTTGTTGAGTAACAGTCCACAGAGGGTACATGTGAGGAGAGAGGATATGAACACACTGGTAGTAAATCAGTACACACTGGCTAGTACACACACAGGTACTTAGTACTAGCAATGGCAGATAATGGAAAGGTCAGTGGGTGGGTCAGTGGAAGGGACGGTAAACGGTACAACAAGCATCTTACATGTACAACTTTGATACGTATGATTTTGTTTGTCGTACAATACAACACATGACACACACACACAATCACAACACACCTTAATGAGATCCTGAGACACATCAAATGGTACATGTGAGGGAGAGATTTAATCTTAACACACATACAAGACATCAGATCAGTTAAACGCTGGTGTGTATGGGACACATAGCAACAAGTGGAATACATCTAGACCTATAAGAAGCTCACCTCCTACAGTAGTCCAAATCAGTGTGAGGTCCAACATAGGAATGAGTATGTGCATGGGAAGAGACAAACACGATAATGTACCAACTTAGATGCATATTCTATGAACCAACAAAAGTATTAAAAGTACAACCTAATAAGTTTTGTGGGCCTCGGCTAATACCAAGTTGGCAATATGCAAATTAAGAGATAAAGACATTTTACGATTTCCTACAATTAGTGTAGGAGTTCCTATAGTAACCATTAAAATAAGTGTACACGTACAAACACAACTTACATGCTGTTGATCCAGAGAGGGAGAGTCCACAGGGCAAACACGTGGGAAGATAGTAAATGAATGATTACGAGGTTGAATGTGATCATACTAAAATATTAATATTTCCCTATATAAAACACTATGGCACTGCACACACACAAGAGTAATAATGGGGAAGTAGAAACATCACAGAATATGCAACAGACACTAAATACTCTGACAACACACACAAACTTACAGCCTGTTGTTTCAGAGGGTCAGTCAAAGGTGAGGTGGAGATGCATGAAATGGAAGGAAGAGAACATTAGTACAGTGATACAGTACACTAGTGATGCATGACACAGGGGAGGGGAAACAATTATTGTGGACAGCCAAACATGCAGACTGAAACACTTGATTAACCATGCATACTTTCAAGTACTACTATACGAGTAGATCTACTGGTCTCAATTAAGGAATAGTATCACATTCAGTTATCCGTATGTGCTCTTCTTTACACTGTCTACCTCCTAACAACAAGTGCTCAGACCACAAGCATGTCAGCTTGGTAGAATGTGATTGCACACAACGTACCTCAATGGCGCTCTGTTGTCCATCCAGAGAGAGTGGTACATGTGGAGAGAACAACAACATGAGATAAAACACCTCACACTGACAGGGTAGAGTGTAGGCACTATACTGTGATGAATGAATGATGCCAAGTGTGTTTATGGGTGGTCAACAAGTACATCTAGGCACTAGGAGAATGCACTGATCATTGAGTGTCTATCTATCATGTGAATATCATACCCTGTCATCATCAGTCAGTCCATCCTCCTTCAACTGTGGGGAACTAGCAGCATTCAGTGTTGTAGATTCAGCCATTATCAATCTCAAATTAGTTCTTTGTTGTTCAAGGCTAGTCAAAGAGGGGCGTAGCTTGTAGGTTAAATGAGGGAATTCCCCACAGCAGCCAATTATGTAAGGGAATTTCCCAGCAATTAAATTTGATTTGCAAAAACATTTCATGATCATGTACATTAAAATTGTAGACCACAGTCAATAATTGTATCAAATGATCATTTGAGGACAACACAATGAATGAGGTATAATTATACAAAAACAAAGTGTGTTCAAGTCCAGGAAGCAGCTGTCACAGACTCTGACCAACTTCTTTGAGGAGGGCAGCTGGGTGCTTTGTGAAGTGCACTGTTGGCAGAATATCATCCTGTGTGTGTGTGTGTGTGTGTGTGTGTGTGTGGGGGGGGGGGATCCATTAATTAATGAACGTCTGAACATACGTAACAGTACATACATGACTGTACATGTAGACACGGCTTATAATAATCATCTGTTGGAATCTACAGGTAGGCAGTGGTATCCATTAGTATGTGTTACTGAGGTATGCACTAGAATAGCCTAGCGTATATAGACTAACAGGGAATTAGTATCTGTGAGGTATGCAACGGAATAATAGCCCATACACTGCATGTAGCAAACAGCCTTATTCTATACACTACTGCAATTACTAGCTAAAGCAGAACAGGGAGTTAGATACGTGTGCAATCCTGTACAATGGTAACAAGTATACAAAAAATAGATAAATTGACCAAGGAACAATGTAGGGCTGATACAAGGATTGTTGTCATAGCAACAATGAGAATTGCCTGATAGTGTTAGCTAGTACCAACCAATCAACTGATAGTGTTCTATTAGAGAAACATGGTCGAATAAGCACACGCCCACTCACCCACGCAGATGTTCTCTTCCATCCTGTAGCCACTCTTACACTCATCACAGCCCTCGCTCCAGAGCAGCTCAGCTGACAAGAGACGCTGTGTGTGTGTGTGTGTGTGTGGGTGTCCTAAAATCACCACAAAATCACCATAGAATGTTGCTATTCTAACAACATCCTGAGCAATGATGGCTTCCAGAACTTGTATGGTACTTTTTGAGGGCTAATATTTTCTGGCTAATCTGCGAGATAAAATTAGACCCTCGACAATTCCCCGCTATAAGGTGGTATCAATGGTAGATGCTCTTATCTACTCTTGGTGGTATGGAAACTCACATACAAATTATGGTAAGGATTTGAAGTAGAGAATGGACTGGGACTAGCTTGCATATACAAGCAGATATACCTGTATAGCTACTAATCTGTCCACTGCATGTATGGAAAGCAGTGTGAAGGCTGAACAGCATGCAAGTCTCAGCATAAAGCGTTAATTGGTAGATCCCCAGTGTTCTATGAGTTCCCATAGTCTAGTTCTAGAAGCCATCATTGCTCTTCTTATTTATAACTATACTACATGCATGTACATGTATTTATACTATTGCATAGCAACATTGTATGGTGGTTTGTGGTAATGCAGTGAATGATTTAGCAAGGTCTGTGCTAACATAGGGATTGGAAACGGACGTAGCGTCACGTGACATTTTACATTGAATTTGCAGCATGGCACCAGAGAGCCTTTGATGTCAATCTGTGTTACGGTTGCTCAACACGCGGGAAACAATGTTTCATGAATTATGATCACTACAAGATATTCAGAGCCCCCTTAAAACGTCATTCTCATGCCCCCTAATGATGAGCATCAGTTGGAAAAGAAAAATACATTTTTGACTTTTGTGAAGATAGCTAGAGGTACAAAATGTTCTTCGTCACTCTTTATGTACCTAGAATGCTTCCAATATAGCTAAGACTGTGCAACTCATCGGTGTACTGTGTCCCACCCTATATGGTCTCAAGTGTCAGTTGGAAGTGCAAGTTTTAGTACAAATGTAGTAGCAGACAGTCGAAGGTACTATCTAGCCTAGATTTTACTAATGTTAGATACACAGCCTCGATTGCGGATATAATTCGAGGAACTTCCGTTTCCAATCCCTGTCCCTATTCAATCTATGGTAGCACTCACTGTACCTGTAGTCGTGCCTGCAGCTGTTGGGTCTGTCCTGCCAGACAAAAGCTCTCTTGTATCAGCTCCGGTCCTCCTCACTATCTTGTGAGGGTGTGTGAGGTATGTGTTGAGTGTGAGGGTGTGTGGAGTGTGTGTGGGGGTGTAGGGTGTGTGGAGTGTGTGTGGGGGTGTAGGGTGTGTGTGGGGTGTGGAGTGTGTGGAGTGTGTGTGGGGGTGTAGGGTGTGTGTGGGGTGTGGAGTGTGTGGGGTGTGGAGTGTGTGAAGGTTACCAATTATATGACAGATTTTATCAAAAATTCATGGACCAGTAAAAAATAAAAATTAAGAGGGAGGTTTTAGATGGTATAGCTGGTTATTTTCGAGGCACGAAATTTTCGAGGTTTTCGAGGATTGACCCAGAAACAGGCTGGCTGGTAAAAAAATTAAATTAAAAGGGACATCGAGTTTTTAGATAGTTTCTGCACATAGAGAATGTGTTAGGCTTCCCTGAACATGTTGTGGTAACTAATAAGCCTTATAAGGAAGTAACAGTAGTTGTTGGGTTCACAAAAGGGACCCATGAAACTTGTAGCTTCCAAAACAGCTGCATTTCTATTACTAATACGCACAATTAGCGAGTGCTACAACAATACACAAACAAACAAACTAACAACAACACATTGCTACCAATCAGCACACACTCATCAATACCATATAGCTATTTCAAAGGGAGATTTGACAAAAATTACAGGCTACCAAAAACAGCTGAATTGTTGAAAAGCTATAGCCTTGTGCTTTTGTTACAATAGAGCACAACACTATAATTATGCACACGCTTAGGCTCACCTGAATGTGTTGGCTACCACATCGTCAGTCCACTCGTGTGACACAGGGTACCAAACAGTTGAGCCTTAGTGACAGCCTTGGGGTTGATGACTCTATAGCCTGTCTTGTTCTCTTCCATCTGTCACCTCTCATTGATTAGTGTGAGTGTGTCAGCTAGTACATGTACCTCTAGGACCTTGGTCTTGCCTGGTGTGTGTGTGTGTGTGTGTGTGTGTGTGTGTGTGTGTGTGTGTGTGTGTGTGTGTGTGTGTGTGTGTGTGTAGGGGGGGGGGGTTACTACGGTAGATGAATAGCAATGATATTGTATATAGGAGGGAGGTTGTTAAACACTTTAAATTCCACTACAACATGACCTTATAAAGCACAAGTGGTACTGTGGCTCTTTAAACGGCCATAACTTTAGTTGCAATTTCAAATTTTTGGGGATTTTCTGAAAGCTATGATTTGTTTAAATCCAAAATTTGGTAGGGGAATAGTTAGATCGCAAAGATTTTTTACCGGCAAAATATTCTAGCCATACGGTAGGCCTCTCCTAGCTTATAGTACCATACCTTGGGTAGGTTGACGTCCATGATGGATCTGAGCAGTAACACGTCTTCATGTTCATTAGGGTACTTCAGTTTCAGATAACCGGCTGCCACCAACACTGACTGGACTGCACGCATGCCTACAGTGTACAATAGTGAGTAGGTCGAGTATACAGTACAGTGGGTTGTACCTACCATAGTCAGAATGGAGTTGGCTGGAGAGTTGCTCTGAACACAGTCCATAGGTCATGACAATCTTGATGGCCAGATTACGAGCATCCACAAAACCATAACAGTAGAGAGAGATCTCTCCAATCATGGCATAGTCTGGCACCATCATGGCCACTGTACGAAACAACACATTATAGAGAGAAATATTGAAATGCATAGAGGCTAAATAGAAAGTACTGATAGTTACCTTTAGATTGTCTGGTAGTTCAGAGCAGCCAGCATAACCTGGGTTCATGGTTCATGGTGATGCAGACAAAGCACGATGGACGCAGGTTCAGAGTAGTGCCCTCAAATACAAATGTCTTTAGATGAGTTTTCACTGCTCTCAAGATGGACAAAATGTATAGAGTAATTATAGGGATTGTTGAACGGCCATAATAATTATATTTTTTTTTTATATAGATAATAAAATTATACTACCGTAAGACCTCGATTTAAGGCGACCCTCCAAATATGCGACCTTCAGCAATTTTCTGACCTCTAAAAGTAGCGACAGCTGCGTTGATAATTATTTTTTAATGTCGCGTTCTAAATAGAGGTAAATGTAGCCACTCCCTAGCCTCGATTGTAGCCCACTGGAAAATCAGTGTTTTTAAGCGGCCTGAAATCGAGGCAAGTAGACTCTGTAAAGTTACCTCCAATTAGATGCGACCCTCTAAATATGCGACACCAGGGCTTCAATATAATTTTTCAACCTCCAAAAGATGCAACCTCTGGCTTCGTAATTATTAAAAAGTGTCGCGATCTTATGGTATGAACCTACAGCATTCTCTAGGATGTTCCTCTCCTGGTCCTCCACTGACTAGACTTGTGATAGAGCTACTCACCACACAACCTCATCTGACAACACACCTGAAACAGGGGACAACAATTTGTTATAATTATGTTGGAGAACAATAAATACTGTAATAGTGCTGCTCACAAGCATCACTTACAGGAAGATAGACTCTTTAAGCCTGCACTCAGTATCCTAGCTATCTCTTCATTCTTGCTTTATTTTCGTTTCTGATCCATGTGGCATGATGTCTAGCTCGAGGTCTAGCTAGCAAAAGTAGTACAAGGGGGAGTGGGAGAGGGAGGGGCTGGTGGTTTACTCATTTCCAAAACACCAGCCCCTCCCCCTCTCACTAGAAAAGGCCTGTACCTTACCTAGTCTGGCCCCAGACCACTCCCTTGCACTTAATCTTCTGACATGTCCCAGACCACTCCCTTGCACTTAATCTTCTGACATGTGCCGGAGGAGTCTGGCCTCGAGACTATACCGTACCTTCGCAAAGGGGACTGGGCTTTTAAACCCTAACCTCTAGTTTTCATTCGAATCTCCCCCCCGGCCTCAAATCGAGGTATACACTTTGCTCTATATAATTATGATCATTTTATACATAGTATGAACATTTCATTGACAACAATGTTATAAACTAATGCATGAGTATGATTAAAGCATGATAAGAGAATGAACATGAAGAAGTGGACTCTGACTCTATTCGTTGCGTGTCACTTGTGTCGATGTCAGATGTAGCAGAAACTTCCCAAAGGATGGTAGGTCATACTCCTACAGAGCAGCTATCAGGTACTTTGTTTCAGAAAACAAGGCAAGGTAACCTGCAAAATTGGCCTGTGTGATAACTTTCTTGGACTTTGTGTTTTCTTTTCTCTGCATATAGGACTATTTGTTCCCTGCATATACATCTTCAAGGGCAAATAGATCCATACAGAGAAAGTTATATGTCTGATCTTGGTCCAGCAAGGAGTATAGTCGTACTAGCTACTACCTAAAACTTTCTTTCTTCACTAAAATTAATAGTCAACATGTGGCATTAAGCTACTGCGCATGCTCAAACTCTTCATTCTGGGTGGGCTTTAGAACTTCGAAGCAAAAGAGGGGATGGGCATTTATTCAAGATGGGCTTATACCGCAAGGGTACGGTATAGTCTCTGGATCTATTTAGGCCTTTCTGTGATCTACAATTGCTCAACATTTTTAAATTGTCTCTCAAAAGTGATAGCTGCAAGAGAATGCAGTCTGTCGCCTTTATGCAACTTACTGCATGCCTTTATGCAACCTACTGCCTTCATGCAACCTACTGCCTTTATGCAACCTACTGCCTTTATGCAACCTGTTGCCTTATATGCAACCTACTGCCTTTATGCAACCTACTGCCTTTATGCAGTCTGTTTATGCAGCGCCGGGCGGACTGGCCATCCACTTTGTTTTTACTTAATACTTATATAGGATCTTTTTTTTTTTAAAGGCTCCAGACATTAATAGAAGCTAATTATACACATAAATTTTATTTTAAGCAACCTGCCGCCTTGATGCAGTCTGTTGCCTTTATGTTTTTTACTTACGAATAGGATCTCTTTTTTTTTAAGCAGAATAGAAGCTAATACAAATCTGTTCCCTGTATAACTAACTCGATAACTTACAAAACAGAAAATGTACTACACTTAATTAACCTTCAATATAGCTGACTTTTAATGATACACCATTAAATTAGACTCTATACCAGGAGCACATTCTGTAATGTGCTCCTGTCTATATCTATGTCAAAACTTAATTGTTTCAAATTTCTGGAACACTTGAAAGTGTTTGACATCGAAAACAAGACCTAAAACTGAGTAGTGTTCAGGTGTCTTAACTGATAATGCTGATCTCTGTGAGTGTGTGTACTAGCAAGCATTTAATCAGCGGATTCGTCAACTAATAATGCACTGTAAAAAATGATGTGAGGTTTTCACGCTATATACACATTTATCACAATAGTCACGCTTATTTTTTTCAAATTAATTTTATGCAATGCAAAGGTCTAAGAAAGTAGCTATTATATGGAGCTGCTAATAATTATTAATCTGATACCTGTAACAACACACAAATAATTACCATGCACTTAAACTACATTAATTTGTTGAAGAAACTGTGTCACAGAGTTCAAAGCGTTCGCATCGAATTTTAGTGAGTTCCATTCTCTAATTATTCTTGGGAAAAATCAAAGTAATAGTAGTAGTTCTTAATAATTCATATCTGTGATGGTATTGGGCTCTCTGTATAATTATAAAACCAGTTTGTCTTCTTGCTTTCTTCGCAATTTCCCTTATGTGCAGTGACCAAGATAGATCTAAGTGCCGAAAAATTGATACCATGCAATTGCAAGGTAGCTACTAACCAGTGCAGTAGCTATATTCGGTTGTTATATATTATCGTGGAGTGGAATAGCTGATTGCAAAACATTCAAAAAACCATGCCATGCACTTAACAGCATTATTTAGCATTTTCAATCGCATAAAGATAATAATACAGTAGATCTATTATAGCACACAATTTTGGAGGAAATGTTCTTAACAACAATCATGGTCATGCAATCATTACCCATGCACACTTTGATGCCTGGCATGGCATGCAGCAATTCAATTATGATATATAATGTGTAAAACTATATACCAGCTATATATAGTATAGCTTTATTTTATGTATCTATAATTATAGCTTTGACATATCCACCGAGGCATCAGCAACCACAGTGCTTTCATTATAAGTGATTGTATCCTATTATACAACAATTCAGTATTAAACAAACAGTTGCTTTCTCTTTGGGAATGTCTCTAATCATTATTCAGATAGTTCCGTCAGTGCTGAAAAATTTGTTAAAGTTGCTGAAGAGAAAATAACAACATGTGAAGAAAACAAGAGATCGCCTGATTGGTACACTGCGCTTGATTTGATCACGATGTTTATCAAGATCAACACCATCTATACTCGGAGGCTATTGTTGGGATGACACAATCCACTGATTTCCGCAGCAGCACTGAAGTTGCTGCAAGTTCAGTTTTCTTGTCCGTTTGTGTTCTACTGGGAATTGCTAGCGAGTTAATCCATTATTTCTATGCTTTGGACACGAATTTAAAGAGCAACAAAGAATACATCGACAAGTCATTCAATCAATTGGTAACTATCGGCATGATTCTTATTGTCACTATTTGCCTTCCCTTTTATTTACTGGCCGATAATTTCCAGCCTCTCGATTGTGCGTTCAGTTGTGACACTATTGTTGCTATAATGCGACCATCAGCACAACCACATGCAACCGGACGGCCAACAGTGGAGTTAGACTGGGGTTTACCCTAACCACGCTTATTATCGTCCTCATCTTCTCCGGTGTTTATTTCTGTCATGTTCGATTAGCTGAAATAAATCGAAAGAAGCTGAAGAGTAACATTGTTATAGCTAATTACTGGTAAAGAAACAGTGGTGTAGAATTTTAAATTTTCCACAAGTTGTATTGTCATAATTATATGCTTTTTCTCAGAATTAACTATAATCAGGAGTAGCTATACATAAAGCTAATTAAAATTAATGATTCAATAATTATGTATAGGTCTGCAGTGCGAGTGATATAGGTCTGAAGTGGTGTGGTCCATATTAATTGTGCCCATTGTATATCACTCCTAAAAGGGGTGGGGCTGGTCTTGCAGGTACACTGTTATAGGAATGCTATATATGAACTTTATACTTCCAACTTTAAATTATTAGGTATATATTGAAGAGTCTCACACTAGGCCCTGATAACATTATTTTTACCCATTAATTCTCGGATCGAAAAATGTGCCTATTATTAAAAATCCAAAAATGCGACATAATAATTATAGACAAAATTAAGACGTATACATAAACACAGCACACATGCAAGGCTAATTATAACTGACACATGTACACGACATTATTAATATAATCATGATTCTCATAATATTATTTATGATAATCCTTCAAGCCATGAAAATGTCGTTATGCAAAACTTAATGTAATGATCTTTACCAAAAATGGACATTGATGCTATTTATCAACTAATTATGCTAAAATTATTCCGAGCATAATTTATCAGGGCCTACATTACACACTGTGCATATGGCAAATGACACTATCATTAGTAACATACAAAATATAAGCAATAAAAATAATGAACAGTTTGTGCTATGCTAATAATTATTTATTTATTTCTGATGTGTTCCGAGTTTCACCTTTGACCCTCAGCGAGTCCCCATCCAACTTGCCATGGTGACTATGGGACGGACTTTGACCTGGGCTTGATACTGATTTGATCTCTGTCGGGTTGGCATAGCGACTGTAGTCTGGAAACTCGGTAATAGTTTTAGAGAACTTGACTTTCGGAGCCGATCTCCTAGCGTCTCTACAGTGTGTGGGCGTGTGTGGGTGGGGGGTAATTTATAAAGAACAGAAATAATGCTGCAACTAAAGTGACTGCTATAGTGTACACACACGATTGGTAATACACAGTGACACTAGCAAGTGTATGCAATGGCCGAGTGGTCTCCCAGTAAAGTGTAGGGATAACTCACTCTGTGTGTCTCTGGCTCCTGGAGGACCTCTCACTCTTGCTATCAGCCTGGGCACAGAAATCAAACAATGTAGGTGGCTACTAAATAAGTGTATGCTGTTTGTTACATTGAAACCTGTCTATACCCTACAAGTACATGCAGCCTCTATAATACAGCCAGGTGGTCAGGTGGGCTCCATAGCATGTGTTTGGACCTGTGTTAGCAGGCCACCCTCTATAATACAGCCAGGTTAATGAGCCCCAAAGTTTCCATAGCATGTGTTTGGATCTGTGTTAGCAGGCCACCCTCTATAATACAGCCGGGCCCCAAACCTCTGCCTGGTGCATGGCCACTACCAAACAGGTATGCTACAGTGCGTACGTAACTCTACTGTATTGCACACAAGCTACACACATGTACAGTGTCTCTCACCTCATCTGACTTGCTGTAGAGGCGCTGTATGATAGGAGTGAGGGGGGAGAAGGTTCGAGTCATACTACCACCACGTTTACGAGCCTCTCCATTAGCATTCATACGCTGAGCTACTGACGTCATCTGCTTCCTGTGTGTGGTGGGAGAGGTGTGTGTGTGTGTGGTGGGAGTGTGTGTGTGTGTGTGTGTGGGGGGGGGGGTGCAGTCATAGTGTGTGTATAGGTACACTAGTTATAATTCAAGCACGGACATGTTGCAGTATTTGAACATCTTTCAGCAGCCATAACTTTAGTACCGTGACCCCAATATCAAAAATTTGATGATTTTCTGAAAGCTAAGAAAGAGACCTTTCAAATGATGTATCTCAATCCAATATTTAGATGGGGTCATAATTCAACTTTGAACCATGGGCTATTATTACATGGTATCGTGCTAAAATTGTCATCTCCCAAATATCTGGTACCATTTGAAAGGTCTTTTTCTCGGATAATCATAAAATCGATCCACGGAATTCAAGTTATGGCGACTGAACGAGTCCACTAACCAATTGATTAAACGGGGGACATGTACATGTAGTACATACCTGCACATTAATTTATACTATTCACTCACTCTAACACTTCTTGGTGGGTGGCTGTTCGATAGTCAATGGTATTATGGTCCTCCCCTTTATCTGCCGCCTCATGACCTCTGTCCTTTGACCCTCATGACCTCTTCTTAGCAGCAGGATCCGGGGGTACAGGGGGACGATTGGAGGATCGTTTAGGGTTAGTGGGTGGTTCAGGGGGCGCCTTCCACACAGGTACTTGACCCCTGCTGGGGGGAGGGGGTTGATAATTAGCACAAGAATAATAAGAAGCACGCTACTTGTAGCTACGTACATGTAGCTAGCTGCTGGTAATAATTGTTTTTGGCTGACACGTGCAGAAATGCTAGAGTCAAAGTTCACTGAGGCTACTATTTGAGACTGAATATTGCTCAACCACGAATATTTAACCCCCCCGAAAATTACCGGCTATAATTATGGTAGACACTAGCAGTAGCAATTCTCCCAGTGACACACTCTCATACAGACTTGCACACACACCACCATACACACACACTACACAATCCCTAATTAAAGGACCTCCACTTACATAGCGAGCTGCTCGGCCATGTGTGTCAGTTCTCCGGAGAGTGCCCAACAAGTCTCGTACATCATGAGATAGCGGACACAGATATTCTGACCCATAGCATCGGCACAATCCACCGGCTTCTGGTTCTCCCTGTCCGTGTGGGTGTGTGTGTGTGTGTATGGTGTGAGCGGTGTGGGTGTGTGTGGGTAGAGGAGTGATACAGCTAGACTTAGAACCTAAAACCAAAAACACGATTGCAGTTATCGTTGCTACAGTAGCTATGCGATACACACGTTTCAGACTTGAGCAAGCACTTATTACACTAACAGCACACATCCACCCTCCCACTCATACATCCGCTCACTCACCTGTAGACAGTCGAGGTGTCCTCCCTGTGCGGAAAAGTGGGCGGGGGTAAACAGCAGTATCTATGTCACTTCCGACTGTTCGTTCCTCTTCTTCACCGTCTTGAGAAGCCACTTAAGGCACTTGGCCTGTCATGTGACGAGCACGTATACCATATAAATATCATGTGACAAATAGAATAAGTTATGGATAGTCTAAGTTAGCAAATAATTATTTCGAAAAGTATAGTGGCTATTTTTATTTCTAAATCTCCCCTAAAATGTAGAGGCCGGTGGTTAGTACCAACCACCACCACCGACCAGTGTGGGCACATCACTAGCAACCTATAACTAGGTATACACACACGCATGAACAGCTAGTCGGACAATACGCACAATTAGCGAGTGCTACAACAATACACAAACAAACAAACTAACAACAACACATTGCTACCAATCAGCACACACTCATCAATACCATATAGCTATTTCAAAGGGCTACAAAATGAATCTGTTAATCGTGAAAATGCATAATTCAAGTTACGAGCACTCAAAGTTAGCTATGAAAACGCAAAGCTTCTAAACAGAAAAATCACCAGCTACAAAGGAAGTCAGCCCTTTCTAGTAACCACACTTCCTGTGTTAACTTACCATCGAGGTTAGTTGAGCACAACCACTGCTTTAGATCATCATAGCCCTCCTGCTTATGTCTCCTGTCTCCTGTGTGCAGGGACACTACATTAGTCACACTAACTACAACCCCAGAGGAGGATCGTCAGGGGCAAAAGGTCTAGTCTTAATCATAAAACTGCTTCTGGGGGACTTTCCACTCAGCTATTGACCCTGACCTCTGCTACAACCGCATGTGCAAATTCAACAGTCTCCTGTACAACACTTAGTATAAGTCATTTAATTCAACACCAGTTTAACAACTTCCTTTCTTAAATTCAAGCGTTATTTTAACAACTTTACACACACAGGCAGAGTCACTTATTCAACACAACCGTTGTATTACTGGCTGTTGTAAATGTACTCACAGCTTGAACCACCATCTCTCAATCTCCTCCTCATAATTCTCCAGCAGTCGATGGCACTGCATTGAAACACACACAGCTTTATACATTGCAGGCACTCGTGTATGTACGTATGTCACTATATAACTCCCTAGCAACCAATGAGAGCATGGATACATAGTGACAGAGCTTACATCATAGTCTGAATGTTTACAAACATCGTCCAGCATCTCGATCAATCGAACCTCACTGCAAGAAAATAAAATCAACTTTTTGAGAGTGTTAGTTGGACGGAGGCTACCTGTTAGCGTAGGAGCCGAGTTTCTCCTCCTCCCAATTTATGTCCCCACCAGCAAAGTTTGACTTGGCCGTGTCGTCCATCCTCTGGGGGGAGGGGCAGCGTATGAATTACCCCATACACCTCACCACATTTTAATAGATGTTCACACTCACTTTGTTGAAGGCTTGGACAAAGTCTTTGCTTACATGATGGTTTGACAGCCAGAGAGTAGCTTGCCAGGAGGAGGACAATGAGTACCAATGATCTGTCTAGTGTATTCATGCCCTTAAGCTGGCGTAGCTGTGATAGTCACTCAACTCAGTTTAGAATGTGGAAAATGTGAAGATTGGTACGGGTCGTTTCACCCACCTGACTATTATAGCCTCGATCACAGGCCGCACTTCCTATGCGGGGCCATGCAGTGATAATGAAGGTACTCCAAACATGTGTTCAGTCTCTTGACTATAGGAATCAAGGTCTTAGTGATTAATCGTGTGGGCGTTGCTATAGTGTTCATAATAATGATTGCGCATGCTCTTTTCACATTCCATCACAATAATTATAAGCAGACACATAAAATAGCATCAATAAAACAAAACGTTAACGTAATTATTTCAGTGTACGTTCAGTTCTGCAATGAATCTACAAATGTGTGTAGCAGTGTCTTCTCTTTGCTACACTCTCAATGCATGAGCCACTCCAGTTTGATTGCCTTCGTACTTTCTCTTTCGAGTATAGCATCGCTTTTTTCAGCAGTAGTGAGTTCGAGTCTTTCAAGCATGCCGGGTGTCATCTCAGCTACACAGTAGATGTCACTGTTGGGGATTTCTTGATCGAGCTGCTGATCAGTCACTCCAGTCTTCCTGCACACATCTTCCATTACAGAGGATGATTGCAATTTACATGAAGTTCAAAATCACTTTAAAGTCCTCCAAAAATCGTAATTGACTATTTATTGAGCAATGTATATAGCGCTATGTACTTACTATGATCATACACGTACGCTGTATGTACTTACCAGAGTATTGCTGCTGATCACTCCTTCTCTCAGTCTTTGTACAAGTTACCTCCCGTAAGCAGAGGATGGTTTTCCTAATCATGGGTAAGCAAGTACGTACATGACATTGTAAGTACTTGTAATTGCTGTACAAGTACTTGTATAGTTTACTCATCATTTGAATCTCATATCTGCACAGCAGGTCAGGTTAAACAGCTAGCCACCATACCTATTTGCAAAGCACCATAATGCATATAATTATGTATGACCTGCATAATTATAGCTTCAACAAAAATTATACAACTAGCTTCATAATTCCCAGCTCCTGAACCTATAAACATGCAGGACAAAGTTTATAGGCCTCTGAAGTGTTCTCTTCTAAGTATGAACTTCCCCCTGTGTTGCTACACCTAGCTTGAGGCATTATAATTAAGTGACTACCCACAGGCACTTGACTCAAGAGGTTGGTATAGTAGGTTGGTACACAATCATTATTGTAAGGAATGAGCAATATAACTTGGTATAGCACGTACACTATATATGCAGACTAGCAACTTGATCTACTCAAGAAGTGAACAAGCAGTACATGTATAGCTATAGCAATCAAGCAACAACTTGGTAGGAAATTTAGGTGGTAGCAAATCCATCATACAAAACCAAGAGTTCATTAGGAAGAGTATGCAACTCCACTTAAAACTGTAGTATAGGTGTTTCTTCCAACCTACGTCACAACCACCTAATGAACCTCTTGGCAAAACTAACTTAGGAGCTAGACAATAATTATGTACCACTATAGCGTGTACAGTACTTGCATGTACTATTGACGTGCTTGCAGTCAGTGCTCTAACAAGGTCATCAGTTATCATCAAATCTTACTCTACAGCCCACCCTAATCCTATACGTGTACAGTGCTTTTCAAGTAGGCATGCACAGACATGTTCAACCCATCAACAAAAACTTGGAAAGACAATCACCCATTAAATGTGGACTCTGAAATAGCACCTTCTATATAAATCTTACAGGACATTCCCTATTATAACTTATGCTAGTACCAGCACAGCACCCACTGAAATATCATTTATAGGCTCCCTGTACCGTATTGTTGTCATGGTGAGCATATGGCCATGATGATTGCTGGCCCCATTCAGATCGTTACTACGTACATGTACGTGGTGACCCTCAAGCTGTAATGTCCAAGTACTTGCAAATCTGCAGAGGAACAAACAAAATGATGAATAGGCCTAGTAGGTTCAGCAAGAAAAATTGAGCACAAGTGATGACACGAGAACAAAGAGCACATGAGTGACTTGCAGACAGCCAGCTTCTTCTTCAGTTCTGTGCATTGATTGTCTGATTGCAGATAGCAGGATGAAACATACATTATTCTGTGTACAGCGGCACACCCACAAAATGATTGTGAGCGTATTTCAAGAAAAGAAGTGGCAGTACTGAGGAATTGGTGTGCCCACGATGTTATATACAGCCTGGAGCTCCCGTGATCGTAAGTAGCGCAAAATTAAACTTAGCACGCAGTCTAAGTCGATTTATAGCTATTTTATGTCATGTGCATGCGTATGAAATAGTGTCGCTATGATAAAGCTTGTATTTCATTCCATACAGATGAAGTTTACATGGAAAGATCCAATTGATACCAAGGATCATTTCTTTCGAACCGCCATGCATGCAGTCTTCATAAAGCACTTGAAGGAAGTTCATAGTAAGTTTTGACTTTCATGGCAGATACTATAATGCCATTTCCATTACGCCGACTAATTACATGGCTGCAAGCGTTGCACTGCTGGCGTATATGCGTAGACAACATTTTGAATTTCCCGCTTGCCATTTTTCTTTCTGCAAAGAGTCACGTGATGGTAGCTATAGCTAGATATAACGACAAATCCAGTTAATTTCAAGACATTGTATGTAAGCAAGCTTAGAGTGGTCAGGCCAACTTATGTCTAGGTATCAAGGCTAACTATTTTAATTACAAAATTGAAATTGACGATCATTACCAGGAAACCTGGCTACATGTATAGAATCTCGAATATATACAATTTTTGTCATTCCATCTTTTATACTAATAATGTATTTTCTCCCAGGAATTTCTGGATGCTTGTAAAACGGGTAATGTGGGTGTGGTTCTAGAGCTCATAATTTCAACAGTCTCAAGGCTAACTATTTTCATTAATCAATTACAAAATTGACGCTCATTACCAGGAAACCTGGCTATAGAATCTTGAACAGTATTATAACATGTACATACAATTTTTGTCATTGGGTGTTTACTAATAATGTATTTTCTCCCAGGCATTTCTGGATGCTTGTAAGACAGGTAATGTGGGTGTGGTTCTGGAGCTCATAATTTCAACATAATCACGACCATTACCTATGATGTCAGTAACGACTGCATGCAGTTGGCATCCATGTAAAGCCGTATTTGCTAAGTTTGTTATGCTTGACAGCCCACTCCTTTAATTGTATGTGGTTAAGGACTGATCAACTTCCGAGCCTTTTTTATCCGTGATCTGTTTATCTATGATTCTTCAATTTACAGACGCCCTCGTACCCAGCCCCAACATAAAGTTTGTTGAAAATCAACTCCGAAACTTAGACTATGCAATTTGGCTACGATCTACCAAATATCCCACGGACATAAAAGATCAAGGAGGTACGGACTTAGGCACGGCCGCGGGTTCGGGAGGGCAGGGACATAATTATAACAACAGTAGAGCGGCTTCTCGAAACTAACGTAAGTTTATTACAGACATGATCGATTATTCATCACTATATATATAACAACAAGGCAAGATTACCAGATTGAAGCAGAACAACTATATCCAAACTCGTCAGGGAGCCCCATACTACAACATTATAAAATTAAACATCAAACAACTAAAAATCATAAAATCAAGCATGAAAATTATGAGAGGGCAGGAAATTATTATCAAAATCTTTTTTGGGGGGAATCTTTTTTCCTTCTTTTTGCCTAGGCTTTTAAGGGGACCTCGAAATAATAATAAAGTTCAAACCAGCTACACCAGTTAACGACAATGTTCAATCCACAGTAGTCACAAGACATCTCAGGTTTCCAGGACAAAAAGACCAGTTAACACATCTCAGAGATACAAGAGGACAATAAGACCATGCAGCTAACAACGCTCATAAGAGGTTTCCAGGACAACAATACCGTTAACATATCTCAGAGGTTTCCAGGACAATAAGACTGTTAACACATCTCAGAGGTTTCCAGGACAACAAAGACCGTTTAATAACTCAGAGGTTACCAAGACAACAAGACCGTTAACACATCTCAGAGGTTACCAAGACAACAAGACCGTTAACATATCTCAGAGGTAGTTTTCAGTAATAGCACTATTATTAAATCATTTTACTTTAATGGCAGACCACACTACTGTAACTTAAAATAGTAAAAAATGGGTATTGACCCCATAAAAATTTTTGTTAATGGGTAGTGACCCCATAATACTATAAATAATAATGCGCATGGCAATTGAGATGGTGAGATGCTGAGTCAGCTAGTAGATGTTGCCGTGCTCACGAGTTCAAGTTGTCTTCGCTTCAATCATCAGGGGAGGTGACCCAGTATTAGGTGTTGCCGTGCTCACGAGTTCAAGTTGTCTTCGCTTCAATCATCAGGGGAGGTGATGTTTATCCAGCGAAATTGTTTATCCAGCGCAATGATCGACATATCCATATTGTGGTGGTGTCAAAGATTTGAGACTTCCCACAGTATTAGTGACGATCGAGACATCAGGAGATAGCGAAAATTAAGCCCCTCGAAAATTTTTTCCTATACGGTAGGCTTCTGCTTTACATCGGAGAGTGATCGAGGTCCGGTGGTAAGTTGTGTGTACTTCCACTAGCGTCAAGTTAATAAAATGTCCCAGTTAGCGTTGAGAAGTATTAGTGGCCATAGGTGGGAGGGGTCAGGGCTGCAATTGAGATTTATCCCAGGTGCACTGAATGATATAGCGGAGGTGGTCTTACATCTGGAGGAGGCTTTTGCAACATCGTAAGGAGATGGCAATTAAATATAGTTGCAAGGGGAGTGCATGCCATATCAGTTGAAAGTTGAAATTTGAGATGAATGTTACGGTCCGGTAGTTCCTGGCCTGACATCAGTTGAGCGATAGCATCGGAGAATGTCACCCAAGGAGAGTATGAAAGATGGAATGATATCACAAATGTGGAGAGCATTAACATAATTATGACGAGGGGGGTGAAAGTAATCATGACTGTACAACGAATGCTGTGGTTTGCCTTCTATGGCGAGATACTTTTAGTTGACGTAAGAGATAGAAATAGCTCTAGGTATTGCACGCAAATATCTAATTATAAGGATAATGTGGAAGACAACGTGACATCAGGGATAAAGTCATGACAACACAAAGTGTTAGAGACAAAAATTAACAACAAGCTTGAAATGATGTGGTTTATCACCAAATTACAAACTGATAATGTGGGTGAGTTAACGACAGTTAATGATGTAATGATGTGTAGACCACATTGGAATTAGTATCAAAATAATAATAATAACAATAATAACAATATTATAGCACATGGCCTGCCTTATTTTTTAGGGAGAAATTGAAGATTCTATTTTATATCCACGATCCCGAGAAACACCAGTCCAAGAGACAGCTAAATTTAAGCAACCAGTCTAAGCTCGGCAATAAAAAGCATCTATCGTATAACAGAGTACGTTACATCTATTCCAGTGAGTGTAATCAACTTCCCGTCAAACGATATTCCGCAATAAAAAGTACCCATAACCTAATACTTACAAGCACAATCCATACGTAGGAATAGAGAGATCCACCAAAGAAACTGCACAACCTATGTATTCCATCGAAACAATTTATAATTAAACTTAAAATTGGTCCCCTCCTAATTATGAATAATAATATTTAGCCTGCCCTGAAATCAAACAACTTACAAACATCAATTGTCCCTCCCACAAGCACTGCTGTATATGTCCTTTGCGTGTATTCTTAGCGTGATATTGTTAGCGTGTATTATTCCGATATTTTTTTAAGTACAATCCGTACGTATAGCAATAGAGATCCATCAAAGAAACTGAACAACCTATGTATTCCCTATACCATCGAAATAAACTTAAAATTGGTCCCCTCCTAATTATGAATATTAACAAAAGCCTGCCCTCAAATCAAACAACTCACGAACATCAATTGTCCCTCCCACAAGCACTGCTGTATAATTATGTCCTTTGCGCGTATTCTTAGAGTGTATTATAATAAAATTATTATAATATAACACCCTAACAGTGATGCTTCCCCGGGGTGTTGAGACAGTAGGTACCATCAGAACAGATGGAGTCATCTTCTCTACACTCATCAATATCTGGTGGGCCAGGGTGAGTCACACTGTGTACTAGTACAAGCCAGTCTCCTCACCTGTACAAGATCCCTCCACCTCCTCATATCACAGGGCACACTCCTTACAGCTGTCAGCCCCCAGACCACCACACTCTGTCAGGCATGCCTTATCACACACTGCATGGATGCATGTGTGTGTGGGGGTGTGTGCGTAGGGGGGGGGGGGGCTGTGAAAGTACATGTCACTGTGGGTCACATGTAAATTATGACATTATTATGTTGAAGAGCTTATGGTTGAGTCATGTGACCACCGCCTTAGGGTCCCGCCCACACCACAAGATCTGGTGCATGAGTGAGAGTTTGAAATAAAAGTATGCATTGCCGCCATGGCACAAAAAGTTAAGGGTTAGCTAATTTAAGGGGCTCTCCCTGCAAGTGCAGAAAATTACTGTTCGATTAGTTAATGCTTAACTACATTTTCTGGTGAGCATATACAGTCAGTGGAGATAGTCCGACCATAGGGAGAATACACGGATGACTGCAAACATGTTATTAGCGGAAATTCTAAGACTTTAACTATGGAAAGTGAACTGTTTATTGAAGTGTGTCTGCTAATTTCATGTGCTTCTATTGAGTTGGGACTTCCCCTGATTATAATGCCTGATTATAAGAGGTGTCTTTATTTCAAGGGTGGTCAGTGTAGCCACACCCCCTCACCCGTAATGGCGTGCTGTATCTTCCTCTTCCTCTCTAGGATGCTCTTCTCCTGGTCCTCCACTGACTTGTGATAGAGCTACTCACCACACAGCATCATCTGACAACACACCTGAACGTGGAACAGGGGACAATGGCAATTTGATTATGTTGGATTAAATAAATGCTGTACTAGTGCTGCTCATAGACCACACTTACAGGGTAGACTCTTTAAGCCTGCAATCAATATCCTAGCTGTCTCCAACTCTTCATCCTTCATTGATTCTTGCTTCTTTTGTTTCTGATCCACGTGGCATATCGCACGATGCTAGCCAGCAAAAGTAGTGGGAGGGGAGGGGCTGGTGTTTTATTCTTCATTTCCAAACACCAGCCCCTCCCCTCCCACTAGAAAAGGCCTGTATAGATCTATTTCTCTGGATCTATTTAGGCCTTTCTGTGATCTACAATTGTTAATTGTCTCTCAAAAGTGATAGCTGCAAGAGAATGCAGTCTGCCGCCTTTATGCAGCTTTATGCAACTTATACTGCCTTTATGCAGCCTGTGCATACGCAGCCACTGCCTTTATGCAGCCGGGTGGACTGGCCATCCGCTTTGTTTTTACTTACGTATAATTATACGATCTCTTTTTTATTTCAAAAAAGGCGCCAGACATGAATAGAAGCAACATAAATTTATTGTAAGCAACATGATACTGCCTTGATGCAGTCTGTTGTGCCTTATATATGCAACCTGCTGCCTTGATTGCAGCCTGCTGCCTTATATGCTTCTGCCTTGATGCAGCCTGTTGCCTTGATGCAACCAAATTTATTGTAAGCAACACGATACTGCCTTGATGCAGTCTGTTGTGCCTTATATGCAACTAGCCTCCTTCACAAGGCCTAATTATTAGAGGAAGAGCGGCCTGGGATCGAGGCTAATATGCAACCTGCTGCCTTATATGCAATTAACCTTCTGCCTTGATGCAGCCTGTTGCCTTGATGCAACCTATACTGTGATGCAACCTACTGCCTTGATGCAACCTACTGCCTTGATGCAATTAACCTTCTGCCTTGATGCAACCTACTGCCTTGATGCAACCTATACTGCCTTTATGCAACCTATACTGCCTTTATGCAACCTATACTGCCTTGATGCAACCTACTGCCTTGATGCAACCTATACTGCCTTTATGCAACCTATACTGCCTTTATGCAACCTATACTGCCTTGATGCAACCTACTGCCTTGATGCAACCTACTGCCTTGATGCAACCTATACTGCCTTGATGCAGCCTGTTGCCTTTATAATTAACTAGATAACTTATAAGACAACAGAAAATGTACTACACTTCAGTATAGCTGACTGTTAGTGATACACCATTATATCCATAGATACTGTAATTTATAGTATCTATATGATTATATCTATGGCAAAACTTCATTAATCCAAGTTTCCGGTAAGGTTTTCGCTATATATATATACATGCATGTATATAGTTACACATAATTAACATATAATTATTATGTTATTACAATAGTCACGCTTAGAAACAAATTTATGCAATGAATAAAGTAGCTATTATAATTATATATCTGAGACCTGTAACAACACATTATTATAATAATTATTATTACCATACATGCACTTAAACTAGTTGAAGAAACTGTGTCACAGATTTCAAAGCGTTCGTATCGAATTTTAGTGAGTTCCATTCTCTAATAAATATTATTCTTGGGAAATAAGAGTAATCATTATAGTATATACCGTATATAGCGGGTATATTTCGATGGTATAAATTTTCGCGGATGTGGCTTTAGAAAGGTTTTCGCGGATTTAATTTTCGTTGAATAGCGCCTTTTTTTTGCAGCATGCATGATGAAATATTAAATTCACGGTTATAAATGTTCGCAGTTCATGCCTAATCCGCGAAAACCACGAACATTTATACCGTCGAAATATACTATGTTAGCATATCTGCATGTGATGATACTGGGCTCTCTGTATAATTATATAAAACCAGTTTGTCTTTTTGCACTTTCCCTTATGTGCAGTGACCAATTCTAGCCTCGATCCCAGGCCGAGTTTTCGCTTTTATAACGGTTAGGCGAACCGTTATAAAAGCGAAAACTCGGCCTGGGATCGAGGCTATGACCAATTCAAGATAGGTCTGCCGAAAAAATTATATCAAGGTACTACTAACCGTGCAGTAGCTATTCGGTTGTTATTATTGTCGAGTGGAATAGCTGATTCGAAAAACCATGCGCTTAACAGCATTTATAATTACCATTTTTTCAATCGCATAAAGATAATAATACAGTAGATCTATTATAGCACACAATTTTGGAGGAAATGTTTTTAACAACAATCATGATCATGCAATCATTACCCAACCGAACTTTTAATAGTGAATGTGTTCGGCATGCACACTTTGATGCCTGGCATGGCATGCAGCAATGCAAAAATGCTCATTTATGATAATTATAATAATACAAAAAAAACCTATTGCTAATAATTATATATGCTAGCTATATATAATTATAGTAGCTTTATTTTTTTTAAATTGACATCTCTACCGAGGCATCAGCAACCGTGGTGCTTTCATTATAAGTGATATATCCTACAACAATTCAATATTAAACAAATTAACATCTCTTTGGGAATAGCTATATTATGTCTCTTTAGTAATCATTTTTCAGATAGTTTCGTCAGTGCTGAAAAAGTTGTTAAAAAGTTGCTGAAGAGACGTGTGAAGAAAACGAGATCGCCTGATTGGTACACTGCGCTTGATTTGATCACGATGTTTATCAAGATCAACACCGTCTACTCGGCTATTGTTGGGATGACACAATCCACTGATTTCTGCAGCAGCACTGAAGTTGCTGCAAGCTCAGTTTTCCTGTCCATCTGTGTTCTACTGGGAATTGCTAGCGAGTTAATCGATGCTTTGGATACGAATTTAAAGAGCAACAAAGAATACCGTATATATATATATAGAGAGTATAATAAAATTCGTGGTTTTCGCGGATTAAGCATGAACCGCGAATTTAATATTCCATGCATGCATGCTGCAAAAAAGGCGCTATTCCACAAAAATTAAATCCGCGAAAACTTTTCTAAAGGCACATCCGCGAAAATTTATACCCTCGAAATATACCCGCTAATATACGGTATATCAATAAGTCATTCAATCAATTGGTAACTATCGGCATGATTCTTATTGTCACTATTTGCCTTCCCTTTTATTTACGGCCGATAATTTCCAGCCTCTCGATTGTGCGTTCAGTTGTGACACTATTGTTGCTAATGCGACCATCAGCACAACCACATGCAACCGGACGGCCAACAGTGGAGTTAGACTGGGGTTTACCCTAACCACGCTTATTATCGTCCTCATCTTCTCCGGTGTTTATTTCTATCATGTTCCATTAGCTGAAATAAATCGAAAGAAGCTGAAGAGTAATTACTGGAAAAGAAACAGTGGTGTAGAATTTTAAATTTTTCATTATAATTATCAAGTTGTATTGTCATAATTATAATTATGCTTTTTCTCAGAATTAACTATAATCAGGAGTAGCTATACATAAAGCTAATTAAACTTAATGATTCAAAGTTCCTAATATGTAGGTATGCAGTGAAAGTGATATAAGGTCTGAAGTGGTGTGGTCCATATTGTGCCACACATTATCACTCCTAAAAGGGGTGGGGCTGGTCTTGCAGGTACAGTAGACTTTCGCTATTCCGGCTCTCTGGAGTAAGGCCACCTCGATATACCGGCCATTGGCTTGGCAAGGAATGCTAGCTATATGTTTACTGCTTCAAGCCATGAAAAAATTGTTATGCAAAACTTAATGTAATGATCTTTACCAAAAATGGACATTGACGCTATTAATTTATCTACACCTATAATGCTAAAAATTATTCCTAGCATAATTTATCAGGGCCTACATTACACACTGTGCATATGGCAAATGACACTATCATTAGTAACATACAAATCTTGAGTATAAGCAATAAAAATAATGAACAGTTTGTGCTATGCTAATAATAATTTTTTTTTCTGATATGTTCCGAGCTTTCACCTTTGACCCTCAGCGAGTCCCCATCCAACTTGCCATGGTGACTATGGGACGGACTTTGACCTGGGCTTGATACTGATTTGATCTCTGTTGGGTTGTCATAGCGACTGTAGTCTGGAAACTCGGTAATAGTTTTAGAGAACTTGACTTTTGGAGCCAATCTCCTAGCGTCTCTACAGTGTGTGGGCGTGTGTGGGTGGGGGGTAATTTATAAAGAACAGAAATAATGCTGCAACTAAAGTGACTGCTACAGTATACACACACGATTGGTAATACACAGTGACACTAGCAAGTGTATGCAATGGCCGAGTGGTCTCCCAGTAAAGTGTAGGGATAACTCACTCTGTGTGTCTCTGGCTCCTGGAGGATCTCTCACTCTTGCTATCAGCCTGGGCACAGAAATCAAACAATGTAGGTGGCTACTAAATAAGTGTATGCTGTTTGTTACATTGAAACCTGTCTATACCCTACAACTAGCCTCTATAATACAGCCAGGTTAATGGGCCCCAAAGTTTCCATAGCATGTGTTTGGACCTGTGTTAGCAGGCCACCCTCTATAATACAGCCAGGTTAATGGGCCCCAAACCTCTGCCTGGTGCATGGCCACTACCAAACAGGTATAATACAGTGCGTACGTAACTCTACTGTATTGCACACAAGCTACACACATGTACAGTGTCTCTCACCTCATCTGACTTGCTGTAGAGGCGCTGTATGATAGGAGTGAGGGGGGAGAAGGTTCGGGTCATACCACCACCACGTTTACGAGCCTCTCCATTAGCATTCATACGCTGAGCTACTGACGTCATCTGCTTCCTGTGTGTGTGGGGGGGGGAGGGTGTGTGTGTGGGGGGGGGGTGCAGTCATAGTGTGTGTGTGGTGTGTGTTTGGGGGGGGGGGTGCAGTCATAGTGTGTGTGTGGTGTGTGCAGTCATAGTGTATGTGTGGTGTGTGTGGGGGGGTGCAGTCATAGTGTGTGTGTGGTGTGTGGGGGGGGGTGCAGTCATAGTGTGTGTGTGGGGGGGGGGTGCAGTCATAGTGTGTGTGTGTGGTGTGTGTGTGGGGGGGTACACTAATTACATTAATTAATTCAACTTTGAACCCTGGGCTATTATTACATGGTATCGTGCTAAAATTGTCATCTCCCAAATATCTGGTACCATTTGAAAGGTTTTTATACCTCGGTGTGCATGCGCAAGCGAGGTAACTTACGTACGGTAGTGTGTTTGTGTGTCTGTGTGTGTGTAGACTGCTACAGCTGCTCAAGGATGAATCAAGTGCAAGTAACAGTTTTAAGTTAGCCAAACTTGTTTACTGAGTGTTGCTACTCTACTTAGTAGTTAGCTCTGCACTAAAACGCTAGCTATTGGTAGCTACAAGAGTGAGAAGAGAGCTGCAAGGCTCTGCTGATGGCAGCCATTAATTTTAGGCTTGAACTTTTGGTATCGATCGTTTTTAACAACAATCATGGTCGATCATTACCCACTCCTTGAGTTTCCCTGGATTTTGCATGCAGTAAAATTAAATGATAATCATGATAGAATCAATGTGTGTAGCTTAGTAGCTTTATGTTATGTAGCTTTGGCACCTCCACCGAGGCATCACTATGACTGCGGTGCTTTCATTTTTTCTAAGCTTTCGGAAAATCATAAAATTGGATCCACGGAATTCAAGTTATGACGACTGAACGAGTCCACTAACCAATTGATTAAACGGGGGACATGTACATGTAGTACATACCTGCACATTAATTTATACTATTCACTCACTCTAACACTTCTTGGGGGGTGGCTGTTCGATAGTCAATGGTATTATGGTCCTCCCCTTTATCTGCCGCCTCATGACCTCTGTCCTTTGACCCTCGCGACCTTTTCTTAGCAGCAGAATCCGGGGGTACGGGGGGGGGGCGATTGGAGGATCGTTGAGGGGTAGTGGGTGGTTCAGGGGGCGCCTTCCACACAGGTACTTGACCCCTGCTGGGGGGAGGGGGTGGATTGATAATTCATTTTTCGCATCATTTGATAGGATATAAAGAGAGCTACAGAAAACTCTATTTATGACAATTACCGTATACGCTTGATCAGGAGCCGCGGCTACTAAATGTTTCATTTTGCTAGCAAGGGAGGCTACTATTTGAGTGCGGCCTTTATACAAGAGCGGCCTCTGATCGAGCATATACGGTAATACAAGAGTGCTCTTGTTTGATAAAATTGGGTCAAATAGACCACGGATAATTACTAACTTTGGGCACAAAATAATTTCTGAGATACACCCACGGTTATATATACGAACACAAGGAAATAATTACGTGTGTAGAATAATCATTACAGAGTGATTGAACTTACTTCTTATTGTCTGATGGTGCAGTAGCCCCTCCCTCTCCAGTGGGCGGAGTGTCCTGGTTCATGTGCAGTTGATGCCATGAGGTCGACGTGATGTTCCCTCATCTTAGTCAGTCTCTCCTCGTGACTAGTCAGCAGTTTAGTAATGGCAGACTCATGCTCTTTCTCTAGACTGGAGAATGCATCTCGTAACTGTCCATTCTCCTTCTGTACACTGAGGGGGGGTGTGGGTGTGGCAAGGGGGAGGGGCTTATTACAGTAACAGTGCAGACAATTGAGTGGTGTAGTTAGGTTATCAACAATTAAATATCTAATACCGTATAGCGGGTAATTTTCGTGGGGCAAAATATTCGTGGTTTTCGTGATTGAACACTATAGCTGGACCACGAATATTTTACCAACGAATGAAGCGACCTTGACCACCTTTACCTGCAGTGAAAGCAGCAACTAAGAACATACTATCCACAAAGTGACTAAATATTGCTCAACCACGAATATTTTGCTCCCCGAAAATTACCGGCTATACGGTAGACACTAGCAGTAGCAATTCTCCCAGTGACACACTCTCATACAGACTTGCACACACACCACCATACACACACACTACACAATCACTAATTAAAGGCCCTCCACTTACATAGCGAGCTGCTCGGCCATGTGTGTCAGTTCTCCGGAGAGTGCCCAACAAGTCTCGTACATCATGAGATAGCGAACACAGATATTCTGACCCATAGCATCGGCCCAATCCACCGGCTTCTGGTTCTCCCTGTCCGTGTGGACCATGCTGTAGCCAAAGTCTATAAGCAGCTCTGTGTGTGTGTGTGTGTGTGTGTGTGTGTGTGTGTGTGTGTGTGTGTGTGTGTGTGTGTGGGGGGGTGTGTGTGTATGTGTGTGTATGTGGGTGGTGTGTGTGGGGTAGGGGAGTGATACAGCTAGACTTAGAAACTAAATATCTAAAAACATGATTGCATTTTTTCAGTTATCGTTGCTATAGCTATGCGATACACACGTTTCAGGCTTGAGCAAGCACTTATTACACTAACAGCACATACCCACTCACACATCCGCCCACTCACCTGTCGACAGTCGAGGTGTCCTCCCTGTGCTGCAAAGTGGGCGGGGGTCACACCAGACTCATCCAGTATCTCCGTCACTTCCGACTGTTTGTTCCTCTTCTTGACTGTCTTGAGAAGCCACTCAAGGCACTTGACATGTGACACTCCACTGAACCACCCTAGTGGAGGGGGAAATGGTAGTCAATTATTAGGAGACTGAACACAAAATTGCAAAATAATATTCTCAATTTTCAAACACAATTAATTTTATGATAGCGGGTTATTTTCAAGGCATTAATTTTTCTCAGATTGCCCAAACTAAACATTCGATGATATACAGAAATGTCGGTGTCAAACGAACAACCAGTAACTGCCTATTAGTAAGTGTTCCCTGTACCTGTATAGCGAGCATGGCGGGTATGGTGAATGAGTCATCTGGTATCTGCAGTGCGGAGGAGGGCAGTCCACTCTCCACTAGGAACTGTATGATGGGCAGGCGGCCATGGAGGGCAGTCTTGTGGGCCAAACTGAAGTGGTGCTCATTACTACCGTACGTGTCCACCTCGTGACTGCTCAACATGTGATGCTATGTGGGTAGGACCATTTCCAGTCCAACAAAACACGAGAGAATAGTGAAATCCTCGAGCTCTTTGAGAGGACAGACATCCAATTTAGCCCTCATACCTGCAGTGGGAAAACAAGAGTCTCAATTAAAGTGGATTAATCAATACATGTATAGGTACAGTGTAGGCAGGCCTTCATACTTGTGTACTAAGCAAAGCAATTAGTGAAGGAGCTTGTACATTAAAGAGCCCTAACAGATAGTTAACGCATGGAAACAGTACAGTACATGCACAGACTATAATTATGTAATACAATGTTTCTGGTACCAATTAACAATTTCCAACAATATCCTTCAGCTCATGAGGACAGTGAACGTTGCATCAAATAAACAGGAAAGCTGGAGCCTCCAAAATGCACGATTTACATATTGATTATTTAGCCTACTTGAATAAACAGTATTGAACATGTCACTAGAGAATTAGCTGCTTCCTCTGAATGTGAGGTGACTTGTGTTGAGTTATTACTCACCCTGACAGCCCGGGGTGTTGAGACAGTAGGTACCATTAGAACAGATGGAGTCATCTTCTCTACACTCATCAATATCTGGTGGGCCAGGGTGAGTCACACTGTGTACTAGTGCAAGCCAGTCTCCTCACCTGTACAAGATCCCTCCACCTCCTCATATCCCAGGGCACACTCCTTACAGCTGTCAGCCCCCGGACCACCACACTCTGTCAGGCATGCCTTATCACACACTGCATGGATGCAGGTGTGTGTGGGGGTGTGTGCGTAGGGGGGGGGGGGGGGGCTGTGAAAGTAAATAGTTAATCAGTGCAGCTTGGCCGGAATAGCCACGTGGCTATTTTTCAGACAATATAGCCATGGCTAAAAAGCGGTCTCTACCTCGAATATAATGACTAATTTTGCAGTTCTGTCTCCAATGAACAATTAATTTATGCTCTCTATCTGCTAGACCTCACCTAAAATGTAATATTCAGCCGTATAAAATGACATCAAAAACCTAGTTTGGGCAGCCAGCACTGGCCAGTATACAGTGGCTGCATTTCAGAGTAGCAATCCGTGCCAGACCAAATTAATGGCCGGTATGTTGAGGTGGCCTTTAGAGAGCCAGAATAGCGAGAGTCTACTATATGTTGATTACCTTCGTGAATTGTGAGTTTAGTGCTCGGGTCATGTGACCACCACCTTAGGATCCCGCCCACACATACTCATCATCCTTGTAAGTCTGGGCCGCAAGATCTGGTGTGTGTGTGTGTGTGGGTGGAGAGTGATGTAAGAGGAAATAAAGAATGCCATGGCACAGAAAGTTAAGGGTTAGCTAATTTAAGGGGCAAATGCACAAAATTACCGTGTTCGATACCGTGTTCGATAGCTAAACTAAAACTAGAGCACTAAAGTGCAAACCCTCGGCTGGTGACATGATAATAGAGTGATAATGCAGTGCATGTAGCATGTATGACTAGCAAGAGCAACTCAAAAGCAATAAAACTAAACCAGACTGGAGGCATGCTGAAACATTAGACATGCACTGCGGACAGGGATCACAGCAAAGAAGCCTGGAGTCTTAGACTTAGAGAAGTATGGCTCAGGCCAGGCTGGAGTATAGGATCCAGACAGCCAACAACCAGTCACAATTTTAGCTTTCTACTATAATTATATCTGGTAAGGATCACTTCAGCTGCAACTACGTAATCAAGGCCATGTGTAGCTAGCTAGCTGCCAACGTGCAAGTTCAAGCTTCTTAGCTTTTGCTCGACAATGAAGCTTTAACATCAAAATCTGCCACTATTTAAACCAAGATATTGTTCTGTGAAGGCTATCTGTGCTGTAAACGCAGCGCTGTGGCACCCAGGTGAGTAGATATACCTGTGACAAACAAACAAACAAACAGACCAACAGACTACTATACCCGTGGCCGCCCACGCGCCTCGGGTAACAATACATTATCTGGTGAGCAATATACAGTCATGGTGTTTCAGTACTCACACTGGTTGTAGCTACTAGGAAGGGGTAGTAGAACACACCCTCTCATTCCTGGTGGTCACACTTGACGGTCTTCCTGATGGAGACTGCTTCTCCCCTGAGCTCAGTGGAGATAGTCTGACCATCTGCACACACTGCATGGGGAGAATACACGGATAACTGCAAACACGCTATAGTGGAAATTATAATAATACGGACACTTTAACTAATGGAAAGTGAACTGTTTATTGTAGTGTGTCTGCTAATTTCATGTGCTTCTATTGAGTTGGGACTTCCCTGATTATAATGCCTGATTATAAGAGGTGTCTTTATTTCAAGGGTGGTCAGTGTAGCCACACCCCCTCACCCGTAATGGCGTGCTGTATCTTCATCTTCCTCTCTAGGATGTTCCTCTCCTGGTCCTCCACTGACTTGTGATACAGCTACTCACCACACAGCCTCATCTGACAACACACCTGAAACAGGGGACAACAATTTGTTATAATTATGTTGGAGAACAATAAATACTGTAATAGTGCTGCTCACAAGCATCACTTACAGGAAGATAGAGCCTGCACTCAGTATCCTAGCTGTCTCTTGCTTTACTCTTCTCTTTCTTCAGTGATCCACCACGTGGCATGATTTCCAGCCCAGCGAAGTAGTGGGAGGGGGAGGGGCTGGTGTTTTATTCATTTCCCTTGAAGATAGCTTGATCCACTGGCCATGGTAGTTGTATACTAAGCTATAGCTAGAAAGAAATATTCTCACACTCAACATTTTTTGTCTCTATCTCAAAATTACTTCTTTCAGGACACAATGAGCACCAATAATCCTACGAAATCAAACGATCTGTACAAACACTGGGATCAACTAATGCAGCAAGAAAATATTGATTCAATAAAACCGTATTTTTATCTCGAGCTCTCTACCTAAAAGGGGCTGGGAATGTTTATTGTTCAAATAGATCTTCTCCTGTTGCACACCACATCACACATCATTGGTTTCCTGCATGTGAAATAATTGCATGATGAAATTTAATTATAGGCCTATTGGTTCACTTACGTAGCTGCTGTCTGACACATTTTAAAGGCCAATTCTTCCTTTCCCAATCTCAACAGTATCTCCACCAGAGCTCTGTAAGTAGCGGCCCCTGGATTATGCTGTTTCCACAGTCTCAAGGCCTTGTCCATCGCTACTTGTGTGCCATTAGCAAGTTGAGCAATTCTGACATCACTTTGCTCTGCAGGACTCAGTCCCAGTTGTACAGCATAGGTGTCCACATTGTCAAAGTGAGCTGCCAGAATGATCATGTCAGTCTCTTTAATTTCAGTGTCAAGTTGAGAGTCTGTCACTTTTGCATGCTCATTCAATTCCTCAATGGTCACAGTCCTCGGTCCACCAGCTCCTAGGAGAAGGAAAGGAGTGTGGTTAATGGGCGGAATCTCTGAGAGTGAACAGAACTGTTTGTCAATGACAGAGACATGAAATTCCTAGCTCTCTTAAAAGCAGAACACATTAAATTTCTATATAGTTCCTAAGAACATAATTAATTACCCCAAATTCAATTATTTTATGCATGCATGGTTAACTGTAATCACGTACTGATCCACACATACCTGAGTGACTGGTGTGTGGATATGAAGTGAGTCCTTCAGTGACATCAGATGGTACAGCATCTGTCATTGCTGCATGTATTAATAATAACTGCTATAATTAATGCAGTGTAATATAATGTGTTCTGCTTTTAAGAGAGCTAGGAATTTCATGAATACGTAGATGTATATGGATTACCGACAAAGATGACTCACCTGTTGTATGTTGGTCTGTTCTGTGTGTAGACTGCAGGGCTGTAGTACAAGTAGCCTCGTCACTAGCTGTGGGGTGGTGCTCTACTGGTGATGCTTGAGAGAAGCTCTGTTCATTGATGAGAGTGTCTGGATCAGTGACATCACTAGGAGTGTCCACTGTATCAACAACCTCATAAACAATTCTGTTGTATTCCGCTGGTTCGTTAGCGGTTGACCATGAAAGGATACTGTCGAAAACAGCTGAAGATATCTATAATGGATAAGATCACAGTAAAAAGTTAAAAATAATGATGTATTAATTGCTACACTCACCGTTTGAGCCTCATCAATCATCTTCGACAGTAGCGTATCCCAAAGAGAATGGAAAGTACGATTCATCTAGGAAATTATAAGATAATTTTTATGCATGAATCAAGAACTCACCTCTTCATTTAGTGGAGGTAAACATGTTCTCTCCCACTCAGTCAGCACTGCAGAATTCCTTGATTCTCGTATGGTCTGTGTATTAAGATAAATGCAACATAATCATGAACTATTGAGTGAGTACCTTCAACTGTTCATTGCACATGAGTATCAACTCCTCGTTCACAGGATTACCATAGTGTCTAACACCGTCCTCCAGGTAACTGAACCCCTCCAGACTAGGGAACAGCTCTGGTAGACACTCAGTGAGAGCTATCACTCCCTCATCATCAATGGAATTGTGGTTGAGATCCAACCTTTTTAAATTCTTACATATCACATTAGCGAACTTGAGATGGTGGATAAGCATTATGATGTCGGCAGAGGTGAGAGAATAACGCCACCAGTAAAGTTGTTCCAGATATGGAAATGCTTGAAGAAACTTTGCCAGTAAGAGAGTTCCAGCAGTTCCACTGAAATTGGAACCAGACAAGTCCATCACAGTTAAACTGTTAGGGTTGATATTCAGCATCTCACAGGTGACTGTGTATTGAGATTCAGAGTGAAATGAAGTGGTGAGATGGGTAGCTGATAATTCAATCTTAGTCAATCGTAACGGAATGTTCTCCACAACTGAACATAATCCAGGTAAACCAAGATTATTATCAGAGAGGAGTAATTTTACCAGATCAGGACAGTGAGGGGCAATCGACTGTAAGAGGGTGGTCAGTAGAGCTCCATTGACGTCAGCATCATCAGTGAGGGTTTTGGCTAGCTTCAGTACCTTCAGGTTGATAAGAGCATCAGACAGTACAGCTGTCTCTAATGACTGTATGCCAGACACTCCAAGAGGATTGTGGGATAAGTTCAGTGTTGTAAGGCTCATACAAGATGTGTGTATGAATGACGACGTGACGTTAGTGAAGTTGTTATAAGACAACGAGAGGTAATCTAAAGTTGTAAAAGCAGCTGAGGCTCTCCTGAATAGATCAGCAACACCTTTGTCAGACAACTTAGTCTGCTGGAGGGATAATCGTGTGACTTGCAGTTTACCATTCGCATTGGAAAGTATGTCAGTTAGTTCCTTCAACAGTTTATCATCGATTGCACAATGGGATATTATGATAACCATATCATCACAATTTACAGCATGACGAAGAACATAGAACCCAGCTACACAGTCAAAAGTGGTGCTGAAATTATCGTCTAATAAATTTGCTCCATACAAATTACAAACTTTTGTGCAGAATCCAGAGTCAGAAGCTTCGAAAGCAGCATGACATAATAAAACCAACTTTTTAAGCTTTCCAGCAAACACAAATTGATCCGTCAAACCATGATCCAAACTGATCACCTTATCGCTATGACTACCATTGTACTTACTAGCAATACCAAACATAAATCTCCACACCATGTCAAACCGGCCACTGTCAGCATTAGTCTCAACAATCTTCAGTTTCTCTTCATTCGGTAGAGTAGCAAGATGGAGGGCAGCCAAGAACTCCTGGATGGTCAGGTGAGCAAAGTGAAAAGACAGGCCATGACCAACAGGTAGAAGTGATCGTGCAGACTGCAACAGACCAAAGCACAGCAACTTGTCACCAACTTCGGGTAAGCGAAAGGACAAATCATCTTCTGAGAAAACCAGCTGATCTAATAATAAGCACTCGTAGGCAAACTCACACATCAACCAAAATGTGTTTTGTAGATCATTCGGAATCTTGTCAAAGCTATTGCAGCTAATAGGACAATCAGGGAACTTCTTTTTGACATTACGAAGGATAATGTTAAGAATAATTTGAGTGTACAGCTCAGTTAGCGTACGAGGAAGCTCTTGGTCTAAAGTGTGCCACAAGTTACAAACAATGGCACAATTGAGGGGCACAGAACACACACTCTGAATGACTGGGTTGTTCTCAAGCTGCTTGATGAGAGAACTGGAAATTGCTCAAACTCTGATTCTATGTATTGCTTGATATTCTCCTCATTGAAACCAACTACCTCAACCAAACGGTTTACAGAGGGAAGGTCATGAAGAGGAGCTGAAGCAGAAGGTCGTGAGGTGAGGAGAACAGAAGCAAAAGGAAGAACATCACCAAAGAGAAGGTCATATAGAAATGAGGTTTCTAATTGATTGTCTTCACTAAGCTCGTCCCAGCCATCAGCTATGATGAGGACACTTTTTCCTTCTTTTTCTTCCAACTCTTCTACAACAGATTGGCGAATCCTCTCATTGGCATGAAGAAGTTTGAACAGCTCAGCGAGACTTGTGGCAGAGGACACTCGATTCTCTCTCAGTGGAAGCAACAGAACACAGTTGAATTGTGTCAGGATCTTGCCCTCTGCCCACCCTTCAGCAAGCATGGTACACAGTGTGGTTTTACCAATCCCAGCATTGCCTTCAACGATGAGCTTCTTGACTGGTTTCTTGCTTTCTTCGACTTTGAATAGGTTGCCATGGAGAATTGGAGTACGCTTGACCTTATCATCAGGTGCACCATGTTGTGGCAAGCCGGCTCTAAATCCTTCTTCTTTTTCAGCCTCCACTAACTGCAAGTTGATGAGCCTGTCTCCTCTAACTGGTGGCCATTGCTTTTGACGATTCAAGAGTCTTTCTATGTATTTCTGGCGAATGCTAGTAATGAATTTATCCATGTTCTGATCAATTTAGGAATTGTTTACAGCAAATACGAAATATTTGTATAGATTGGTTATTACTAATTTCAAGAGCGTAGTCGGAAGTGACCTGAGATGATGTAATAAAAGCAGCAACAACCTAGCAGAGGATAGAGAATTGAGATTTGATTACCGTACTTTATCTGACACAGTGTAGGATATGCCCCACCTACAAGGAGGATATACGGGGTGCATAATTATCCTCCTCGTATATGTGTAGTATATATCTGCATGACTTAATTATACATCTATATAGCTGCATGTTCCAATAAGAGGTGACGTATCAGTGTGGTAGGATTCGAATATTTCAGCGAACACTCTGGTGCTTTAACATATTCAGACATGAAAAGTTATAAAATACATTCCAAGCAACATAGCCAACAAGAGTGCTGTAGTTGTTAGTGTACTATTCAGTCACACACTGTTCTATTAAACTTAGCTATCTTGCTTGCATATAGCTGCTTTCCCAGCCTCGTTGTCTCTAAAACAATGCTAGCTATAGGACGCCAACTATGTAGGCCTGGTATTGATTGATTCTGGACGTGCATGGTTATAGGAACCAAAAAACAAAAGCAGAGAGATTTTGCAAAAACAACACACCGGCAGTGTTAGTCCATAGATACTATAAATTACATGGATATGAAACGACCGTAGTTTACAGTTAGTATGCGCACATTTTCTGGGACACTCACTGCCATGCTGTCAATGAGTTAGACAGAGTTGAAAAAAGAGCTATAGCTGTATGAAAAGAGCTGCAAATTCAACTAAAACACGACTGACTCTGCAACTAACTATCTGAAGTAAGTTTTGTCCGTGATTAGCTCGCTTAGTGCTTTTACAGCTGATTAATCATGATGTTTTACTGTAAAGGTGTGTTTCAACCTTTGTGACTCGAAATCTTAGCTTATAAGCGGATTGCTGTGTTTGTTTTACATCAAGCTGTTAGCTAATATATTATTGTTGTGCCTTCCATTATTATGATTTGGTTTTGTATCTGCTGTAACTTTCTGGATAAATTGTCACAATAGATGCTGTCAAGTAGGTCTCTTTGTGTCACTTAATTTATATGACCATCAACCTTCAATGCCTATAATTGTTTTTATCAGGTAGTTCAAAGGCATCTTCATGCCTTGCAGAAGGTTTTTTAGTATTGCAGTTGTCTCATTGTGGCTAGAAATCAACAAAATGTACTAGATGTTTTTCACCTTCAATGAATATTTGTGGTTGATTTATAATTATTATGAACTGAAGTAGATTATTCTTTCGTAATGTTACAATGTCATGCTGTTGACTTCGTTTATGTTTTCTTTTACAGCAGACTCTCGCCTCACAGGAAAAAAAAAGTTGGCGAGATTAAGAAAGAAGGAAAACCATTCATTGACCGGCAAAAGAACGACATGAGAAAGTGATGTCCACTGTCCATGTCGTTTGAGTTCAAAGCCTCTACTCCATATCAACAATTACGACAGCCAAGCATACTCGTCATTCATTCATGTATAATAATTGTAGTAGAATCTCTGAGATCTACAGTGGCGTAGCCAGGATTTTGGGAAGGGTAGGGCTCAAATCCATTGAGCAGGGCCAGAGCAGGCGCTAAATAGCTTGGAATTTTACCTAAAAAAAAGGTCATCATTATTTTTTTCATCAGCAGTAAGCATGCGCAGTAGATGGCCCTGCCCACATTTCCATTGAATGACATCATTCTAGTAACTACGCATGCAGTACAGTGCAGAAAAGATTGACAGATAAGGTGATTCAAGCTGGTTTGGAGTTGATGAAACACAAAAGGGGGGGGCTCTAGCCCCGTCAGCCCCCCTCTGCCTACGCCACTGATCTATATACATGTAAAATGCATCCTTGTCATGACTCAAGGCTATCTTAGAGCCTCCATCATCATTATTCTCATTCATAAATTCGTCAAAACTCTCTCAAATAACGCTCTCAGTGCTGGAACAACTAGTGACTCTCTTTGAGTAGCCATTTTTATTTGGAATAATCGTATAATTATATACTATACTGTAAACTTCCGCTACATCCGATGCAATGAGTGGGACAGCCAAAACACCGGAAACTACCGTCGTTTCATATCCATGTAAATTATAGTATCTATATGGTTAGTCCTACTAGCTTGTACAAGGGGCAGTACTTGAGAGCATATACGAAGCTAAATTATTAATACGGGGAAATAATTATGACAGGAAACAAAATGTGAAGAATCTCTGCATTTGTTTCCGGTTCCTGTCACGCCCAGATATACAATCAATGTCAGGCCATATTTTTCAACTTCTTTCTATAACGGCTTGGGATCGAGGCTACTTGCATGCAGCTGCATGCTTGTTCTAATTATTCCGGACATCTCACGTGCGCTACATCCATGTATAAAGCAATTATACCGGGTTTTTGTACAGTATATCGTATAGCGGCCGGGTTAATTTCGTATATTATTTTGTATGGAAGAGCATCATAATTATACAAACATTAAAACTACAACTGCATGCAATAGGTCCTGAGCTGTACGAATAATATTTAAATGGTTATTCATACGAATATTTGCACCAACGAAAATTACTCACTATACGATACTATAAAGTTATACCTCTATGGTTTAGATCACAGGTATCACATTGTCTCTCTACTGAGCAAGGTTAATGACAGCAAGGACACATTCTGTACACAAGACTTGACATTTATATACATGCCTATAGTCTTGTGGACCCAGACCCAGAAAGAGGGATGCAACATCTGCGGCTTGCAAGACTAATACATGCCGGTGTCATAGGAATGAATGACTCCCCTAAATAATGACTCCCGGTCACTCCTACCTAGGCACCAGTGACTCCCGGTCACTCACGCCTAGGAATAAATGACTCCCCCGGTCACTGACTCCTAGTCACGAATGACTCCCCCCTGGAAAAAATGACTCCCCCGAAATTTATATATGAACACTGATCCATAGAGCTAAAGAGACTTCAGGGGCTATACTAAGTACATGCATCCTCAAAACCTGTCACAGTGTGACTATACAATCAAGCTCAAGACTGTTATCAGGACTGCATGCATGCTATCTGTGAGAGACCTGTTTAATACATAGTATGACTATAATTACAGCTGTTCCTTATATACTGTAAACTGGTTCAGTTTAGCTATTAGTACCTATAGTACTTATACTACATTGTACACTCTGTTCACATTTTCACACGTCTCACGGTCACTGTAAAGCAAAACTTATAATACAACAACATCCATCAAAATAACAAATAGATCTACAGTGCATGAAAAACAAACAAAACAACAGTGCAAATTAACAGTGTATAAACAAAAACAGCTAGTGGAAGATAACGAAATGCTAAAAAAATTCTATCTAGATCTACAAGTAGGACAAAACCAATCTCCAAGTGGAGATACTTTAATACGAACACATTTATAATGATACCACACAGTACATGTGTCGCACTGGACCATTTCATCATAACAGTCAGGGCGGAGACAAGGGCAGTATATCGTAATTACTATGCTGGAAAATCTTTCTGGTCTCTTGCGGCTACTAACATCTTTTGACTTTGGAAATCTTCTGAGTTTCTCATTTTCAAAGCAACGCACAAGATGTGGCCTCATTTTGTCTTCATTTAGGGTGATGGTATCCAGATTGTCTCCTTGCAATGCGTGGTATGCAGCGGCAATTGCAAACAAACCACAGTTGTTACTGCCACTGCTCTGCTGTTGAATGGAGGCCACAGATAGTAACAGCCCATTGTGCGCTATTAAAGGCTTATACATCTGTGCGATTTGCAGCTCAGCACTTGGCTCCAGGTCTTTCCCATATTGGAAGCAGCTATCAAAGAGGAAAAGTTCCCCCTTGATGAGTGCTGTCGCAATCCAGTGATGCCTCTCTGTTACAAAGAATATCTGCACGGCTGTATAGGATATATATGATATAATTATTATACGGTACGGCCAAGGATGAGGATGAGGTATAATTATACCAATACTATAATAATACTACTATTAATTTAAGTAGAAATTATACCTGTGGCTTCACTACTAGTGACTGCAGGAAAGGACATCTTCTGAACCAGAAGAGTAGAATAACAGCCTTCAATATTTGGAAATTGCATTCGCATCAGTTTGTGCGCAGCATACATATGACGGTCAGAAAGCATCCCGCTCTCAGCAAGAACTACATCCTTGTCTCCCGTCCTCAGGTCCAAATCCTTCACCCAGTAACTTGAATTCTGTCGAATGTGCACACAATAATTATAATGAACGGTTTATAGTGTGCATGCACATAATTATTAATAATAATTGTAATTAACGATAGCTCCTGTTAACAAGTATATAACTATATACCTTTCTTGTTACAGATTGAGTAGTCCTTTGCTTCTTCAAAGGTGGCTCCATAGAGGATGCAGTCTTAACCTGAGAGAAGGGGGCGTCTCGCTTGCGAGAGGAGTGAGCATCTGGCTTGTGAGAGGAGGGGACGTCTGGCTTGTGAGAGGAGGGAGCGGCTGGCTTGTGAGAGGAGGGGACGTCTGGCTTGTGAGAGGAGGGAGCGGCTGGCTTGTGAGAGGAGGGGACGTCTGGCTTGTGAGAGGAGGGGACGTCTGGCTTGTGAGAGGAGGGAGCGGCTGGCTTGTGAGAGGAGGGGACGTCTGGCTTGTGAGAGGAGGGAGCGGCTGGCTTGTGAGAGGAGGGGACGTCTGGCTTGTGAGAGGAGGGAGCGGCTGGCTTGTGAGAGGAGGGGGCGTCTGGCTTGTGAGAAGAGGGAAAATCACAATTTTTTTCCCACAGCTTCTAAAAATGGAGTGTATAATTATAAAGAAACATGAAACATTAAATTAATATCGTAAAGAGAAATGTAATGTAATTATAATTAGCTTCAAAATCTAGAGACACATGCATTATACCTTGCTTGGGTCTTTCATAGGAGTACTCGTCAAAGAAGGGTTAAACTGATCGAGAGATTCATCGTGATGGTTGTCTGATAATTCGGAAGGATCCGAGAGAGAACTATGTTGATCAAAGATAGGTTTTTCGGAGTCTGAGCCATGGTAATGCTTTAACCGCTGTTGGTTAACAGCCTTTTTTAAGGTCTTTCCAGTCTTAGGGTTGGCAATCTTAAAGACTCCCTTGTCCAAGCACTCCACCACCGTGTATGGGCCTAACCACCGAGGCTTCAGCTTGTCTCCCTTCTTACATTCCCTGGCTGAATTCCTCAGCCAGACCAAAGTCCCAGTCTTAAACACCTATATAATTAGAAAAATGACATGGCTATGACATTAAACGAGTAATGAAAATAGCCATGCTACGCTCATACAATGATATAGCCTGCTCACCCTCTTGTCTGCATGCTTCCGATCATAGTACATCTTGTCCTTTTCTTGGGCATTGTCAATGTTCTTCTTGGCTTTGCTGTGGATATCATCCTTTAACTTTGTAACAGCTCGAGCATGGGTCATAATGGCACTAATGTCCCAGCTCTGCTCAAGTTCACCCTCGCTGCCTAACTCCAGTTGAATAGGGAGTACAGGTTTCCTGCATGTGGAATGTTATAACAATAATGCATGCATGCCAGATTATCATGTAATTATTATAATAATTATAATTATGAACAACTCACCGACAGAACATCAACTCGAAAGGTGAATACTTCGTTGCCTTTTGCTTACTCGTCCTATAAGCAAAGAGAATAGCGGGCAAGTGGTAGTCCCAGTCGGTCTGTGAGTCATTCACATATTTGAGTAGTGCTGTTTGAAGTGTTTGATTGAAACGTTCAGTTAGCCCGTTGGTTTGTGGGTGGTAAGCTGAAGTGACCCTGTGCTCTGTTCCAGTGAATCGAAAAAGCTCTGTGTTGACCTGATTAACAAACTCACGGCCTTGGTCCGATATCAGCACCTCACAAAACCCAAACCTGCGTGCATGTATAACCATAATCATTAAATACGTGTTATTATAATTATGTGTAGAGATGCATGTGATTACAATTTCACACACATGCATAGCTTACCGACAAAACAAGTTGTACAGGAACATTGCCACTCCAAATGCAGTTTTGTCAGGGAGTGGGGCTGCTTCAGCCCATTTGCTAAAATAATCGACCAATGTTACCACATATTTGCTGCCATTGGGTGTAATCGGCAAAGGTCCTATCAAGTCTATGCCAACCTATAAAGTGAATTACATAATTATAATTAATATATGATTGTGCTCAAAACAAATAATTATTATGCAATGCCATAAAAATTATAGTGTACATATACCTGATGCCAGACTTTGGGTTGTACAGATATCGGATGGAGTTTGGCATTTGTCTTTACAAATGCTGGGTTCATTCTCTGGCACTGGCTGCAGTTCTTTACATACTCTCGAATCTCCTCCACCATCGACTTCCAGTAGAATCTAGAACATATCTTGTCTATAGTTCTATCTCTTCCAAAGTGGCCACCAGCTGTTCCTGCATGCATCAATAGATTACAAGCATACATACATGCTCTATTACCTACTATTATCATTTTACCAAAGCCATAATAATTATTATACCTGCATGGCAATCTTCGAGGATTCTTGATTTCTCCTCATTGCTGCGCACACATATCCTCCAGTCAGCTGCATCAGCAGCTTTGGTGTGCTTCTTGTAATATAGGCTACCATTTTCAAACTTAAAGTTCTGCCTGCATTTTCTTCTAAAGTTTGCCTTCTCTGTTTTGCTGTTAATAGTAGGAGGGTATTCTCCTTTTCGTAAATAGTTTTCAATCTCTTGTAAATTCTCCATTTCTTGCTGCCTTCTTCAAATGACATGACTGTGAACGATCACTGGTTTTATACCATAGATCTAGCTGTCACTTGCTGTCAACTACAGGATAGAACAATTAACCTTGCAACTCTGCTCTTCACACATTTATAGGTCTACATTCCAGCTGTCACTTGCTGTCTACTACAGGATGAACACTTGCTTCATTGCTACCTTGCATGCTACTACTAACCTTGCTCTTCATCCTGCATGGCTCTTCATTCTCTACTATATGTCTATGAGGAGTGCATGAATGTACTCTTGCTACTATATACTTACATTGATGGCAACATTGGCGGAACAAACATGCGCATAGGGGAGTCATTTATTCCTGGGGGAGTCACCCACACCTTAGGCAGGAATGACCGGGGAGTCACTCCCACCGGGGAGTCATTTATTCCTCTGACACCGGTATAAAAACATACGCTATAAATTTATAAATTATAGACTATAGCTAAAGAGGTATCATGGACATGCATATAATTTATAATCACTTCAAGTTCTAATTCTCTGTCTAATTTACTGGCTTACCAACTGGTCTCAGTGGCTCAGAATAAATTTTTCAGGGCTTGTTGTTTATGTAAGGGAATTCCCCAACCTGGATAGGTGGGGCTCATCTGACAAATATTTGTAGAGTCTATACCATTATACTTCATTTGCTCTTTTTAATTCAGGACAGTAATACAATTAATTGTGACATGAAACACAGTAAAGGGGTAGAAACAAATAAAGTGTGGAAATTATGTTCAGTAAAAACGAGTTCAGCTAAAAATGAAGATAATGTGTAGCAGCTGTACAGACTCTGACCAACTTCTTTGAGGAGGGCAGCTGGGTACTTTGTGAAGTGCACTGTTGGCAGAATATCATCCTGTGTGTGTGTGTGTGGGGGGGGGGCGCAGTCATAGTGTGTGTGTGTGAGGGGGTGCAGTCAAAGTGTGTGTGTGTGGGGGGTGCAGTCATAGTGTGTGTGTGTGGGGGGGGGGTGCAGTCAAAGTGTGTGTGGGGGGGGTGAAGTCAGAGTGTGTGTGTGTGTGTGTGTGGGTGGGGGGGGGCAGTCATAGTGTGTGTGTGTGTGTGTGTGTGTGTGTGTGTGTGTGTGTGTGTGTGTGTGTGAATGCAGTCAAGTGTGTGTGGGGGGGGGGTGCAGTCATAGTGTGTGTGTGCGTGCGTGCGTGTGTGTGTGTGTGTGTGTGTGTGTGTGTGTGTGTTGTGTGGGGGGTGCAGTCATAGTGTGTGTGTGTGTGTGTGTGTGGGGGGGTGTGCAGTCATAGTGTGTGTATAGGTACACTAGTTATAATTCAAGCACAGACATGTTGCAGTAGTTGAACATCTTTCAGCAGCCATAACTTTAGTACCGTGACCCCATTTTCAAAAATTTGATGATTTTCGAAAGCTTAGAAAGAGACCTTTCAAATGATGTATTTCAATCCAATATTTAGATGTGGCCATAATTCAACTTTGAACCATGGGCTATTATTACATGGTATCGTGCCAAAATTGTCATCTCCCAAATATCTGGTACCATTTTAAAGGTCTTTTTCGTAAGCTTTGGGAAAATCATAAAATTGGATCCACGGAATTCAAGTTATGGCGACTGAACAAGTCCACTAACCAATTGATTAAACGGGGGACATGTACATGTAGTACATACCTGCACATTAATTTATACTATTCACTCACTCTAACACTTCTTGGGGGGTGGCTGTTCGATAGTCAATGGTATTATGGTCCTCCCCTTTATCTGCCGCCTCATGACCTCTGTCCTTTGACCCTCGCGACCTCTTCTTAGCAGCAAGATCTGGGGGTACAGGGGGACGATTGGAGGATCGTTAGGGGTAGTGGGTGGTTCAGGGGGCGCCTTCCGCACAGGTACTTGACCCCTGCTGGGGGGAGGGGGTTGATAATTAGCACAAGAATAATAAGAAGCACTAACAAGCTACGTACATGTAGCTAGCTGCTAGTAATAATTGTTTTTGGCTGCCACGTGCAGAAATGCTAGAGTCAATTGCGTCGTAACAAGAGTACAGTAGAGTACAGTATGCTTGGCATAATAATTAAAAGTCATAACTTGAGTTGGTGAAATCCATTTAATAAAACATGCGCTCTCTTTATGTCCTACATGTATCACATGGTGTAATAAATCTACCACCTTTTTATCTGGTGGAAGGGACCTGGCTCTAGCCTTGGTCAAATTACCCAGTTGGGTACAAAACTATCTCTGAGATAATCATCTCATGTTATATTTCTTAGAGCTACAAAAGCTAATAACGAGCCTGTACCTGAATGAGATGTAGTCCTGGGTGGTTGAGGAAGGTGACGACTCTCTTACTGTCCTCCTTGGACACGCTACTTGATAATCTGGACCTATAGAGGAGGATACAGGCACTGAGGCATAAATATAGAACCTTTTTGCAGTGCCTTACTGGGAAACCTATAGAACTACATTACATAAGCACAAATCAACAGTACGTGCACTTGCAACAGAGATTTGCAGAGCAAAACCACAATTACATTGTTAAATAATTTCGGCCATTTCTACAAAAAAAAGAGACAGAACCTAGTCTACCAAAAAGGGTAAGTTGGGTCGTCGCCCGGTTTCCGTGAAACTTTGTTTCACAGAAACCGGGCGACACCCCAACTTGTATGTACTTGAGAAGGAGTATGATGACTTCAAAATTTAGGGATATTATTAACTGATTTGTAAAGAAAGTCCCCAAGAAGGAATCGAACCCACGCCTTATCTATCATCTAATCTACTAAGCCACCACCCTAACCACTAAGCCACACCTATTCTGTCCCTAGTTATTACACCTCTTAGTCATCACATGTTGTGCTCCTCAACACAGGAAATGGGTGTAGTCTGAAACCACCTCCCAGAGAGAGACTTGAGAATTATCTTTGCCCAGTGATGCTTCTTTATTGGAACTCTTATGTACCTCATTCTCCCCTCCCCGGCCCCACCAGCACGGCTAGCAGGGGTCAAAGTGCACCACACACTCACACCTGTACAGCAGAAACAAAAGTACAGTACATCGATCAGCTCTGAAACTAGAGCTCAGATCACGAATCTGAATTCTGAAAGCTCTCGTTCAGATGGTATGCTCAAAACACAAATTTGTAACAGGCTATTTTCATAAAGACTATGGCCATGGCATAACAAGCCCACACAATTCTTCTGAAATAGACTCTTTGCTTTTAGAAATAATGTTATCTCAGTCTTCAAACAGCTCCACCACACAGAGCTCATCTTAACATCCTTCATTTCTAGGGTACTATAATCCGTCTCTGTAACTAGAGTTCTGATGGTCTAAATTGAAAGGGTTTTCTGTTAACACATCATCAAAAGGCCTCTTCCTAAGCAGATACTGAAATTAACGTTATTGTACCAACGCACCCTTCCAACAACTCCACCCCAGAGCTGATCTCCTCAGTGTTGATAAAGTTGAGGACCATTTCCTGTCCAACAGAACAGTAGCTCTTTGAGAGGACAGGCATGTCTTCATTCCAGATCTGTACGATTTCTTGATCGAACCCTCTTATCTTCACACTCACACCACACACACAGTCACCACCGCCCACACACTCTGAGAACTGCTCACCCACAGCAGCCAACAACAGCTCCTGCCATACCTTGGTCTGAGGGGGCGGGGGATTATGACATGATTATGATTGTGATTTCAAATGTAAACATTTTTCAGTGCTTGTATCTAAGCACACCATTGGAAAGTAATTCTGAGCTATCAGGGTTTCATACAGAGGGGGGGGGGGGCTGGGATCGCCCCCAGCCAAAACCCCCCCTAGAACTTTGACTGATGTAATAGCAAAATGTAAAATATCATGATTTGAAACACACGAAAAGCCCAAATTGCACCTCAGACGTAAAATCATTTTGTAAAATTTTACGATGATCATTTCGTAAAAAAAGGAACAACATCAACGTTTCCCCCTCCCAGCTAACAATCCTGTATGAAACCCAGGGTCTATTGAATGCAGCAAATTGGACAATATGAACACAAATTACGGTCTCTCAAAGATAGCTACCAAAAGACTGAAATTTGAAAAACAGTGTAAGGCTATCATAACATAGCCGTTGCTTATCACAGAACTTGTATACTATAATCATGGCGCCTCACTGTGTGCATCTTTCTGACTTTGAATGACCACAATCCACCATGAGCATTATCAGAGTCCTCCCAAATAGGTCTCCTATTCTCATTCCTCATAAGATGGTAGCTCTCTCTCTCGCCCAACTGCTCTATGGGACGAATATTGTTGACCACACCCCAAAATGCCTGTTGGTGGGTAGGGGGCGATGTATTGATATTATAATGAACGTGATGGACATCACCTTGATGGTCTTGACTGTACACAAAGGTTTTAGATTCTCAAAGAAATCTTTGGCAGTTGCTCCTCTTCGTGTACTGTATGAATAATGAGAACATTCACAATATAATTATAATAACACGCACACACCATATTATAGTACAGGGGCACAGCACAAAATACACTATAGAGTACAACACTAGTAGTAGATACAGCATGGGACAGAGGGCCAGTTGCCTGTATGACTATTGCATAAAACACGAGGATTCCCATGCTACATCTGTTTTATATCACGATGACCCCGTACCAAATCATGCCTCGAGGCTATGCGTAATATAACAGGGAAGGGAGTGTATGACTTGACTGCACCTTGTTACCTGGACACAGCACAACGCCGGATACTTTACAAGGAGGGGGACAGCACAAACACAGAACTGGCATAACTAGCTACACACACACAATGGCCACCGCCAGATATATAACTACACCATTTTGTCCCCCTCTCAACTATCCAGTTTCTACACACACACACACGTACGTACACACACTCACGCGTCATGCCAAAACGTCCACGGTGAGTTAAGGAGATAATTATCAGGGTCACCCCCACTAGGCTCATTCACAGCCACGGCATCTTCCCTTGCCTTCCTTGATAGCCTGGGAGAGCTGGTCCGCATCTCTTCACCACCTTGCCCTGTTCTTAGAGTGTCTTCTGCCACTGTATATACCGTACCGTCAGCTAGCTAGCCTCTCACCTCTTGTATATAGGGAAACAAGTGGGCGAAACTAGCAATGTATGTACAGTACATGTAATGAGGACCCTTTCCTAGCTTAACAAACAGTTTGTTCCTTGGACGACCTTTACCATTATTCTTGCACACTGGACCAATTTTTGCAATGCAATTTTTTGGAGGAATTCACACAAATAGCACAAATCAAGGAAATAAATTAAATTGACTAAAACAGTACAAGTATGACATGCACAATAATGAGTTAGGTTCTACTGCACATCACAGCTTCAGGTTTTCTGTGTATGAAATAATTGCATAATGATACTGAAACGCGATGACAGCATGATTCACTTACCTAGCTGCTGACTGACAAATGTAAGTGGCCAATTCTTCCATTCTCATATCCAGTACAATGTCCACTAGTGCTCGGTACGTGGCTGCACCTGGATTATGCTGTCTCCACACCTTTAGAGTATGAAACATTGCTGTTTGCATGTCATTCAGAAACAAAGCGTATTTAACATCTTTCTGTTCAGCAGGGCTCAGCCCCAACATAGCAGGGTAGGTCTCCACATTGTCAAAGTGATCTGCCAGGTCCCACATGTCTGTCTCTTCAATTTCAGTGTCAAGTTGAGAGTCGGTCACTTTTGTACGCTCCTTCAATTCCTCAATGGTCACAGTCCTCAGTCCACCAGCTCCTGGGAGAAGGAAAGGAGTGTGGTTAATGTGCATACAATATTTATTATGTTTTACATATAGACATGAAATTCCTATGGCTGTACAGAACACTACCTTGTATTGGGTACTAATTTTAGCGAATTTGTAATTAACGCTAAATTAAGTCCCCACTAATAATAAACGCATTTAGTTCTTTTTTTTCAAACTCTTGCTTGTACATCTTTTGACAAATATTGTGCTAATGAATTTGCTATAAATCTGCCAAAATGAGTACCCTAAAAACTGAAAACGTTCAAATTACTACTGTCTATAAATAAGGTATATAATTATATACAATGACTGCACATACCTGAGGGAATGGTGTGTGGATATGAAGTGAGGACATCTTGTGAGGTATCTCCTTCAGTGACATCAGCAGCTGTGTCTAATATTGAGATACAGTATTCAGCTGTATCTACACAACAACTACGTATATATTAATGACAACATGCAAAACAGCGTAAAACCATTACGTTGTAGTCAATAATGTTCCACATCATAATAGAGGTACTTTATAATGATTGTACATACGCTGTATGTACTTACTAGAGTATTGCTGCTGATCACATTTTCTCTCAGTACAAGTACCTCCCGTAGCAGACGATGGTTTTCCTAATTATGAGTAAAAATATCAATAAGTATAAGTATACTGAATTTTGAAGTGTTAATTGATAGAAGAAAAGCCCAATGCATGTGTCTCACTGTCCAGTACCTAGTTACTACTGATACGTGGTGAAGTGAAAAAAATGCACAAACACTGAAAATATAGTTACCTGTGATGCTATCAGCCAAATTGATGAGATCCACAGTGGGCCTTTTGAGAGCGTCTGACAGGAGACTCCATGTTACATGTTGTGTACTCAGGAGCTTGGCCAACATTTCACGCAAGGATGATACATTATCTTCACAACACTTGATATTGATCTTGGTGAGAACAGGATAAGTTAGACCTAGAGCCAATCCCAGATCGAACCAGTGAGGGCTGGCACTTTCATGTAGTTTCTCGTAAACATGTTGTAGATCGTTGATTGTCAAAGCCTGTACAAAAACAACAATCATGCAACAGGGTTTCATTTGGTGGGGATTGCCTCCTCGGAAATACATTCTAGAGGAAACTCAATGGGAATACAATTGAGGGGTTCTGGTGAACAATATTCTTAACAGGGCAGATATAGTAATGAATTCCTGGGGTCACGAACCCTCTAGATATATACATATCATCAACACCCTAATATCATGCACGTGCACCATTTGCTCCCCTTGCCAAAATGTCAGGAGGATAAGTAGATACAAGATTTAGAGTACTGCCTACCTTGTGCACGTTCAGCAGGTGAGGACATTTCCCCGCGATTAGAATGATGTCACTCTCAGGGATTTCTTGATTGAGTTGTTGGTCCCTCACTCCAGTCTTCTTACACACATCTTCCATTACTGTAACAGAGGACAATTTACCGGAAGCGAAGAAAGAAAAATATAACAAAGAAACAAGTAAAAATAATTATTGGGCCAAAAGTAAAAGTATTCTTTATAAACAACAGAAAAAACTTAATTACAGCAACCATTGGAGATATTTTAGGACACAATAAACTGTTAAGTCTGAGTTGGTGCTACAATTACATCAACTACACAGTATCAACTACACAGGCACTGACTTATACACGAGGATTAACATGATCAGGCACAGGACAAATTAATGATCATAACCTGTCGACCAAACGGCACTTTCTTACTGGTATGTTGATGTGGATCACTCGTTGTATTGACCACATGTTCCATTGCAGGAGACAATTTGTCTGAGGAGGGAAATGTTATAATACAAAAGTGATTACAAAACAAAGCTTACCAGAAATAATGTGCTGATCATGATCATGTACTTCCGTGCACACATCTTCCATTACAGAATTACCTGAGGAAAAGCAGACACAGCAGTTACGCTCATGTGGTACGTTTGTCAATTAACATGCTCACTCAAACAAGGCTGTTGATCACTCATTCCAGATCCAGTGCTACTAACAACATTGGCCAGAGTCCCACATTGATTGACTGAAAACAACAAGAATTACTATAAATTGACATCATGCACATTGAACCCTGAACCCTCATACATATACAGGTATATTATACACGTACGCTGTATGTACTTACTAGAGTATTGCTGCTGATCACTCTTTCTCTCAGTCTTCGTACAAGTACCTCCCGTAGCAGACGATGGTTTTCCTAATAGAAGAATTTGAGGAGAAACAAAATAATACTTATCCACCGGAAACTTTCTTACTGGTATATTGATCACTCATTCTACACACAGGTTCCATTACAGGGGACGATGGACCTGAGGGGGATAATACAATGATACGAAAATACTTTGTTATACTAATGTAGTACACAAAATAATAAAAGCTGCAAATATTTACGTATAGTGCTACATAACTACCAGAGTATTGCAGCTGATGTCTCTTTCTTTCAGTGTTAACATCTGAGGAGCCTTCACCAGGGAAACAAAGATAAACTTCTAAATAGTATATAGTTGCAATTTACCGGAAGGTAACAGATTTTCAGAATCAGTAATTTAGTAAGTCCTAAAGTGATGTATATGCCAATGCATGTACTTACCAGATTGTGGCTGCTGATCACTCTTTCTCTCAGTACAAGTACCTCCCGCGTACGTAGCAGACAATGGTTTTCCTAATTATGAGTAAATAAATTAACTTTTAATTATACAAAAAACTACTGTACTCACCAGAACCTTCGCTACTGTCCAGCCAGATTTTATGTTCATCACTGAGCTCTCCCCACACACGTGTCTGAAGGGAGCACTTCCAAAACTTACAGCCACTCCGTTCGATCACATCAGCAAGATGTAATTTGCCAGTGCTCTTCTTGCATGGGCAAAAGATGGCTGTCTTGGGTGTGTCGTTGTTGTAATGCAACACTGCACAGGACAATTTAATGCTGTGCAAAATTTCGTTTCGAATCATAGGGCATACTTCATTGCGAAGAGAAACAGGGATGTCGATATACACTTCCATATATGAGAAGGAGTCGATCAGAGTCACGGTACACGGGAGATCGGAGATTTCATACTGGATACAATTTTTAGCAAAAATGCTTGTTTCGCCAGAAGGGAGCAAAACTTTCCAGCCCACCCTCTTGATCATGTCCACAACTAGACAGCAAAAGACTCCAGAGCGAATACACCCACTACGAAAGTAGACAGCAAGGGGCGCTATTGTGAACGACGAACGAATTTTGTCTAACTCAGCAGGTGGGATAGATGTGAGTAGAGATGGCATGAAGAACTCGGCTTGGTGGGTAGTGGCCTCCACTAGTGCAATGGGAGCAATCACGAGAAGCTCTTTCATGATCAACAGCATGTCTTCTGGAGAAAAGATACCTTCAACGTAATGCTTCTTGAAAGGTCGTAGGAACTCTAAACTGACTATGCCTTTGTCTCGAAATCTCTTCCACTTGGCCTCAGTCCCTCTTGTGCTTAGAGTAGAGGATGATTTGACTTCAGGAGTCCTCAGAGAGATGGCGTACTGTGAGAGCTCAGTGATCTTGTCTAGTGGAATCTGGGCATCCACAAACACTGTGTTGGGGAGAATGGAGGGATAGTAGTGCGCTATACACACGTTGTCAAAGAAGACCAGAGCAGCTTCAAGATCTTGGAGCACGTAATGAAATCGAGTGGCTAATCGGAGACATTCTTGCTTGCTCAGTACACCTCGCTCGAGAGTGGCAGATAAACTCTGGAGAAGTGAATCCAAGAAGGACCACCAGATGGGCATTTTGACTTGTAGCGGAATAGAGCATTCAACAGCACTTCTAATCCTATCGGCAGTGGCCAGTGAATCGTCATCTCGGCTGATCGTGTTGAGACCAAAAATCAGATTGTTCAACGCAAGATCGTTGTACACCAATAGCTTCTTGATATCGGGTGGCAGCATGTCGAGAATCTCTTGATTCCTCTTGATAAGAGTATCCAAGCTCTTGAGCTGATCTAAGAACGTGCCCACAAAGATCATCTTTGGCTTCTTGTCTTGTGAGGTATGGGACTCAATGGATCGAATGAGACTCTGAAGTGTCTCCTCGAGGGTCATGTGAGATGCATGAGGACTACCAACAAGCTGCCCATCCTTGTAGTACTCGTCAGAAGGGAAACTGGAGAGTTCGTCAATCAAACGTAGGACTATCAACGCCACTGAAATGTGCTTGATGAAGAGAGGGCTGATGTCGTGGAATTGCGGCTGACCGCCGCAGTCGGTAACGTACACCCAGTTGGAATCAAACAGTTCTCCTTCTTGCTGGTCACTGCTCGACAGTTTGCGAGTTCTCTGTGTGGCTGGCTTCAGCTCTTCTGCCACACCACTCACTACACTCGCTATCACTTCATCGATGGCTTCGTCCAAAAATCTTGCAGAGCCAGAAAGTTCATCGGAATCGTTCGATGGGCTGGATTTGGAACCAGATTTTGTCTTGGTTGTGGTCATCCTCTTGGGAATCCTTAATGCCGTGATCATCTTTTTCAAGCTCTTGGCAATTCTTGATGCCGTGGATTGATCGGTGCTTCTTTCAACTAAACGATCGGTACTTTTTCCAACTAGGTGATCGGTGCTTTCTTTTGGTAGCTTGGCGATGATTTGAGCTAGTAGATTGAGCAGCTTTGACTGAGACATCTCTTCCCAGCCTCTTCCAGTTGTTTTGAATTTTGCATTGGACACGGGGCGAATGCGTACTGGCTTTTCCATACAAGGAGTGCTGTCACGCTGTAGTGGAGGGGGCTTGTCAGTTAGCAGGTGCTTGAGGTTGGTCTTCCCTGTTCCCGCCGGTCCAAACACGAGCATGTTGACAATGTTGACCAAGACGTGTCCGTGCTTCATCGCCTCATCAAACAACCGCTTTGATTCTAAACGTGCTAGATGTGCTAGATGTGCTATAGATGTATGTGTATGTGTGTATGTGGTGTTAGAAATGTTATCTATTATGACAAGATGGACTACCATAAAAATTGGATTATCAGCGCTTATTCGATTATAAGAGTACGTTTATTTAAGCGCATGCTCAACTGCAGGTTTTTTGTTTGAATTGAAGCGCTTTTCTTAAGTAATTCTCCTTCTTGCTGATCACTGCTCGACAGTTGGTCAGTTTCCTGTGTGGCTGGCTTCAGCTCTTCTGCCATACCACTCACTACACTCGCTATCACTTCATCGATGGCTTTGTTCAACTTTCTTGAAAGTGCATCAGAATCGTTGTTTGACGGGCACGAATTTGAATCAAAAATACGCTCAACGGAATCAGAAATTGGCTCGGCTGTGGTCATCTTCTTCAAGCTCTCAGCAATCTTTGATGCTTTCTTTTGGTAGCTTTGCAATGATTTGAGCTAGTATAGCTTGCACAGCTTTGATTGAGACATCTCTTCCCAGCCTCTTCCTTTGAATTTTGCGTTGGACACTGGTCGAATGCGTACTGGCTTTTCCATACAAGGAGTGCTGTCGCTGTAGTGGAGGGGGCTTGTCAGTTAGCAGGTGATTGAGGTTGGTCTTCCCTGTTTCCGCCGGTCCAAACACGAGCATGTTGACAATGTTGACCAAGAGGTGTCCGTGCTTCATCCCCTCATCAAACAACCGCTTCGATTCTAAACAGGATGTGTAAATGTAACTAACTATATGCAATACTTCAGAGCTAGGTGACAAGATGGACTACCATAGAAACTGGATTATTAGCGCATGCGCTCATGCATGGGGTCAATAGCAGAGCTCTATAATGCAGTCATATTCTAGCCCCACCCAGTAACCAGATATCTCTGTGACGAGTAATGTTTCGAGGCAAGCTAACTCGATCTATATCATAATTAATATTATGTTACAGTTTATTTTACAGTTCATTTCACATAAATTCATAATTATTATAAAAACAATTATATTGACCATGCAAGAACTTGGAACAAAAGGACGTCTCACATTCTCTCAGCATGATCAGACAAGGTAACAGCATGCCCAGAGAGTCCTTCCAGATACATGGATATCACCAGCTATAATTATAGCTACCATGCACTGTACAAGCTAGCTCATAGAAATCAATTTAAAATGTTCATCAAATAATTATTATTATCTTTCGCATGCCGTGTAAACGTAGCGGGTCATTTTCGTGGGGGAAAAATCCGTTCAACTCGAACAGGTGATGTTTGTGATCTTGAGTGAAAATGTTCATTGCCTGCACTGCATTGCATGCGTTCCAGTAAACCACGCCTAGGTCAGCTTTCCCACGAAAATGATAACGAATATCTTACCCCACAAAAATTATCTGCTATATGGTAGTCTGTCAATTGGCTTGGCATAATCAACCCTACAGGTTAGGTAGTCCATTGGTTTGGATATAGCCTCAACAAAACAAGTTATTAGTGTTTCAGATTTTGATGTTAAAGTCCCCCACAGGCCTCAGGGTTAAATGTATTGACATTCTGCGCAACCAAGACAGTGTGAAAACACAATACAATAACAGTACTTGTGATCACACATACATGTTGTATTGTAAACAAAATTACATCAAATCATACGTAACTTGGTGCATGTACAATAGAGTACATTGAGTGTGGAAGGCAACTAGGTAGCTCTAGTTATACAATAGAAAAGCATTTAATGGAAGGACCGGCATCGATCTGCTACAAACAATGGATACAGCAGCTGTACGTACATAAACCTTTAAAGCTTGCTAAGTGAGTGACCCACCAATGACAGGGAATGTGGCTGATCATTACAGGAATGTGCTATGAATGAATTAACATGATGATGTCACTAAGTACACAGTACAACGTTACCAACCCAATCACTCAATCACAGTGACTGTACATGTATGTGTGCATATTGATGCAATGTCTGATAAACAGTATCCATAATTAATTATAACACATGTACCACAGTGTGTGGAATATAGTCAAAGGAACAATGCTCTAGCTTGATCAAACCAGGACCACATGGAAGGGAGTAAGCAACTAATACACACCATATAAATACATGTCAGGTATGTCAAACACACTTGTAGTAATGTAATTTGTGTGTGTTGACCAAGGCTAGGCAGGCTAATCATAGATTAAGTCTACGCATGTGCTTGTGCAATTAATTCATGATTTGAGTGGTTGCATACAAACCTTATTAAGGTAATGAAAGAGGTGAAGCCAACAGTTTAATAAGAGCGGGATTACCAACATTGAAACATTGAGACAGCTCGCAACAGCTGTACGTACACACTACATGTATACAGTAGAGGACAAATTAAAGTTTATGATGCGTTTGTTAACCCGAGGCACTCCACAGGCTATAGTAGTCAATCTGTGTGTCTGTGGATATGAGTCTATACTCACCCGGATGTGATAGCACTGTATTGGTACCATGGATAGCCTCAACACAACAAGGTTTTATAATATTAAAGGTTAAAGCTTTGTTGTCGAGCAAAAGCTAAAAAGCATGAACTGCACTGCAAGTTGTCCTAGATGTACACGTGACTTTGACTCGAGGCTGTAAACGTATAGACCTCAAACTAACACCGAGGGTTTGCACTTCAGTTTGATTTTGTTGCACAAACAAAATAATTGTTTTTGTGCATGTGCGCTCAAGCTTGCAATATATAGGTACTGAGAGCAAAAACATTTTAACTTTCCTCGTAAATAATTGGAAAATGCAGAGCGGGATTACAAACATTGTACAATGGATTTTGTACGTACAGTCTACTAATAACTATAGTCACGGTAGAGGACAAATTAACGTTTCTGTTCTGTTTGCATATAATTATAGTCTCTGCATTTGTGCTGATTCTGTTGCAAAAGCCAGTGGGAAATGCAGTAGCTAGGAAGGTACTGAGAGCGAGCGGAAAACATTTGAACGCCCAAGCACAGGAAGCCACACCCACTTTCCTGCGCATGACAGGTGTGGTCACTAAACGTACAAAAGCTCAATCTGAATACCTAGTGCTGCTCACTGCTTATGAATAGCTCCACTTTAGCTTATACTATAAGGCCTAGAGGGGTGCTCATCTCATAGCTGGATAAGCAAAACAATTGTTTTTGTGCATGTGCAATCAAGCTTGCAATATCAAACCACTAATCATATTCATAGTAATTAAGGCTGATAATGTAAACACAGTAATCACTAAACTATGCACAGGTGGTACAGTCAAATTCCTCAGTCACCAAATATTCCAGTTATATGGTACTATATGCGAACGAAACAGAAACTTTAATTTGGCAAGTTGCTACAGGTACGAGTGATTGCAACTATGAGCATCAACACTCACTGTACTATAAAGTTCCTTGCTCCCCTCACCTTCCTTTCTCCGCCTCTCCTCTGGTCTTCCTCGTATCTCAGCAATCTTATTCTCACTGTTATGTATGAACCCCTCACGCCTTTGTATCTCTGAGACACACTTCTTGATCTTCCCCTCCACCTCCTCCAGCTCTCCCTGCAGTTGTCTCCGGTCCTGGTCAGTGATGTCACCAGACAGTCTCTGTTGGAGGGCAGCTCTTCTCTGGGGGAGTAAAGAATATATATACGACTGAATGAACATTCCACCAAATAGAACATGCAGCTGATACAAATCACTACTGCACGTTATAAGGTTAACAAATTGCGTGCAATCCACATAACAAAATATAAAGGTCAGCAACCACTAACCTATTCAATCAGTAAAAGTGGACTTATAAAACATACACAAAGGTAGACAAAAAGCAACCATTCATCATACAATGGACAGTACATGTACACACATTGTCGTTCTGCTAGACTACGTGTACCACTCTAACCACGAGAGTAGTAAGTGCAACTGTCAACACTCACCGTCTTTTGACTCTTGAGTTTACTCTCATTAATAGCATTCCTCTGGACAAGGTGAACAAGACAAGAGTGATTAGACTGTGTGTTTATGGTCACACATTATGAGTTGTCTATAGGTGTCGCTACGAGGGTCAGGTAAGGATATGAGACTATTACAAACTGAATGCACATGAGGTGTACGGTATGTTTGCCAACATTGTTTGACTCACTCTCTATTGTTCCAGATATTCAGTAACCATGGAAATGTATGGAGAGAAAAGAATATAATCACAAACCTGTACACTATGATGTCAATAATTTATATTACACGGCATGTTCTCATACGTACAAATCAAACATTACTGACACAAGTACAGTCACAAGTCAGTGCAGTGTCCCGCTCACCTTCTGTTTAGTCCAATGAGACACCAGCGTAAGACACACATGGAAACAGAGAGAGGGGGATGATGGTAGGAGCAGTGAGTGCATTCATACATGTCTGTATACTGTAACTTACATTCTGTTGTTCCAGTAATCATTAGCAGTAGTCACATTAACAAGCAGTAGGACACGGACATGTAGAGAAATGAACATGTTCAAATACACGAATGCATTCACACACGTATACATCAATTATTGCAAGTACACGTCTGTACAGCATGAAACTATCAAGAGCAGTACCAATCCTAAATAAAGCCACACAATTTCTGCCTTCATGCAGTAGTACATGTACACAAGTCAGTCTAGTTTGCCATTAAATATATAATGCTCAGCTAGCGCACACTGACAATAATAAACTCACAGTCTGTTGTTGAGTAACAGTCCACAGAGGGTACATGTGAGAAGAGAGGGATATGAACACACTGGTAGTAAATCAGTACACACACTGGCTAGTACACACACAGGTACTTAGTACTAGCAATGGCAGATAATGGAAGGGTCAGTGGGTGGGTCAGTGAAAGGGACGGTAAACGGTACAACAAGCATCTTACATGTACAACTTTGATACGTATGATTTTGTTTGTCGTACAATACAACACACGCACTCCATGAGACACACACACAATCACAACATACCTCAATGGTACTCTGAGAGACATCAAATGGTACATGTGAGGGAGAGATTTAATCTTAACACACATACAAGACATCAGATCAGTTGAACGCTGGTGTGTATGGGACTGACTACACATAGCAACAAGTGGAATACATCTAGACCTGGCACATTAAAGCTCTTGGGAACAATCTTGAGAAACCAAGAACTTAATTAGTTGGGGAATTTACATGTACACAATGTACACAATGCATGTACATGTGTGGTATTTCTAAATTGTGCGTAAAAATAATTGGACTATGAATAGTACAAGGTTACTGTTCGGAAATTTACCTACATGCAGATTTAGGAAAGTTAGTCAGTACAAACATTTTGGGCAAGTTTGGAGCATGTGTAATGTGCCCTGGCCTACACCTGGGGTAACCACAAACTGGGAGGCTGATATCGTCCTCGTAGCCGTGGTCTACCCTATACGAGGGAGAGGGTCAGCTCTAGAGGACAAGGGACACACTAGTCATGCTAGGTAACCAGTACATCCGTACACATTGCAGCTGAACCATTTTAGTGTATGGACATTGAGTACCCGTAAGAAGCTCACCTTCTACAGTAGTCCAAATCAGTGTGAGGTCCAACATAGGAATGAGTGTGTGCATGGGAAGAGACAAACACGATAATGTACCAACTTAGATGCATATTCTATGAACCAACAAAAGTATTAAAAGTACAACCTAAATTAAATTAAATTAAATAAGTTTTGTAGTTGGCAATATGCAAATTGAGAGATAAAGACATTTTATGATTTCCTACAATTAGTGTAGGAGTTCCTATAGTAACCATTAAAATAAGTGTACACGTGCAAACACAACTTACATGCTGTTGATCCAGAGAGGGAGAGTCCACAGGGCAAACACGTGGGAAGATAGTAAATGAATGATTACGAGATTGAATGTGATCATACTAAATATTTCCCTATATAACACTATGGCACTGCACACACACAAGAGTAATAATGGGGAAGTAGAAACATCACAGAATATGCAACAGGCACTAAATACTCTGACAACACACACCAACTTACAATCTGTTGTTTCAGAGGGTCAGTCAAAGGTGAGGTGGAGATGCATGAAATGGAAGGAAGAGAACATTAGTGCAGTGATAAAGCCAAACATGCAGACTGAAACACTTGATTAACCATGCATACTTTCAGGGAATACTATACGAGTAGATCTACTGGTCTCAATTAAGGAATAGTATCACATTCAGTTATCCGTATGTGCTCTTCTTTACACTGTCTACCTCCTAACAACAAGTGCTCAGAGCACAAGCATGTCAGCTTGGTAGAATGTGATTGCACACAACGTACCTCAATGTTCCACTGTTGTCCATCCAGAGAGAGTGGTACATGTGGAGAGAACAACAACATGAGATAAAACACCTCACACTGACAGGGTAGAGTGTAGGCACTATACTGTGATGAATGAATGATGCCAAGTGTGTTTATGGGTGGTCAACAAGTACATCTAGGCACTAGGAGAATGAACTGATCATTGAATATCTATCTATCATGTGAATATCATACCCTATCCCAATCATCGGGAGTGAGTCCGTCCATCAACTGTGGGGAACTAGCAGCATTCAGTGTTGTAGATTCAGCCATTTTCAACCTCAAATTAGTTCTTTGTTGTTCAAGGGCTAGTTCAAAGATGGGCGTAGCTTGTAGGTTAAATGAGGGAATTCCCCACAGCAGCCAATTATGTAAGGGAATTCCCAGCAAGGAATTTGCTGAAATTTCATGCACATTAAAATTGTAGACCACAGTCAATAATTGTATCAAATGATCACTTGAGGACAACACAATGAATGAGGTATAATTATACAAAAACAAAGTGTGTAAATTATGTTCAGTTCAAGTCCTGGAAGCAGCTGTCACAGACTCTGACCAACTTCTTTGAGGAGGGCAGCTGGGTGCTTTGTGAAGTGCAGAATATCATCCTGTGTGTGTGTGTGTGTGTGTGTGTGTGTGTGGGGGGGGGATCCATTAATTAATTAATGTCTGAACATACGTAACAGTACATACATGACTGTACATGTAGACACGGCTTATAATAATCATCTGTTGGAATCTACAGGTAGGCAGTGGTATCCATTAGTATGTGTTACTGAGGTATGCACTAGAATAGCCGAGCGTATATAGACTAACAGGGAATTAGTATCTGTGAGGTATGCAACGGAATAATAGCCCATACACTGCATGTAGCAAACAGCCTTATTCTATACACTACTGCAATTACCAGCTAATTAAAAGCAGAACAGGGAGTTAGATACGTGTGCAATCCTGTACAATGATAGCGTTCTATTAGAGAAACATGGTCGAATAAGCACACGCCCACACACTCACACGCCCACTCACCCACACAGATGTTCTCCTCCATCCTGTAGCTACTCTTACACTCATCACAGCCCTCGCTCCAGAGCAGCTCAGCTGACAAGAGACGCTGTGTGTGTGTGTGTGTGTGTGTGTGAGTGTTAGCTAGTACCAGCCAATCAAGTCATAGCCTTCTATTAGAGAAACATGGTCGAATAAGAACATGCCCACACACTCACACGCCCACTCACCCACGCAGATGTTCTCCTCCATCCTGTAGCCACTCTTACACTCATCACAGCCCTCGCTCCAGAGCAGCTCAGCTGACAAGAGACGCTGTGTGTGTGTGTGTGTGTGTGTCCTAAAATCCTTATCATTACCACAAAATCATCATAGAATGTTGCTATTCTAACAACATCCTGAGCAATGATGGCTTCCAGAAGTTGTATGGTACTTTTTGAGGGCTAATACTTTCTGGCTAATCTGTGAGATAAAATTAGACCCTCGACAATTCCCCGCTATAAGGTGGTATCAATGGTAGATGCTCTTATCTACTCTTGGTGGTATGGAAACTCATATACAAATTATGGTGGGGATTTGAAGTAGAGTATGGGGTGGGACTAGCTTGCATATACCAGCAGATATACCTGTATAGCTACTAATCTGTCCACTGCATGTATGGAAAGCAGTGTGAAGGCTGAACAGCATGCAAGTCTCAGCATAAAGTGTTAATTGGTAGATCCCTACTGTTCTACATGGTCGAATAAGCACACGCCCACACACTCACACGCCCACTCACCCACGCAGATGTTCTCCTCCATCCTGTAGCCACTCTTACACTCATCACAGCCCTCGCTCCAGAGCAGCTCAGCTGACAAGAGACTGTGTGTGTGTCCTAAAATCCTTATCATTACCACAAAATCACTATACAATGTTGCTATTCTAACAACATCCTGAGCAATGATGGCTTCCAGAACTTGTATGGTACTTTTTGAGAGCTAATATTTTCTGGCTAATCTGTGAGATAAAATTAGACCCTCAACAATTACCCGCTATAAGGTGGTATCAATGGTAGATGCTCTTATCTACTCTTGGTGGTATGGAAACTCACATACAAATTAATTATGGTAAGGATTTGAAGTGGAGAATGGGCTGGGACTAGCTTGCATATACCAGCAGATATACCTGTATAGCTACTAATCTGTCCACTGCATGTATGGAAAGCAGTGTGAAGGCTGAACAGCATGCAAGTCTCAGCATAAAGCGTTAATTGGTAGATCCCCACTGTTCTATGAGTTCCCATAGTCTAGTTCTAGAAGCCATCATTGCTCTTCTTATTTATAACTATACTACATGCATGTACATGTATTTATACTATTTGCATAGCAACATTGTATGGTGGTTTGTGGTAATGCAGTGAATGATTTAGCAAGGTCTGTGCTAACATAGGGATTGGAAACGGAAGTAGCGTCACGTGACATTTTACATTGAATTTGCAGCATGGCACCAGAGAGCCTTTGATGTCAATCCGTGTTACGGTTGCTCAACACGCGGGAAACAATGTTTCATGAATTATGATCACTACAAGATATTCAGAGCCTCCCTAAAACGTCATTCTCATGCCCACTAATGATGAGCATAAGTTGGAAAAGAAAAATACAATTTTGACTTTGTGAAGATAGCTAGAGGTACAAAATGTTCTTCGTCACGCTATGAAATCTTTATGTACCTAGAATGTTTCTAATATAGCTAAGACTGTGCAACTCATCGGTGTACTGTGTCCCACCCCATATGGTCTCAAGTGTCAGTTGGAAGTGCAAGTTTTAGTACAAATGTAGTAGCAGACAGTCGAAGGTACTATCTAGCCTAGATTTTACTAACGTTAGATACACAGCCTCGATTACACCCCGGCGTAATGCGGATATAATTCGGGGAACTTCCGTTTCCAATCCCTCTCCCTATTCAATCTATAGTAGCACTCACTGTACCTGTAGTCCTGCCTGCAGCTGTTGGGTCTGTCCTGCCAGACAAGAACTCTCTTGTATCAGCTCCTGTCTTCCTCACTATCCTGTGAGGGTGTGTGAGGTATGTGTTGAGTGTGAGGGTGTGTGGAGTGTGTGTGGGGGTGTAGGGTGTGTGGAGTGTGTGGGGTGTGGAGTGTGTGAAGGTTACCAATTATATGACAGATTTTCATCAACAATTCAAGGACTAGTAAAAAACAAAAATTAAGAGGGAGGTTTTAGATGGTATAGTTGGTTATTTTCGAGGTTTTCGAGGATTGACCCAGAAACAGGCAGGCTGGTAAAAAAATTAAACGAAAAGGGACATCGAGTTTTTAGATAGTTTCTGCACATAGAGAATGTGTTAGGCTTTCCCGAACATGTTGTGGTAACAACAGTAGTTGTTGGGTTAACAAAAGGGACCATGAAACTTGTAGCTTCCAAAACAGGGAAGCTAAAGCTGCACCAAATAGCAGTGTGTGCTGACTGGAGGTCACAGGTCAAGTGCACCAAATTGAGTTGATTAAAGTATCAAGTCTCCAATGGATACGATAGATACATGTACAATGGAGACACAAGACTAACAACCAAAAGAGTCTGTTTTTACCCAGCGTATACGTTACATTAGAGACAAGTTGTCCTAGGAACAAGCAATGCAATAGCAACCTATAACTAGGTATACACACACGCATGAACAGCTAGTAGGACAATACGCACAATTAGCGAGTGCTACAACAATACACAAACAAACAAACTAACAACAACACATTGCTACCAATCAGCACACACTCACACTCATCAATACCATATAGCTATTTCAAAGGGATACAAAATGAATCTTTTGATCGTGAAAATGCATAATTCAAGTTATGAGCACTCAAAGTTAGCTATCAAAACGCAAAGCTTCTAATCAGAAAAATCACAAGCTACAAAGGAAGTCAGCCCTTTCTAGTAACCACGCTTCCTGTGTTAACTTACCATCGAGGTTAGTTGAGCACAACGACTACTTTAGATCATCATAGCCCTCCTCCTTATGTCTCCTGTGTGCAGGGACACTACATTAGTCACACCAACTACAACCCCAGAGGAGGATCGTCAGGGTCAAAAGGTCTAGTCTTAATCCTAAAACTGCTTCTGGGGACTTTCCACTCAGCTATTGACCCTGACAATCCTCCTCTGCTCCAACCGCATGTGCAAATTCAACAGTCTCTTGTACAACACTTAGTATAAGTCACTTAATTCAACACCAGTTTAACAACTTCCTTTCTCAAATTCAGGCGTTATTTTAACAACTTTACACACACAGTCAGAGTCACATATTCAACACAACCGTTGTATTACTGGCTGTTGTAAATGAACTCACAGCTTGAAGCACCATCTCTCAATATCCTCCTCATAATTCTCCAGCAGTCGATGGCACTGCATTGAAACACACACAGCTTTATACATACATTGCAGGCACTCGTGTATGTATGTATGTCACTATATAACTCCCTAACAACCAATGAGGAGCATGGATACATAGTGACAGAGCTTACACACATTTTTATACATTGCAGGCACTCGTGTATGTACGTATGTCACTATATAACTCCCTAGCAACCAATGAGGAGCATGGATACATAGTGACAGAGCTTACATCATAATCTGAATGTTTACAAACATCGTCCAGCATCTCGATCAATCGAACCTCACTGCAAGAAAATAAAATCAACTTTTTAAGAGTGTTAGTGCAATTAGATGGAGGCTACCTGTTAGCGTAGGAGCCGAGTTTCTCCTGCTCCTAATTCGTGTCCCCACCAGCAAAGTTTGACTTGGCCGTGTCGTCCATCCTCTGGGGGGAGGGGCAGCGTATGAATTACCCCATACACCTCAACACATTTTAATAGATGTTCACACTCACTTTGTTGAAGGCTTGGACAAAATCTTTGCATACTTTACATGATGGTTTGACAGCCAGAGAGTAGCTGCCAGGAGGAGGACAATGAGTACCAAGGATCTGTCGAGTGTATTCATACCCTTAAGCTGGCGTAGCTGTGATAGTCACTCAACTCAGTTTAGAATGTAGAAAATGTGAAGATTGGTACGGGTCGTTTCACCCACCTGAATATTATAGCCTCGATCCCAGGCCGCACTTCCTATGCATGGGGCCAGTGATGATGAAGGTACTCCAAACATGTGTTCAGTCTCTTGACTATAGAATCAATTGCAAGGCCAGGTCTTAGTGATTAATCGTGTGAGCGTTGCTATAGTGTTCATAATAATGATTGCGCATGCTCTTTTCACATTCCATCACAATAATTATAAGCAGACACATAAAACAGCATCAATAAAACAAAACGTTAAAGTAATTATTTCAGTTTTGTTCAGTTCTGCAATGAATCTACAAATGTGTGTAGCAGTGTCTCCTCTTTGCTACACTCTCAATGCATGAGCCACTCCAGTTTGATTGCCTTCGTACTTTCTCTTTCGAGTAGCATCGCTTTTTTCAGCAGTAGTGAGTTCGAGTCTTCCAAGCATGCTGGGTGTCATCTCAGCTACACAGTAGATGTCACTGTTGGGGATTTCTTGATCGAGCTGCTGATCAGTCACTCCAGTCTTCCTGCACACATCTTCATTACAGAGGATGATTGCAATTTACATGAAGTTCAAAATCACTTTAAAGTCCTCCAAAAATCGTAATTGACTATTTATTGAGCAATGTATATAGCGCTATGTACTTACTATGATCATACACGTACGCTGTATGTACTTACCAGAGTATTGCTGCTGATCACTCCTTCTCTCAGTCATTGTACAAGTTACCTCCCGTAAGCAGAGGATCGTTTTCCTAATTATGGGTAAGCAAGTACGTACATGACATTGTAAGTACTTGTAATTGCTGTACAAGTACTTGTATAGTTTACTCATAATTTGAATCTCATATCTGCACAGCAGGTCAGGTTAAACAGCTAGCCACCACACCTATTTGCAAAGCACCATAATGCATATAATTATGTATGACCTGCATAATTATAGCTTCAACAAAAATTATACAACTAGCTTCATAATTCCCAGCTCCTGAACCTCCATAAACATGCAGGACAAAGTTTATAGGCCTCTGAAGTGTTCTCTTCTAAGTATGAACTCCCCCCTGTGTTGCTACACCTAGCTTGAGGCATTATAATTAAGTTACTACCCACAGGCACTTGACTCAAGAGGTTGGTATAGTAGGTTGGTACACAATCATTATTGTAAGGAATGAGCAATATAACTTGGTATAGCACGTACACTATATATGCAGACTACAACTTGATCTACTCAAGAAGTGAAAAAGCAGTACTGTAACATACATAGCTATAGCAATCAAGCAATAACTTGATAGGAAATTTAGGTGGTAGCAATTCCACCATACACAAAACCAAGAGTTCATTAGGAAGAGTATGCAACTCCACTTAAAACTGTAGTATAGGCGTTTCTTCCAACCTACGTCACAACCACCTAATGAACCTCTTGGCAAAACTAACTTAGGAGCTAGACAATAATTATGTACCACTATAGCGTGTACAGTACTTGCATGTACTATTGATGTGCTTGCAGTCAGTGCTCTAACAAGGTCATCAGTTATCATCAAATCTTACTCTACAGCCCACCCTAATCCTATACGTGTACAGTGCTTTTCAAGTAGGCATGCACAGACATGTTCAACCCATCAACAAAAACTTGGAAAGACAATCACCCATTAAATGTGGATTCTGAAATAGCACCTTCTATATAAATCTTACAGGACATTCCCTATTATAACTTATGCTAGTACCAGCACAGCACCCACTGAAATATCATTTATAGGCTCCCTGTACCGTATTGTTGTCATGGTGAGTATATGGCCATGATGATTGCTGGCCCCATTCAGATCGTTACTATACGTACATGTACGTGGTGACCCTCAAGCTGTAATGTCCAAGTACTTGCAAATCTGCAGAGGAACAAACAAAATCATGAATAGGCCTAGTAGGTTTAGCAAGAAAAATTGAGCACAAGTATAGTGATGACACGAGAACAAAGAGCACCTGAGTGACTTGCAGAGAGCCAGCTTCTTCTTCAGTTCTGTGCATTGATTGTCTGATTGCAGATAGCAGGATGGAAACATACATTATTCTGTGTACAGCGGCACACCCACAAAATGATTGTGAGCGTATTTCAATATTATTATGAAAAGAAGTGGCAGTACTGAGGAATTGGTGTGCCCACGATGTTATATACAGCCTGGAGCTCCCGTGATCATAAGAAGCGCAAAATTAAACTTAGCACGCAGTCTAAGTTGATTTATAGCTATTTTATGTCATGTGCATGCGTACGAAATTGTGTCGCTATGATAAAGCTTGTATTTCATTCCATACAGACGAAGTTTACATGGAAAGATCCAATTGATACCAAGGATCATTCCTTTTGAACCGCCATGCAGTCTTCATAAAGCACTTGAAGGAAGTTCATAGTAAGTTTTGACTTTCATGGCAGATATTATAATGCCATTTCCATTACGCCGACTAATTGCATGGCTGCAAGCGTTGCACTGCTGGCGTATATGCGTAGACAACATTTTGAATTTCCCGCTTGCCATTTTTCTTTTTGCAAAGAGTCACGTGATGGTTGCTATAGCTAGATACAACGACAAATCCAGTTAATTTCAAGACATTGTATGTAAGCAAGCTTAGAGTGGTCAGGCCAACTTATGTCTAGGTATCAAGGCTAACTATTTTAATTACAAAATTTAAATTGACGATCATTACCAGGAAACCTGGCTACATGTATAGAATCTCGAACATAATATACAATTTTTGCCATTCCATCTTTTACTAATAATGTATTTTCTCCCAGGCATTTCTGGATGCTTGTAAGACTGGTAATGTGGGTGTGGTTCTGGAGCTCATAATTTCAACATAATCACGACCATTACCTATGATGTCAGTAACGACTGCATGCAGTTGGGATCCATGTAAAGCCGTATTTGCTAAGTTTGTTATGCTTGACAGTCCACTCCTTTAATTGTATGTGGTTAAGGACTGATCAACTTCCGAGCCTTTTTTTATCCGTGATCTTTTTATCTATGATTCTTCAATTTACAGACGCCCTCGTACCCAGCCCCAACATAAAGTTTGTTGAAAATCAACTCCGAAACTTAGACTATGCAATTTGGCTACGATCTACCAAATATCCCACGGACATAGAAGATCAAGGAGGTACGGACTTAGGCACGGCCGCGGGTTCGGGAGGGCAGGGACATAATTATAACAACAGTAGAGCGGCTTCTCGAAACTAACGTAAGTTTATTACAGACATGATCGATTATTCATCGCTATATAACATTTTTTTTACTCATGTTAACGATTATTTATCACAATATTTTATTTTCTTGCAGAGGGAGCTACTACGAGTAATACGAGAGGTAGTAAGTTTGGTCCCGTGCATACCTCCACGGCTTTCCACCAACATAAACTCTTTAAGAGACTACTCGTATTATAGTGGATCGATGGCAACAAACACCCCGACAACGACTACTACCAATAAGCCACTAGCTATGTGCGATGCTATTACTACTGATAAATCTACGACACACACCATCAAGGATCGGCCCACTCCCCAAAGTACAAGGCAAGATTACCAGATTGAGCAGAAGAACTAAATCCAAACTCGTCAGGGAGCCCCATGCATACTACAACATTATAAAATTAAACATCAAACAACTAAAAATCAAAAAATCAAGCAACAAACACAAACATGAAAATTACGGGAGGGCAGGCAATTACTATCAAAATCTTTTTTGGGGGGAATCTTTTTTTCCTTCTTTTTGCCTAGGCTTTTGAGGGGACCTCAAAATAATAATAAAGTTCAAACCAGCTACACCAGTTCAACGACAATGTTCAATCCACAATAGTCACAAGACATCTCAGGTTTCCAGGACATAAAGACCAGTTAACACATCTCAGAGATACAAGAGGACAATAAGACCATCATGCAGCTAACAACGCTCATAAGAGGTTTCCAGGACAACAATACCGTTAACACATCTCAGAAGTTTCCAGGACAACAAAGACCGTTTAATAACACATCTCAGAGGTTTCCAGGACAACAAGACCGTTAACACATCTCAGAGGTTTCCAGGACAATAAGACCGTTAACACATCTCAGAGGTTACCAGGACAACAAAGACCGTTTAATAACACATCTCAGAGGTTATACCAGGACAACAATACGGTTACACATCTCAGAGGTAGTTTTCAGTACAAGCACTATTATCAAATCATTTTACTTTAATGGCAGACCACACTACTATAACTTAAAATAGTAAAAAATGGGTAGTGACCCCATAATACTATAATTAGAATATGCACATGGCAATTGAGATGGTGAGATGCTGAGTCAGCTAGTAGATGTTGCCGTGCTCACGAGTTCAAGTTGTCTTCGTTTCAATCATCAGGGGAGGTGACCCAGTATTAGGTGTTGCCGTGCTCACGAGTTCAAGTTGTCTTCGTTTCAATCATCAGGGGAGGTGACCCAGTAGGTGTTGCCGTGCTCACGAGTTCAAGTTGTCTTCGCTTCAATCATCAGGGGAGGTGACCCAGTATTAGGTGTTGCCGTGCTCACGAGTTCAAGTTGTCTTCGCTTCAATCATCAGGGGAGGTGACCCAGTATTAGGTGTTGCCGTGCTCACGAGTTCAAGTTGTCTTCGCTTCAATCATCAGGGGAGGTGACCCAGTATTAGGTGTTGCCGTGCTCACGAGTTCAAGTTGTCTTCGCTTCAATCATCAGGGGAGGTGACCCAGTATTAGGTGTTGCCGTGCTCACGAGTTCAAGTTGTCTTCGCTTCAATCATCAGGGGAGGTGATTTAAAATTATGTTTATCCAGCGAAATGATCGACATATCCATATTGTGGTGGTGTCAAAGATTTGAGACTATTAGTGACGATCGAGACATCAGGAGATAGCGAAAATTAAGCCCCTCGAAATTTTTCCCTATACGGTAGGCTTCTGCTTTACATCAAAGAGCGATCGAGGTCCGGTGGTAAGTTGTGTGTACTTTCACTAGCATCAAGTTCATAAAATGTCCCAGTATAGCGTTGAGAAGTATTAGTGGCCATAGGTGGGAGGGGTCAGGGCTGCAATTGAGATTTATCCCACATGCACTGAATGATATAGCGGAGGTCTTACATCTGGAGGAGGCTTTTGCAACATCGTAAGGAGAGGGAAATTACATAATTATAGTCATATCAGTTGAAAGTTGAAATTTGAGATGAATCCGGTAGTTTCTGGCCTGACATCAGTTGAGCGATAGCATCGAAGAATGTCACCCAAGGAGAGTATGAGAGATGGAATGATATCACAAATGTGGAGCATAACATAATTATGACGAGGGGGGTGAAAGTAATCATGACTGTACAACGAATGCTGTAGTTTGCCTTAGTTAACATGAGAGATAGAAATAGCTCTAGGTTTTGCATGCTAATTATAAGGATGATCAAAAATAATGTGGAAGACAATGTGACATCAGGGATAAAGTCATGACAACACAAAGTGTTAGAGACAAAAATTAACAACGAGCTTGAAATGATATGGTCTATCACCGAATTACAAACTGATAATGTGGGTGAGTTAACGACAGTTAATGCATGTAATGATGTGTAGACCACATTGGAATTAGTATCAAAATAATAATAATAATAATAATAACAATATTATAGCACATGGCCTGCCTTATTTTTAGGGAGAAATTGAAGATTCCATTTTATATCTCTCCACGATCCCGAGAAACAACCAGTCCAAGAGACAGCTAAATTTAAGCAACCAGTCTAAGCTCGGCAATAAAAAGCACCTATCGTATAACAGAGTACGTTACATCTATTCCAGTCAGTGTAATCAACTTCCCGTCAAACGATATTCCGCAATAAAAAGTACCCATAACCTAATACTTACAAGCACAATCCATACGTAGGAATAGAGAGATCCACCAAAGAAACTGCACAACCTATGTATTCCATCGAAATAATTTATAATTAAACTTAAAATTGGTCCCCTTCTAATTATGAATATTAATATTTAGCCTGCCCTGAAATCAAACAACTTACAAACATCAATTGTCCCTCCCACAAGCACTGCTGTATATGTCCTTTGCGCGTATTCTTAGCGTGATATTCTTAGCGTGTATTATTCCGATATTTTTTTAAGTACAATCCGTACGTAGCAATGGAGATCCACCAAAGAAACTGAACAACCTATGTATTCCCTATACAATCGAAATAAACTTAAAATTGGTCCACTCCTAATTATGAACATTAACAAAAGCTTGCCCTCAAATCAAACAACTCACGAACATCAATTGTCCCTCCCATAAGCACTGCTGTATAATTATGTCCTTTGCGCGTATTCTTAGCGTGTACTATATTATTATAATATAACACCCTGACAGCGATGTTTCCCCGGGGTGTTGAGACAGTAGGTACCCCAGATGGAGTCATCTTCTCTACACTCATCAATATCTGGTGGGCCAGGGTGAGTCACACTGTGTACTAGTACAAGCCAGTCTCCTCACCTGTACAAGATCCCTCCACCTCCTCATATCACAGGGCACACTCCTTACAGCTGTCAGCCCCCAGACCACCACACTCTGTCAGGCATGCCCTATCACACACTGCATGGATGCATGTGCGTGGGTGTGCGTGGGTGTGTGTGTGGGGAGATGGTGAAAGTACATGTCACTGTGGGTCACATGTAAATTATGACATTATTATGTTGAAGAGCTTACGGTTGAGTCATGTGACCACCACCTTAGGGTCCCGCCCACACCACAAGATCTGGTGCATGAGTGAGAGTTTGAAATAAAAGTATCGCCATGGCACAAAAAGTTAAGGGTTAGCTAATTTAAGGGGCTCTCCCTGCAAGTGCAGAAAATTACCGTTCGATTAGTTAATGCTTAACTACATTTTCTGGTGAGCATATACAGTCAGTGGAGATAGTCCGACCATAGGGAGAATACACGGATGACTGCAAACATGTTATTAGCGGAAATTCTAAGACTTTAACTATGGAAAGTGAACTGTTTATTGAAGTGTGTCTGCTAATTTCATGTGCTTCTATTGAGTTGGGACTTCCCCTGATTATAATGCCTGATTATAAGAGGTGTCTTTATTTCAAGGGTGGTCAGTGTAGCCACACCCCCTCACCTGTAATGGCGTGCTGTATCTTCCTCTTCCTCTCTAGGATGCTCCTCTCCTGGTCCTCCACTGACTTGTGATAGAGCTACTCACCACACAGCCTCGACCTCATCTGACAACACACCTGAACGTCGAACAGGGGACAATGGCAATTTGATTATGTTGGATTAAATAAATGCTGTACTAGTGCTGCTCATAGACCACACTTACAGGGTAGACTCTCTTTAAGCCTGCAATCAATATCCTAGCTGTCTCCAGCTCTTCATCCTTCATTGATTCTTGCTTCTTTTGTTTCTGATCCACGTGGCATATCGCATGATGCTAGCCAGCAAAAGTAGTGGGAGGGGAGGGGCTGGTGTTTTATTCTTCATTTCCAAACACCAGCCCCTCCCCTCCCACTAGAAAAGGCCTGTATAGATCTATTTCTCTGGATCTATTTAGGCCTTTCTGTGATCTACAATTGTTAATTGTCTCTCAAAAATGATAGCTGCAAGAGAATGCAGTCTGCCGCCTTTATGCAGCTTTATGCAACTTATACTGCCTTTATGCAGCCTGTGCATACGCAGCCACTGCCTTTATGCAGCCGGGTGGACTGGCCATCCGCTTTGTTTTTACTTACGTATAATTATACGATCTCTTTTTTATTTCAAAAAAGGCGCCAGACATGAATAGAAGCAACATAAATTTATTGTAAGCAACATGATACTGCCTTGATGCAGTCTGTTGTGCCTTATATATGCAACCTGCTGCCTTGATTGCAGCCTGCTGCCTTATATGCAATTAACCTTCTGCCTTGATGCAGCCTGTTGCCTTGATGCAACCAAATTTATTGTAAGCAACATGATACTGCCTTGATGCAGTCTGTTGTGCCTTATATGCAACCTGCTGCCTTATATGCAATTAACCTTCTGCCTTGATGCAGCCTGTTGCCTTGATGCAACCTATACTGCCTTGATGCAGTCTGTTGCCTTTATAATTAACTAGATAACTTATAAGACAACAGAAAATGTATTACACTTTAGTATAGCTGACTGTTAGTGATACACCATTATATCCATAGATACTGTAATTTATAGTATCTATGATTATATCTATGGCAAAACTTCATTAATCCAAGTTTCCGGTAATCGCTATAATATACATGCATGTATATAGTTACACATAATGTTATTACAATAGTCACGCTTAGAAACAAATTTATGCAATGAATAAAGTAGCTATTATATGGAGCTAATAATCTGAGACCTGTAACAACACATTATTATAATAATTATTATTACCATACATGCACTTAAACTAGTTGAAGAAACTGTGTCACAGAGTTCAAAGCGTTCGTATCGAATTTTAGTGAGTTCCATTCTCTAATAAATATTATTCTTGGGAAACAAGAGTAATCATTATAGTATATACCGTATATAGCGGGTATATTTCGATGGTATATATTTTCGCGGATGTGGCTTTAGAAAGGTTTTCGCGGATTTAATTTTCGTTGAATAGCGCCTTTTTTGCAGCATGCATGATGAAATATTAAATTCGCGGTTATAAATGTTCGCGGTTCATGCCTAATCCGCGAAAACCACGAACATTTATACCGTCGAAATATACTGTGTTAGCATATCTGCATGTGATGATACTGGGCTCTCTGTATAATTATATAAAACCATGCAGTTTGTCTTTTTGCACTTTCCCTTATGTGCAGTGACCAATTCAAGATAGGTCTGCCGAAAAAATTATACCAAGGTATACTAACCAGTAGCTATTTGGTTGTTATTATCGTCGAGTGGAATAGCTGATTCGAAAAACCATGCGCTTAACAGCATTTATAATTACCATTTTTTCAATCGCATAAAGATAATAATACAGTAGATCTATTATAGCACACAATTTTGGAGGAAATGTTTTTAACAACAATCATGGTCATGCAATCATTACCCAACCGAACTTTTAACAGTGAATGTGTTCGGCATGCACACTTTGATGCCTGGCATGGCATGCAGCAATGCAAAAATGCTCATTTATGATAATTATAATAATACAAAAAAAACCTATTGCTAATAATTATATAATTATGCTAGCTATATATAATTATAGTAGCTTTATTTTTTTTAAATTGACATCTCTACCGAGGCATCAGCAACCGTGGTGCTTTCATTATAAGTGATATATCCTACAACAATTCAATATTAAACAAACATCTCTTTGGGAATAGCTATATTATGTCTCTTTAGTAATCATTTTTCAGATAGTTTCGTCAGTGCTGAAAAAGTTGTTAAAAAGTTGCTGAAGAGACGTGTGAAGAAAACGAGATCGCCTGATTGATACACTGCGCTTGATTTGATCATGATGTTTATCAAGATCAACACCATCTACTCGGCTATTGTTGGGATGACACAATCCACTGATTTCTGCAGCAGCACTGAAGTTGCTGCAAGCTCAGTTTTCCTGTCCATCTGTGTTCTACTGGGAATTGCTAGCGAGTTAATCGATGCTTTGGATACGAATTTAAAGAGCAGCAAAGAATACCGTATATATTATATATAGAGAGTATAATAATGTTCGTGGTTTTCGCGGATTAAGCATGAACCGCGAACATTTATAACCGCGAATTTAATATTTCATGCATGCATGCTGCAAAAAAGGCGCTATTCCACAAAAATTAAATCTGCGAAAACTTTTCTAAAGGCACATCCGCGAAAATTTATACCCTCGAAATATACCCGCTAATATACGGTATATCAATAAGTCATTCAATCAATTGGTAACTATCGGCATGATTCTTATTGTCACTATTTGCCTTCCCTTTTATTTACTGGCCGATAATTTCCAGCCTCTCGATTGTGCGTTCAGTTATGACACTATTGTTGCTAATGCGACCATCAGCACAACCACATGCAACCGGACGGCCAACAGTGGAGTTAGACTGGGGTTTACCCTAACCGCACTTATTATCGTCCTCATCTTCTCCGGTGTTTATTTCTATCATGTTCGATTAGCTGAAAAATAAATCGAAAAAAGCTGAAGAGTAATTACTGGAAAAGAAACAGTGGTGTAGAATTTTAAATTTTTCATTATAATTATCAAGTTGTATTGTCATAATTATATCCTTTTTCTCAGAATTAACTATAATCAGGAGTAGCTATACATAAAGCTAATTAAACTTAATGATTCAAAGTTCCTAATATGTAGGTATGCAGTGAAAGTGATATAAGGTCTGAAGTGGTGTGGTCCATATTGTGCCCCACATTATCACTCCTAAAAGGGGTGGGGCTGGTCTTGCAGGTACAGTAGACTTTCGCTATTCCGGCTCTCTGGAGTAAGGCCACCTCGATATACCGGCCATTTGGCTTGGCAAGGAATGCTAGCTATATGTTTACTGCAAACAACTCACCCTGAACTACGGCCACTCGCTATTCCGTTTACCGGCCAGTGCTGGCTGTCAGGTTTTCAACGTAATTTTATACGAATATTTCGGCCGGATATGACGTTTTGGGTGTGGTTTAGCAAATAAAATTGAGAACAGAATGATTCCTTATCCCTCGAGACAAGAACTGCAAAAGTAGTATTAGATTCGAGGTAAGGTCGTTAAGCCGCGGCTATTTCCTGAGCTGCAGCCACCTCGCTATTCCGGCCAAGCTGCGCTGCATGAGTGACCGAGAGTCTACTGTACACTGTTATAGGAATGCTATGAACTTTACTTCCAACTTTAGGTATTGAAGAGTCTCACACTAGGCCCTCATAACATTATTTTTACCATTATTCTATTAATTCTCAGATCGAAAAATGTGCTTATTATTAAAAATCCAAAAATTAATGCGACATAATAATTATAACATAAACACAGCACACATGCAAAGCTAACTGACACATGTACACGACATTATTAATATAATCATGATTCTCATAATATTGGTGATAATCCTTCAAGCCATGAAAAAATTGTTATGCAAAACTTAATGTAATGATCTTTACCAAAAATGGACATTGACGCTATTAATTTATCTACACCTATAATGCTAAAAATTATTCCGAGCATAATTTATCAGGGCCTACATTACACACTGTGCATATGGCAAATGACACTATCATTAGTAACATACAAATCTTGAGTATAAGCAATAAAAATAATGAACAGTTTGTGCTATGCTAATAATAATTTTTTTTTTCTGATGTGTTCCGAGCTTTCACCTTTGACCCTCAGCGAGTCCCCATCCAACTTGCCATGGTGACTATGGGACGGACTTTAACCTGGGCTTGATACTGATTTGATCTCTGTTGGGTTGTCATAGCGACTGTAGTCTGGAAACTCGGTAATAGTTTTAGAGAACTTGACTTTCGGAGCCGATCTCCTAGCGTCTCTACAGTGTGTGGGCGTGTGTGGGTGGGGGGTAATTTATAAAGAACAGAAATAATGCTGCAACTAAAGTGACTGCTATAGTGTACATACACGATTGGTAATACACAGTGACACTAGCAAGTGTATGCAATGGCCGAGTGGTCTCCCAGTAAAGTGTAGGATAACTCACTCTGTGTGTCTCTGGCTCCTGGAGGACCTCTCACTCTTGCTATCAGCCTGGGCACAGAAATCAAACAATGTAGGTAGCTACTAAAGTCTATACTGTTGGCTACATTGAAACCTGTCTATACCCTACAAGTAGCGTCTATAATACAGCCAGGTTAATGGACCTCCAAACCTCTGCCCGGTGCATGGCCACTACCAAACAGGTATGATACAGTGCGTACGTAACTCTACTGTATTGCACACAAGCTACACACATGTACAGTGTCTCTCACCTCATGTGACTTGCTGTAGAGGCGCTGTATGATAGGAGTGAGGGGGGAGAAGGTTCAGGTCATACCACCACCACATTTACGAGCCTCTCCATTAGCATTCATACGCTGAGCTACTGACGTCTTATATGCTTCCTGTGTGTGGTGGGAGGGTGTGTGTGTGTGGGAGGGTGTGTGTGTGTGTGGATGGGGGGGTATGCGTGTGAGTGTGTGGTGGGGGGGGGTGCAGTCATAGTGTGTGTATAGGTACCTAGTTATAATTCAAGCACAGACATGTTGCAGAAGTTGAACATCTTTCAGCAGCCATAACTTTAGTACTGTGACCCCAATTTGATGATTTTCTGAAAGCTTAGAAAGAGACCTTTCAAATGATGTATTTCAATCCAATATTTAGATGTTGCCATAATTCGACTTTGAACCATGGGCTATTATTACATGCAGGGTTTCATATAGTGGGGGGGGGGGCGGGAAGCTTCCCCCCCAAAAGAAAGGGGAGAGTTTGAGTACTAGACCCAACACACGTCTTTTGCTAGAGGATGATTGTCTGTCTTACCACAAATCTATTCATTGCTTTTGGTACATGTGGTTTCTAGTGTTGTATACGGTGCACAATTACAACCAGCATACCAAGTTACATGGAGTTGCTAATAGGCACCAACAACAAGGGTGTGGTAACCAGAAGTTGGCGTGGCCTCCAAACTTTCACGCTGGCGTGCGCGGTTTTCCCCCCCAAACTTAAAATCCTAGATGAAACTCTGACATGGTATCGTGCTAAATCTGACATCTCCCAAATATCTGGTACTATTTGAAAGGTTTTTTTCTAAGCTTTCAGAAAATTATAAAATTGGATCCACGGAATTCAAGTTATGGCAACTGAACGAGTCCACTAACCAATTGATTAAACGGGGGACATGTACATGTAGTACATACCTGCACATTAATTTATACTATTCACTCACTCTAACACTTCTTGGGGGGTGGCTGTTCGATAGTCAATGGTATTATGGTCCTCCCCTTTATCTGCCACCTCATGACCTCTGTCCTTTGACCCTTATGACCTCTTCTTAGCAGCAGGATCCGGGGGTACAGGGGAACGATTGGAGGATCGTTTAGGGTTAGTGGGTGGTTCAGGGGGCGCCTTCCGCACATGTACTTGACCCCTGCTGGGGGGAGGGGGAAGGTTGATAATTCAAATTAAAAGTCGTAATTTGAGTTGGTGAAATCCAAACATGCGCTCTCTTTATGTCCTACATGTATCACATGGTGTAATAAATCTACCACCTTAATCATCTTATGTTATATTTGTTAGAGCTACAAAGCTAATAACGAGGCTGTACCTGAATGAGATGTAGTCCTGGGTGGTTGAGGAAGGCGACGACTCTCTTACTGTCCTCCTTGGACACGCTACTTGATAATCTGGACCTATAGAGGAGGATACAGGCACTGAGGCATAAATATAGAACCTTTTTGCAGTGCCTTACTGGGAAACCTATAGAACTACATTACATTAGCACAAATCATTAATTATTTTAATAGTACAATAATAGTATACAGTACGTACACTTGCAACAGAGATTTGCCGATCAAAACCACAATTACATTGTCAGCTATAAAGATTAAATAATTTCAGCCATTTCTACAAAAAAAGACAGAACCTAGTCTACCAAAAAGGGTAAGTTGGGTCGTTGCCCGTGAAACTTTGAACTGGGCGACGCCCCAACTTGTATGTACTTGAGAAGGAGTATAATGATTTCAAAATTTAGGGAAATTACTAACTGTTTTGTAAAAAAAGTCCCCAAGAGGGAATCGAACCCATGCCTTATCTATCATCTAATCTACTAAGCCACCACCCTAACCTTCCAACAACTCCACCCCAGAGCTGATCTCCTCAGTGTTGATAAAGCTGAGGACCATTTCCAGTCCAACAAAACACGAGAGAATAGTGAAATCCTCGAGCTCTTTGAGAAGACAGGCATGTCTTCATTTCAGATCTGTACGATGTCTTGATCGAACCCTCTTATCCTCACACTCAAACTTCACACACAGTCACCACCGCCCACACACTCTGAGAACTGCTCACCCACAGCAGCCAACAACAGCTCCTGCCATACCTTGGTCTGAGGGGGCGGGGGATTATGACATGATTATGATTGTGATTTCAAATGTAAAATACTTTTTTTAGTGCTTGTATCTAAGCACACCATTGGAAAATTAATTCTTAGCTACATGTATCAGGTTTCATACAGAGGGGGGGGCTGGGATTTCCCCCCCCCTTGAACTCTGAATGATGTCATAATAAAATGTATACTAGTAAAATGTCATGATTTGAAACACACGAAAAGCCCAAGTTGCACCTCAGATGATCATTTCGTAAAATCATTTCGTAAAATTTTACGATGATCATTTCGTAAAAAAAGGAACAACCTCCCTGAAATAAACGTTTCCCCCTCCCAGCTAAAAATCCTGTATGAAACCCTGGGCCTGTTGAATGGACAATATGAACACAAATTACGGGCTCTCAAAGATAGCTACCAAAACGACTGAAATTTGGAAAACAGTGTAAGGCTATCATAACATAGCCGTTGCTTATCACAGAACTTGTATACTATAATCATGGCGCCTCACTGTGTGCATCTTTCTGACTTTGAATGACCACAATCCACCATGAGCATTATCAGAGTCCTCCCAAATAGGTCTCCTATTCTCATTCCTCATAAGATGGTAGCTCTCTCTCTCGCCCAACTGGTCTATGGGACGAATATTGTTGACCACACCCCAAAATGCCTGTTGGTGGGTAGGGGGCGATGTATTGATATTATAATGAACGTGATGGACATCACCTTGATGGTCTTGACTGTACACAAAGGTTTGAGATTCTCAAAGAAATCTTTGGCAGTTGCTCCTCTTCGTGTACTGTATGAATAATGAGAACATTCACAATATAATTATAATAACACGCACACACCATATTATAGTACAGGGGCACAGCACAAAATACACTATAGAGTACAACACTAGTAGTAGATACAGCATGGGACAGAGGGCCAGTTGCCTGTATGACTATTGCATAAAACACGAGGTTTCTCATGCTACATCTGTTTTATATCACGATGACCCCGTACCAAATCATGCCTCGAGGCTATACGTAATATAACAGGGAAGGGAGTGTATGACTTGACTACACCTTGTTACCTGGACACAGCACAACGATACTTTACAAGGAGGGGGACAGCACAAACACAGAACTGGCATAACTAGCTACACACACACAATGGCCACCACCAGATATATAACTACACCATTTTGTCCCCCTCTCAACTATCCAGTTTCTACACACACACACACGTACGTACACACACTCACGCATCATGCCAAAACGTCCACGGTGAGTTAAGGAGATAGTTATCAGGGTCCCCCCCACTAGGCTCATTCACAGCCACGGCATCTTCCCTTGCCTTCCTTGATAGCCTGGGAGAGCTGGTCCGCATCTCTTCACCACCTTGCCCTGTTCTTAGAGTGTCTTCTGCCACTGTACCGTCAGCCATCTTGTAGGGAAACAAGTGGGAGAAACTAGCAAAACACAGATGTAGTTTATTAGACTAACGACCTTTTCCTAGCTTAACAAACAGTTTGTTCCTTGGACGACCTTTACCATTATTCTTGCACACTAGGCCAAGCAATGGGCAATTTTTTAATGAATTCACACAAATAGCACAAATCAAGGAAATAAATTGACTAAAACAGTACAAGTATGACATGCACAATAATGAGTTAGGTTCTATTGCACACCACAGGTTCAGGTTTTCTGTGTGTGAAATAATTGCATAATTATACTGAAACACGATGACAGCATGATTCACTTACCTAGCTGCTGACTGACAAATGTAAGTGGCCAATTTTTCCATTCTCATATCCAGTACGATGTCCACTAGTGCTCGGTACGTGGCTGCACCTGGATTATGCTGTCTCCACACCTTTAGAGTATGAAACATTGCTGTTTGCATGTCATTGAGAAACAAAGCATATTTAACATCTTTCTGTTCAGCAGGGCTCAGTCCCAGCATAGCAGGGTAGGTCTCCACATTGTCAAAGTGATCTGCCAGGTCCAACATGTCTGTCTCTTCAATTTCAGTATCAAGTTGAGAGTCGGTCACTTTTGTACGCTCCTTCAATTCCTCAATGGTCACAGTCCTCGGTCCACCAGCTCCTGGGAGAAGGAAAGGGGTGTGGTTAATGGGTGGAGTCTCTGATACAATATTTATTATGTTTTACATAATTATAGATATGAAATTCCTATAGCTGTACAGAACACTACCTTGTAACGGGTACTAATTTTAGCAAATTTGTAATTAACGCTAAATTAAGTCCCCACTAATAATAAACGCATTTAGTTCTTTTTTTCAAACTCTTGCGTGTACATCTTTTGACAAATATTATGCTAATGAATTTGCTATAAATCTGCCAAAATGAGTACCCTAAAAACTGAAAACGTTTAAATTACTACTGTCTATAAATAAGATAATTATATATACAATGTATGCACATACCTGAGGGAATGGTGTGTGGATATGAAGTGAGGACATCTTGTGAGGTATCTCCTTCAGTGACATCAGATGGTACAGCATCAGTCAGTACAGTAGAGGCTGTGTGTATTCATTAATAATATAACTGTCATTGTGAAAATACACTATACATCCTGCGTGCAAGTATATAGATTGCCGACAAAGATAGCAACACTCACCTGTTGTATGTTGGTCTGTTCTGTGTGTAGACTGCAGGGCTGTAGTACAAGTAGCCTCGTCACTAGCTGTGGGGTGGTGCTCTACTGGTGATGCCTGAGAGAAGCTCTGTTCATTGATGAGAGTGTCTGGATCAGTGACATCACTAGGAGTGTCCACTGTATCCACAACCTCATCTATTGGGTGGTGTTCTACTGGTTCGTTAGTGGAATACCATGAATCAATGCTGTCATCATCATCATCATCATCGGAAGAGATCTACAATAAGATCACGATAAGTGTTAAAGAATGATATGACACAACACTCACTTGAGTATGCTCCTTCAATTCCTCAATGGTCACAGTCCTCGGTCCACCAGCTCCTGGGAGAAGGAAAGGGGTGTGGTTAATGGGGCGGAATCTCCGACAGTGAACAGACATTTAATATCCTAACTCTCTAAAAGTACACCCAGATATACAAATTCAATTTGAATTAACAGAAGCATACTTTACATCATTATAATAATTATTGTATACTGTATAGCGCGAAATTTTCAAGGGGCTTAACCCTTTCCCCGTTGAAGCCGTCATATGACGGCCACTCTAGTGGTCATTTTCAAAAATTCGTTGTGCCCACTGTGTTGGAGCTATGCACACACTGTAGGTAGCAGCACATGCGCATTGAGCTGCTCTTTCACATGGTATCTTTAATATGCTGCCTTGAGGTACGCTTTGTACAGTAATGTCGAAAGAAAAGTGACCGTTTGATAATGTTTCAAGATCTTCGTAGTACAATCTCAGTGAGGTTCTAAAGTAGCTAGACAGTGAGAATATCGATGCTTATGGCCTTGTTGAGTGAGAGGACTGTGACTGGGATCATAGCTAGATAAAAAGCTACCTCAAGCTAGAAAATATAGAGCCTGAAGGCCTGAGGAAGAAGCTCTTGCGATGGAACAACTTCTTGGATCTGGTAAGTCTAGAGTAGCATCTGTAGTCTTGATAGCTTCAGTATAACTGTATTTAGGCTAGTTAGTACAGCAGTGGACATCATGAGCCACCATTGAACTTGTAAACCTGTGTGTAGGTGAAGAAAACATTTCCCGGGAAAAGGGCGTCTGCTGATACGACCTCGCAGAGAACTTTCTGCAGATCCTGATTGAACCATGTCACTGTGAGAACATTGAGAACACTTATTTAGTGTCTTTAGCCACTCTGTGCCTTCATACAATATTATTTGTGTACATAGTTGTGAATGTTTGTAAACAATTGCTAATTAGTGGGGGTGGTCAGTTGCTAGGTAACGAAGATGGTGTTAAGATACCTCTGGGGTCTGCGCTACCTGTAGGAAATAGTTACAAGTCATTTCAATGTATGGTTCATGACATACAAATTTTTAAAGAAAATTGTTATTTATTCTGTATTTTCTTGTTTTAATTAAAACGGGGAAAGGGTTAATTTTCGTTGATTTCGTGGGTTAGCAATCCTACACGAAAATGAAGTCCACGAAAATTGTTTTTTAATTAGAATTATCTGCTATAACATGCAAAGATTTAAAGGCGTGGATTCCGGTAAGCAGCTATTTCCACGAACATTGTGCAACGAAATGCTTTAAGATCTATAGGCTATTCCACGAAATATAAGTGCCTCAAAAATTTTGCGCTATATATACGGTACGTAATTCACACCTACCTGAGGGATGGTGTGTGGATATGAAGTGAGGACATCTTGTGAGGTATCTCCTTCAGTGACATCAGCAGCTGTGTCTAATAATGAGATACAGTATTCAGTATCTACGTTACAACTATACGTATATATTAATGACAACATGCATAACAGCGTGAAACCATCACGTTGTAGTCAATAATGTTCCACATAATAATAGAGCTACATATAATAATTTTACATACACTGTTCTGTACTTACCAGAGTATTGCTGCTGATCACTCTTTCTCTCAGTCTTCGTACAAGTACCTCCCGTAGCAGACGATGGTTTTCCTAAAAATATAATTATGTATACTGAATTTTGAAGTGTTAATTGATAGAATTAAAAAAAGCCCAATGCATGTGTCTCACCGTCCAGTATCTAGTTACTACTGATACATGTGGTGAAGTGAAAAAAATGCACAAACACTGAAAATAGTTATATACCTGTGATGCTATCAGCCAATATGGTGAGCTTCACTGTGGGATTATTGAGACCATCTGACAGGAGACTCCATGTTACATGTTGTGTACTCAGGAGCTTGGCCAACATTTCACGCAAGCATGACACATTATCTTCACAACACTTGATATTGATGTTTGTGAGAATAGGATGAGTTAGACCTAGAGCCAATCCCAGATTGAACCAGTGAGGGCTGGCACTTTCATGTAGTTTCTCGTAAACATGTTGTAGATCGTTGATTGTCAAAGCCTGTACAATAAACAGAGTTTCATTAATTTTGGTGAGGGTTGTCCCCTCGGAAATACCTTCTAGAGGAAACTCAATGGGAATACAATTGAGGGGTTCTGTTGAACAATAGTTATGCCTCGGTGCGCATGCGCAAGAGAGGTATATACGGTAGTGTGTTTGTGTGTCTGTGTGTGTAGACTATTTCAGCTGCTCAAGGATCAATGAAGTGCAAGTAAGAGTTTCTATAGGCTTCTAGTCATGATTTCTTGGCTTGCAATGGTTGGATTTTGCAAAATAAAGCTTCGTTCTCGAGTTATGCCTAGTTTTGTTTACTTGGAATGCCATTGCAGCCTGTTCAGAAGAGTCCGTAGCAAAAATTTTTCACCGAGTGTTGCTACTCTACTTAGTAGTTAGCTCTGCACTAGAACGCTAGCTATATTGGTAGCTGCAAGAGTGAGAAGAGAGCTGCAAGGCTCTGCGACGTACTTGCCATCAGATTTTAACTTTTGGCATCGATCGTTTTTAACAACAATCATGGTCGATCATTACCCACTATTTCCCGCATACACAACATTTTCATCATGATAAATTAATTATAATCAATGTGTGTATAAAAGCTAGCTATAATTATGTTATGTAGCTTTGGCACCTCCACCGAGGCATCAACAACTGCGGTGCTTTCATCTTAACAGGGCAGATATAGTAATGAATTCCTGGGGTCACGAACCCTCTAGATATATACATATCATCAACACCCTAATATCATGCACGTGCACCATTTGCTCCCCTTGCCAAAATGTCAGGAGGATAAGTAGATACAAGATTTAGAGTACTGCCTACCTTGTGCACGTTCAGCAGGTGAGGAAATTTCTCTGCGATTAGAACAATGTCACTCTCAGGGATTTCTTGATTGAGTTGTTGGTCCCTCACTCCAGTCTTCTTACACACATCTTCCATTACTGTAACAGAGGACAATTCACCTCAAGAAAAGAAAAAAGAAACAAGTAAAAAATATTGGGCCAAAAGTACAAGTATTATTCTTTATAAGCGACATAAAAAACTTACTCACAACAACCATTGGAGATATTTTAGGACACAATAAACTGTTAAGTCTGAGTTGGTGCTACAATTACATCAACTACACAGTATCAACTACACAGGCACTGAATTATACACGGGGATTAACATGATCAGGCACAGGACAAATTAATGATCATAACCTGTCGACCAAATGTGCACTTTATTACTGGTATGTTGATGTTGATCGCTCGTTGCATTGACCACATGTTCCATTGCAGGAGACAATTTGTCTGAGGAGGGAAATTTTATAATACAAAAGTCGTTACAAGTATATAATTATAGCTAGCTCTCCAAAGTATGCAGATCGAACCTCCGACAGTGAACTTTTTAATTCTAACATACACCAAACAGGCTCTATAACTATGTTTATGATATACATGCATGCACTGTATAATCACGTAGATAATCCACACATACGTGAGTGTGGATATGAAGTGAGGACATCTTGTGAGGTATCTCCTTCAGTGACATCAGATGGTACGGCATCAATCAGTACAGTAGAGGCTGTGTGTAAACATAAATAATTATGCCTACTGGCAGATGCTTTATGGAGCATGATATTATTTCCAGTACATGCATGAGTTGGTATATCGATCAAGATGTGGTAGCAATATCACCCAAGTGGGTAATACATCACCATGTAACCACCGCCCTTGAACTTGCATCCCTTTGGAACCGGCTTTTGTGATTACCGAATGTAGTTTTACTAATAAGCAGGGAACATGGATAACTACGGCGAAATGATGTCATGCCCTGGCTCGTGCGTGAGTAATAACCTAAATCTATACGTATACAAAACACTGACAAAGATAGCAATGCTCACCTGTTGTATGTTGGTCTGTTCCGTGTGTAGACTGCGCACGCAGGGCTGTAGTACAAGTAGCCTCGTCACTAGCTGTGGGGTGGTGCTCTACTGGTGATGCTTGAGAGAAGCTCTGTTCATTGATGAGAGTGTCTGGATCAGTGATATCACTAGGAGTGTCCACTGTATCCACAACCTCATAAACTATTCGGTTGTATTCCGCTGGTTTGTTAGCGGTTGACCATGAAAGGATGCTTTCAGAAACAGCTGAAGATATCTATAATGGATAAGATCACAGTAAAAAGTTAAAAATAATGATGTATTGCAACACTCACCGTTTGAGCCTCATCAATCATCTTCGACAGTAGCGTATCCCAAAGAGAAGGGAAAGTACGATTCATCTAGGAAATTATGAGTATAGTTTTTAAGCATAAATCAAGAATTTACTGACCTCTTCATTTTGTGGAGGTAAACATGTTCTCTCCCACTCATTCAGCATTGCAGAATTCCTTGATTCCCGTATGATCTGTGTATTAAGCTAGATAAATGCAACATAATCATGAACTGTAGAGTGAGTACCTTCAACTGTTCATTGCACATGAGCATCAACTCCTCGCTCACAGGATTATGACTGACATCAACACCGTCCTCCAGGTAACTGACATGGAACCCCTCCAGTCTAGGAAACAGCTCAGGTAGACACTCAGTGAGAGCTATCAATCCCTCATCATCAATGGAGTTGTTGTTGAGATACAACCTTTTTAAATTCTTACATATCACATTAGCGGACTTGAGATGGTGGATAAGCATTATGATGTCAGCAGAGGTGAGAGAACAACCCAAGCAGTAAATATATTTAAGATATGGAAATGCTTGAAGAAACTTTGCCAGTAAGAGAGTTCCAGCAGTTCCACTGAAATTGGAATCAAACAAGTAAATTGTTGTTAAACTGTTTGGGTTGATATTCAGCATCTCACAGATGACTGTGTATTGAGACTCCGAGTGAAATGAAGTGGTGAGATGGGTAGCTGATAATTCAATGTCAGTCAATCCTAACGAAATATTCTTAACAACTGAACATAATCCAGGTAAACCAAGATTATTATTAGAGAGGTATAAGTATTCCAGTTTAGCACAGTGAGAGGCAATCGACTGTAAGAGGGTGGTCAGCAGAGCTCCATTGACGTCAGCATCGTCAGTGAGGGTTTTGGTTAGCTCCAGTTTCGTCAGGTTGATAAGAGCACCAGACTGTACAGCTGTATCTAATAACTGTATGCCGGACACTCCGAGAGGGTTGTGAGATAAGTTCAGCCGTGTGAGGCTCGTACAAGATGTGTGCATGAATGAAGACATGACGTTAGTGAAGTTGTTATGCTCCAACAAGAGTACACGTAAAGCTGTAAAAGCAGCTGAGGCTCTCCTGAATAGATCAGCAACACCTTTGTCAGACAACTTAGTCTGCTCGAGGGATAATTGTCCGACTTGCAGTTTACCATTCGCATTGGAAAGTATGTCAGTTAGTTCCTTCAACAGTTTATCCTCGATTGCACAATGGGATATTATGATAACCATATCGTCACAATTTACAGCATGACGAAGAACATAAAACCCAGCTACATAGTCAAAAGACTTCGTAGTTGTCCTGAAATTATCGAGTAATAAATTTGTTCCATACAAATTACAAACTTTTGTGCAGAATCCAGAGTCTGAAGCTTCGAAAGCAGCATGCCATAAAACCAACTTATTAAACTTTTCAGCCAACACAAATTGATCCGTCAAACCATGATCCAAACTGATCACCTTATCGCTATGACTACCATTGTACTTACTAGCAAGACCAAACATAAATCTCCACACCATGTCAAACCGGTCACTGTCAGCATTAGTCTCAACAACTTTCAGTTTCTCCTCATTGGGTAGAGTAGCAAGATGGAGGGCAGCCAAGAACTCCTGGATGGTCAGGTGAGCAAAGTGAAAAGACAGGCCATGACCAACAGGTAGAAGTGATCGTGCAGACTGCAACAGACCAAAGCACTGCAACTTGTCACCAACTTCAGGTAAGCGAGAGGACAATTCAGCTTCTGAGAAAACCAGCTGATCTAATAATAAACACTCGTAGGCAAACTCACACATCAACCAAAACGTGTTTTGTATATCATTCGGAATCTCGTCGAATCTATTTAGGCTAATCGGACAATCGGAGAATTTCTTTTTAACATTGCGAAGGATAATGCTAAGAACAATTTGAGTGTACAGCTCAGTTAGCGTACGAGGAAGCTCTTGGTCTAAAGTGTGCCACAAGTTACAAACAATGGCACAATTGAGGGGCACAGAACACACACTCTGAATGACTGGGTTGTTCTCAAGCTGCTCGATAAGAGAAGAAGCTTTCTCTGGGAATTGCTCAAACTCTGATTCTATGTACTGCTTGATATTCTCCTCATTGAAACCAACTACCTCAACCAAACGGTTTACAGAAGGAAGGTCATGAAGAGGAGCTGAAGCAGAAGGTCGTGAGGTGAGGAGAACAGAAGCAAAAGGAAGAACATCACCAAAGAGAAGGTCATATAGAAATGAGGTTTCTAATTGATTGTCTTCACTAAGCTCGTCCCAGCCATCAGCTATGATGAGGACACTTTTTCCTTCTCTTTCTTCCAACTCTTCTACAACAGATTGGCGAATCCTCTCATTGGCATGAAGAAGTTTGAACAGCTCAGCGAGACTTGTGGCAGAGGACACTCGATTCTCTCTCAGTGGAAGCAACAGAACACAGTTGAATTGTGTCAGGATCTTGCCCTCTGCCCACCCTTCAGCAAGCATGGTACACAGTGTGGTTTTACCAATCCCAGCATTGCCTTCAACGATGAGCTTCTTGACTGGTTTCTTGCCTTCTTCGACTTTGAATAGGTTGCCATGGAGAATTGGAGTACGCTTGACCTTATCATCAGGTGCACCATGTTGTGGCAAGCCGGCTCTAAATCCTTCTTCTTTTTCAGCCTCCACTAACTGCAAGTTGACGAGCTTGTCTCCTCTAACTGGTGGCCATTGCTTTTGACGATTCAAGAGTCTTTCTATGTATTTCTGGCGAATGCTAGTAATGAATTTATCCATGTTTTGATCAATTTAGGAATTGTTCACAGCAAATACGAAATATTTGTATAGATTGGTTTTAACTAATTTCAAGAGCGTAGTCGGAAGTGACCTGAGATGATAAGCAGCAACAACCTAGCAGAGGATAGAAAATTGAGATTTTATTACCGTACTTTATCTGACACAGTGTAAGATATGTGCCACACCTACGAGGAGGATATACCACACCTATGAGGAGGATGTGCCGCACCTACGAGGAGGATATACCGCACCTACGAGGAAGATATACCACACCCACGAGGAGGATATACGGGGTGCATATAATTATATCCTCCTCGTATGTGTAGTATATCTGCATACTTATACCATTATGACCAAAGCACTATAAAAGGACCTCCCCTTATAGCAACAATTCAATCCACGACAAGTTTTTGTACATGCAAATGTTGGTTTGAAATCTGTGCATGCCCTGTGGTTGTATGTTTTATTTTATCTATAGCAGCATGTTGACCAATGAGAGGTGACGTAAGTGAGGTATGACAGTGGCGGATCCAGAGAAGGGTCCATGGGGTCCCTTGACCCCCCCTTTTGAAGTTAACTTTAGAAGGCTTAATGACAGCAGCTATAGTTATTTATCAGTTTTTGTAGCTATTGTAATTTGATTCAATGATTGTACCTGTTGTTTTGATGTATCAACTGCCAAAGGAGTGTTCAGGTTAGCCTAGCGCCTAGGCAGCTAGCTAGCTCTTCTTACGCAAGTCTATTATGGGACTTCCCCTGGCTGAGTACGGGATTTTCCCTAGTCACGTGTGACCGGAAGTGGGTCTAACCCCAAAAAATTCACGCTGCGCGCTTGTTAGTTTGGAACCCCCCTTTCATTTTTCCTGGATCCGCCACTGTATGATTCGAATATTTCAGCGAACACTCCGGTGCTTTAAACATATTCAGACATGAAAAGTTATAATCCAAGGAACATAGCCAACAAAAGTGCTGTAGTTGTTGGTGTACTATTCAGTCACACACTGTTCTATTAAACATAGCTAGCTTGCTTGCATATAGCTGCTTTCCCAGCCTCGTTGTCTCTAAAACAATGCTAGCTAGGATACCAACTATATAGGCCTGCATGGTATTGATTTTTATCTGGGTGTGCATACATGGTTATAGGAACCAAAAAACAAAGGCAGAGAGATTTTGCAAAAACAACACCCTGCCGACAATGGCCGGCAGTGTTAGTCCTAGCTTGTACAAGGGGCAGTACTTGAGAGCATATACGAAGCTAAATTATTATACGGGTGAATAATTATGCAAAATGTGAAGAATCTCTGCATTTGTTTCCGGTTCCTGTCACGCCCAGATACAATCAATGTCAGGCCATATTTTTCAATATAACGGCTTGGGATCGAGGCTACTCGCATGCAGCTGCATGCTTGTTCCGGACATCTCACGTGCGCTACATCCATGTATAAAGCAATTATACCGGGTTTTTGTACAGTATATCGTATATTTTGTATAGAAAAGCATCATACAAAGTTGAACATTAAAACTACAACTGCATGCAATAGGTTCAAAGTCACTATCCTGAACTGTACGAATAATATTTAAATAGTTATTCAGAACATTTGCACCAACGAAAATTACTCGCTATACGATACAATAAAGTTATACCTCTATGGTTTAGATCACAGGTATCACAGTCATTAATTGTCTCTCTACTGAGCAAGGTTAATTGTAGAATGACAGCAAAGGACACATTCTGTACACAAGATTTGACATTTATATACATGCCTATAGTCTTGTGGAGTGGACCCTAGCCTCGAGACCAGGCCGATTAAAATACATATTTTAATCGGCCTGGTCTCGAGGCTATGTGGACCCAGACCCAGAAAGAGGGATGTAACGTCTGGCTTGCAAGACTAATACATGCCGGTATAAAAACATACACTATAAATTTATAAATTATAGGCTATAGCTAAAGAGGTATCATGGACATGCATATAATTGATAATCACTTCAAGTTCTAATTCTCTGTCTAATTTACTGGCTTACCAACTGGTCTCAGTGCTAGTGGCTCAGAATAAACTTGTTCAGGGCTTGTTGTTTATGTAAGGGAATTCCCCAACCTGGATAGGTGGGGCTCGTCTTCCACAATAAATATTTGCCCAACCTGGTAGGTGGGGCTCAGAGGAGGTACGACAGTAGCCTCGATCCCAGGCCGATCCGTCTCTAATTGAACGCTAGGTCGCCTCGTGAACGCTAGGTCGCCTCCTCAAGGAGGCGACCTAGCGTTCAATTAGAGACGGATCGGCCTGGGATCGAGGCTAGTACGACAGGAAGCGATGTATCACTGCTAAATTGACATTCTTTAAATAACGCGCACACTTGCCACAAACAAAATGTCTTCCCAGCAAAACGTAGACAGCGAGATTGCTAGTCCTTTGTCAGTCTCTAGTCCCTTTAGAAATTGGACTTGACAGATTGATCACTATTTTGAAGATAGGAATAAAGTTTGCTTATATCATCCCGTCCTTCTCAGTGATCTATGTGGCAAATCGACAAGTTAGAATTCAGTTCCTTGATAAAGAAGACCAAGACAGTGCTAGTGACTCTCCTGTTGTAATGATGGATGCCTTCATCAGAGCTGATCCCGAGCTAGACAAAATAGTACCTCCTCTCACTATTCAACTCAAAGATTACTGCTTCGTATCGGTAAGAATTCCGTCCACTACATTAAACTGATATAGTACTAGTGATCATACAAACTATAATTATAGAGACGCATAATTATATGAAATTGTGTACATCATACATGTAGTTTATAGTACAAATAATTATTCCGAATGTAGGTGTGTATGTCAAACACCTTGAATCTACACCAGATGGACTCTTCATTATCTGGGGATGGACAGAAGAGAGTATGGATGAGAAAAATGCCTCTGATGACGATCCAGCGTTGATGTCTGACAGTTTGTCAACAGAATCAGATAAAAGTGATGACGAGTGTGCAGTCTCAAAAGAAATTAGCTACCGTTAATTTTAAGTGTGTTGGTGTCACTCGTGACCCTTTGTATCAAGAAACTTTGAAGCTAGCATTTGATATGTTGATCAACGAAAAAAAGAATGTTCCAGTGAGATTAAATCCCGAACCTAACAATCCGTATGATTCTCATGCAGTGGCATTTGAGTGTGAGATAATTGCTGGCTGTTGGAAGGTGTTTGGGTATGTACCCAAGGAACTGTGTGATTTTGTATTGAGTGCTATCGACAAGGGGGACATTCTTAACGTTGAATTTTCATGGATTAAATATAAAATTATTCGAAGTACCACTCTAGCTCTATCAGTATGTGCACTGCAACTTCTGTCAGATCTACTTCCATTCCCAGTTCTTCTGCGTTTAGCTCTGTTCATTGCACTGTTTATTTCAGAGGTTATTTGGGGTTAATCTCTCCAAGTGTGTTGTTAGTAGAAGTACTTGCTTGGTACCAAATATCAACTGCTAATTGTGTACGTATTGAAGTAATACAAGAGCCAAATCCAATAATTATGTTTTCAATGTAAAAACAGAGCAACAAAACTAATTAAAATGGATCTCGTGACCGTGTCGCACCTCCTCTGGGTGGGGCTCGTTGGCTTCCATGCACAATGTTTCATTTGCTCTTTTTAATTCAGGACAGTACTACAATTAATTGTGACATTGAAACACAGTATATAAAGGGGTAGAAACAAATAAAGTGTGGAAATTATGTTCAGTAAAAACGAGTTCAGCTAAAAATGAAGAAAATAATGTGTAGCAGCTGTCACAGACTCTGACCAACTTCTTTGAGGAGGGCAGCTGGGTGCTTTGTGAAGTGCACTGTTGGACAGAATATCATCCTGTGTGTGTGTGTGTGTGTGTGTGTGTGTGTGTGTGTGTGTGTGTGGGGATCCATTAATTAATGAATGTCTGAACATACGTAACAGTACATACATGACTGTACATGTAGACACGGCTTATAATAATCATCTGTTAGAATCTACAGGTAGGCAGTGGTATCCAGTTACTGAGGTATGCACTAGAATAGCCGAGCGTATAATCTGATATTACCCGATACACAAAACAAGGAACTTAAGCTGCACCAAATAGCAGTGTGTGCTGACAGGAGGTCAGAGGTCAAGTGTATACCCAAAGGCAAATAAAACCAAATCGAAAGTATCAAGTCTCCAATGGATACGATAGATACATGTACAATGGAGACTCAAGGCTAACAACCAAAAGAGTCTGTTTTTACCGAGCGTATACGTTACATTAGAGACAAGTTGTCCTAGGAACAAGCAATGCAATAATGAGACAGACATTGTTTGCTATTGGCTGATAGTGAATACCGTATATGCTTGATCAGGAGCCGCGGCTACTAAATGTTTCATTTTGCTGGAAGAGGAGGCTACAATTCAAGAGAGGCCACTGTTCAAGAGCGGCGTTTATTAGCTCCAGATAATTTAGTTTGTCATCAAAAGTTGTTTTCACCTGCATAAACTTGAACTCTGCCATGATAAAGTCTTTGTGAAGCACTAACAAGCTGTAGCAACGTACATGTAGCTAGCTGCTAGTAATAATTTTTGTTGGCTGCCACGTGCAGAAATGCTAGAGTCGAAGTTCACTGAGGCTACTATTTGAGAGCGGCTACTAAATGTTTCATTTTGCTAGCAAGGGAGGCTACTATTTGAGTGCGGGCCTTTATACAAGAGCGGCCTCTGATCGAGCATATACGGTACCTAGTAGCACTCACTGTACCTGTAGTCGTGCCTGCAGCTGTTGGGTCTGTCCTGCCAGACAAGAGCTCTCTTGTATCAGCTCCGGTCCTCATCACTATCCTGTGAGGGTGTGTGAGGTGTGTGTGGAGTGTGTGTGTGGGGGGGTGTGTGTGGAGTGTGAGGGTGTGTGTGTGTGTGGGGTGTGTGTGTGTAAGGAGTGTGTGTGGGGGTGTGGGGTGTGTGAAGGTTACAAATCATAAGAAAGATTTTCAACAATAATTAATATTGATGGATCAGTAAAAACAGGAGCCCATAAATAAGAGAAGGAGCGGCTGACTACGGGGATCACATCTCGTAAGTGGTTATGACCGCATTTCCATATATGCAGGGTCACTAAGTGGTTGAATCCCTACACGTGTTATACGCAATGCAGGGGTGCGGTTTGCAAGCACTTAGTCACTTCCATACAAGGAAGTGCGGTTTCACCGGCAATTACGAGATGTGATCCCGAGTATACCTTGAAGTTAGCCGCTCCTTCTCTTATTTTGGGCTCCTGGTAAAAATAAGAGGGAGTTTTTAGATACCGTATAGCTGGTTATTTTAGAGGCAAGACATTTTCGAGGTTTTCGAGGATTGACCCAGAAACACAAACATTAAATGACTCGAAAATTGGTTTACATCCAGTATATTGAAACCTCTCTACTGTAGGGGTGTGGACATTTGAACCTCTATCCTCAAAATGTTTTGTTTGAACAATTTAGTGTCTTGAAAATAACCCGCTATACGGTAGCTCTTAGAGAATTTGTTAGGCTTCCCCAAACCACACTGGTATGTAACTAATAAGCCTTATAAGGAAGTCACATGTAGTGGCTGAAAAAGGGACCCCATGAAACTTGTAGCTTGCCTGAGTGTGTGAAACAGGTGAGTGTTTGGTAGGCAATGCAGGAGAGTGTCAGTACTGAAGTGACTCACTTGTTTAGTAGCGTCTTCTTGTCTTCTTGCAATGCATTGTTGATCCTGTTCAATTCTGAACAAACAAAAACAATATCACAACACATTACCATAGCAACCTGTACAGTGTCTCTCACCTCATGTGACTTGCTGTAGAGGTGCTGTATGATAGGAGTGAGGGGGGAGAAGGTTCGGGTCATACCACCACCACGTTTACGAGCCTCTCCATTAGCATTCATACGCTGAGCTACTGACGTCATCTGCTTCCTGTGTGTGGTGGGAGGGTGTGTGTGTGTGTGTGGGGGGGTGCAGTCATAGTGTGTGTGTGTGTGGTGGGAGGGTGTGTGTGTGGGGGGGTGCAGTCATAGTGTGTGTGTGTGGTGTGTGTGTGGGGGGTGCAGTCATAGTGTGTGTGTGGTGTGTGTGGGGGGGGTTGATAACAGTCAAATATTCGTGATGCACATACCTAGTTAGGGGTGGGGGGGGTGCAGTCATAGTGTGTGTGTGAGTGTGTGTGTGTGGGAGGGTGCAGTCATAGTGTGTGTGTGTGTGTGGGGGGGTGCAGTCATAGTGTGTGTGTGGGGGGGGGGGGGTGCAGTCATAGTGTGTGTATAGGTACACTAGATATAATTCAAGCACGGACATGTTACAGTAGTTGAACATCTTTTAGCAGCCATACTTTAGTACCGTGACCCATGGCCAATTTCAAAAATTTTATGATTTTCTGAAAGCTTAGAAAGTGACCTTTCACATGATGTATTTCTTTAGGTGTGGCCATAATTCAACTTTGAACCCTGGGCTATTATTACATGGTATCGTGCTAAAATTGTCATCTCCCAAATATCTGGTACCATTTGAAAGGTCTTTTTCTAAGCTTTCGGAAAACCATAAAATTGGATCCACGGAATTCAAGTTATGGCGACTGAACGAGTCCACTAACCAATTGATTAAACGGGGGACATGTACATGTAGCACATACCTGCACATTAATTTATACTATTCACTCACTCTAACACTTCTTGGGGGGTGGCTGTTCGATAGTCAATGATATTATGGTCCTCCCCTTTATCTGCCGCCTCATGACCTCTGTCCTTTGACCTCTTTGCAGCAGGATCTGGGGGTACAGGGGGATAATTGGAGGATCGTTTAGGGGTAGTGGGTGGTTCAGGGGGCGCCTTCCACACAGGTACTTGACCCCTGCTGGGGGGAGGGAGTTGATAATTCACTTTTGGCATCATTTGATAGGATATAAAGAGAGCTACAGAAAACTCTATTTATGACAATTACCGTATATGCTTGATCAGGAGCCGCGGCTACTAAATGTTTCATTTTGCTGGAAGAGGAGGCTACAATTCAAGAGAGGCCACGTACTGTTCAAGAGCGGCGTTTACTAGCTCCAAAATATTTAGTTTGTCATTAAATTGTTGTTTATAAACTTGAACTCTGCCATGAGAAAGTCTTTGTGAAGCACTAACAAGCTGCTACTTGTAGCTACGTACATGTAGCTAGCTGCTAGTAATAATTGTTTTTGGCTGCCACGTGCAGAAATACTAGAGTCAAAGTTCACTGTGGGGTTGTGAGGGTGCGAAGTTTACCAAGTACATGTATAAAAAATTATTTCATCAACAATTCATGGACTAGTAAAAAATAAAAATTAAGAGAGAGAGTTTTTAGATGGTATAGCTGGTTATTTTAGAGGCACAAACTTTTCGAGGTTTTCGAGGATTGACCCAGAAACAGGCAGGCTGGTAAAAAATTAAATGAAAAGGGACATCGAGTTTTTAGATAGTTTCTGCACATAGAGAATTTGTTAGACTTCCCCAAACTATGTTGTGGTAACTAATAAGCCTTATAAGGAAGTAACAGTAGTTGTTGGGTTAACAAAAGGGATCCATGAAACTTGTAGCTTCTAAAACAGCTGCATTTCTAACATCTTTATTAGATACAATAGTACAGCACTCACTGATCTAAGCACATCATTAGATAGACCAATCAATTCAAGCCCAAGCGGGGCCCAAGCCAGGCCAAGCGCAATTCAAGAGTGGTGTTATGTAGACTCACTGAGGCTTGTGACAGATCATCTGCTTCAAAGATGAGGTTCATACAGTTGCTCATTTGAATGATCTCCCCCGACATGAGACACAGCTTCTTGTTGTTATCCAGTACAGTGTTCATGGACTCCATCCACAGAGTGTCTATAGGACCATCAAACACCACCCACTTACGGTCATCACTTTGTGCAGGTGCAAACTCCCTACACACACAGATATAAGCACTGATCAACCACGCAATGATACGTACGTAGCTATCAAAATGGCTGTAAAAGCGCAAGGCTATTATATACTTTGCTTTTGCTAAAATTGCCAGATTTCTACTAATCGCAAACTTACATCTACATGTAAGCACACCATTGGAAAGGTTGTTCTCAGAGCTAGCAATTAGATTTGAAATTAGAGAATTTCAACAAAAATTACAGGCTACCAAAAACAGCTGAATTGTTGAAAAGCTATAGCCTTGTGCTTTTGTTACAATAGAGCGCAACTATATATGCACACGCTTAGGCTCACCTGAATGTGTTGGCTACCACACCATCAGTCCACTCGTGTGACACAGGGTCAAACTGACCAAACAGTTGACCCTTAGTGACAGTCTTGGGGTTGATGACTCTATAACCTGTCTTGTTCTCTTCCATCTGTCCCCTCTCATTGAGTAGTGTGAGTGTGTCAGCTAGTACATGTAACACTAGGATCTTGGTCTTGCCTGGTGTGTGTGTGTGTGTGTGTGTGTGTGTGTGTTATGGTAGATGAATAGCAATGGTATTGTATATAGGAGGGAGGTTGTTAAAACACTTTAAATTCCACTACAACATGACCTTAGAAAGTACAAGTGGCACTGGGGCTCTTAAAACGGCCATAACTTTAGTTGTAATTTCAAATTTTGGGGGATTTTCAGAAAGCTATGATTTGTTTAAATCCAAGATTTGGTAGGGGAACAGTTAGATCGCAAAGATTATTTACCGGCAAAATATTCTAGCCATACGGTAGGCCTCTCCTAGCTTATAGTATACCATACCTTGGGTAGGTTGACGTCCATGATGGATCTGAGCAGTAACACGTCTTCATGTTCGTTAGGGTACTTCAGTTTCAGATGACCGGCTGCCACCAACACTGACTGGACTGCACGCATGCCTACAGTGTACAATAGTGAGTAGGTCGAGTATACAGTACAGTGGGTTGTACCCACCATAGTCAGAATGGAGTTGGCTGGAGAGTTGCTCTCAACACAGTCCATAGGTCATGACAATCTTGACGGCCAGATTACGAGCATCCACAAAACCATAAGAGTAGAGAGAGATCTCTCCAATCATGGCATTGTCTGGCACCATCATGGCCACTGTACGAAACAACACCTACAGAGAGAAATATTGAAATGCATAGAGGCTAAATAGAAAGTACTGATACTTACCTTTAGATTGTCTGGTAGATCAGAGTAGCCAGTTCATGGTAATTGCCGCAGGTTCAGAGTAGTGCCCTCAAATACAAATGTCTTTAGATGAGTTTTCACTGCTCTCAAGATGGACAAAATCTATAGAGTAATTATAGGGATTGTTGAACGGCCATAATAATTATGTTATAGTTATAACACGGGCACAAGGGATGTATGGAATATATTGCACTGAAGCACGAGGGCGTAAGCCCCGAGGGCTGAGTGCAATATATTCCATGCAGCCCGAGTGCCCGTGTTATAACTAGTTTATATCCCGAGGGCATAGCAACATAACACTGTCCTAGTAACACAATATAAACTGCACAAAAAAGACAGAGACAACTCTAGACACAGCTCCATCTCTTCTCTCTGCTAGACGCCAGTATCTGCAGCGTATAAGATTGGCATGACCGACGAATGGCTTGACACAAAATTGTTGGAGTTCCAACGCTGAAATCTGCAAAACAGCCCCACCCCACTTCTGGTGCTGCAAAACAGCCCCGCCCCACTTACTGCTGCAAAGAAACAGCCCCACCCCACTACTCAGTGAATACATGTATTAGCTGCTGGTACATGGTCTACGCTCGGCCTCATAACCAAGCCAATTGCAAGAAAGCTCGCTTCTACACTGCTGCAAAACAGCTCATGCCCCCAGCAAAAAGAGCACAACCACTGCTTTAGATCATCATAGCCCTCCTCCTTATGTCTCCTGTGTGCAGGGACACTACATTAGTCACACCAACTACAACACCAGAGGAGGATCGTCAGGGTCAAAAGGTCTAGTCTTAATCATAAAACTGCTTCTGGGAGACTTTCCACTCAGCTATTGACCCTGACAACCCTCCTCTGCTCCAACCGCATGTGCAAATTCAACAGTCTCCTGTACAGTATAAGTCAACACCAGTTTAACAACTTCCATTCTCAAATTCAAGCGTTATTTTAACAACTTTACACACACAGGCAGAGTCACTTATTCAACACAACTGTTGTATTACTGGCTCTTGTAAATGTACTCACAACTTGAACCACCATCTCTCAATCTCCTCCTCATAATTCTCCAGCAGTCGATGGCACTGCATTGAAACACACACAGCTTTATACATTGCAGGCACTCGTGTATGTACGTATGTCACTATATAACTCCCTAGCAACCAATGAGAGCATGGATACATAGTGACAGAGCTTACACACAGCTTTATACATTGCAGGCACTCGTGTATGTACGTATGTCACTATATAACTCCCTAGCAACCAATGAGGAGCATGGATACATAGTGACAGAGCTTACATCATAATCTGAATGTTCGTCCAGCATCTCGATCAATCGAACCTCACTGCAAGACAACTTTTTGAGAGTGTGAGTGCAATTAGACGGAGGCTACCTGTTAGCGTAGGAGGCGAGTTTCTCCTCCTCCCAATTCGTGTCCCCATCAGCAAAGTTTGACTTGGCTGTGTCGTCCATCCTCTGGGGGGAGGGGCAGCGTATGAATTACCCCATACACCTCAACACATTTTAATAGATGTTCACACTCACTTTGTTGAAGGCTTGGACAAAATCTTTGCATACTTTACATTATGGTTTGACAGCCAGAGAGTAGCTTGCCAGGAGGAGGACAATGAGTACCAATGATCTGTCGAGTGTATTCATACCCTTAAGCTGGCGTAGCTGTGATAGTCACTCAACTCAGTTTAGAATGTGGAAGATGTGAAGATTGGTACGGGTCGTTTCACCCACCTGAATATAATTTTTGTATAGCCTCGATCACAGGCCACACTTCCTATGCATGGGGCCAGGCCAGTGATGATGAAGCAATATGTGTTCAGTCTCTTGACTATAGAATCAATTGCAAGGCCAGGTCTTAGTGATTAATCGTGTGAGCGTTGCTATAGTGTTCATAATAATGATTGCGCATGCTCTTTTCACATACCATCACAATAATTATAAGCAGACACATAAAACAGCATCAATAAAACAAAACGTTAAAGTAATTATTTCAGTTTTGTTCAGTTCTGCAATGAATCTACAAATGTGTGTAGCAGTGTCTCCTCTTTGCTACACTCTCAATGCATGACCCACTCCTGTTTGATTGCCTTCGTACTTTCTCTTTCGAGTAGCATCGCTTTTTCAGCAGTAGTGAGTTCGAGTCTTTCAAGCAGGCCAGGTGTCATCTCAATGTGTTCAGCTACACAGTAGATGTCCTCAATGTGTTCAGCTACACAGTAGATGTCACTGTTGGGGATTTCTTGATCGAGCTGTTGATCAGTCACTCCAGTCTTCCTGCACACATCTTCCATTACAGAGGATGATTGCAATTTACATGAAGTTCAAAATCACTTTAAAGTCCTCCAAAAATCGTAATTGACTATTTATTGAGCAATGTATATAACGCTATGTACTTACTATGATCATACACGTACGCTGTATGTACTTACCAGAGTATTGCTGCTGATCACTCCTTCTCTTAGTCTTTGTACAAGTTACCTCCCGTAAGCAGAGGATCGTTTTCCTAATTATGGGTAAGCAAGTACGTACATGACATTGTAAGTACTTGTAATTGCTGTACAAGTACTTGTATAGTTTACTCATAATTTGAATCTCATATCTGCACAGCAGGTCAGGTTAAACAGCTAGCCACCATACCTATTTGCAAAGCACCATAATGCATATAATTATGTATGACCTGCATAATTATAGCTTCAACAAAAATTATACAACTAGCTTCATAATTCCCAGCTCCTGAACCTATAAACATGCAGGACAAAGTTTATAGGCCTCTGAAGTGTTCTCTTATAAGTATGAACTTCCCCTGTGTTGCTACACCTAGCTTGAGGCATATAATTAAGTTACTACCCACAGGCACTTGACTCAAGAGGTTGGTATAGTAGGTTGGTACGCAATAATTATTGTAAGGAATGAGCAATATAACTTGGTATAGCACGTACACTATATATGCAGACTAGCAACTTGATCTACTCAAGAAGTGAACAAGCAGTACATGTATAGCTATAGCAATCAAGCAACAACTTGGTAGGAAATTTAGGTGGTAGCAAATCCATCATACAAAACCAAGAGTTCATTAGGAAGAGTATGCAACTCCACTTAAAACTGTAGTAGGCGTTTCTTCCAACCTACGTCACAACCACCTAATGAACCTCTTGGCAAAACTAACTTAGGAGCTAGACAATAATTATGTACCACTATAGCGTGTACAGTACTTGCATGTACTATTGACATGCTTGCAGTCAGTGCTCTAACAAGGTCATCAGTTATCATCAAATCTTACTCTACAGTCCACCCTAATCTTATACGTGTACAGTACTTTTCAAGTAGGCATGCACAGACATGTTCGACCCATCAACAAAAACTTGGAAAGACAATCACCCATTAAATGTGGATTCTGAAATAGCACCTTCTATATAAATCTTACAGGACATTCCCTATTATAACTTATGCTAGTACCAGCACAGCACCCACTGAAATATCATTTATATAGGCTCCCTGTACCGTATTGTTGTCATGGTGAGCATATGGCCATGATGATTGCTGGCCCCATTCAGATCGTTACTACGTACATGTACGCGGTGACCCTCAAGCTGTAATGTCCAAGTACTTGCAAATCTGCAGAGGAACAAAAAAAATCATGAATAGGCCTATAGTAGGTTTAGCAAGAAAAATTGAGCACAAGTGATGAAACGAGAACAAAGAGCACCTGAGTGACTTGCAGAGAGCCAGCTTCTTCTTCAGTTCTATGCATTGATTGTCTGATTGCAGATACCAGGATGGAAACATACATTATTCTGTGTACAGCGGCACACCGACAAAATGATTGTGAGCGTATTTCAATATAATTATGAAAAGAAGTGGCAGTACTGAGGAATTGGTGTGCCCACGATGTTATATACAGCCAGGAGCTCCCGTGATCGTAAGTATAGCGCAAAATTAAACTTAGCACGCAGTCTAAGTCGATTTATAGCTATTTTATGTCATGTGCATGCGTACGAAATAGTGTCGCTATGATAAAGCTTGTATTTCATTCCATACAGACGAAGTTTACATGGAAAGATCCAATTGATACCAAGGATCATTCCTTTCGAACCGCCATGCAGTCTTCATAAAGCACTTGAAGGAAGTTCATAGTAAGTTTTGACTTTCATGGCAGATATTATAATGCCATTTCCATTACGCCAACTAATTGCATGGCTGCAAGCGTTGCACTGCTGGCGTATATGCGTAGACAACATTTTGAATTTCCCGCTTGCCATTTTTCTTTCTGCAAAGAGTCACGTGATGGTAGCTATAGCTAGATATAACGACAAATCCAGTTAATTTCAAGACATTGTATGTAAGCAAGCTTAGAGTGGTCAGGCCAACTTATGTCTAGGTATCAAGGCTAACTATTTTAATTACAAAATTGAAATTGACGATCATTACCAGGAAACCTGGCTACATGTATAGAATCTCGAATATATACAATTTTTGTCATTCCATCTTTTACTAATAATGTATTTTCTCCCAGACATTTCTGGATGCTTGTAAAACGGGTAATGTGGGTGTGGTTCTGGAGCTCATAATTTCAACAGTCTCAAGGCTAACTATTTTCATTAATCGATTACAAAATTGACGATCATTACCAAAAAACCTGGCTATATAGAATCTTGAACAGTATTATAACATGTACATACAATTTTTGTCATTGGGTGTTTACTAATAATGTATTTTCTCCCAGGCATTTCTGGATGCTTGTAAGACAGGTAATGTGGGTGTGGTTCTGGAGCTCATAATTTCAACATAATCACGACCATTACCTATGATGTCAGTAACGACTGCATGCAATTGGCATCCATGTAAAGCCGTATTTGCTAAGTTTGTTATGCTTGACAGCCCACTCCTTTAATTGTATGTGGTTAAGGACTGATCAACTTCCGAGCCTTTTTTTATCCGTGATCTTTTTATCTATGATTCTTCAATTTACAGACGCCCTTGTACCCAGCCCCAACATAAAGTTTGTTGAAAATCAACTCCGAAACTTAGACTATGCAATTTGGCTACAATCTACCAAATATCCCACGGACATAGAAGATCAAGGAGGTACGGACTTAGGCACGGCCGCGGGTTCGGGAGGGCAGGGACATAATTATAACAACAGTAGAGCGGCTTCTCGAAACTAACGTAAGTTTATTACAGACATGATCGATTATTCATCGCTATATAACATTTTGTTACTCATGTTAACGATTATTTATCACAATATTTTATTTTCTTGCAGAGGGAGCTACTACGAGTAATACGAGAGGTAGTAAGTTTAGTCCCGTGCATACGTCCACGGCTTTCCACCAACATAAACTATAAACTCTTTAAGAGACTACTCGTATTATAGTGGATCGATGGCAACAAACACCCCGACAACGACTACTACCAATAAGCCACTAGCTATGTGCGATGCTATTACTACTGATAAATCTACGACACACACCATCAAGGATCGGCCCACTCCCCAAAGTACAAGGCAAGATTACCATTTTGAAGCAGAAGAACTAAATCCAAACTCGTCAGGGAGCCCCATACTACAACATTATAAAATTAAACATCAAACAACTAAAAATCAAGCAACAAACACAAACACGAAAATTACGGGAGGGCAGGCAATTACTATCAAAATCTTTTTTTGGGGGAATCTTTTTTTTCCTTCTTTTTGCCTAGGCTTTTGAGGAGACCTCGAAATAATAATAAAGTTCAAACCAGCTACAGTTCAACGACAATGTTCAATCCACAGTAGTCACAAGACATCTCAGGTTTCCAGGACAAAAAGACCAGTTAACACATCTCAGAGATACAAGAGTACAATTAAGACCATGCAGCTATATAACAACGCTCATAAGAGGTTTCCAGGACAACAAAAACAGTTTAATAACACATCTGAGAGGTTACCAGGACAACAAGACCGTTAACACATCTCAGAGGTAGTTTTCAGTACAAGCACTATTATCAAATCATTTTACTTTAATGGCAGACCACACTACTATAACTTAAAATAGTAAAAAATGGGTAGTGACCCCATAATACTATAATTAGAATAATAATGCGCATGGCAATTGAGATGGTAAGATGCTGAGTCAGCTAGTAGATGTTGCCGTGCTCACGAGTTCAAGTTGTCTTCGCTTCAATCATCAGCTAGGGGAGGTGACACAGTATTTGGTGTTGCCGTGCTCACGAGTTCAAGCTGTCTTCGCTTCAATCATCAGCTAGGGGAGGTGACCCAGTATTAGGTGTTGCCGTGCTCACGAGTTCAAGTTGTCTTTGCTTCAATCATCAGCTAGGGGAGGTGACCCAGTATTAGGTGTTGCCGTGCTCACGAGTTCAAGTTGTCTTCGCTTCAATCATCAAGGGAGGTGACCCAGTAGGTGTTGCCGTGCTCACGAGTTCAAGTTGTCTTCGCTTTAATCATCAGGGGAGGTGACCCAGTATTAGGTGTTGCCGTGCTCACGAGTTCAAGTTGTCTTCGCTTCAATCATCAGGCCGGGGAGGTGATTTAATGTTCATTATGTTTATCCAGCGCAATGATCGTCATATCCATATTATGGTGGTGTCAAAGATTTGAGACTTCCCACAGTATTTAGTGACAATCGAGACATCAGGAGATAGCGAAAATTAAGCCCCTCGAAAATTTTGCCCTATACGGTAGGCTTCTGCTGTACATCGGAGAGTGATCGAGGTCCGGTGGTAAGTTGTGTACATGTACTTCCACTAGCATCAAGTTAATAAAATGTCCCAGTATAGCGTTGAGAAGTATTAGTGGCCATAGGTGGGAGGGGTCAGGGCTGCAATGGAGATTTATCCCACGTGCACTGAATGATATAGCGGAGGTCTTACATCTGGAGGAGGCTTTTGCAACATCGTAAGGAGATAGCAATTAAATATAGTTGCAAGGGGAGTGCATGCCATATCAGTTGAAAGTTGGAGCGGCAAATTTGAGATGAATGTTACGGTCCGGTAGTTCTTGGCCTGACATCAATTGAGCGATAGCATCGGAGAATGTCACCCAAGGAGAGTATGAAAGATGAAATGATATTACAAATGTCATAATTATGACGAGTGGGATGAAAGTAATCATGACTGTACAACGAATGCTGTGGTTTGCCTTATATAGCAAGATAAGTAGTTGACGTGAAGGATAGAAATAGCTCTATAGGTATTGCACGCAAATATCTAATTATAAGGATGAACAAATAAAGTGGAAGACAATGTGACATCAGGGATAAAGTCATGACAACACAAAGTGTTAGAGACAAAAATTAACAACGAGCTTGAAATGATGTTGTCTATCACCGAATTACAAACTGATAATGTGGGTGAGTTAACGACAGTTAATGATGTAATGATGTGTAGACCACATTGGAATTAGTATCAAAATAATAATAACAATAATAACAATATTATAGCACATGGCCTGCCTTTTTTTTAGGAAGAAATTGAAGATTCCATTTTATATATATCCACGATCCCAAAAACACCAGTCCAAGAGACAGCTAAATTTAAGCAACCAGTCTAAGCTCGGCAATAAAAAGCATCTATCGTATAACAGAGTACGTTACATCTATTCCAGTGAGTGTAATCAACTTCCCGTCAAACAAAATATTCCGCAATAAAAAGCACGTACCCCATAACCTAATACTTACAAGCACAATCCATACGTAGGAATAGAGAGATCCACCAAAGAAACTGCACAACCTATGTATTCCCTATACCATCGAAGCAATTTATAATTAAACTTAAAATTGGTCCCCTCCTAATTATGAATATTAACAAAAGCCTTCCCTCAAATCAAACAACTCACGAACATCAATTGTCCCTCCCACAAGCACTGCTGTATAATTATGTCCTTTGCGTGTATTCTTAGAGTGTATTATAATATTATAATATAACACCCTGACAGCGATGCTTCCCCGGGGTGTTGAGACAGTAGGTACCATCAGAACAGATGGAGTCATCTTCTCTACACTCATCAATATCTGGTGGGCCAGGGTGAGTCACACTGTGTACTAGTGCAAGCCAGTCTCCTCACCTGTACAAGATCCCTCCACCTCCTCATATCCCAGGGCACACTCCTTACAGCTGTCAGCCCCCGGACCACCACACTCTGTCAGGCATGCCCTATCACACACACTGCGTGGATGCATGTGTGTGTATGTGGGCGGGTATGGGTGTGGATGTGTGTGTGTGGGGGTGGGGAGATGGTGAAAGTACATGTCACTGTGGGTCACATGTAAATTATGACATGCATTCACATTATTATGTTGAGGTTGAGTCATGTGACCACCGCCTTAGGGTGCCGCCCACACGACAAGATATGGTGTGCGTGAGTGATAGTTTGAAATAAAGTATGCATTTGCCGCCATGGCACAGAAAGTTAAGGGTTAGCTAATTTAAGGGGCTCTCCCTACAAGTGCAGAAAATTACCGTTCGATGAGTTAATGCTTAACTACATTTTCTGGCGAGCACATACAGTCAGTCGAGATAGTCCGACCATAGGGAGAATACACGGATAACTGCAAACATGTTATTAGCGGAAATTCTAAGACTTTAACTATGGAAAGTGAACTGTTTATTGAAGTGTGTCTGCTAATTTCATGTGCTTCTATTGAGTTGGGACTTCCCCTGATTATAATGCCTGATTATAAGAGGTGTCTTTATTTCAAGGGTGGTCAGTGTAGCCACACCCCCTCACCCATAATGGCGTGCTGTATCTTCCTCTTCCTCTCTAGGATGCTCCTCTCCTGGTCCTCCACTGACTTGTGATAGAGCTACTCACCACACAGCCTCATCTGACAACACACCTGAAACAAGGGACAACAATTTGTTATAATTATGTTGGAGAACAATAAATACTGTAATAGTGCTGCTCACAAGCATCACTTACAGCTAGACTCTTTAAGCCTGCACTCAGTCTTCTTGCTTTGAATACTTTTCTCTTTTGTTTCTGATCCACGTGGCACCATCAAAAGTCAGAAGTAAGGAGAGGAGGGGGCGGGGCTGGTGTTTAATTCATTTCCCTTTAGCCTAAGAGGGAAACACCAGCCACTAATTAATTGTCTCAAAAGTCAATGACAATGACAATAAGTAGCACCAATATAAATGAAAGCACCGCGGGTGCTGATGCCTCGGTGGAGGTGCCAAAGCTACATAACATAAAAAACTACTAATAGCTAGCTTTTATACACACATTGATTATAATTATCATGATGAATTTTGCTGCATGCGAATAGTGGGTAATGATCGACTATGATTGTTGTTAAAAACGATCGATGCCAAAAGTTCAAGTCTAAAATTAATGGCTGCAAGTCAGCAGAGCCTTGCAGCTCTCTGCTCACTGTTGCAGCTACCAATAGCTAGCGTTCTAGTGCAGAGCTAACTACTAAGTAGAGTAGTAACACTCGGTGAACAAGTTTTGCTACGGACTCTTCTGAAAAGGCTGCAATAGCATTCCAAGTAAGCAAAACTAGGCATAACTCGAGAACGAAGCATTATTTTGCAAATCCACGAATTAAAATCCAAGTAAACATGACTAGAAGCCTATAGAAACTCTTACTTGCACTTGATTCATCCTTGAGAAGCTGTAGCGGTCTACACACACACACAGACACACAGACACACAACCGTATCCTCGCTTGCGCATGCGCACCGAGGCATAATGATGAACAACAGACAAATAATAGCTGTAGATTTTACTATAAATTACAGTGATTGATCAAACTACTGATCTATGCAATCCCTATAATTTTTTGACAGTTTTTTGCTACCAACTCTTGCTAGCAACCTTGTTTTTATGCCTCGGTGCGCATGCGCAAGCGAGGTATTGTGTGTGTGTGTGTGTGTGTGTGTGTGTGTGTGTGTGTAGACTGCTACAGCTGCTCAAGGATGAATATCAAGTGCAAGTAAGAGTTTCTATAGCCTATAGGCTCTTAATCATGTTTATTGGACTTTAATTTGTGGATTTGCAAAATAATGCTTCGTTATGCCTAGTTTGTTACTACTTGGAATGCCATTGCAGCCTTTTCAGAAGAGCACGTAGCAAACTTGTTTACCGAGTGTTGCTACTCTACTTTAAGTCTTAGTAGTTAGCTCTGCACTAGAACGCTAGCAGCTGCAAGAGTGAGAAGAGAGTTGCAAGGCTCTGCTAATGTAGCCTCGATCCCAGCCCCTCTCACATCTTTCTCAATTGAGAGCGGCCTGGAATCGAGGCTACTGCTAATGCAGCCATAATTGTAGACTTGAACTTTTGGCATAGATCGTTTTTAACAACAATCATGGTCGATCATTACCCACTCCCTGAGATTTTGTGCAGCAAAATTAAATTATTTATCATGTGTATAAAAGCAGGGGCGTAGCTACCATTGTTTCCTGGTTGCCCAGAAACCCCCCCAGGAGCTGCTGAGAAAATTGGGCAGGGCTCCCTATAATTGAATCATGCAGCCCTGCCCATCTTTTCACACGTGGCTGCAAATCAATAATCAGAGCACCACCGTGAAGCGTTTCACTTTGGCTTTGTCTCAGCTAGTTAGTCTCAGCTAGCTAGCTACCTCAAACAAAGAAGACCAAGACTTAAGTTCTAGATCTAGTATCAATCCTGAATGCTCCAGTATTCTCAGACTCAGCTCTAAGCACAACTTTATTCAGGAAGTGTACAAGTTTAGAACAATCTCAGCCACATGAAACCTCTCAGGTAAATGACATTTAATTGTTGCTCAGCTAGACTAGCAATACACAATTGGCACCTGCATGCCTATAGTATGTTACGTCTATAGCTAGCTAGCTTCTCACAAACATGTAAAAAAGTCATGAACAATAGTCAATAAGCAGTAGGTGTGCCCCAATCAAGAGGGTGTGGTACCGGAAGTGGGCGTGACCAAAAATTTCGCGGCGCTATCGCGCCGCAGATTTTTCTAAAGAAACCCCTGTCTCAAAAGTCTGGCTACGCCCCTGAAAAGCTATTATATAGTAGCTTTATGTTATGTAGCTTTGACAATCTCCACCGAGGCATCGATCAGCACCTGCGGTGCTTTCATTTTTAATAACTTGTATTTGGGCTTTGTTCAACAAAGAAAGGAGTTGTTTGTTAGACTCGCAAGCCGTCACTGTTGCAAGCAAACAGTGACGGCTTGCGAGTCTAGTTGTTTGTTTCTATTAAAAGTAAGGGAATTCCCCAAACTGCACAGAGGTGGGGCTCATCCATAATTATGCATTCCGTATTTCTTGCGGCTGAGCACCCCTTAATCCCCTGCACCCACACCATCCTTTCTCCTTTCAACTTAACAACAATTTTAGGTCACTGTCACCAGGCAAAAGCAAAGAACTGATCAGCTCTAAATCTATGCAGTCTAAGTCCAGACATTAGCAATGCCAGTGAGTGCATATAATTACAGTACAGGCTACTGCATATAGATCTATTATAATTATTACAATTATATACAAGCTATAAAGTGGATGTGCATATGAGCATGACCTCCTATAAACTAATAGTCTTCTTAAGCTACAGCTCTCCCTCCCCATGTAGGGCAAGCGTCCGATAGCTCAGAGCAAGGTTGTCTTTATCTCACTCCTAGTGGTGGACATGCTCAACACCATCCTGCAAGAGACCATCACACTCTCCAAGGGTGATCGAGTAGCAAGTGCCCGAGCTGCCATCATTGTCTTTGTTCTCTGTATCATTATATTATTTGGCCCGTTAACGATTGGCCATTATGTCTATCTCTGCATAGCAAGAAAAAATCCAGTCAGTTTTATTACATCTCTCCTTGAAATTATGGGAGTGCTTTTCTTTTTCTATGGCAACAATATCACAAGTATTATCAACAACTGGAGAATTGAGTTAGGTTGTGACTCTCAATGCGTCCTTGATAATCAAATAGCAGCTGCTTTCTCTTTGGGAATGTCTCTAATCATTTTTCAGATAGTTCCGTCAGTTCTGAAAAAGCTGTTAAAGTTGCTGAAGAGAAAACAACAACATGTGAAGAAAACGAGATCGCCTGATTGGTACACTGCGCTTGATTTGATCACGATGTTTATCAAGATCAACACCATCTACTCGGCTATTGTTGGGATGACACAATCCACTGATTTCTGTAGCAGCACTGAAGTTGCTGCAAGTTCAGTTTTCCTGTCCATTTGTGTTCTACTGGGATTTGCTAGCGAGTTAATCGATTATTTCTATGCTTTGGACACGAATTTAAAGAGCAACAAAGAATACATCGACAAGTCATTCAATCAATTGGTAACTATCGGCATGATTCTTATTGTCACTATTTGCCTTCCCTTTTATTTACTGGCCGATAATTTCCAGCCTCTCGATTGTGCGTTCAGTTGTGACACTATTGTTGCTAATGCGACCATCAGCACAACCACATGCAACCAGACGACCAACAGTGGAGTTAGACTGGGGTTTACCCTAACCACGCTTATTATCGTCCTCATCTTCTCCGGTGTTTATTTCTATCATGTTCGATTAGCTGAAATAAATCGAAAGAAGCTGAAGAGTAACATTGTTATAATTACTGGGAAAGAAACAGTGGTGTAGAATTTTTAAATTTACCATTATAATTATCAAGTTGTATTGTCATAATTATATGCTTTTTCTCAGAATTAACTATAATCAGGAGTAGCTATACATAAAGCTAATTAAAATTAATGATTCAATAATTATGTATAGGTTTGCAGTGGGAGTGATATAGGTCTGAAGTGGTGTGGTCCATAATTATTGTGCCCATTATAATTATAGTCACTCCTAAAAGGGGTGGGGCTGGTCTTGCAGGTATACCTGCAAGACCAGCCCGCTGTTATAGGAATGCTATGAACTTTACTTCCAACTTTAAATTATTAGGTATTGAAGAGTCTCACACTAGGCCCTGATAACATTATTTTTACCCATTATTAACCCTATTCTCGAAAAATGTGCCTATTATATTAAAAATCCAAAAATGAATGCGACAAAAATAATAATTATAGACTAAATTAACATAAACACAGCACACATGCAAAGCTAACTGACACATGTACACGACATTATTAATATAATCATGATTCTCATAATATTGGTGATAATCCTTCAAGCCATGAAATGTCGTTATGCAAAACTTAATGTAATGATCTTTACCATTGATGCTTTAGACACTATTATGCTAAAAATTATTCCGAGCATAATTTATCAGGGCCTACATTACACACTGTGCATATGGCAAATGACACTATCATTAGTAACATACAAATCTTGAGTATAAGCAATAAAAATAATGAGCTATGCTAATAATAATAATTTTTTTCTGATGTGTTCCGAGCTTTCACCTTTGACCCTAAGCGAGTCCCCGTCTAACTTGCCATGGTGACTATGGGATGGACTTTGACCTGGGCTTGATACTGATTTGATCTCTGTCGGGTAGTCATAGCGACTATAGTCTGGAAACTCGGTAATAGTTTTAGAGAACTTGACTTTCGAAGCCGATCTCCTAGCGTCTCTACAGTGTGTGGGCGTGTGTGTGGGTGGGGGGTAATTTATAAAGAACAGAAATAATGCTGCAACTAAAGTGACTGCTATAGTGTACACACACGATTGGTAATACACAGTGACACTAGCAAGAGCAAGTGTATGCAATGGCCGAGTGGTCTCCCAGTAAAGTGTAGGGATAACTCACTCTGTGTGTCTCTGGCTCCTGGAGGACCTCTCACTCTTGCTATCAGCCTGGGCAGAGAAATCAAACAATGTAGGTGGCTACTAAATAAGTGTATGCTGTTTGTTACATCGAAACCTGTCTATACCCTACAACTAGCCTCTATAATACAGCCAGGTTAATGGGCTCCATAGCATGTGTTTGGACTTGTGTTAGCAGGCCACCCTCTATAATACAGCCAGGTTAATGGGCCCCTAAGTCTCCGGAGAGCATGTGTCCCTCTATAATACAGCCGGGCCCCAAATCTCTGCCCGGTGCATGGCCACTACCAAACAGGTATGATACAGTATTGCACAAAAGCTACACACATGTACAGTGTCTCTCACCTCATCTGACTTGCTGCAGAGGTGCTGTATGATAGGAGTGAGGGGGGAGAAGGTTCGGGTCATACCACCACCACGTTGACGAGCCTCTCCATTAGCATTCATATGCTGAGCTACTGACGTCATCTGCTTCCTGTGTGTGTGTGGGGGGGTGTGTGGTGGGAGGGTGTGTGTGTGTGTGTGTGTGTGTGATGGGAGGGTGTGTGCGTGTGTGTGGTGGGAGGGTGTGTGTGTGGGGGGGAGGGTGTGCGTGTGAGTATGTGTGTGTGGGGGGGTGGTGCAGTCATAGTGTGTGTATATTATTACATGACATGGTATCGTGCTAAATCTGTCATCACCCAAATATCTGGTACCATTTGAAAGGTCTTTTTCTAAGCTTTCGGGAAATCATAAAATTGAATCCACGGAATTCAAGTTATGGCGACTGAACGAGTCCACTAACCAATTGATTAAACGGGGGACATGTACATGTAGTACATACCTGCACATTAATTTATACTATTCACTCACTCTAACACTTCTTGGTGGGTGGCTGTTCGATAGTCAATGGTATTATGGTCCTCCCTTTATCTGCTGCTTCATGACCTCTGTCCTTTGACCTTCGCGACCTCTTCTTAGCAGCATGATCCGGGGGTACGATTGGAGGATCGTTTAGGGGTAGTGGGTGGTTCAGGGGGCGCCTTCCGCACAGGTACTTCACCCCTGCTGGGGGGAGGGGGTTGATAATTAGCACAAAAATAATAAGAAGCACTAACAAGCTGCTACTTGTAGCTACGTACATGTAGCTAGCTGCTGGTAATAATTGTTTTTGGCTGCCACGTGCAGAAATGCTAGAGTCAAAGTTCACTGAGGCTACTATTTGAGACTGAACTACGAATATTTTACCCCCCGAAAATTACCGGCTATACGGTAGACACTAGCAGTAGCAATTCTCCCAGTGACACACTCTCATACAGACTTGCACACACACCACCATACACACACACTACACAATCCCTAATTAAAGGGCCTCCACTTACATAGCGAGCTGCTCGGCCATGTGTGTCAGCTATCCGGAGAGTGCCCAACAAGTCTCGTACATCATGAGATAGAGGACACAGATATTCTGACCCATAACATCGGCCCAATCCACCGGCCTCTGGTTCTCCCTGTCCGTGTGGACCATGCTGTAGCCAAAGTCCATGAGCAGCTGTGTGTGTGTGTGTGTGTGGGTGGTGTGTGTGTGTGTGTGTGTGGGTGGTGGTGTGTGTGTGTGTGTGTGTATGTGTGGGTGGTGTGTGTGTGTGGGTGGTGTGTGTGTGTGGGTGGTGTGTGTGTGTGTGTGTGTGGGGAGTGATACAGAAACTAAATAACCAAAAATATGATAATCAGTTATCGTTGCTACAGTAGCTATGCAATCGAAACTTATGTTATGGAGCCACTGGAGGTGACTATAAATATACTAGCTTATGTTTTATTATCCCTGGGCTTACGTTATTGGTCTCACTTGTTAAGTTGGATTTGGCCGAATATAGTCAGCTACAGAATGCACTTTTATTGTGTGTAACTACTCTAACCAGGCTAAGCTTAAGTATGTCAGTCTAAATTAGCGACTAAATGTTAGTGTCAAACAGACAACCAGTAACTGCCTATTAGTAAGTGTGCCCTGTACCTGTATAGCAAGCATGTCGGGTGTGTCATCTGGTATCTGCAGTGCGGAGGAGGGCAGTCCACTCTCCACTAGGAACTGTATGTGGGCAGGCGGCCATGGAGGGCAGTCTTGTGGGCCAGACTGAAGTGGTGCTCGTTACTAGAATAGTGAAATCCTCGAGCTCTTTGAGAGGACAGGCATCCAGTTTAGCCCTCATACCTGCAGTGGGAAAACAAGAGTCTCAATTAAAGTGGATTAATCAATACATGTATAGGTACAGTGTAGGCAGGCCTTCATACTTGTGTACTAAGCAAAGCAATTAGTGAAGGAGCTTGTACATTAAAGAGCCCTAACAGATAGTTAACGCATGGAAACAGTACAGTACATGCACAGACTATAATTATGTAATACAATGTTTCTGATACCAATTAACAATATCCAACAATATCCTTCAGCTCATGAGGACAGTGAACGTTGCATCAACTAAACAGGAAAGCTGGAGCCTCCAAAATGCACGATTTACATATTGATTATTTAGCCTACTTGAATAAACAGTATTGAACATGTCACTAGAGAATTAGCTGCTTCCTCTGAATGTGAGGTGACTTGTGTTGAGTTATTACTCACCCTGACAGCCCGGGGTGTTGAGACAGTAGGTACCATTAGAACAGATGGAGTCATCTTCTCTACACTCATCAATATCTGGTGGGCCAGGGTGAGTCACACTGTGTACTAGTACAAGCCAGTCTCCTCACCTGTACAAGATCCCTCCACCTCCTCATATCCCAGGGCACACTCCTTACAGCTGTCAGCCCCCGGACCACCACACTCTTTCAGGCATGCCTTATCACACACTGCATGGATGCAGGTGTGTGTGGGGGTGTGTGCGTAGGGGGGGGGGGGGGCTGTGAAAGTAAATAGTTAATCAGTGCAGCTTGGCCGGAATAGCCACGTGGCTATTTTTCAGACAATATAGCCATGGCTAAAAAGCGGTCTCTACCTCGAATATAATGACTAATTTTGCAGTTCTGTCTCCAATGAACAATTAATTTATGCTCTCTATCTGCTAGACCTCACCTAAAATGTAATATTCAGCCGTATAAAATGACATCAAAAACCTAGTTTGGGCAGCCAGCATTGGCCAGTATACAGTGGCTGCATTTCAGAGTAGCAATCCGTGCCAGACCAAATTAATGGCCGGTATGTTGAGGTGGCCTTTAGAGAGCCAGAATAGAGAGAGTCTACTATAATTATGTTGATTACCTTCGTGAATTGTGAGTTTAGTGCTCGGGTCATGTGACCACCACCTTAGGATCCCGCCCACACATACTCATCATCCTTGTAAGTCTGGGCCGCAAGATCTGGTGTGTGTGTGTGTGTGGGTGGAGAGTGATGTAAGAGGAAATAAAGAATGCCATGGCACAGAAAGTTAAGGGTTAGCTAATTTAAGGGGCAAATGCACAAAATTACCGTGTTCGATACCGTGTTCGATAGCTAAACTAAAACTAGAGCACTAAAGTGCAAACCCTCGGCTGGTGACATGATAATAGAGTGATAATGCAGTGCATGTAGCATGTATGACTAGCAAGAGCAACTCAAAAGCAATAAAACTAAACCAGACTGGAGGCATGCTGAAACATTAGACATGCACTGCGGACAGGGATCACAGCAAAGAAGCCTGGAGTCTTAGACTTAGAGAAGTATGGCTCAGGCCAGGCTGGAGTATAGGATCCAGACAGCCAACAACCAGTCACAATTTTAGCTTTCTACTATAATTATATCTGGTAAGGATCACTTCAGCTGCAACTACGTAATCAAGGCCATGTGTAGCTAGCTAGCTGCCAACGTGCAAGTTCAAGCTTCTTAGCTTTTGCTCGACAATGAAGCTTTAACATCAAAATCTGCCACTATTTAAACCAAGATATTGTTCTGTGAAGGCTATCTGTGCTGTAAACGCAGTGCTGTGGCACCCAGGTGAGTAGATATACCTGTGACAAACAAACAAACAAACAGACCAACAGACTACTATACCCGTGGCCGCCCACGCGCCTCGGGTAACAATACATTATCTGGTGAGCAATATACAGTCATGGTGTTTCAGTACTCACACTGGTTGTAGCTACTAGGAAGGGGTAGTAGAACACACCCTCTCATTCCTGGTGGTCACACTTGATGGTCTTCCTGATGGAGACTGCTTCTCCCCTGAGCTCAGTGGAGATAGTCTGACCATCTGCACACACTGCATGGGGAGAATACACGGATAACTGCAAACACGCTATAGTGGAAATTATAATAATAAGGACACTTTAACTAATGGAAAGTGAACTGTTTATTGTAGTGTGTCTGCTAATTTCATGTGCTTCTATTGAGTTGGGACTTCCCCTGATTATAATGCCTGATTATAAGAGGTGTCTTTATTTCAAGGGTGGTCAGTGTAGCCACACCCCCTCACCCGTAATGGCGTGCTGTATCTTCCTCTTCCTCTCTAGGATGCTCCTCTCCTGGTCCTCCACTGACTTGTGATAGAGCTACTCACCACACAGCCTCATCTGACAACACACCTGAAACAGGGGACAACAATTTGTTATAATTATGTTGGAGAACAATAAATACTGTATAATAGTGCTGCTCACAAGCATCACTTACAGGAAGATAGAGCCTGCACTCAGTATCCTAGCTGTCTCTTGCTTTACTCTTCTCTTTCTTCAGTGATCCACCACGTGGCATGCGAAGTAGTGGGAGGGGGAGGGGCTGGTGTTTTATTCATTTCCCTTGAAGATAGCTTGATCCACTGGCCATGGTAGTTGTATACTAAGCTATAGCTAGAAAAAAATATTCTCACACTCAACATTTTTTGTCTCTATCTCAAAATTACTTCTTTCAGGACACAATGAGCACCAATAATCCTACGAAATCAAACGATCTGTACAAACACTGGGATCAACTAATGCAGCAAGAAAATATTGATTCAATAAAACCGTATTTTTATCTCGAGCTCTCTACCTAAAAGGGGCTGGGAATGTTTATTGTTCAAATAGATCTTCTCCTGTTGCACACCACATCACACATCATTGGTTTCCTGCATGTGAAATAATTGCATGATGAAATTTAATTATAGGCCTATTGGTTCACTTACGTAGCTGCTGTCTGACACATTTTAAAGGCCAATTCTTCCTTTCCCATTCTCAACAGTATCTCCACCAGAGCTCTGTAAGTAGCGGCCCCTGGATTATGCTGTCTCCACAGTCTCAAGGCCTTGTCCATCGCTACTTGTGTGCCATTAGCAAGTTGAGCAATTCTGACATCACTTTGCTCTGCAGGACTCAGTCCCAGTTGTACAGCATAGGTGTCCACATTGTCAAAGTGAGCTGCCAGAATGATCATGTCAGTCTCTTTAATTTCAGTGTCAAGTTGAGAGTCTGTCACTTTTGCATGCTCCTTCAATTCCTCAATGGTCACAGTCCTCGGTCCACCAGCTCCTAGGAGAAGGAAAGGGGTGTGGTTAATGGGCGGAATCTCTGAGAGTGAACAGAACTGTTTGTCAATGACAGAGACATGAAATTCCTAGCTCTCTTAAAAGCAGAACACATTAAATTTCTATATAGTTCCTATAAGAACATAATTAATTACCCCAAATTCAATTATTTTATGCATGCATGGTTAACTGTAATCACGTACTGATCCACACATACCTGAGTGACTGGTGTGTGGATATGAAGTGAGTCCTTCAGTGACATCAGATGGTACAGCATCTGTCATTGCTGCATGTATTAATAATAACTGCTATAATTAATGCAGTGTAATATAATGTGTTCTGCTTTTAAGAATTTCATGAATACGTAGATGTATATGGATTACTGACAAAGATGACTCACCTGTTGTATGTTGGTCTGTTCTGTGTGTAGACTGCAGGGCTGTAGTACAAGTAGCCTCGTCACTAGCTGTGGGGTGGTGCTCTACTGGTGATGCTTGAGAAAAGCTCTGTTCATTGATGAGAGTGTCTGGATCAGTGACATCACTAGGAGTGTCCACTGTATCAACAACCTCATAAACAATTCTGTTGTATTCCGCTGGTTCGTTAGCGGTTGACCATGAAAGGATGCTGTCGAAAACAGCTGAAGATATCTATAATGGATAAGATCACAGTAAAAAGTTAAAAATAATGATGTATTAATTGCTACACTCACCGTTTGAGCCTCATCAATCATCTTCGACAGTAGCGTATCCCAAAGAGAATGGAAAGTACGATTCATCTAGGAAATTATGAGTGTAGTTTTTATGCATGAATCAAGAACTCACCTCTTCATTTAGTGGAGGTAAACATGTTCTCTCCCACTCATTCAGCACTGCAGAATTCCTTGATTCTCGTATGATCTGTGTATTAAGATAAATGCAATATAATCATGAACTATAGAGTGAGTACCTTCAACTGTTCATTGCACATGAGTATCAACTCCTCGCTCACAGGATTACCATAGAGTCCAACACCGTCCTCCAGGTAACTGAACCCCTCCAGACTAGGGAACAGCTCTGGTAGACACTCAGTGAGAGCTATCACTCCCTCATCATCAATGGAATTGTGGTTGAGATCCAACCTTTTTAAATTCTTACATATCACATTAGCGAACTTGAGATGGTGGATAAGCATTATGATGTCGGCAGAGGTGAGAGAATAACGCCACCAGTAAAGTTGTTCCAGATATGGAAATGCTTGAAGAAACTTTGCCAGTAAGAGAGTTCCAGCAGTTCCACTGAAATTGGAACCAGACAAGTCCATCACAGTTAAACTGTTAGGGTTGATATTCAGCATCTCACAGGTGACTGTGTATTGAGACTCAGAGTGAAATGAAGTGGTGAGATGGGTATCTGATAAACCAATCTCAGTCAATCCTAACGGAATGTTCTCCACAACTGAACATAATCCAGGTAAACCAAGATTATTATCAGAGAGGAGTAATTTTACCAGATCAGGACAGTGAGGGGCAATCGACTGTAAGAGGGTGGTCAGTAGAGCTCCATTGACGTCAGCATCATCAGTGAGGGTTTTGGCTAGCTTCAGTGCCTTCAGGTTGATAAGAGCACCAGACAGTACAGCTGTCTCTAATGACTGTATGCCAGACACTCCAAGAGGATTGTGGGATAAGTTCAGTGTTGTAAGGCTCATACAAGATGTGTGCATGAATGATGACATGATGTCAGTGAAGTTGTTATGCTCCAACCACCAGAGTGAATGTAAAGCTGTAAAAGCAGCTGAGGCTCTCTTGAATAGATCAGCAACACCTTTGTCAGACAACTTAGTCTGCTGGAGGAGTAATTGTCGTACTTGCAGTTTACCATTCGCATTGGAAAGTATGTCAGTTAGTTCTTTCAACAGTTTATCATCGATTGCACGATTGGATATTCTGATAACCATATCGTCACAATTTACAGCATGACGAATAACATAGAACCCAGCTACACAGTCAAAAGTGGTGCTGAAATTATCGTCTAATAAATTTGCTCCATACAAATTACAAACTTTTGTGCAGAATCCAGAGTCAGAAGCTTCGAAAGCAGCATGACATAATAAAACCAACTTTTTAAGCTTTCCAGCAAACACAAATTGATCCGTCAAACCATGATCCAAACTGATCACCTTATCGCTATGACTACCATTGTACTTACTAGCAATACCAAACATAAATCTCCACACCATGTCAAACCGGCCACTGTCAGCATTAGTCTCAACAATCTTCAGTTTCTCCTCATTCGGTAGAGTAGCAAGATGGAGGGCAGCCAAGAACTCCTGGATGGTCAGGTGAGCAAAGTGAAAAGACAGGCCATGACCAACAGGTAGAAGTGATCGTGCAGACTGCAACAGACCAAAGCACAGCAACTTGTCACCAACTTCGGGTAAGCGAAAGGACAAATCATCTTCTGAGAAAACCAGCTGATCTAATAATAAGCACTCGTAGGCAAACTCACACATCAACCAAAATGTGTTTTGTAGATCATTCGGAATCTTGTCAAAGCTATTGCAGCTAATAGGACAATCAGGGAACTTCTTTTTGACATTATGAAGGATAATGTTAAGAATAATTTGAGTGTACAGCTCAGTTAGCGTACGAGGAAGCTCTTGGTCTAAAGTGTGCCACAAGTTACAAACAATGGCACAATTGAGGGGCACAGAACACACACTCTGAATGACTGGGTTGTTCTCAAGCTGCTTGATGAGAGAAGAAGCTTTCTCTGGAAATTGCTCAAACTCTGATTCTATGTATTGCTTGATATTCTCCTCATTGAAACCAACTACCTCAACCAAACGGTTTACAGAGGGAAGGTCATGAAGAGGAGCTGAAGCAGAAGGTCGTGAGGTGAGGAGAACAGAAGCAAAAGGAAGAACATCACCAAAGAGAAGGTCATATAGAAATGAGGTTTCTAATTGATTGTCTTCACTAAGCTCGTCCCAGCCATCAGCTATGATGAGGACACTTTTTCCTTCTCTTTCTTCCAACTCTTCTACAACAGATTGGCGAATCCTCTCATTGGCATGAAGAAGTTTGAACAGCTCAGCGAGACTTGTGGCAGAGGACACTCGATTCTCTCTCAGTGGAAGCAACAGAACACAGTTGAATTGTGTCAGGATCTTGCCCTCTGCCCACCCTTCAGCAAGCATGGTACACAGTGTGGTTTTACCAATCCCAGCATTGCCTTCAACGATGAGCTTCTTGACTGGTTTCTTGCTTTCTTCGACTTTGAATAGGTTGCCATGGAGAATTGGAGTACGCTTGACCTTATCATCAGGTGCACCATGTTGTGGTAAGCCGGCTCTAAATCCTTCTTCTTTTTCAGCCTCCACTAACTGCAAGTTGATGAGCCTGTCTCCTCTAACTGGTGGCCATTGCTTTTGACGATTCAAGAGTCTTTCTATGTATTTCTGGCGAATGCTAGTAATGAATTTGTGCATGTTCTGATCAATTTTTAGGAATTGTTTACAGCAAATACGAAATATTTGTATAGATTGGTTATTACTAATTTCAAGAGCGTAGTCGGAAGTGACCTGAGATGATGTAATAAAAGCAGCAACAACCTAGCAGAGGATAGAGAATTGAGATTTGATTACCGTACTTTATCTGACACAGTGTAGGATATGCCCCACCTACGAGGAGGATATACGGGGTGCATAATTATCCTCCTCGTATATGTGTAGTATATATCTGCATGACTTAATTATACATCTATATAGCTGCATGTTCCAATAAGAGGTGACGTATCAGTGTGGTAGGATTCGAATATTTCAGCGAACACTCTGGTGCTTTAAACATATTCAGACATGAAAAGTTATAAGATACATTCCAAGCAACATAGCCAACAAGAGTGCTGTAGTTGTTAGTGTACTATTCAGTCACACACTGTTCTATTAAACTTAGCTATCTTGCATTGCATATAGCTGCTTTCCCAGCCTCGTTGTCTCTATAACAATGGTAGCTAGGACACCAACTATATAGGCCTGGTATTGATTGTATCTGGACGTGCATGCATGGTTATAGGAACCAAAAAACAAAAGCAGAGAGATTTTGCAAAAACAACACACCGGCAGTGTTAGTCCATAGATACTATAGATTACATGGATATGAAACGACCGTAGTTTACAGTTAGTATGAAGACATTTTCTGGGACACTCACTGCCATGCTGTCAATGAGTTAGACAGAGTTGAAAAAAGAGCTATAGCTGTATGAAAAGAGCTGCAAATTCAACTAAAACACGACTGACTCTGCAACTAACTATCTGAAGTAAGTTTTGTCCGTGATTAGCTCGCTTAATCATGATGTTTTACTGTAATGGTGTGTTTCAACCTTTGTGACTCGAAATCTTAGCTTATAAGCGGATTGCTGTGTTTGTTTTACATCAAGCAGTTAGCTAATATATATTGTTGTGTCTTCCATTATTATGGTTTGGTTTTGTATCTGCCGTAACTTTCTGTCACAATAGGTGCTGTCAAGTAGGTCTCTTTGTGTCACTTAATTTATATGACCATCAACCTTCAATGCCTACAATTGTTTTTATCAGGTAGTTTAAAGGCATCTTCATGCCTTGCAGAAGGTTTTAGTATTGCAGTTGTCTCATTGTGGCTAGAAATCATGCAGTACTAGATGTTTTTCACCTTCAATGAACATTTGTGGTTGATTTATAATGATTATGAACTAAAGTAGATTATTCTTTCGTAATGTTACAATGTCATACTGTTGACTTCATTTATGTTTCCTTTTACAGCAGACTCTCGCCTCACAAGAAAAAAGAAGTTGGCGAGATTAAGAAAGAAGGAAAACCATTCATTGACCGGCAAAAGAACGACATGAGAAAGTGATGTCCACTGTCCATGTCGTTTGAGTTCAAAGCCTCTACTCCATATCAACAATTACGACAGCCAAGCATACTCGTCATTCATTCATGTATAATAATTGTAGTAGAATCTCTGAGATCTACAGTGGCGTAGCCAGGATTTTGGGAAGGGTAGGGCTCAAATCCATTGAGCAGGGCCAGAGCAGGCGCTAAATAGCTTGGAATTTTACCTAAAAAAAAGGTCATCATTATTTTTTTCATCAGCAGTAAGCATGCGCAGTAGATGGCCCTGCCCACATTTCCATTGAATGACATCATTCTAGTAACTACGCATGCAGTACAGTGCAGAAAAGATTGACAGATAAGGTGATTCAAGCTTGTTTGGAGTTGATGAAACACAAAAGGGGGGGCTCTAGCCCCGTCAGCCCCCCTCTGCCTACGCCACTGATCTATATACATGTAAAATGCATCCTTGTCATGACTCAAGGCTATCTTAGAGCCTCCATCATCATTATTCTCATTCATAAATTCGTCAAAACTCTCTCAAATAACGCTCTCAGTGCTGGAACAACTAGTGACTCTCTTTGAGTAGCCATTGGAATAATCGTATAATTATATACTATACTGTAAACTTCCGCTACATCCGATGCAATGAGTGGGACAGCCAAAACACCGGAAACTACCGTCGTTTCATATCCATGTAATTTATAGTATCTATATGGTTAGTCCTACTAGCTTGTACAAGGGGCAGTACTTGAGAGCATATACGAAGCTAAATTATTAATACGGGGAAATAATTATGACAGGAAACAAAAATTAATGTGAAGAATCTCTGCATTTGTTTCCGGTTCCTGTCACGCCCAGATATACAATCAATGTCAGGCCATATTTTTCAACTTTTTTCTATAACGGCTTGGGATCGAGGCTATACTTGCATGCAGCTGCATGCTTGTTCTAATTATTCCGGACATCTCACGTGCGCTACATCCATGTATAAAGCAATTATACCGGGTTTTTGTACAGTATATCGTACAGCGGCCGGGTTAATTTCGTATATTATTTTGTATGGAAGAGCATCATAATTATACAAACATTAAAACTACAACTGCATGCAATAGGTCCTGAGCTGTACGAATAATATTTAAATGGTTATTCATACGAACATTTGCACCAACAAAAATTACTCACTATACGATACTATAAAGTTATACCTCTATGGTTTAGATCACAGGTATCACATTGTCTCTCTACTGAGCAAGGTTAATGACAGCAAGGACACATTCTGTACACAAGACTTGACATTTATATACATGCCTATAGTCTCGTGGACCCAGACCCAGAAAGAGGGATGCAACATCTGCGGCTTGCAAGACTAATACATGCCGGTATAAAAACATACGCTATAAATTTATAAATTATAGACTATAGCTAAAGAGGTATCATGGACATGCATATAATTTATAATCACTTCAAGTTCTAATTCTCTGTCTAATTTACTGGCTTACCAACTGGTCTCAGTGGCTCAGAATAAATTTTTCAGGGCTTGTTGTTTATGTAAGGGAATTCCCCAACCTGGATAGGTGCTCATCTGACAAATATTTGTAGAGTCTATACCATTATACTTCATTTACTCTTTTTAATTCAGGACAGTAATACAATTAATTGTGACATGAAACACAGTAAAGGGGTAGAAACAAATAAAGTGTGGAAATTATGTTCAGTAAAAACGAGTTCAGCTAAAAATGAAGATAATGTGTAGCAGCTGTACAGACTCTGACCAACTTCTTTGAGGAGGGCAGCTGGGTACTTTGTGAAGTGCACTGTTGGCAGAATATCATCCTGTGTGTGTGTGTGGGGGGGGCGCAGTCATAGTGTGTGTGTGTGAGGGGGTGCAGTCAAAGTGTGTGTGTGTGGGGGGGGCAGTCATAGTGTGTGTGTGTGGGGGGGGGGGTGCAGTCAAAGTGTGTGTGGGGGGGGGTGAAGTCAGAGTGTGTGTGTGTGTGTGTGTGGGGGGGCAGTCATAGTGTGTGTGTGTGTGTGTGTGTGTGTGTGTGTGTGTGAATGCAGTCAAAGTGTGTGTGGGGGGGGGGGTGCAGTCATAGTGTGTGTGTGTGTGTGTGCGTGCGTGTGTGTGTGTGTGTGTTGTGTGGGGGGGGGTGCAGTCATAGTGTGTGTGTGTGTGTGGGGGGGGGGGGAGTGCAGTCATAGTGTGTGTATAGGTACACTAGTTATAATTCAAGCACGGACATGTTACAGTAGTTGAACATCTTTCAGCAGCCATAACTTTAGTACCGTGACCCCATTTTCAAAAATTTGATGATTTTCGAAAGCTTAGAAAGAGACCTTTCAAATGATGTATTTCAATCCAATATTTAGATGTGGCCATAATTCAACTTTGAACCATGGGCTATTATTACATGGTATCGTGCCAAAATTGTCATCCCCCAAATATCTGGTACCATTTTAAAGGTCTTTTTCTTAAGCTTTCGGAAAATCATAAAATTGGATCCACGGAATTCAAGTTATGGCGACTGAACGAGTCCACTAACCAATTGATTAAACGGGGGACATGTACATGTAGTACATACCTGCACATTAATTTATACTATTCACTCACTCTAACACTTCTTGGGGGGTGGCTGTTTGATAGTCAATGGTATTATGGTCCTCCCCTTTATCTGCCGCCTCATGACCTCTGTCCTTTGACCCTCGCGACCTCTTCTTAGCAGCAAGATCTGGGGGTACAGGGGGACGATTGGAGGATCGTTAGGGGTAGTGGGTGGTTCAGGGGGCGCCTTCCGCACAGGTACTTGACCCCTGCTGGGGGGAGGGGGTTGATAATTAGCACAAGAATAATAAGAAGCACTAACAAGCTACGTACATGTAGCTAGCTGCTAGTAATAATTGTTTTTGGCTGCCACGTGCAGAAATGCTAGAGTCAATTGCGTCGTAACAAGAGTACAGTAGAGTACAGTATGCTTGGCATAATAATTAAAAGTCATAACTTGAGTTGGTGAAATCCATTTAATAAAACATGCGCTCTCTTTATGTCCTACATGTATCAGGTGTAATAAATCTACCACCTTTTTATCTGGTGGAAGGGACCTGGGCTCTAGCCTTGGTGAAATTACCCATTTGGGTACAAAACTATCTCTGAGACAATCATCTCATGTTATATTTCTTAGAGCTACAAAACTAATAACGAGGCTGTACCTGAATGAGATGTAGTCCTGGGTGGTTGAGGAAGGCGACGACTCTCTTACTGTCCTCCTTGGACACGCTACTTGATAATCTGGACCTATAGAGGAGGATACAGGCACTGAGGCATAAATATAGAACCTTTTTGCAGTGCCTTACTGGGAAACCTATAGAACTACATTACATTAGCACAAATCATTAATTATTTTAATAGTACAATAATAGTATACAGTACGTACACTTGCAACAGAGATTTGCCGAGTAAAACCACAATTACATTGTTAGCTATGAATATCACATTATCTATATATAATTTCTGCCATTTCTACAAAAAAAGACAGAACCTAGTCTACCAAAAAGGGTAATTTGACGCCCCAACTTATATGTACGTACTTGAGAAGGAGTACGATGACTTCAAAATTTAGGGAAATTATTGTAAAGAAAGTCACCAAGAGGGAATCGAACCCATGCCTTATCTATCATCTAATCTACTAAGCCACCACCCTAACCACTAAGCCACACCTATTCTGTCCCTAGTTATTACACCTCTTAGTCATCACATGTTGTGCTCCTCAACACAGGAAATGGGTGTAGTCTGAAACCACCTCCAGCCCGTCATGTGACTTGAGAATTCTCTTTACCCAGTGATGCTTTTTTATTGAAACTCTTATGTACCTCATTCTCCCCTCCCCCGGCCCCACCAGCGCCGGCTAGCAGGGGTCAAAGTGCACCACACACTCACACCTGCACAACAGAAACAAAAGAACAATAGTAAATCGATCAGCTCTGAAACTAGAGCTCAGATGGTGTGCTCAAAACACAAATTTGGAACAGGCTATAACATGGCATAACAGGCCACACAATTCTTCTGAAATGGACTCTTCGCTTTCAAAAAATAAGGTTATCGAACTCTTCAAACAACTCCACCACAGTGTTCATCTTAACATCCTTCATTATGCCTCGGTGCGCATGCGCAAGCGAGGTATACGGTAGTGTGTTTGTGTGTCTCTGTGTGTGTAGACTGCTACAGCTGCTCAAGGATGAATCAAGTGCAAGTAAGAGTTTCTATAGGCTTCTAGTCATGTTTCCTTGGATTTTAATTCGTGGATTTGCAAAATAATGCTTCGTTCTCGAGTTATGCCTAGTTTTGCATACTTGGAATGCCATTGCAGCCTTTTCAGAAGCACGTAGCCAAACTTGTTTACCGAGTGTTACTACTCACTTAGTAGTTAGCTCTGCACTAGAACGCTAGCTATTGGTAGCTGCAAGAGCGAGGAAGAGAGCTAAGGCTCTGCTGATGGCAGCCGTTATAATTTTACACTTGAACATTTGGCATTGATCGTTTTTAACAACAATCATGGTCGATCATTACCCACTCTTTGAGTTTGCATGCAGTATTGCAAAAATGTTCATCAGCTATTAGTAGCTTTTATGTTATGTAGCTTTGGCATCTCCACCGAGGCATCAGCACCTGCAGTGCTTTCATTATGCCTCGGTGCGCATGCGCAAGCGAGGTATACGGTAGTGTGTTTGTGTGTCTGTGTGTGTGTGTAGACCGCTACAGCTGCTCAAGGATGAATCAAGTGCAAGTAAGAGTTTCTATAGGCTTCTAGTCATGTTTACTTGGATTTTAATTCGTGGATTTGCAAAATAATGCTTCGTTCTCGAGTTATGCCTAGTTTTGCTTACTTGGAATGCCTTTTCAGAAGAGCCCGTAGCAAAACTTGTTCACCGAGTGTTATTACTCTACTTAGTAGTTAGCTCTGCACTAGAACGCTAGCTATTGGTAGCTGCAAGAGTGAGCAGAGAGCTACAAGGCTCTGCTGACTTGCAGCCATTAATTTTAGACTTGAACTTTTGGTATCGATCGTTTTTAACAACAATCATGGTTGATCATTACCCACTAGATTTATATTTGGCATGCAGCAAATTATGATAATTATAATCAATGTGTGTATGAAAGCTAGCTATTAGTAGTTTTATGTTATGTAGCTTTGGCACCTCCACCGAGGCATCAGCACCCGCGGTGCTTTCATTCTAAAGTACTATAATCCGTCTCTGTAACTAGAGTTCTGATGGTCTAAATTGGAAGGGTTTTCTGATTGATCTTAACACATTATCAAAAAGGCCTCTTTCTAAGCTTTTACTAAAATTAACGTTATTGGACCAACCTTCCAACAACTCCACCCCAGAGCTGATCTCCTCAGTGTTGATAAAGTTGAGGACCATTTCCAGTCCAACAAAACACGAGAGAATAGTGAAATCCTCGAGCTCGGACAGGCATGTCTTCATTCCAGATCTGTACGATGTCTTGATCGAACCCTCTTATCCTCACACTCACACCACACACACAGTCACCACCGCCCACACACTCTGAGAACTGCTCACCCACAGCAGCCAACAACAGCTCCTGCCATACCTTGGTCTGAGGGGGCGGGGGATTATGACATGATTATGATTGTGATTTCAAATGTAAAATACTTTTTTCAGTGCTTGTATCTAAGCACACCATTGGAAAGGTAATTCTGGGCTACATGTATCAGGTTTCATACAGAGGGGGGGGGGGGGCTGGGATCCCCCCCTCCCTCTAGAACTCTGAATGATGTCATAACAAAATGTATTAAGAAGCTTACTAGTAAAATGTGAAACACAAAAAAAGCCCAAATTGCACCTCAGATGATCATTTCGTAAATTTTTTTCCAGGGAGCGGCCTCCCTGATATAAACGTTTCACCCTCTCAGCTAAAAATCCTGTATGAAACCCTGGGTCTATTGAGTGCATCAAATTGGACAATATGAACACAAATTACGGTATCTCAAAGATAGCTACCAAAACAATTGAAATTTGGAGAACAGTGCCGTTGCTTATCACAGAACTTGTATACTATAATCATGGCGCCTCACTGTGTGCATCTTTCTGACTTTGAATGACCACAATCCACCATGAGCATTATCAGAGTCCTCCCAAATAGGTCTCCTATTCTCATTCCTCATAAGATGGTAGCTCTCTCTCTCGTCCAACTGCTCTATGGGACGAATATTGTTGACCACACCCCAAAATGCCTGTTGGTGGGTCTGTATTGATATTATAATGAACGTGATGGACATCACCTTGATGGTCTTGACTATACACAAAGGTTTTAGATTCTCAAAGAAATCTTTGGCAGTTGCTCCTCTTCGTGTACTGTATGAATAATGAGAACATTCACAATATAATTATAATAACACGCACACACCATATTATAGTACAGGGGCACAGCACAAAATACACTATAGAGTACAACACTAGTAGTAGATACAGCATGGGACAGAGGGCCAGTTGCCTGTATGACTATTGCATAAAACACGAGGATTCTCATACTACATCTGTTTTATATCACGATGACTCTTTACCAAATCATGCCTCGAGGCTATGCGTAATATAACAGGGAAGGGAGTGTATGACTTGACTACACCTTGTTACCTGGACACAGCACAACGATACTTTACAAGGAGGGGGACAGCACAAACACAGAACTGGCATAACTAGCTACACACACACAATGGCCACCACCAGATATATAACTACACCATTTTGTCCCCCTATCAACTATCCAGTTTCTACACACACACACACGTACGTACACACACTCACGCGTCATGCCAAAACGTCCACGGTGAGTTAAGGAGATAATTATCAGGGTTGCCCCCACTAGGCTCATTCACAGCCACGGCATCTTCCCTTGCCTTCCTTGATAGCCTGGGAGAGCTGGTCCGCATCTCTTCACCACCTTACCCTGTTCTCAGAGTGTCTTCTGCCACTTGCACTGTACCGTCAGCCGGCCATCTTGAGCTTGTAGGGAAACAGGTGGGCGAAACTAGCAAAACACAGATGTAGTTTATTCTAATGACGACCCTCTCCTAGCTTAACAACAGTTTATTCCTTGGACGACCTTTACCATTATTCTTGCACACTGGGCCACTTTATAATGACAAATATATAGCACAAATCAAGGAAATAAATTGACTAAGACAGTACAAGTATGACATGCACAATAATGAGTTAGGTTCTATTGCACACCACATGCAGGTTCAGGTTTTCTGTGTGTGAAATAATTGCATAATGATACTGAAACACGATGACAGCATGATTCACTTACCTAGCTGCTGACTGACAAATGTAAGTGGCCAATTCTTCCATTCTCATATCCAGTACGATGTCCACTAGTGCTCGGTACGTGGCTGCACCTGGATTATGCTGTCTCCACACCTTTAGAGTATGAAACTTGCTGTTTGCATGTCATTGAGATACCAATCAAGTTTAACGTCTTTCTGTTCAGCAGGGCTCAGCCCCAACATAGCAGGGTAGGTCTCCACATTGTCAAAGTGATCTGCCAGGTCCAACATGTCAGTCTCTTTAATTTCAGTGTCAAGTTGAGAGTCGGTCACTTTTGTACGCTCCTTCAATTCCTCAATGGTCACAGTCCTCGGTCCACCAGCTCCTGGGAGAAGGAAAGGGATGTAGTTAAATGGGCGTACAAGTTTTACATATAGACATTAAATTCCTATAGCTGTACAGAACACTACCTTGTATTATAAACGGGTACTAATTTTAGCGAATTTGTAATTATTAAGTATCCGCTAATAATTTCTTCTTTTTCTAACGTTTAAAACTCTTACTTATACATCTATAATTATTGTGCTAATGAATTTGCTATAAATCTGCAAAAATGAGTACCCTAAAAACGGTGAAAACGTTCAAATTACTACCCATCTATAAATAAGGTATATACAACTGATATAATTATGCATACCTGAGGGAATGGTGCGTGGATATGAAGTGAGGACATCTTGTGAGGTATCTCCTTCAGTGACATCAGATGGTACAGCATCAGTCAGTACAGTAGAGGCTGTGTGTGTATTCATTAATAATATGAAAGCACCGCGGGTACTGATGTCTCGGTGGAGGTGCCAAAGCTACATAACATAAAACTACTAGCTAGCTTTTAAATTATCAATATCATGATGAATTTTGCTGCATTGCAATCACAGGGAAACTCAAATAGTGGGTAATGATCGACCGTTAATTAATGGCTGCAAGTCAGCAGAGCCTTACAGCACTCTTCTCACTCTTGCAGCTACCAATAGCTAGCGTTTTAGTGCAGAGCTAACTACTAAGTAGAGTAGCAACACTCGGTGAACAAGTTTTGCTACGGACTCTTCTGACAAGGCATTCCAAGTAAGCACAACTAGGCATAACTCGAGAACGAAGCTTTATTTTGCAAATCCACAAATAGCATGCCAAGAAAACATGACTAGAAGCCTATAGAAACTCTTACTTGCACAGATGGAGTCGATCATCTTCTCTATATACACTCATCAATATCTGGTGGGCCAGGGTGAGTCACACTGTGTACTAGTGCAAGCCAGTCTCCTCACCTGTACAAGATCCCTCCACCTCCTCATATCCCAGGGCACACTCCTTACAGCTGTCAGCCCCCAGACCTGTCAGGCATGCCCTATCACACACTGCATGGATGCATGTGCGTGGTGTGTGGGTGTGTGTGGGTGTGTGTGTGGGGGTGTGTGTGTGGGGGTGGGGAGATGGTGAAAGTACATGTCACTGTGGGTCAAACGTAACTTATGACATGCATTCACATTATTATGTTGAAGAGCTTATGGTTGAGTCATGTGACCACCGCCTTAGGGTCCCGCCCACACCACAAGATCTGGTGTGTGTGAGTGAGAGTTTGAAATAAAGAATGCATCGCCGCCATGGCAAAGGGTTAGCTAATTTAAAATTTAAGGGGCTCTCCCTGCAAGTGCAGAAAATTACCGTTCGATTGCTTAACTAAAACAATACATTTTATGGCGAGCACATACAGTCAGTCGAGATAGTTCGACCATAGGGAGAATACACGGATAACTGCAAACATGTTATTAGCGGAAATTCTAATACTTTAACTATGGAAAGTGAACTGTTTAATGTAGTGTGTCTGCTAATTTCATGTGCTTCTATTGAGTTGGGACTTCCCCTGATTATAATGCCTGATTATAAGAGGTGTCTTTATTTCAAGGGTGGTCAGTGTAGCCACACCCCCTCACCTGTAATGGCGTGCTGTATCTTCCTCTTCCTCTCTAGGATGCTCCTCTCCTGGTCCTCCACTGACTTGTGATAGAGCTACTCACCACACAACCTCGTCTGACAACACACCTGAAACAAGGGACAACAATTTGTTATGTTGGAGAACTTTTAATACTGTAATACTTATATCATAGTGCTGCTCACAAGCATCACTTACAGGAAGATAGACTCTTTAAGCCTGCACTCAGTATTGTATTCATTCTTGCTTTGAATACTTTTCTCTTTAGTTTCTGATAGATCCATGTGGCACCATCAAAGCAAAGCAAAACTCAAAAGTAGGGAGGGAGCTGAGGGGGAGGGGCTGGTGTTTTATTCATTTCCCTTTAGCCTATGAAGGGAAATGAATAAAACACCAGCCCCGCCCCCTCCCACTAATTAATTGTCTCTCAATTAAGAACTTATGACAATGACAATTTATAGCACCAATAGAACAACAGACAAATAGTAATAATTAATGTCCAAAATTGTAGACCACAGTCAATAATTGTATCAAATTATCACTTGAGGACAACACAATGAATGAGGTATAATTATACAAAAACAAAGTGTGTAAATTATGTTCAGTTCAAGTCCAGGAAGCAGCTGTCACAGATTCTGACCAACTTCTTTGAGGAGGGCAGCTGGGTGCTTTGTGAAGTGCACTGTTGGCAGAATATCATCCTGTGTGTGTGTGTGTGTGTGTGTGTGTGTGTGTGTGTGTGTTTGAGAATGGTATATACAGAAGTATAGGGGGTGGGATCGGGCTTTCCGACACATAATTACTGACTCAGCCTAAAACTTAGAAACAGCTCAAAGTTATAAATGCAATCCGATCTGTATCTAGGTTATTTTGCATATAGTCTATCACAGTGTGTCTACATTATTTTGGGAAGCTCTTCAGTAATAGTTAAGGGACTATAGAAAAAAAAAAGGAAACAAAAGAACAAACAGCACAAAACCATACTGGTAGAAAAAAAGCAATCAGATGCCCGACCTTGAGAGTCGAGAATGATGGGTTAAAGAGTCTTTAACGGTGCACCAACCCTCCCCATTCATCTGTTGCATTCAGAACGACTAGTATACTCAATAATTATTGTTAGCTACTCACTTGGGGCCATGCTGATTGTAAGCTATATTCACATTGGAGGTAATGCTGACATAAAGTATAGAACTTATCTTAGACTTGATATTGGCTGCTGTAATACTTTAACTTAGCTTGTGCATGGCTTGTGTCAACTAAATCTGACCTTGAGGGAGGCTTAATTTATAAGGTACAGGCCTGTATTGTCTGGGCCAGGTTTTGTGGTGGTAGAATCTGATAATGGGGATGGGTCTATGTGGTTCTTCTATAGGTGGCAAGCACAAAACAATCTAATTTTGGTTCTTAGAATTAGCACAAGGCATTAGTCAAAATAAATAGATAGTAGTGTGTGTGTGTGTGTGTGTGGCTAAATCTGACCTTGAGGGAGGCTTAATTTATAAGGCCTAGGAACAGGCCTGTATTGTCTGGGCTAGGTGGTTTTGTGGGGGTATAGTATCTGATAATGGGGATGGGTCTATGTGGTTCTTCTATAGGTGGTGGCAAGCACAATCAACCTCTTCTTAGAAATTAGCACAAGGCATTAGTCAAGATAGTAGTGTGTGTGTGTGTGTGTGTGTGTGTGGGGTGTCCTAAAATCCTTATCATTACACAAAATCACCATAGAATGTTGCTATTCTAACAACATCCTGAGCAATGATGGCTTCCAGAACTTGTATGGTACTTTTTAGGGCTAATATTTTCTGGCTAATCTTCGAGACCCTCGACAATTCCCCGCTATAAGGTGGTATCAATGGTAGATGCTCTTATCTACTCTTGGTGGTATGGAAACTCACATACAAATTATGGTGAGGATTTGAAGTGGAGAATGGGCTGGGACTAGCTTGCATACATGTATACCAGCAGATGTGGTGGGAGGGGGGCGCAGTCATAGTGTGTGTGTGTGTGTGTGGTGTGTGTGTGGTGGGAAGGTGTGTGTGTGGTGTGTGTGTGTGGGGGGGGGGGTGCAGTCATAGTGTGTGTATAGGTACACTAGTTATAATTCAAGCAAGGACATGTTGCAGCAGTTGAACATCTTTCAGCAGCCATAACTTTAGTACCGTGACCCCGATTTCAAAAATTTGATGATTTTCTGAAAGCTTAGAAAGAGACCTTTCAAATGATACATTTCAATCCAATATTTAGATGTGGTCATAATTCAACTTTGAACCCTGGGATATTATTACATGGTATCGTGCTAAATCTGTCATCTCCCAAATATCTGGTACTATTTGAAAAGTCTTTTTCTAAGCTTTCGGAAAATCATAAAATTGGATCCACGGAATTCAAGTTATGGCGACTGAACGAGTCCACTAACCAATTGATTAAACGGGGGACATGTACATGTAGTACATACCTGCACATTAATTTATACTATTCACTCACTCTAACACTTCTTGGGGGGTGGCTGTTCGATAGTCAATGGTATTATGGTCCTCCCCTTTATCTGCCGCCTCATGACCTCTGTCCTTTGACCCTCGTGACCTCTTATTAGCAGCAGGATCCGGGGGTACAGGGGGACGATTGGAGGATCATTTAGGGATAGTGGGTGGTTCAGGGGGCGCCTTCCGCACAGATACTTGACCCCTGCTGGGGGGAGGGGGTTGATAATTCACTTTTTGTATCATTTGATAGGATATAAAGAGAGCTACAGAAAACTCTATTTATGACAATTACCGTATACGCTTGATCAGGAGCCGCGGCTACTAAATGTTTCATTTGCTGGAAGAGGAGGCTACAATTCAAGAGAGGCCACGTACTGTTCAAGAGCGGCGTTTATTAGCTCCAAAATATTTTGTTTGTCATTAAATTGTTGTTTATAAACTTGAACTCTGTCATGAGAAAGTCTTTGTGAAGCACTAACAAGCTGCTACTTGTAGCTACGTACATGTAGCTAGCTGCTAGTAATAATTGTTTTTGGCTGCCACGTGCAGAAATGCTAGAGTCAAAGTTCACTGAGGCTACTATTTGAGAGCGGCTACTAAATGTTTCATTTTGCTAGCAAGGGAGGCTACTATTTGAGTGCGGCCTTTATACAAGAGCGGCCTCTGATCGAGCATATACGGTAATACAAGAGTGCTCTTGTTTGATAAAATTGGGTCAAATGGACCACGGATAATTACTAACTTTGGGCACAAAATAATTTCTGAGATACACCCACGGTTATATATACGAACACAAGGAAATAATTACGTGTGTAGAATAATCATTACAGAGTGATTGCACTTACTTCTTATTGGCTGATGGTGTAGTAGCCCCTCCCCCTCCAGTGGGCGGAGTGTCCTGGTTCATGTGCAGTATTGATGCCATGAGGTCGACGTGATGTTCCCTCATCTTAGTCAGTCTCTCCTCGTGACTAGTCAGCAGTTTAGTAATGGCAGATTCATGCTCTTTCTCTAGACTGGAGAATGCATCTCGTAACTGTCCATTCTCCTTCTGTACACTGAGGGGGTGTGTGGGTGTGGCAAGGGGGAGGGGCTTATTACAGTAACAGTGCAGACAATTGAGTGGTGTAGTTAGGTTATCAAAAAATAACAAATACCGTATAGCGGGTAATTTTTATGGGGCAAAATATTCGTGGTTTTCGTGATTGAACACTAGCTGGACCACGAATATTTTACCCACGAATGAAGCGACCTTGACCACCTTTACACTGTACCTGCAGTGAAAGCAGCAACTACGAACATACTATCCACAAAGTGACTAAATATTGCTCAACCACGAATATTTTGCCCCTACTGAAAATTACCGGCTATACGGTAGACACTAGCAGTAGCAATTCTCCCAGTGACACACTCTCATACAGACTTGCACATACACCACCATACACACACACTACACAATCCCTAATTAAAGGCCCTCCACTTACATAGCGAGCTGCTCGGCCATGTGTGTCAGTTCTCCGGAGAGTGCCCAACAAGTCTCGTACATCGTGAGATAGCGGACACAGATATTCTGACCCATAGCATCGGCCCAATCTACCGGCTTCTGGTTCTCCCTGTCCGTGTGGACCATGCTGTAGCCAAAGTCCATGAGCAGCTGTGTGTGTGTGTGTGTGTGTGTGTGTGTGTGTGTGTGTGTGTGTGTGTGTGTGTGTGTGTGTGTGTGGTGTGTGTGAGCGGTGTGTGTGTGTGTGGGTAGGGGAGTGATACAGCTAGACTTAGAACTCTAAAACCAAAAACATGATTGGAGTTATCGTTGCTACAGTAGCTATGTGATACACACGTTTCAGACTTGAGCAAGCACTTATTACACTAACAGCACACATCCACCCACCCACTCATACATCCGCCCACTCACCTGTAGATAGTCGAGGTGTCCTCCCTGTGCTGCAAAGTGGGCGGGGGTCACACCGGACTCATCCAGTATCTCCGTCACTTCCGACTGTTCGTTCCTCTTCTTCACCGTCTTGAGAAGCCACTCAAGGCACTTGGCCTGTCATGTGACGAGCACGTATACCATATTAATATCATGTGACAAATAGAATAAGTTATGGACAGTCTAAGTTAGCAAATAATTATTTCGAAAAGTAGTGGCTATTTTTATTTCTAAATCTCCCCTAAAATGTAGAGGCCGGTGGTTAGTACCAATCACCACCACCGACCAGTGTGGGCACATCAATAGCAACCTATAACTAGGTATACACACACGCAAGAACAGCTAGTCGGACAATACGCACAATTAGCAAGTGCTACAACAATACACAAACAAACAAACTAACAACAACACATTGCTACCAATCAGCACACTCATCAATACCATATAGCTATTTCAAAGGGCTACAAAATGAATCTTTTAATCGTGAAAATGCATAATTCAAGTTACATACAAAAATTAAAATTCATGAACCATGGCACTACAATACTTGAACAATATTTGAATATTTGCGAGCACTCAAAGTTAGCTATCAAAATGTAAAGCTTCTAAACAGAAAAATCACCAGCTACAAAGGAAGTCAGCCCTTTCTAGTAACCACACTTCCTGTGTTAACTTACCATCAAGGTTAGTTGAGCACAACCACTGCTTTAGATCATCATAGCCCTCCTCCTTATGTCTCCTGTGTGCAGGGACACTACATTAGTCACACCAACTACAACACCAGAGGAGGATCGTCAGGGTCAAAAGGTCTAGTCTTAATCATAAAACTGCTTCTGGGAGACTTTCCACTCAGCTATTGACCCTGACAACCCTCCTCTGCTCCAACCGCATGTGCAAATTCAACAGTCTCCTGTACAGTATAAGTCAACACCAGTTTAACAACTTCCATTCTCAAATTCAAGCGTTATTTTAACAACTTTACACACACAGGCAGAGTCACTTATTCAACACAACTGTTGTATTACTGGCTCTTGTAAATGTACTCACAGCTTGAACCACCATCTCTCAATGTCCTCCTCATAATTCTCCAGCAGTCGATGGCACTGCATTGAAACACACACAGCTTTATACATTGCAGGCACTCGTGTATGTACGTATGTCACTATATAACTCCCTAGCAACCAATGAGAGCATGGATACATAGTGACAGAGCTTACACACAGCTTTATACATTGCAGGCACTCGTGTATGTACGTATGTCACTATATAACTCCCTAGCAACCAATGAGGAGCATGGATACATAGTGACAGAGCTTACATCATAATTTGAATGTTCGTCCAGCATCTCGATCAATCGAACCTCACTGCAAGACAACTTTTTGAGAGTGTGAGTGCAATTAGACGGAGGCTACCTGTTAGCGTAGGAGGCGAGTTTCTCCTCCTCCCAATTCGTGTCCCCATCAGCAAAGTTTGACTTGGCTGTGTCGTCCATCCTCTGGGGGGAGGGGCAGCGTATGAATTACCCCATACACCTCAACACATTTTAATGATGTTCACACTCACTTTGTTGAAGGCTTGGACAAAATCTTTGCATACTTTACATGATGGTTTGACAGCCAGAGAGTAGCTTGCCAGGAGGAGGACAATGAGTACCAATGATCTGTCGAGTGTATTCATACCCTTAAGCTGGCATAGTCACTCAACTCAGTTTAGAATGTGGAAGATGTGAAGATTGGTACGGGTCGTTTCACCCACCTGAATATAATTTTTGTATAGCCTCGATCACAGGCCACACTTCCTAGGGCCAGGCCAGTGATGATGAAGCAATATGTGTTCAGTCTCTTGACTATAGAATCAATTGCAAGGCCAGGTCTTAGTGATTAATCGTGTGAGCGTTGCTATAGTGTTCATAATAATGATTGCGCATGCTCTTTTCACATTCCATCACAATAATTATAAGCAGACACATAAAACAGCATCAATAAAACAAAACGTTAAAGTAATTATTTCAGTTTTGTTCAGTTCTGCAATGAATCTACAAATGTGTGTAGCAGTGTCTCCTCTTTGCTACACTCTCAATGCATGACCCACTCCTGTTTGATTGCCTTCGTACTTTCTCTTTCGAGTAGCATCGCTTTTTCAGCAGTAGTGAGTTCGAGTCTTTCAAGCAGGCCAGGTGTCATCTCAATGTGTTCAGCTACACAGTAGATGTCCTCAATGTGTTCAGCTACACAGTAGATGTCACTGTTGGGGATTTCTTGATCGAGCTGTTGATCAGTCACTCCAGTCTTCCTGCACACATCTTCCATTACAGAGGATGATTGCAATTTACATGAAGTTCAAAATCACTTTAAAGTCCTCCAAAAATCGTAATTGACTATTTATTGAGCAATGTATATAGCGCTATGTACTTACTATGATCATACACGTACGCTGTATGTACTTATCAGAGTATTGCTGCTGATCACTCCTTCTCTCAGTCTTTGTACAAGTTACCTCCCGTAAGCAGAGGATCGTTTTCCTAATTATGGGTAAGCAAGTACGTACATGACATTGTAAGTACTTGTAATTGCTGTACAAGTACTTGTATAGTTTACTCATAATTTGAATCTCATATCTGCACAGCAGGTCAGGTTAAACAGCTAGCCACCATACCTATTTGCAAAGCACCATAATGCATATAATTATGTATGACCTGCATAATTATAGCTTCAACAAAAATTATACAACTAGCTTCATAATTCCCAGCTCCTGAACCTATAAACATGCAGGACAAAGTTTATAGGCCTCTGAAGTGTTCTCTTCTAAGTATGAACTTCCCCTGTGTTGCTACACCTAGCTTGAGGCATATAATTAAGTTACTACCCACAGGCACTTGACTCAAGAGGTTGGTATAGTAGGTTGGTACACAATCATTATTGTAAGGAATGAGCAATATAACTTGGTATAGCACGTACACTATATATGCAGACTAGCAACTTGATCTACTCAAGAAGTGAACAAGCAGTACATGTATAGCCATAGCAATCAAGCAACAACTTGGTAGGAAATTTAGGTGGTACCATACACAAAACCAAGAGTTCATTAGGAAGAGTACGCAACTCCACTTAAAACTGTAGTATAGGCGTTTCTTCCAACCTACGTCACAACCACCTAATGAACCTTTCGGCAAAACTAACTTAGGAGCTAGACAATAATTATGTACCACTATAGCGTGTACAGTACTTGCATGTACTATTGACGTGCTTGCAGTCAGTGCTCTAACAAGGTCATCAGTTATCATCAAATCTTACTCTACAGCCCACCCTAATCCTATACGTGTACAGTGCTTTTCAAGTAGGCATGCACAGACATGTTCAACCCATCAACAAAAACTTGGAAAGACAATCACCCATTAAATGTGGATTCTGAAATAGCACCTTCTATATAAATCTTACAGGACATTCCCTATTATAACTTATGCTAGTACCAGCACAGCACCCACTGAAATATCATTTATAGGCTCCCTGTACCGTATTGTTGTCATGGTGAGTATATGGCCATGATGATTGCTGGCCCCATTCAGATCATTACTATACGTACATGTACGTGGTGACCCTCAAGCTGTAATGTCCAAGTACTTGCAAATCTGCAGAGGAACAAACAAAATCATGAATAGGCCTAGTAGGTTTAGCAAGAAAAATTGAGCACAAGTATAGTGATGACACGAGAACAAAGAGCACCTGAGTGACTTGCAGAGAGCCAGCTTCTTCTTCAGTTCTGTGCATTGATTGTCTGATTGCAGATAGCAGGATGGAAACATACATTATTCTGTGTACAGCGGCACACCCACAAAATGATTGTGAGCGTATTTCAATATTATTATGAAAAGAAGTGGCAGTACTGAGGAATTGGTGTGCCCACGATGTTATATACAGCCTGGAGCTCCCGTGATCATAAGAAGCGCAAAATTAAACTTAGCACGCAGTCTAAGTCGATTTATAGCTATTTTATGTCATGTGCATGCGTACGAAATTGTGTCGCTATGATAAAGCTTGTATTTCATTCCATACAGATGAAGTTTACATGGAAAGATCCAATTGATACCAAGGATCATTCCTTTCGAACCGCCACGCAGTCTTCATAAAGCACTTGAAGGAAGTTCATAGTAAGTTTTGACTTTCATGGCAGATATTATAATGCCATTTCCATTACACCGACTAATTGCATGGCTGCAAGCGTTGCACTGCTGGCGTATATGCGTAGACAACATTTTGAATTTCCCACTTGCCATTTTTCTTTTTGCAAAGAGTCACGTGATGGTTGCTATAGCTAGATACAACGACAAATCCAGTTAATTTCAAGACATTGTATGTAAGCAAGCTTAGAGTGGTCAGGCCAACTTATGTCTAGGTATCAAGGCTAACTATTTTAATTACAAAATTGAAATTGACGATCATTACCAGGAAACCTGGCTACATGTATAGAATCTCGAATATATACAATTTTTGTCATTCCATCTTTTACTAATAATGTATTTTCTCCCAGACATACATTTCTGGATGCTTGTAAAACGGGTAATGTGGGTGTGGTTCTGGAGCTCATAATTTCAACAGTCTCAAGGCTAACTATTTTCATTAATCGATTACAAAATTGACGATCATTACCAGGAAACCTGGCTATAGAATCTTGAACAGTATTATAACATGCACATACAATTTTTGTCATTGGGTGTTTACTAATAATGTATTTTCTCCCAGGAATTTCTGGATGCTTGTCTTGTAAGACAGGTAATGTGGGTGTGGTTCTGGAGCTCATAATTTCAACATAATCACGACCATTACCTATGATGTCAGTAACGACTGCATGCAGTTGGCATCCATGTAAAGCCGTATTTGCTAGTTTGTTATGCTTGACAGCCCACTCCTTTAATTGTATGTGGTTAAGGACTGATCAACTTCCGAGCCTTTTTTTATCCGTGATCTTTTTATCTATGATTCTTCAATTTACAGACGCCCTCGTACCCAGCCCCAACATAAAGTTTGTTGAAAATCAACTCCGAAACTTAGACTATGCAATTTGGCTACGATCTACCAAATATCCCACGGACATAGAAGATCAAGGAGGTACGGACTTAGGTACGGCCGCGTGTTCGGGAGGGCAGGGACATAATTATAACAACAGTAGAGCGGCTTCTCGAAACTAACGTAAGTTTATTACAGACATGATCGATAATTCATCGCTATATAACATTTTGTTACTCATGTTAACGATTATTTATCACAATATTTTATTTTCTTGCAGAGGGAGCTACTACGAGTAATACGAGAGGTAGTAAGTTTAGTCCCGTGCATGCCTCCACGGCTTTCCACCAACATAAACTCTTTAAGGGACTACTCGTATTAGTGGATCGATGGCAACAAACACCCCGACAACGACTACTACCAATAAGCCACTAGCTATGTGCGATGCTATTACTACTGATAAATCTACGACACACACCATCAAGGATCGGCCCACTCCCCAAAGTACAAGGCAAGATTACCAGATTGAAGCAGAAGAACTAAATCCAAACTCGCCAGGGAGCCCCATACTACAACATTATAAAATTTAACATCAAACAACTAAAAATCAAGCAACAAACACAAACACGAAAATTACGAGAGGGCAGGCAATTACTATCAAAATCTTTTTTTGGGGAATCTTTTTTTCCCTTCTTTTTGCCTAGGCTTTTGAGGGGACCTCGAAATAATTAAAGTTCAAACTAGCTACTACTATTGTTCAACGACAATGTTCAATCCACAGTAGTCACAAGACATCTCAGGTTTCCAGGACAAAAAGACCAGTTAACACATCTCATGCAGATCGAGATACAAGAGGACAATAAGACCATCATGCAGCTAACAACGCTCATAAGAGGTTTCCAGGACAACAATACCGTTAACATATCTCAGAGGTTTCCAGGACAACAAAGACCGTTTAATAACACATCTCAGAGGTTACCAGGACAACAAGACCGTTAACACATCTCAGAGGTAGTTTTCAGTACAAGCACTATTATCAAATCATTTTACTTTAATGGCAGACCACACTACTATAACTTAAAATAGTAAAAAATGGGTAGTGACCCCATAATACTATAATTAGAATAATAATGGACATGGCAATTGAGATGGTGAGATGCTGAGTCAGTAGGTGTTGCCGTGCTCACGAGTTCAAGTTGTCTTCGCTTCAATCATCAGGGGAGGTGACCCAGTATTAGGTGTTGCCGTGCTCACGAGTTCAAGTTGTCTTCGCTTCAATCATCAGCTAGGGGAGGTGACCCAGTATTAGGTGTTGCCGTGCTCACGAGTTCAAGTTGTCTTTGCTTCAATCATCAGGGAGGTGACCCAGTATTAGGTGTTGCCGTGCTCACGAGTTCAAGTTGTCTTCGCTTCAATCATCAGGGGAGGTGACCCAGTATTAGGTGTTGCCGTGCTCACGAGTTCAAGTTGTCTTCGCTTCAATCATCAGGGGAGGTGACCCAGTATTAGGTGTTGCCGTGCTCACGAGTTCAAGTTGTCTTCGCTTCAATCATCAGGGGAGGTGATTTAAAATTATGTTTATCCAGCGAAATTGTTTATCCAGCGAAATGATCGACATATCCATATTGTGGTGGTGTCAAAGATTTGAGACTTCCCACAGTATTAGTGACGATCGAGACATCAGGAGATAGCGAAAATTAAGCCACTCGAAATTTTTCCCTATACGGTAGGCTTCGATCTGCTTTACATCGGAGAGCGATCGAGGTCCGGTGGTAAGTTGTGTGTACTTTCACTAGCATCAAGTTCATAAAATGTCCCAGTATGCGTTGAGAAGTATTAGTGGCCATAGGTGGGAGGGGTCAGGGCTGCAATTGAGATTTATCCCACGTGCACTGAATGATATAGCGGAGGTCTTACATCTGGAGGAGGCTTTTGCAACATCATAAGGAGAGGGCAATTACATAATTATAGTCATATCAGTTGAAAGTTGAAATTTGAGATGAATCCGGTAGTTTCTGGCCTGACATCAGTTGAGCGATAGCATCGAAGAATGTCACCCAAGGAGAGTATGAGAGATGGAATGATATCACAAATGTGGAGCATAACATAATTATGACGAGGGGGGTGAAAGTAATCATGACTGTACAACGAATGCTGTAGTTTGCCTTAGTTAACATGAGAGATAGAAATAGCTCTAGGTTTTGCATGCTAATTATAAGGATGATCAAAAATAATGTGGAAGACAATGTGACATCAGGGATAAAGTCATGACAACACAAAGTGTTAGAGACAAAAATTAACAACGAGCTTGAAATGATATGGTCTATCACCGAATTACAAACTGATAATGTGGGTGAGTTAACGACAGTTAATGCATGTAATGATGTGTAGACCACATTGGAATTAGTATCAAAATAATAATAATAATAATAATAACAATATAGCACATGGCCTGCCTTATTTTTAGGGAGAAATTGAAGATTCCATTTTATATCTCTCCACGATCCCGAGAAACAACCAGTCCAAGAGACAGCTAAATTTAAGCAACCAGTCTAAGCTCGGCAATAAAAAGCACCTATCGTATAACAGAGTACGTTACATCTATTCCAGTCAGTGTAATCAACTTCCCGTCAAACGATATTCCGCAATAAAAAGTACCCATAACCTAATACTTACAAGCACAATCCATACGTAGGAATAGAGAGATCCACCAAAGAAACTGCACAACCTATGTATTCCATCGAAACAATTTATAATTAAACTTAAAATTGGTCCCCTTCTAATTATGAATATTAATATTTAGCCTGCCCTGAAATCAAACAACTTACAAACATCAATTGTCCCTCCCACAAGCACTGCTGTATATGTCCTTTGCGCGTATTCTTAGCGTGATATTCTTAGCGTGTATTATTCCGATATTTTTTTAAGTACAATCCGTACGTAGCAATGGAGATCCACCAAAGAAACTGAACAACCTATGTATTCCCTATACAATCGAAATAAACTTAAAATTGGTCCCCTCCTAATTATGAACATTAACAAAAGCTTGCCCTCAAATCAAACAACTCACGAACATCAATTGTCCCTCCCACAAGCACTGCCGTATAATTATGTCCTTTGCGCGTATTCTTAGCGTGTATTATATTATTATAATATAACACCCTGACAGCGATGTTTCCCCGGGGTGTTGAGACAGTAGGTACCCCAGATGGAGTCATCTTCTCTACACTCATCAATATCTGGTGGGCCAGGGTGAGTCACACTGTGTACTAGTACAAGCCAGTCTCCTCACCTGTACAAGATCCCTCCACCTCCTCATATCCCAGGGCACACTCCTTACAGCTGTCAGCCCCCAGACCACCACACTCTGTCAGGCATGCCCTATCACACACTGCATGGATGCATGTGCGTGGGTGTGCGTGGGTGTGTGTGTGGGGAGATGGTGAAAGTACATGTCACTGTGGGTCACATGTAAATTATGACATTATTATGTTGAAGAGCTTATGGTTGAGTCATGTGACCACCACCTTAGGGTCCCGCCCACACCACAAGATCTGGTGCATGAGTGAGAGTTTGAAATAAAAGTATCGCCATGGCACAAAAAGTTAAGGGTTAGCTAATTTAAGGGGCTCTCCCTGCAAGTGCAGAAAATTACCGTTCGATTAGTTAATGCTTAACTACATTTTCTGGTGAGCATATACAGTCAGTGGAGATAGTCCGACCATAGGGAGAATACACGGATGACTGCAAACATGTTATTAGCGGAAATTCTAAGACTTTAACTATGGAAAGTGAACTGTTTATTGAAGTGTGTCTGCTAATTTCATGTGCTTCTATTGAGTTGGGACTTCCCCTGATTATAATGCCTGATTATAAGAGGTGTCTTTATTTCAAGGGTGGTCAGTGTAGCCACACCCCCTCACCCGTAATGGCGTGCTGTATCTTCCTCTTCCTCTCTAGGATGCTCCTCTCCTGGTCCTCCACTGACTTGTGATAGAGCTACTCACCACACAGCATCATCTGACAACACACCTGAACGTCGAACAGGGGACAATGGCAATTTGATTATGTTGGATTAAATAAATGCTGTACTAGTGCTGCTCATAGACCACACTTACAGGGTAGACTCTTTAAGCCTGCAATCAATATCCTAGCTGTCTCCAGCTCTTCATCCTTCATTGATTCTTGCTATCTTTTGTTTCTGATCCACGTGGCATATCGCACGCTAGCCAGCAAAAGTAGTGGGAGGGGAGGGGCTGGTGTTTTATTCTTCATTTCCAAACACCAGCCCCTCCCCTCCCACTAGAAAAGGCCTGTGTATAGATCTATTTCTCTGGATCTATTTAGGCCTTTCTGTGATCTACAATTGTTAATTGTCTCTCAAAAGTGATAGTTGCAAGAGAATGCAGTCTGCCGCCTTTATGCAGCTTTATGCAACTTATACTGCCTTTATGCAGCCTGTGCATACGCAGCCACTGCCTTTATGCAGCCGGGTGGACTGGCCATCCGCTTTGTTTTTACTTACGTATAATTATACGATCTCTTTTTTATTTCAAAAAAGGCGCCAGACATGAATAGAAGCAACATAAATTTATTGTAAGCAACATGATACTGCCTTGATGCAGTCTGTTGTGCCTTATATATGCAACCTGCTGCCTTGATTGCAGCCTGCTGCCTTATATGCTTCTGCCTTGATGCAGCCTGTTGCCTTGATGCAACCAAATTTATTGTAAGCAACATGATACTGCCTTGATGCAGTCTGTTGTGCCTTATATGCAACCATAGATTGAAGAGTTAGAGGGATAGGAAACGGAGTGGTGCACGTGATGATTTTACATTGAATCTGCAGTGGAGCCTCGAAAATTATCCGCGCTACGCCCTATGAACGAGGCTATTAACCACATTTTTGCCGGGTAACTCCCAAAGCTGTGTTTCCTCGAGACATCATCTCTTTCAGCAACTTATAACACGCCTAGTCCATGAGCCACATGTAGTACTTGCTAATGACTGACCACACCCAGTAAAAAGAGACTTTCCAATAAAGTTATATGTTCCCAATGCTGTTTTAGAGCTATTGGAACATGTAACGTGTAAGCGTGCTGGTTATGACTACTACAATAGGTATAGACCTTGAAATATAAGTGAGTTGCACGGACTAAGCACAGTTACTTGTAGTTTATTATGCACTGAGTGTAGAAATAGATATTGTTGTGATGGCCTCGATTAAACCGCAGCGTAGCGCGGATGTTACTCGAGATACCAACCGTTTCCTATCCCTCTAACTCTTCAATCTATGATGCAACTAGCCTCCTACAAGGCCTAATTATTAGAGGAAGAGCGGCCTGGGATCGAGGCTAATATGCAACCTGCTGCCTTATATGCAATTAACCTTCTGCCTTGATGCAGCCTGTTGCCTTGATGCAACCTATACTGCCTTGATGCAACCTATACTGCCTTGATGCAACCTATACTGCCTTGATGCAACCTATACTGCCTTGATGCAACCTATACTGCCTTGATGCAACCTACTGCCTTGATGCAACCTACTGCCTTGATGCAACCTATAGCTACTGGCTTGATGCAACCTACTGCCTTTATGCAACCTACTGCCTTGATGCAACCTATACTGCCTTGATGCAGCCTGTTGCCTTTATAATTAACTAGATAACTTATAAGACAACAGAAAAGTACTACACTTCAGTATAGCTGACTGTTAGTGATACACCATTATATCCATAGATACTGTAATTTATAGTATCTATGATTATATCTATGGCAAAACTTCATTAATCTAAGTTTCCGGTAAGGTTTTCGCTATATATATATACATGCATGTATATAGTTACACATAATGTTATTACAATAGTCACGCTTAGAAACAAATTTATGCAATGAATAAAGTAGCTATTATATGGAGCTAATAATCTGAGACCTGTAACAACACATTATTATAATAATATTATTACCATATACATGCACTTAAACTAGTTGAAGAAACTGTGTCACAGATTTCAAAGCGTTCGTATCGAATTTTAGTGAGTTCCATTCTCTAATAAATATTATTCTTGGGAAATAAGAGTAATCATTATAGTATATACCGTATATAGCGGGTATATTTCGATGGTATAAATTTTCGCGGATGTGGCTTTAGAAAGGTTTTCGCGGATTTAATTTTCGTTGAATAGCGCCTTTTTTTTGCAGCATGCATGATGAAATATTAAATTCGCGGTTATAAATGTTCGCGGTTCATGCCTAATCCGCGAAAACCACGAACATTTATACCGTCGAAATATACTATGTTAGCATATCTGCATGTGATGATACTGGGCTCTCTGTATAATTATATAAAACCAGTTTGTCTTTTTGCACTTTCCCTTATGTGCAGTGACCAATTCTAGCCTCGATCCCAGGCCGAGTTTTCGCTTTTAGCCTAACCGTTATAAAAGCGAAAACTCGGCCTGGGATCGAGGCTATGACCAATTCAAGATAGGTCTGCCGAAAAATTATACCAAGGTACTACTAACCGTGCAGTAGCTATTTTCGGTTGTTATTATTGTCGAGTGGAATAGCTGATTCGAAAAACCATGCGCTTAACAGCATTTATATACCATTTTTTCAATCGCATAAAGATAATAATACAGTAGATCTATTATAGCACACAATTTTGGAGGAAATGTTTTTAACAACAATCATGGTCATGCAATCATTACCCAACCGAACTTTTAACAGTGAATGTGTTCGGCATGCACACTTTGATGCCTGGCATGGCATGCAGCAATGCAAAAATGCTCATTTATGATAATTATAATAATACAAAAAAACCTATTGCTAATAATTATATATGCTAGCTATATATAATTATAGTAGCTTTATTTTTTTTAAATTGACATCTCTACCGAGGCATCAGCTACCGTGGTGCTTTCATTATAAGTGATATATCCTACAACAATTCAATATTAAACAAACATCTCTTTGGGAATAGCTATATTATGTCTCTTTAGTAATCATTAATTTTTTCAGATAGTTTCGTCAGTGCTGAAAAAGTTGTTAAAAAGTTGCTGAAGAGACGTGTGAAGAAAACGAGATCGCCTGATTGGTACACTGCGCTTGATTTGATCACGATGTTTATCAAGATCAACACCGTCTACTCGGCTATTGTTGGGATGACACAATCCACTGATTTCTGCAGCAGCACTGAAGTTGCTGCAAGCTCAGTTTTCCTGTCCATCTGTGTTCTACTGGGAATTGCTAGCGAGTTAATCGATGCTTTGGATACGAATTTAAAGAGCAACAAAGAATACCGTATATATATATATAGAGAGTATAATAAAATTCGTGGTTTTCGCGGATTAAGCATGAACCGCAAATTTAATATTCCATGCATGCATGCTGCAAAAAAGGCGCTATTCCACAAAAATTAAATCCGCGAAAACTTTTCTAAAGGCACATCCGCGAAAATTTATACCCTCGAAATATACCCGCTAATATACGGTATATCAATAAGTCATTCAATCAATTGGTAACTATCGGCATGATTCTTATTGTCACTATTTGCCTTCCCTTTTATTTACGGCCGATAATTTCCAGCCTCTCGATTGTGCATTCAGTTGTGACACTATTGTTGCTAATGCGACCATCAGCACAACCACATGCAACCGGACGGCCAACAGTGGAGTTAGACTGGGGTTTACCCTAACCACGCTTATTATCGTCCTCATCTTCTCCGGTGTTTATTTCTATCATGTTCCATTAGCTGAAATAAATCGAAAGAAGCTGAAGAGTAATTACTGGAAAAGAAACAGTGGTGTAGAATTTTAAATTTTTCATTATAATTATCAAGTTGTATTGTCATAATTATAATTATGCTTTTTCTCAGAATTAACTATAATCAGGAGTAGCTATACATAAAGCTAATTAAACTTAATGATTCAAAGTTCCTAATATGTAGGTATGCAGTGAAAGTGATATAAGGTCTGAAGTGGTGTGGTCCATATTGTGCCACACATTATCACTCCTAAAAGGGGTGGGGCTGGTCTTGCAGGTACAGTAGACTTTCGCTATTCCGGCTCTCTGGAGTAAGGCCACCTCGATATACCGGCCATTGGCTTGGCAAGGAATGCTAGCTATATGTTTACTGCTTCAAGCCATGAAAAAATTGTTATGCAAAACTTAATGTAATGATCTTTACCAAAAATGGACATTGACGCTATTAATTTATCTACACCTATAATGCTAAAAATTATTCCTAGCATAATTTATCAGGGCCTACATTACACACTGTGCATATGGCAAATGACACTATCATTAGTAACATACAAATCTTGAGTATAAGCAATAAAAATAATGAACAGTTTGTGCTATGCTAATAATAATTTTTTTTTCTGATGTGTTCCGAGCTTTCACCTTTGACCCTCAGCGAGTCCCCATCCAACTTGCCATGGTGACTATGGGACGGACTTTGACCTGGGCTTGCATGATACTGATTTGATCTCTGTTGGGTTGTCATAGCGACTGTAGTCTGGAAACTCGGTAATAGTTTTAGAGAACTTGACTTTCGGAGCCGATCTCCTAGCGTCTCTACAGTGTGTGGGCGTGTGTGGGTGGGGGGTAATTTATAAAGAACAGAAATAATGCTGCAACTAAAGTGACTGCTACAGTGTACACACATGATTGGTAATACACAGTGACACTAGTAAGTGTATGCAATGGCCGAGTGGTCTCCCAGTAAAGTGTAGGGATAACTCACTCTGTGTGTCTCTGGCTCCTCACTCTTGCTATCAGCCTGGGCACAGAAATCAAACAATGTAGGTGGCTACTAAATAAGTGTATGCTGTTTGTTACATTGAAACCTGTCTATACCCTACAAGTACATGCAGCCTCTATAATACAGCCAGGTTAATGGGCCCCAAAGTTTCCATAGCATGTGTTTGGACCTGTGTTAGCAGGCCACCCTCTATAATACAGCCAGGTTAATGGGCCCCAAACCTCTGCCTGGTGCATGGCCACTACCAAACAGGTATAATACAGTGCGTACGTAACTCTACTGTATTGCACACAAGCTACACACATGTACAGTGTCTCTCACCTCATCTGACTTGCTGTAGAGGCGCTGTATGATAGCAGTGAGGGGGGAGAAGGTTCGGGTCATACCACCACCACGTTTACGAGCCTCTCCATTAGCATTCATACGCTGAGCTACTGACGTCATCTGCTTCCTGTGTGTGGGGGGGGGAGGGTGTGTGTGTGTGGGGGGGGGGTGCAGTCATAGTGTGTGTGTGGTGTGTGTTTGGGGGGGGGGTGCAGTCATAGTGTGTGTGTGGTGTGTGGGGGGTGCAGTCATAGTGTATGTGTGGTGTGTGTGGGGGGGTGCAGTCATAGTGTGTGTGTGGTGTGTGGGGGGGGGTGCAGTCATAGTGTGTGTGTGGGGGGGTGCAGTCATAGTGTGTGTGTGGGGGGGTGCAGTCATAGTGTGTGTGTGTGGTGTGTGTGTGGGGGGGGTACACTAATTACATTAATTAATTCAACTTTGAACCCTGGGCTATTATTACATGGTATCGTGCTAAAATTGTCATCTCCCAAATATCTGGTACCATTTGAAAGGTTTTTATACCTCGGTGTGCATGCGCAAGCGAGGTAACTTACGTACGGTAGTGTGTTTGTGTGTCTGTGTGTGTGTAGACTGCTACAGCTGCTCAAGGATGAATCAAGTGCAAGTAACAGTTTTAAGTTAGCCAAACTTGTTTACTGAGTGTTGCTACTCTACTTAGTAGTTAGCTCTGCACTAAAACGCTAGCTATTGGTAGCTGCAAGAGTGAGAAGAGAGCTGCAAGGCTCTGCTGATGGCAGCCATTAATTTTAGGCTTGAACTTTTGGTATCGATCGTTTTTAACAACAATCATGGTCGATCATTACCCACTCCTTGAGTTTCCCTGGATTTTGCATGCAGTAAAATAATGATAATCATGATAGAATCAATGTGTGTAGCTTAGTAGCTTTATGTTATGTAGCTTTGGCACCTCCACCGAGACATCACTATGACTGCGGTGCTTTCATTTTTTCTAAGCTTTCGGAAAATCATAAAATTGGATCCACGGAATTCAAGTTATGACGACTGAACGAGTCCACTAACCAATTGATTAAACGGGGGACATGTACATGTAGTACATACCTGCACATTAATTTATACTATTCACTCACTCTAACACTTCTTGGGGGGTGGCTGTTCCATAGTCAATGGTATTATGGTCCTCCCCTTTATCTGCCGCCTCATGACCTCTGTCCTTTGACTCTCGCGACCTCTTCTTAGCAGCAGGATCCGGGGGTACAGGGGGACGATTGTTTAGGGGTAGTGGGTGGTTCAGGGGGCGTCTTCCGCACAGGTACTTGACCCCTGCTGGGGGGAGGGGGTTGATAATTAGCACAAGAATAAAATAATAAGAAGCACTAACAAGCTGCTACTTGTATCTACGTACATGTAGCTAGCTGCTAGTAATAATTGTTTTTGGCTGCCACATGCAGAAATGCTAGAGTCAAAGTTTACTGAAGCTACTACAGGGATTTGAGGAGTTCTTGCAACTGTGATGTCGAGAGCGGAAGTACCTGTCACGTGAACCGTTACGTAACAAGATTAAATTTTGGCTCATTCCAATCCAATTTTTCTCCAATAGAGCCTATTTAATTTATTAAACTGGGAAAACATCGACTTACATAAGCTTTGGCAAAGGCTTTGCACCACCACAGTATGCCGCTGAAGCTATCCTTGAGATTCTAATCGTTTTGTGAGCTACTACTTGCCCCAGCATGCCCGTAAGCTGTTGAAAAGTGTATCATTACTAGTGACTTTACTGACACTAAGTACGTCTCAGTAAAATCTCTCTTAGCAGCTGGATACACAGTTCTGTGACACAGGTTGTGTGACAGACTAATAGTAGTAGCTCACAAAACGATTGGAAATGCTCAAGGATAGCTTTAGCTAGCTAGCTAGCTGTGGTGCAAAGGCTTGCTCGATTTTTTCCCAAAATAAATAAGGCCTAAATGCTTTATTGGAGAAAAATTGGTTTGGAATGAGCCAGAATTATGTAACTGTTCACGTGACAGGTACTTCCGCTCTCGACATCACAGTTGCAAGAACTCCTCAAATCCCTGTATTTGAGACTGAATATTGCTCAACCACGAATATTCCCCCCCCCCCCTCGAAAATTACCGGCTATACGGTAGACACTAGCAGTAGCAATTCTCCCAGTGACACACTCTCATACAGACTTGCACACACACCACCAAAGTCCTGTGTGTGTGTGGGTGTGTGTGGGTAGGGGAGTGATACAGCTAGACTTAGAACCTAAAACCAAAAACACGATTGCAGTTATCGTTGCTACAGTAGCTATGCGATACACACGTTTCAGACTTGAGCAAGCACTTATTACACTAACAGCACACACCCACTCACACATCCGCCCACTCACCTGTCGATAGTCGAGGTGTTCTCCCAGTGCTGCAAAGTGGGCGGGGGTCACACCGGACTCATCCAGTATCTCCGTCACTTCCGACTGTTCGTTCCTCTTCTTCACCGTCTTGAGAAGCCACTCAAGGCACTTGGCCTGTCATGTGACGAGCACGTATACCATATGAATATCATGTGACAACTAGAATAATATTTTAATCAATGCTGTCAGTGTAGTGTACAAGAACAGTGGATTTGACTAATTTTTGCGTTCTATTAGACAAACATGGTCGAATAAGCACACGCCCACTCACCCACGCAGATGTTCTCCTCCATCCTGTAGCCACTCTTACACTCATCACAGCCCTTGCTCCAGAGCAGCTCAGCTGACAAGAAACGCTGTGGGAATGTGTGTGTGTGTGTGTGTGGGTGTGAGATACCACACAAGTCTTGTGTGTGTGTGTGTGTGTGTGTGTGTGTGTGTGTGTGTGTGTACCACGGTACACCAGATTATTTGGGCCTGAAGGCAATCACTGATCTCTAAACATATCATTATTTCACTGATCTCCATTAGATGGTATTTCAAAGGGAAATGAAAATAATTCTAGTTCAAGGTTATACTGTACAGCTCAGGTATACAGCTGTTTGCATACAACTTGCAAACCTAAAATACTAACTGCATTACCACAAAACCATCATACAAGTGTGTGTGTGTGTGTGTGTGTGTGTGTGTGTGTGTGGGGTGTGTGTGTGCGTGTGTACCACAGTACACCAGAATATTTGGGCCTGAAAGCAATCACTGATCTAGAAACACAATCATCATTAGATGGTATTCCAAATGGAAACGGATCTTTTAACTAATACCAGTACAGCTGTTTGTATAGACCTTGCAAATGCTAATACATTATCATAATCAATATCACCATACAATGTTGAGCAATGATGGCTTCTAGAACTTGTATGGTTACGCCCACGCTCAACGTTATTGCAGAGTACGAAATGTTCAAGGTTTTCGAGGATTGACCTAGCCTCGATTCCAGGCCGGCCTTGAGAAGGAGGCTAGGATTGACCCAGAAACAGGCAGGCTGGTAAAAAAATTAAATTAAAAGGGAGATCGAGTTTTTAGATAGTTTCTGCACATAGAGAATTTGTTAGGCTTCCCTGAACATGTTGTGGTAACTAATAAGCCTTATAAGGAAGTAACAGTAGTTGTTGGGTTCACAAAAGGGACCCATGAAACTTGTAGCTTCTAAAACAGCTGCATTTCTATTATAGTACAGCACTCACTGATATGATCTAAGCATATGCATCATTAGATAGACCAATCAATTCAAGCCCAAGCGGGGCCCAAGCGCAAGCCAAGCGCAAACCAAGCGCAATTCAAGACTGGTGTTATGTAGACTCACCGAGGCTTGTGACAGATCATCTGCTTCAAAGATGAGGTTCATACAGTTGCTCATTTGAATGATCTCCCCCGACATGAGACACAACTTCTTGTTGTCATCCAGTACAGTGTTCATGGACTCCATCCACAGAGTGTCTATAGGACCATCAAACACCACCCACTTACGGTCATCATTTTGTGCAGGTGCAAACTCCCTACACACACAGATATAAGCACTGATCAACCACGCAATGATACTTTACGTAGCTATCAAAATGGCTGTAAAAAGCACAAGGCTATTATATACTTTGCTTTTGCTAAAATTGCCAGATTTCTACTAATCACAAAACTTACATCTACATGTAAGCACACCATTGGAAAGGTTGTTCTCAGAGCTAGCAATTAGATTTGAAATTAGAGAATTTGAACAAAAATTACAGGCTACCAAAAACAGCTGAATCGTTGAAAAGCTATAGCCTTGTGCTTTTGTTACAATAGAGCGCAACTATATATGCACAGGCTTAGGCTCACCTGAATGTGTTGGCTACCACACCATCAGTCAACTCGTGTGACACAGGGTCAAACTGACCAAACAGTTGACCCCTAGTGACAGCCTTGGGGTTGATGACTCTATAACCTGTCTTGTTCTCTTCAATCTGTCCCCTCTCATTGATTAGTGTGAGTGTGTCAGCTAGTACATGTACCTCTAGGGCCTTGGTCTTGCCTGGTGTGTGTGTGTGTGTGTGTGTGTGTGTGTGTGTGTGTGTGTGTGTGGGGGGGGGGGTTACTACGGTAGATGAATAGCAATGATATTGTATATAGGAGGGAGGTTGTTAAACACTTTAAATTCCACTGCAACATGACCTTAGAAAGTACAAGTGGTACTGGGGCTCTTTAAACGGCCATAACTTTAGTTGCAATTTCAAATTTTGGGGGATTTTCTGAAAGCTATGATTTGTTTAAATCCAAAATTTGGTAGGGGAATAGTTAGATCGCAAAGATTTTTTACCGGCAAAATAGCCATACGGTAGGCCTCTCCTAGCTTATAGTACCATACCTTGGGTAGGTTGACGTCCATGATGGATCTGAGCAGTAACACATCTTCATGTTCGTTAGGGTACTTCAGTTTCAGATGACCGGCTGCCACCAACACTGACTGGACTGCACGCATGCCTACAGTGTACAATAGTGAGTAGGTCGAGTATACAGTACAGTGGGTTGTACCCACCATAGTCAGAATGGAGTTGGCTGGAGAGTTGCTCTGAACACAGTCCATAGGTCATGACAATCTTGACGGCCAGATTACGAGCATCCACAAAACCATAAGAGTAGAGAGAGATCTCTCCAATCATGGCATAGTCTGGCACCATCATGGCCACTGTACGAAACAACACCTACAGAGAGAAATATTGAAATGCATAGAGGCTAAATAGAAAGTACCGATAGTTACCTTTAGATTGTCTGGTAGTTCAGAGCGGCCAGCATAACCTGGGTTCATGGTTCATGGTGATGCAGACAAAGCACGATGGCCGCAGGTTCAGAGTAGTGCCCTCAAATACAAATGTCTTTAGATGAGTTTTCACTGCTCTCAAGATGGACAAAATGTATAGAGTAATTATAGGGATTGTTGAACGGCCATAATAATTATGTTATAGTTATAACACGGGCACAAGGGATGTATGGAATATATTGCACTGAAGCACGAGGGCGCACAATTGCAAGAAAGCTCGCTTCTACACTGCTGCAAAACAGCTCATGCCCCCAGCAAAAAGAGCCACTTCTAGTGCTAGGGTGAAGCAGAATTGACATGCATCATGAGGTCGAGGACTAGGTCGATCTAGGAACACAGAATCTTCCACAAAATGAATCTTGGACAATTTTAAAACCTGCATGGTTGAAAGAAGAAACTCCAGCAGTGCTGAACATTCATTCCTGCATGGCTGCATGGACATACTTTGATACTTGTTATTTCTCATGCGTATTAATTTAATTTTAATTTAATTATCTGTCTATAATGCCAGAGGGGCGTTTTGTGGTCAGTGCAATATGACTTTCAGCAGTGCATTATGCTGCATATTGCACTTGGCAACAACGTAGCAACGGGATATAAATATATAGATAATAAAATTATACTATGATTGAAACAATTAAATGGCTACAAAATGCATCTCTTAATTGTGAAAATGCACAATCCTAACTCAAGTTATGAGCACAGGCAAAGTTAGTGGATCATGTGCCTACCTTTACAGTCATGTGACCTGGCAGTATTCTCACAGTAGGTACCACTAGAGCACAACGACTCCACCTCACACTCGTCCACATCTGGGGAGATAGTCTGATCATCTGCACACACTGCATGGGGAGAATACACGGATAACTGCAAACACGCTATAGTGGAAATTACAATAATACGGACACTTTAACTATGGAAAGTGAACTGTTTATTGTAGTGTGTCTGCTAATTTCATGTGCTTCTATTGAGTTGGGACTTCCCCTGATTATAATGCCTGATTATAAGAGGTGTCTTTATTTCAAGGGTGGTCAGTGTAGCCACACCCCCTCACCTGTAATGGCGTGCTGTATCTTCCTCTTCCTCTCTAGGATGCTCCTCTCCTGGTCCTCCACTGACTTGTGATAGAGCTACTCACCACACAGCATCATCTGACAACACACCTGAAACTAGTTGGGCGGAGCCCGACCGTCCCTGACGGGAGGTCGGGTTGCAAGCCTATCTGAAATTTGTTCTGCGCATTATGTAGTACTGCTATGAATATTATTATTCTCAAGTGGGTGTTAACCGACTTGATGACGTGTAAACCACAGCAATACTGCATGCGGTTTTGCAACTCTGAAGTGTAACCAAGCCACGTGAAAAATGCTGCAATCTGATAGGGCGCCACTATAGTGGCGCTAGAACAAATCCCAGATAGGCTTGCAACCCGACCTCCCGTCAGGGACGGTCGGGCTCCGCCCAACTAACCTGAAACAAGGGACAACAATTTGTTATAATTATGTTGGAGAACAATAAATACTGTAATAGTGCTGCTCACAAGCATCACTTACAGGAAGATAGACTCTTTAAGCCTGCACTCAGTATTGTATTCATTCTTGCTTTGAACACTTTTCTCTTTCTTTTCTGATCCACGTGGCACCCATCAGCAAAACTCAAAGTAGGGAGGGAGCTGAGGGGGAGGGGCTGGTGTTTTATTCATTTCCCTTTAGACTATGAAGGGAAATGAATAAAACACCAGCCCCTCCCCCTCCCATTAATCAATTGTCTCTCAAGAACTTATGACAATGACAATTTATATATATATAGCACTATTGATGATGAACAACAGACAAATAGTAATAATTAATGTCCAAAATTGTAGACCACAGTCAATAATTGTATCAAATTATCACTTGAGGACAACACAATGAATGAGGTATAATTATACAAAAACAAAGTGTGTAAATTATGTTCAGTTCAAGTCCAGGAAGCAGTTGTCACAGACTCTGACCAACTTCTTTGAGGAGGGCAGTTGGGTGCTTTGTGAAGTGCACTGTTGGCAGAATATCATCCTGTGTGTGTGTGTGTGTGTGTGTGTGTGTGTGTGTGTGTGTGTGTGTGTGTGTGTGTGTGTGAGAGTGTGTGTTTGTGGGTGTGTGTGTTAGGGTGTGTGTGGGTGGGTGAGAGTGTGTGTGTGTGTGTGTGTGTGTGTGTGTGTGGCTAAATCTGACCTTGAGGGAGGCTTAATTTATAAGGCCTAGGAACAGGCCTGTATTGTCTGGGCCAGGTTTTGTGGTGGTAGTATCTGATAATGAGATGGGTCTATGTGGTTCTATAGGTGGCAAGCACAATTAACCTCTAATTTTGGTTCTTAGAAATTAGCACAAGGCATTAGTCAAGATAGTAGTGTGTGTGTGTGTGTGTGTGTGTGTGTGTGTGTGTGTGTGTGTGTGTGTGTGTGTGTGTGGCTGGGGTGTCCTAAAATCCTTATCATTACACAAAATCACCACAAAATGTTGCTATTCTAACAACATCCTGAGCAATGATGGCTTCTAGAAGTACTTTTTGAGGGCTAATATTTTCTGGCTAATCTGCGAGATAAAATTAGACCCTCAACAATTCCCCGCTATAAGGTGGTATCAATGGTAGATGCTCTTATCTACTCTTGGTGGTATGGAAACTCACATACAAATTATGGTAAGGATTTGAAGTAGAGAATGGGCTGGGACTAGCTTGCATATACCAGCAGATGTGGTGGGAGGGTGTGTGTGTGTGGAGGGGGGCGCAGTCATAGTGTGTGTGTGGTGTGTGTGTGTGTGGGGGGCGCAGTCATAGTGTGTGTGTGTGTGTGTGTGGTGTGGTGTGTGTGGGGGGGGGTGCAGTCATAGTGTGTGTATAGGTACACTAGTTATAATTCAAGCACGGACATGTTACAGTAGTTGAACATCTTTTAGCAGCCATAACTTTAGTGCTGTGACCCCAATTTCAAAAATTTGATGATTTTGTGAAAGCTTAGAAAGTGACCTTTCAAATGATGTATTTCAATCCAATATTTAGATGTGGCCATAATTCAACTTTGAACTCTGGGCTATTATTACATGGTATCGTGCTAAAATAGTCATCTCCCAAATATCTGGTACTATTTGAAAGGTATTTTTCTAAGCTTTCGGAAAATCGATCCACGGAATTCAAGTTATGGCGACTGAACGAGTCCACTAACCAATTGATTAAACGGGGGACATGTACATGTAGTACATACCTGCACATTAATTTATACTATTCACTCACTCTAACACTTCTTGGGGGGTGGCTGTTCGATAGTCAATGGTATTATGGTCCTCCCCTTTATCTGCCACCTCATGACCTCTGTCCTTTGACCCTCGTGACCTCTTCTTAGCAGCAGGATCTGGGGGTACGGGGGGACGATTGGAGGATCGTTTAGGAGTAGTGGGTGGTTCAGGGGGCGCCTTCTGCACAGGTACTTGACCCCTGCTGGGGGGAGGGGGTTGATAATTAGCACAAGAATAATAAGAAGCACTAACAAGCGGCTACTTGTAGCTACGTACATGTAGCTAGCTGCTAGTAATAATTGTTTTTGGCTGCCACGTGCAGAAATGCTAGAGTCAAAGTTCACTGAGGCTACTATTTGAGACTGAATATTGCTCAACCACGAATATTTTACCACCCAAAAATTACCGGCTATACGGTAGACACTAGCAGTAGCAATTCTCCCAGTGAAACACTCTCATACAGACTACACCACCATACACACACACACTACACAATCCCTAATTAAAGGCCCTCCACTTACATAGCGAGCTGCTCGGCCATGTGTGTCAGTTCTCCGGAGAGTGCCCAACAAGTCTCGTACATCATGAGATAGCGGACACAGATATTCTGACCCATAGCATCGGCCCAATCCACCGGCTTCTGGTTGGTTCTCCCTGTCCGTGTGGACCATGCTGTAGCCAAAGTCCATGAGCAGCTGTGTGTGTGTGTGTGTGTGTGTGTTTGTGTGTGTGTGGGTGGTGTGTGTGTGTGTGTGTATGCATGGTGATACAGGTTGACTTAGAAACTAAATATCTAAAAACCAAAAATATGATTGCATTTTTTTCAGTTATCGTTGCTACAGTAGCTATGCGATACACACGTTTTAGACTTGAGCAAGCACTTATTACACTAACAGCACACATCCACCCACCCACTCACACATCCGCCCACCCCTATAACGCAGCGTGATGCATGAGAGTCTCTCCCCCAGTGTCCCTCACTTGGAAGGGGATCTTAGCCTCCTCCACTAACCATTGGAGACACTCCACTGAACCACCCTAGTGGAGGGGGGGCAATGGTAGTCAATTATTAGGAGACTGAACACAAAATTGCAAAATAATTTTCAAACACAATTAATTTTATGATAGCGGGTTATTTTCAAGGCATTAATTTTTCAGGCTGCCCAAACTAAACATTTCGAGATTTTCAATGATATACAGAAATGTCAGTGTCAAACGGACAACCAGTAACTGCCTATTAGTACCGTACCCTCACGAAAATACGCCCACCCTTTTCTGCAAGAAGTCTAGGCTTATTAGGGGACTGGGCGTTTAATCGCAAATGGCGAGTTTTCATTCGAACATACGCCCACCCGCGGCCTCAAATCGAGGTTTACACTTGCTCTATGCCAATTCTTTATTAATTTATTGTATTTTCATTTTAATACATAGTATGAACATTTTATCGACAACAACAATGTTATAAACTAATGCATGAGTATGATTAAAGCATGACAAGAGAATGAACATGAAGAAGTGGACTCTGACTCTATTCGTTGATGTTAGATGTATATGTAGCAGAAACTTCTCAAAGGATGGTAGGTCATACTCTTACAGAGCAGCTATTAGGTACTTTGTTTCAGAAAACCAAGGCAAGGTAACCTGCAAAATTAGCCTGTGTGATAACTTTCTTGGACTTGTGTTTTCCGCATATAGGACTACTTGTTCCCTGCATCTTCATCTTCAGGGGGCAAACAGATCCATACAGAGAAAGTTATAATGTCTGATCTTGGTCCAGCAAGGAGTATAGTCTTACTAGCTACTACCTAAAACTTCCTTTCTTTAATAGTGAACATGTGGCATTCAGCTACTGCGCATGCTCAACTTCTTATTCTGGGTGGGCTTATAATCGAGTGAAAATACCCTTGTGCAAGAACTTCGAAGCAAAAGAGGGGATGGGCGTTTATTCAAGATGGGCTTATTTTCGCGAGGGTACGGTAAGTGTGTTCCCTGTACCTGTATAGCGAGCATGGCGGGTGTGGTGAATGAGTCATCTGGTATCTGCAGTGCGGAGGAGGGCAGTCCACTCTCCACTAGGAACTGTATGATGGGCAAGCGGCCACGGAGGGCAGTCTTGTGGGCCAGACAAAAGTGGTGCTCGTTACTACCGTACGTGTCCACCTCGTGACTGCCCAACATGTGATGCTATGTGGGGGGTAGGACCATTTCCAGTGCAACAAAACACGAGAGAATAGTGAAATCCTCGAGCTCTTTGAGAGGACAGGCATCCAGTTTAGCCCTCATACCTGCAGTGGGAAAACAAGAGTCTCAATTAAAGTGGATTAATCAATACATGTATAGGTACAGTGTAGGCAGGCCTTCATACTTGTGTACTAAGCAAAGCAATTAGTGAAGGAGCTTGTACATTAAAGAGCCCTAACAGATAGTTAACGCATGCATGGAACCATTGTCTAGTGTAGCATCTTCAGACGCCCATAACTTGTTACAATGATCTAATTTCAACCACTTTTGGAAAGCTATATAAAAGGAGCACTGTTTAACGTTACACACACATGTACATTAATAAAGAGCCCTAAACTGAGCTACTACAATTAAGACAACTATCATCACCTGACAGCAACTCCCGGGCGGTGTAGAGGGAGCGAAATGGTTCCTCTGGTGGATCTTTCTTACTCTCCTCCATCCTGAGTTGAGTGACAGTCGTCCAATCGGCTGCTAGATGGTCCGCTATCCACTCCCAGAGGTCACTGTGAAGGTCACTCTCCATAACTTAGGTCAAATGAACACGACTGTCTTTAATGATGTAACTGATTAGGGAGCTCACTCTCGAGTAGTGGTTCTCTCCACGTCTCCTCAATCTGACGGAGGCTCAGGTTGTCTTGGTGAAGTTTCTCCTCACCCACACCATCTGGTAATGGCAGCTCGTATGTACGTAGGTACCTCAATGTCCACCACTGGAAGCCTGCACATGAGGATCACATGATCATTACTATACATACGGACATTGAACAAACGTACACACAACATAGAATGTTTAGGGTAGGTGTGATTGTGCTATAATGAAGGAGCTGCTTTCACTAGTCTTTTCTCCAGGCCTTGTCCACAACTCTCTCTCCAGGAGCCCAGAATTATATACGGTGTGCATAAGACAACTTGCTGGCCATTAGCCTCGATCCCAGGCCGATCCGTCTCCAATTGAACGCTATATAGGTCGCCTACTAGTATTTTCAACTTCGTTCTATTAAAAAAAAATCGGCCTGGAACCGAGGCTAGCTGGCCATGTGTTCAGTCCTCTTTGATCGAGTCTTTGATTGACCTATGAGAGTTGATTGTGTGGGTGTTGCTAATAAGTACGTGTACATACTGCGCATGCTCAGTTCAATTTAATTTTCACAGACTATAATTCTACCACAACAATTCGAAAAAAGCACAGCATCACTAATAAGCTCACACATTATAATTACAGAGACACAAACAACATCAAAGTAAAGAACAGTTAATTATCAGTTTCAGTTTCGGTCCGTATTGTCTACAATGAATCTACAAATGTCTGTAGCAGTGTCTCCTCTTCTCAGTCCTATGGCAATTTCCACCAAGGCCCTGAAGGTAGCTCTGGAAGGATTCACTCTTTGCCACGCTCTCAATGCATGAGCCACTCCAGCTTGATTGCCATAACGACGTGTAACATCAGTTACATCACCGAGGTCGGCTGGGGTGAGGTTGAGTCCATCGAGCAGGTTAGGAATTGCAGATTGATTGACTGCATGAAGAAATAAAGACATCACTAAAACGACAATTTACAATTTTCGTGATAGTCTATAATATCTAAAAATGACACAGGCGAATAAAAAAATGCACGAAAATGAAAATAGTTACCTGTGATGCTGTCAGCCAAATTGATGAGCTCCACTGTGGGCTTTTTGAGACCATCTGACAGGAGACTCCATGTTACATGTTGTGTACTCAGGAGCTTGGCCAACATTTCACGCAAGCACGATACATTATTTCCACGATGCTCGCTATTGATGTTGGTGAGAACAGGATGAGTTAGACCTAAAGCCAATCCCAGATTGAACCAGTGAGGGCTGGCACTTTCATGTAGTTTCTCGTAAACATGTTGTAGATCGTTGATTGTCAAAGCCTGTACAAAAACAACAATCAACAGGGTTTCATTTGGTGGGGATTGCCCCTCGGAAATACCTTCTAGAGGAAACTCAAGGAATACAATTGAGGGGTTCTGGTGAACAATATTCTTAACAGGGCAGATATAGTAATGAATTCCTGGGGTCACGAACCCTCTAGATATATACATGTCATCAACACCCTAATATCATGCACGTGCACCATTTGCTCCCCTTGCCAAAATGTCAGGAGGATAAGTAGATACAAGATTTAGAGTACTGCCTACCTTGTGCACGTTCAGCAGGTGAGGAAATTTCTCCGCGATTAGAATGATGTCACTCTCAGGGATTTCTTGATCTAGTTGTTGGTCCCTCACTCCAGTCTTCTTACACACATCTTCCATTACTCTAACAGAAGACAATTCACCTGAACATAACAAAGAAAAACAAGTAAAAACATTGGGTCAAAAAGTAATTATTCGCGACATATATATTATAAGCGACATAACAACAACCAATGGAGATTTTTTAGGACACTGTTAAGTCTGAGTTGGCGCTACAATTACAGTGCAGCATCCATGCAGCTTATAGAGAGTAGATTACCACAACTGTGTGAGTGGCTGTACTTAAATTAATGTTGATAATTATCTTTTGATTGAAACCTTTCTAAGAAATAGTGCTGATACCATTGTGTAGGTGAATGACCAAGCTACAAAAATGTTTCTATGGAAACACGAGGTGGTGGGTTTGGGGGATTAATAAGCAAATTGTTATAGTGGGTAATCGGTTAAAAGACTAACCTTAAACAGCTAAGGTCTCAGACTTCATAAGTTAAATGGTTTAGGTATCCTTTATGGGTCTACAAATGTCCACAATGTATATAATTCATGATTTACTGGTTTTTAGGTATATTTTTGGTTAGAGTAATAACTTCTGAAAAATTAATAGCTTCTATAATATTATAGCTTTCAAATTTCTGTAAGTAAGTTCACAGATAAAGGGGCTACATACCGGAGTATTGCTGCTGATCACTCTTTCTCTCAGTCTTCATAAGAGTATCTCCCGTAGCAGACAATGGTTTTCCTAATAATTGAAGGGAAACATAATTATAATAATTGTTACAGTAATGAAAGCACCGCGAGTGCTGATACCTCGGTGGAGGTGCCAACGCTACAAAACATAAAGCTGCGAATAGCATTAATGGCATGCAGGCAGAATCCTGAGCAGAGTCCAAAATCACAAGGAAACTCAAAGAGTGCATGGGTAATGATCGACCACGATTGTTCAAGTATAAGATTAATGGAAGCATCAGCAGCTCTCTTGTGAAACAGTATGACTATTCAGTATCGTAATCTAACAAGTGATAGTAAAGCCATGTACTTACCAGATTGTTGCTGCTGATCACTCAATGTCATCTTTGTACACATGTCTCCCGTAACAGAGGATGACTCACCTAATTCAGTGGGAGAGATAATAGAGCTGCTACATAAAGATAATAATGAATGTTATGAAAGTACTTCCATCACAATATATACACAGAATGTCATCTAACCTCAGATAATTATTTAATTGCTTTCATTGTCATCTAACCCGGTGCTTTCATTACTGTATACATACGCTGTTCTGTACTTACCAGAGTATTGTTGCTTATCACTCTTTCTCTCAGTCTTCGTACAAGTACCTCTCGTAGCAGACGATGATGCACCTGATAGAAGGATTTGAGGAGAAACTAATTAATAATTGTAATGATCAAGTAAAATAACTTATCCACCGGAAACTTCCTTACTGGTATATTGATCACTCATTCTACACACAGGTTCCATTACAGGGGACGATGGACCTGAGGGGAATAATACAATGATACGAAAATACTTTGTTATACTAATTCAGTACACAAATATAAAAGCTGCAAATATTTACGTATAGTGCTACATAACTACCGGAGTATTGCAACTGATGACTCTTTCTTTCAGTGTTCAGATCTCTCGTAACAGAGGAGGCTTCACCTGTAACATAGGGAAACAAGGATAATTTTTTTAACATTGCTGAACAATGCACTTACCAGAACCTTCGCTATTGTCCAGCCAGATTCTATGTTGGTCACTGAGCTCTCCCCACTCTCGTGCATGAAGGGAGCACATCCAATAGCCATCCACACTCACATCGGCAACGTGCAACTTGTTTCCACTTTTCTTGCACGGGCAAACAATCGCTGCTTTAGGTGTGTCATTGTTGTAATTCAAAACAACACAAGCAGCTTTGATGGATTCCATTAGTTGAGAACAAACCATAGGACACAACACTTTGCGTAATGGAGGGGGGGCTTCGACATACACTTCCATACGGGAGAAGGAATCAAGCAATGAGATGACACAAGGACGATTCGGAATTCGAAATTGAATACAATTCTTAGCGAAAAGTATTGGACCACTTGAAGGGAGAACAGCTTCCCAACCAAGCCTCCGCATTACATCAACAACCGTACAGCAGAAGACACCTGAACGAATACACCCACTAGGGAAGTGAATAGCGAGGGGGACAGATGAGGAACGGACTTTGTCCAGTTCAGCAATGGGAGCAGATTTGAGTAGAGATGGCATGAAGAACTCAGCTTGATGGGTAGTGGACTCCACTAGTGGAATGGGAGCAATCACGAGAAGCTCTTTCATGATCAACAGCATATCTTCTGGAGAAAAGATACCTTCAACGTAATGCTTCTCAAAGAATCGTAGGAACTTTAAATTGATTATGCCTTCGTCTCGAAATCTCTTCCATTCGGCCTCGATCCCTACTGAGCTTAGAGTAGAGCGTGATTTGGCTTCAGCATTCCTCAGGGAGATGGCGTGCTGTGAGAGCTCGGTGATCTTGTCTAGTGGAATCTGGGCATCCACAAACACTGTGTTGGGGAGAATGGAGGGATAGTAGTGCGCTATACACACCTCGTCAAAGAAGAACAGAGCAGCTTCAAGATCTTGGAGCGCATAACGAAATCGAGTGGCTAATCGGAGACATTCTTGCTTGCTTAGTACACCTCGCTCGAGAGTGGCAGATAAACTCTGGAGAAGTGAATCCAAGAAGGACCACCAGATGGGCATTTTGACTTGTAGCGGAATACAACGCTCAACAGTAATTCTAATCCTATCGGCAGTGGCCAGTGAATCATCATCTCGGCTGATCGTGTTGAGACCAAAAATCAGATTCTTCAACCCAAGATCTTCGTACACCAATAGCTTCTTGATATCGGGTGGCAGCATGTCGAGAATCTCTTGATTCCTCTTGATAAGAGTATCCAAGCTCTTGAGCTGATCTAAGAATGTGCCCACAAAGATCATCTTTGGCTTCTTGTCTTGTGAGGTATGGGACTCAATGGATCGAATGAGACTCTGAAGTGTCTCCCCGAGGGTCATGTGAGATGCATGAGGACTACCAACAAGCTGCCCATCCTTGTAGTACTCGTCAGAAGGGAAACTGGAGAGTTCGTCAATCAAACGCAGGACTATCAACGCCACCGAAATGTGCTTGATGAAGAGAGGGCTGATGTCGTGGAATTGGGGTTGTCCACCGCAGTCGGTAACGTACACCCAGTTGGAATCAAACAGTTCTCCTTCTTGCTGGTCACTGCTCGACAGTTGGTCAGTTCCCTGTGTGGCTGGCTTCAGCTCTTCTGCCACACCACTCACTACACTTGCTATCACTTTATTGATAGCTCTGTCCAACCTTCTTGCAGAGCCAGAAAGTGCGACGGAATCGTTGCTCGATGGAGTCGATTTGAAACCAGAAATTGGCTCATCAGAAACAGAAATTAGCTCGGTTGTGGTCATCTTCTTCAAGCTCTCGGCAACCCTTAATGCCGAGGATGGATCGGTGCTTTCTTTTGGTAGTTTGGCGATGATTTGAGCTAGTAGCTTACGCAGCTTTGGCTGAGACATCTCTTCCCAGCCTCTTCCAGTTGACCTGAATTTTGCATTGGACACGGGTCGAATGCGTACTGGCTTTTCCATACAAGAAGTGCTGTCTCGCTGTAGTGGAGGGGGCTTGTCAGTTAGCAGGTGCTTGAGGTTGGTCTTCCCTGTTCCCGCCGGTCCAAACACGAGCATGTTGACAATGTTGACCAAGACGTGTCCGTGCTTCATCCCCTCATCAAACAATCGCTTCGCTGATTCTAAACAGGATGTGTGAATGTAACTAACTATATGCAATACTTCACAGCTAGGTGACAAGATGAACTACCGTAGAAACTGGATTATTAGCGCATGCGCTCATGCATGGGGTCAATAGCAGAGCTCTATATGCTTATATTCGAGAATGCGCCTATAATGCAGTCATATTCTAGCCCCACCCAGTAACCGGATGTCTCTGGGACGAGTGATGTTTCAAGGCAAGCTAACTCGATCTATATCACAATTATATGTTACAGTTCATTTTACACTTCATTTTAAATTCATATCGCTTATAAAAATATTCATATTGACCAAGAACTTGAAACAAAAGGACGTCTCACATTCTCTCAGCATGATCAGACATGGTAACAGCATGCCCAGAGAGTCCTTCCAGATGGATATCACCAGCTATAATTATAGCTACCATGCACTGTACAAGCTAGCTCATAGGAATCAATTCAAAATGTTCACCAAATAATTATTATTATCTTTCGCATGCCATGTAAACGTAGCGGGTAATTTTCATAAGGTAAAAATTAGTTCAACTTGAACACGGTGATGTTCGTGAGTCAAAATGTTCATTGCCTGCACTGCATTGCATGCGTTCCAGTAAACCACGCCTAGGTCAGCTTGCCCACGAAAATAATAACGAATATCTTACCCCAAAAAAATTATCCGCTATACGGTAGTCTGTCAATTGGCTTGGCATAATCAACCCTACAGGTTAGGTAGTCCATTGGTTTGGATATAGCCTCAACAAAACAAGTTATTAGTGTTTCAGATTTTGATGTTAAAGTCTCCCACACGCCTCAGGGTTAATTGTATTGACATTCTGCGCAACCAAGACAGTGTGAAAACACAATACAATAACAGTACTTGTGGTCACACATACATGTTGTATTGTAAACAAAATTACATCAAATCATACGTAACTTGGTGCATGTACAATAGAGTACATTGAGTGTGGAAGGCAACTAGGTAGCTCTAGTTATACAATAGAAAAGCATTTAATGGAAGGACCGGCATCGATCTGCTACAAACAATGGATACAGCAGCTGTACGTACATAAACCTTTAAAGCTTGCTAAGTGAGTGACCCACCAATGACAGGGAATGTGGCTGATCATTACAGGAATGTGCTATGAATGAATTGACATGATGATGTCACTAAGTACACAGTACAACGTTACCAACCCAATCAGTCAATCACAGTGACTGTACATGTATGTGCGCATATATTGATGCAATGTCTGATAAACAGTATCCATAATTAATTATAACACATGTACCACAGTGTGTGGAATATAGTCAAAGGAACAATGCTCTAGCTTGATCAAACCAGGACCACATGGAAGGGAGTAAGCAACTAATACACACCATATAAATACATGTCAGGTATGTCAAACACACTTGTAGTGATGAAATTTGTGTGTGTTGACCAAGGCTAGGTGGGCTAATCATAGATTAAGTCTACGCATGTGCTTGTGCAATTAATCCATGATTTGAGTGGTTGCATACAAACCTTATTAAGGTAATGAAAGAGGTGAAGCCAACAGTTTAATAAGAGCGGGATTACCAACATTGAAACATTGAGACAGCTCGCAACAGCTGTACGTACACACTACATGTATACAGTAGAGGACAAATTAAAGTTTATGATGCGTTTGTTAACCCGAGGCACTCCACGGGCTATAGTAGTCAATCTGTGTGTCTGTGGATATGAGTCTATACTCACCCGGATGTGATAGCACTGTATTGGTACCATGGATAGCCTCAACACAACAAGGTTTTATAATATTAAAGGTTAAAGTTCTGTTGTCGAGCAAAAGCTAAAAAGCATGAACTGCACTGCAAGATTTACACGTGACTTTGACTCGAGGCTGTAAACGTATAGACCTCAAACTAACGCCGAGGGTTTGCACTTCAGTTTGATTCTGTTGCACAAACAAAATAATTGTTTTTGTGCATATGCGCTCAAGCTTGCAATATATAGGTACTGAGAGCAAAAACATTTTAACTTTCCTCGTAAATAATTGGAAAATGCAGAGCGGGATTACAAACATTGTACAATGGATTTTGTACGTACAGTCTACTAATAACTATAGTCACGGTAGAGGACAAATTAACGTTTCTGTTCTGTTTGCATATAATTATAGTCTCTGCGTTTGTGTACGTTGATTCTGTTGCACAAGCCAGTGGGAAATGCAGTAGGAAAGCGAGCGGAAACATTTGAACGCCCAAGCACAGGAAGCCACACCCACTTTCCTGCGCATGACAGGTGTGGTCACTAAACGTACAAAAGCTCAATCTGAATACCTAGTACTGCTCACTGCTTATGAATAGCTCCACTTTAGCTTATACTATAAGGCCTAGAGGGGTGCTGATCTCATAGCTGGATAAGCAAAACAATTGTTTTTGTGCATGTGCAATCAAGCTTGCAATATCAAACCACTAATCATATTCATAGTAATTAAGGCTGATAATGTAAACACAGTATTACTAAACCATGCACAGGTGGTACAGTCAAATTCCTCAGTCACCAAATATTCCAGTTATATGGTACTACCGTATAGCGCGAAATTTTCGAGGGGCTTAATTTTCGCGGATTTCGTGGGTTGGAATTCTACACGAAAATTAAGTCCACGAAAAGTGTTCGTTAATAAGAATTACCTGCTATCATGCAAATATTTAAAGGCGTGGCTTCCGGTAAGCAGTCATTCCGCGAACATTGTGCAACGAAATGGCTTTTAGAGGCCAATCCACGAAATATAAGTGCCTCGAAAATTTCGCGCTATACGGTATATGCGAACGAAACAGAAACTTTAATTTGGCAAGTTGCTACAGGTACGAGTGATTGCAACTATGAGCATCAACACTCACTGTACTACAAAGTTCCTTGCTCCCCTCACCTTCCTTTCTCTGCCTCTCTGGCCTTCCTCGTATCTCAGTAATGTCATTCTCCTCGTCATGTATCTTCCCCTCCCAGTAGTGTATGTCTGAGACACACTCCTTGATCTCCTCCTCCACCACCTCCAGCTCTCTCTGGTCCTGGTCAGTGATGTCACCAGACAGTCTCTGTTGGAGGGCAGCTCTTCTCTGGGGGAGTAAAGAATATATATACGACTGAATGAACATTCCACCAAATAGAACATGCAGCTGATACAAATCACTACTGCACGTTATAAGGTTAACAAATTGCGTACAATCCACATAACAAAATATAAAGGTCAGCAACCACCAACCTATTCAATCAGTAAAAGTGGACTTATAAAACATACACAAAGGTAGACAAAAAGCAACCATTCATCATACAATGGACAGTACATGTACACACATTGTCGTTCTGCTAGACTACGTCTACCACTCTTACCACGAGAGTAGTAAGTGCAACTGTCAACACTCACCGTCTCATGACTCTTCAGTTCACTCTCTTTCTTAGCCTTCATCTGGACAAGGTGAACAAGACAAGAGTGATTAGACTGTGTGTTTGTGGTCACACATTATGAGTTGTCTATAGGTGTAGCTACGAGGGTCAGGTAAGGATATGAGACTATTACAAACTGAATGCACATGAGGTGTACGGTATGTTTGCCAACATTGTTTGACTCACTTTCTATTGTTCCAGATATTCAGTAACCATAGAAATGTATGGAGAGAAAAGAATATAATCACAAACCTGTACACTATGATATCAATAATTTATATTACACGGCATGTACTCACACGTACAACTCAAACATTACTGACACAAGTACAGTCACAAGTCAGTGCAGTGTCCCGCTCACCTTCTGTTTAGTCCAATGAGACACCAGCGTAAGACATACATGGAAACAGAGAGAGGGGGATGATGGTAGGAGCAGTGAGTGCATTCATACATGTCTGTATACTGTAACTTACATTCTGTTGTTCCAGTAATCATTAGCAGTAGTCACATTAACAAGCACGGACATGTAGAGAAATGAACATGTTCAAATACACGAATGCATTCACACATGTATACATCAATTATTGCAAGTACACGTCTGTACAGCATGAAACTATCAAGAGCAGTACCAATCTAAACTAGAGCACTAAAGTGCAAACCCTCGGCTGGTGACATGATTATAAAGAAACCAGAAATATAATGCAGTGCATTGCCATAATATAGTGATGTTGTTATCATGTATGACTTGCACAGCAACTCAGGAGCAATAAAACTAAACCAGACTGGAGGCATGCTGAAACATTTGAGAACAGGTAGTGGTACTATAGATATATACACTGTGGATTAGGATCAGAGCAAAGAAGCCTGGAGTCTCAGAGAAGTATGGCTCAGGTCCTGCATCGAGTAGGATCCCAGTCAGCTAAAGCAGTATAGGAGCTATAATTCAAGCTTTCTACTTTAGTGACCCTGTTCCATTGTTCTTGGTACAGGATCACTTCAGTTATAAGTCAAGTTCTGTTCAAGCTACATTTTGCTCGCTTTTATTAGACAACGAAGCTTTTAACACAGAAAGGTACCACTATCAAAAGTACTAACTTGTTGTATGGAGGCTACCCATGCTGTATAAACGCAGTGCTAGAACATCCAAGTAAGCAGACCCAGTCACAAAGCTTGTTCAAGCTTCTTAGCTTTTGCTCGACAAAGAAGCATTAACATCAAAAACTGCCACTATTTAAACCAAGATATTGTTGTGTGAAGGCTATCCATGCTGTAAACGCAGTGCTGTGGTACCCAGGTGAGTAGATATACCTGTGACAAACAGACAAACCAACATACTACTATACCCGTGGCCGCCCGCGCGCGCCTCGGGTAATAAAGCCACACAATTTCTGCCTTCATGCAGTAGACTAATTACATGTACACAAGTAAGTCTAGTTTGCCATTAAATATACAATGAACAAACTACACAGCTATAGCGCACACTGACAATAATAAACTCACGTGCTGTTGTTGAGTAACAGTCCACAGAGGGTACATGTGCATGAGGAGAGGGATATGAACACACTGGTAGTAACTCAGTACACACACTGGCTAGTACACACACAGGTACTTAGTACTAGCAATGGCAGATAATGGAAGGGTCAGTGGGTGGGTCAGTGAAAGGGATGGTAAACGGTACAACAAGCATCTTACATGTACAACTTTGATACGTATGATTTTGTTTGTCGTACAATACAACACGTGCACTCCATGAGACACACACACAATCACAACATACCTCAATGTAACGCTGAGACACACATCAAATGGTACATGTGAGGGAGAGATTTAATCTTAACACACATACAATACATCAGATCAGTTGAACGCTGGTGTGTATGGGACCATAGATAGAGTAGAAGAGGGATTGGAAACGGAAGTACCCTCGAAGTACCATCCGTGTATCTCCGCGGTTTTAATCGAGGCTTACTTTTTAACACGAGGGCTAAACATGAATAATTCATGAGAATTGTTTTGCTCTCTGTAAGAAGTCCACGAGCAGTTCTGCTGCTAAACATCAACTTTCTCTAATACTTGAGGCCATTTGGGACACAGGACACTATTTAGTTACAAAGCCTTAGCTATATCAAAGGTACTATAGGAACACAAGCATGAAAAAGTGCTCTGTGTACCTTCACGACAATCGAGATTATATTTTCTTTGTTTCCAATTGATACCTACTATTAGGGGGCATGTGATTCAGTAATGGGGGTAGCTCTGAGATGTATGCTTTGGACACAATAAGTTTCCCGGGCTTTTGCGGGAGTTATGGAAGAGATACACGGATGGTCCCAAAGCCACTACGTAGACTTCATTGTAAAACATCACGTGAATCACTTCCGTTTCCAATCCCTCTTCTACTCTATCTATGATGGGACTGACTACACATAGCAACAAGTGGAATACATCTAGACCTAAGAAGCTCACCTTCTACAGTAGTCCAAATCAGTGTGAGGTCCAACATAGGAATGAGTGTGTGCATGGGAAGAGACAAACACGATAATGTACCAACTTAGATGCATATTCTATGAATCAACGAAAGTATTAAAAGTACAACCTAATAAGTTTTGTGGGCCTCGGCTAATACCAAGTTGGCAATATGCAAATTAAGAGATAAAGACATTTTACAATTAGTGTAGGAGTTCCTATAGTAACCATTAAAATAAGTGTACACGTGCAAACACAACTTACACGCTGTTGATCCAGAGAGGGAGAATCCACAGGGCAAACACGTGGGAAGATAGTAAATGAATGATTACGAGGTTGAATGTGATCATACTAAATATTTCCCTATATAACACTATGGCACTGCACACACACAAGAGTAATAATGGGGAAGTAGAAACATCACAGAATATGCAACAGACACTAAATACTCTGACAACACACACCAACTTACAGTCTGTTGTTTCAGATGGTCAGTCAAAGGTGAGGTGGAGATGCATGAAATGGAAGGAAGAGAACATTAGTGCAGTGATACAGTACACTGGTGATTGCATGACACAGGGGAGGGGAAACAATTGTGGACAGCCAAACATGCAGACTCAAACACTTGACCGAATAGCCGCGGTTGACGCTTTGAAGCGTCAATACCTGAATAGCTGGTAGCCGCGGTTGACGCTTTGAAGCGTCAACCGCACATTACTCTACCATAGATAGTAGAGGGACTATACTATCTCTACTATCTATGACTCTACTCTTAATTAATTTGTGGTGAGCTACAACCTTCCAGAGCTCCACAGCTTTGCAAGGCTTCTCTCGAAGGTCAACAGAAGCCGTACTGAGTCCGATCACCATAGGTTAGCAATCAAAAATTTGCTGAAATTTTCATGTGAAATTTGTATTTCAATATCAATCTCAAAGTGAACATACACTATAATAAATACAATTACAATTAATTCTATAGTACAACAATGACTAAGAGGCCTCTGCACACAGGGGATGAGGTACTCCTAGGTATCCTGGATAGTAGTCACAGTGAGTAGACCTTCTCAGACCCATAAGATGGTGGTGGTTCCATGGCAGATAGCAGTGACGATAGTTTCACAGACCTGCATGAGGAAGAAGGAGTATTGCCAACCAAGCAGATCACCTCTAGAATCAATGGTTCTTACACACAAGTAGCACAGAACCTGACAAACACCAGCCAACAAGCCAGCCATAAAGAATTGAATTTTAAATGTAACCTTTGGGGTGGTGCCTAAAAGATCAAAAGATTATCATGCAATCAATACACACACTAAATTGAATAATAACATTCAGCCACATAATTATAATTGAATTGCTATAACAGACACCACACTAAAAATTGGGTAGATACATGTAACACAGCACTAACTCACAAGCCAACAAACCTAAAGAAGTATACTGAGAACAGCCCTACACAAAGTACAGTACATCTCATACAAGGGTGACAAAAAATAATTATGAATCATGCAACCTTAGACATAATTATGTATAGGCTCCCACAAGCAAACTTACATGCAATGGCACTCATAGGCACATATAAAGCAATTGTGATCCTACAACAAACTGGGAGTTCATAAAAGATTCAACTTTGGGCACAGAAGAATTACAATGCATATCACAGGCAAACACACAAGCCAACAAGCCAACTAATAACAAATTATGACCTAATCCTAGCTGGGGAGCATAACACAACCAACAAGCCTATTATGTTGGGAATAAAATGTCCTTACACAAGTAAACAGTACACTCATAAGCCCAACAAGCCTTTGCTTTCCCCTGAAAAGGTCAGAACATTATTATGCAATCAACCACCATACATGTACACAGTGAGCCTAATGAGTAGTGAGCCTAATTGAGTAGTAGCCTAATTGAATTGTAACCTTGGAAGCAAGCAGAAACTTCACACAAGCCTAGGCATAAGAATTAACTTTGGCAGCACTGATAATATGTAAATTGTTAGCACATATAAAGTCTCATGCCACAGGAACACACAGGGGGCACACACCGCACGGGCGGGCGGGCACGCACACACACACATGCACGCACACACGCGGGCATCAATAGTGAATACACATTCAGCTATTAACAGAATACATTGTGGATGAGACCAACAGATAGCTAAGCATAACACCTTTACATTGCAACACTGCTGAACTGCTGAGCGTACATATATAGGCTTCTGTATTTTAAACTCGGGCTTCAACACACTGCTGGAGCAAGTATACTTTACAAGCTACGTAGGTAAGCGTATAGTATTATCAGCTATATAGCTAATAATCATACGCACACAAAGCTTACCTCTAAAGTAATCTCTCGCTCTGTCCTTGGCTGGTTGACTCTTCGACTGTTCAGATAGAACTACAAGGTAGCTTGAAGAGAACTGTTACTGTTACTAAGGGGTGCATCTTTCTTTGCCACACTGAAACAAATAAATTGAATATCAAACACTGTACACTACACTCTAAAAACAGGCTCTAAACTAACTCAGCTTCTACACAAGTATACTTTACACACTCATAAGCTATCTAGGCAAGTGCATAAGCATATTAAATCAGCTCAGAGGCTTCTGAAGGCTTATACTAGCTACATAATGCTTGCTATATACGCACACAAAGCTTACCTCTGAAGTGATCCCTTGCTCTGGCCCTTGGCTGGTTGACTGTTTCTTTGGAAACCAGGAGATCCTGACACAGTAACTACTGTAGACTACTTTGCTAAGAAGTTGAATAAAGAAAACTGTCACTGTTTCCAAGTTATGCATCTTTCTTTGCTAGAGGCGAATGCTGAAAAAGAGAAAATAATTTGAATATCAAACGTTGTAGACTACACTCTAAAAACAGGCTCTAAACTCACGAAGCTACTCTTCCAGTATATTTCACACACTCAGAGGCTATCTAGGTAGGTGGACAAGCATATTACATCAGCTCAAAAGGCTTATAAAGGCTGAACTAGGAAAATGATGATCGCTATACACACACAGAGCTTACTTGTGAAATGATCCTTCGCTGGGGCCTTGGCTGGTATACTCCTCCGTTCAAAACTTAGAGATCCTGGCAGAGTAGCTATTCTAGACTAGTTTGCAACAAAGTTGCCTGCAGAAAACTGCTACTGCTTCTTAGATACGCATCTTTCTTTGCTAGGAGCTGATAATGAAAGTAATTTAAAATTAATTAGATTTTGGTTCCGCGGTGGGCGGTACTACATATGAAATCATAACCGCGGCTATTCGGTTAACCATGCATATACTTTCAGGTACTATACTATACAAGTAGATCTACTGGTCTCAATTAAGGAATAGTATCACATTCAGTTATCCGTATGTGCTCTTTTTTACACTGTCTACCTCCTAACAACAAGTGCTCAGAGCACAAGCATGTCAGCTTGGTAGAATGTGATTGCACACAACGTACCTCAATCTTTTCCTGTTATCCATTCAAAGAGAGTGGTACATGTGGAGAGAACAACAACAAGAGATAAACACCTCACACTGACAGGGTAGAGTGTAGGCACTATACTGTGATGAATGAATGATGCCAAGTGTGTTTATGGGTGGTCAACAAGTACATCTAGGCACTAGGAGAATGCACTGATCATTGAGTATCTATCTATCATGTGTATATCATACCCTTTCCCTATCAGTGAGTCCCTCCATCAACTGTGGGGAACTAGCAGCATTCAGTGTTGTAGATTCAGCCATTTTCAATCTCAAATTAGTTCTTTGTTGTTCAAGTTCAAAGAGGGGCGTAGTGTGTAGGTTAAATGAGGGAATTCCCCACAACAGACAATTATGTAAGGGAATTTCCCAGCCAAGAATTTGCAAAACATTATGTACGTACATTAAAATTGTAGACCACAGTCAATAATTGTATCAAATTATCACTTGAGGACAACAGTACGATTGACCTTCGCGTTGACCTTCGCTAGTGGACAGTACGATTAACCTTCGCTAGTGGAGAGTAAAAGTGACCTTCGATAATAGGTAGTACGATAAACCTTCGCTAGTAGAGAGTTAGCCTCGATCCCAGGCCGATCCGTCTCTAATTGAACGCTAGGTCGCCTCCTCGGCCTGGTATTGATTGTATCTGGGCGTGTATCTGGGCATGTGCTGTGGTTTCTGTGGTTGCTCAGGTATTCGCTAAAAAAGAGGGAATACCTGAGCAAGGTGGAGCGAATAGAAACACTAATAGTGTATGTAAGCATACTTACTCCGTAAAATCACAAAGAACTCCGTGTCATAGGTCTATTCTTTGCAAGTTTAGTTTGTCATAGATATAGGCTTAGCTAGCTAGAGTGTGAGGAGCTGTCTTGTGCGAAGACCTAGGTTCTCAAGTTTCTGCTATCAGTGGCTACCTTTGATTGACTACACAATTTAATACAAGCGCTTGATTAGACCATTGATTGCCAGATACACTTGGTAGAGTCTATCCTCAGACTCTGGCCATCGGTCTCTTGTATACTATGCTCAGGGGTGTCCACAAGTGGCTGGGCCTGGGATATATTGTCAAGGTGAGCGATATAAATCAATAATACCCTTTCATCATTGAAAATTGTACACTATAGCCTATAGTCCAATCCTTGGTATCTGGATCAAGATATGACATTACGGCACTGGCACTGGTGTTGTGTTAGCCTCCTTCACCGGCCTTCAAGGAAGTGCGGCCTGGGATCGTGGCTAGTTTTGTGTGGACCATCACTGTGAGTTACAACATGTATAGTGGAATGGTGAATTTAAGTTCATACTAATTTGTATACAGGAGCAAAATGGAACCTTCCCCTCCAACCCCCGTTGTACTCCTCCTAGCTGATGGGTGTGAACTCATTGAAAGAGGATGCCCCAGTGCCACTCATGTCCTTCCCAAGGGTCCGATCTTATAGAACTACCTGCACTAAAACTACTGACGTGGAATGGCTCTTTCAACACTTGTGGTTGCTATCCTGACCAGTGACGTCGGGATTCTACTGTCTCTTGATGCACTGTGAACACACAATCTTTGTTATGCCACCTGAAGGCTTAGCAGGCATATCCAACGCATATTTATTAAGTCTTTCTGGAAGCTCTTGTTTGAGATCTTCGCTTCTAAACATCTGCATTTATTATAGACGCAGTACTGCTGTGCACGGTATTAATTTCTAGTGTCATTATATCATTATATCGCTGTATTTTTAGCCAACTGTATGAACTGAAGATTTTACAGTACATAGCTGATACTTACCAGTTTCCGGTCACGCCCAGATACAATCAATACCAGGCCGAGGAGGCGACCTAGCGTTCAATTAGAGACGGATCGGCCTGGGATCGAGGCTGTCTAGAGCGGAAGTGAATAAATCACGTGTTGTTGATGGGGCGGGACTAGTAAGCCTCTTTAAAGGCCGAGTTGTCTCTAAAATAACGCACTGAGCGCGGTAAATTTGAATGATGGCGTCTTGTGAGCCTAACAGAACAAGTGCATACAGTGAGGATCTGAGATGGAGGATGGTGTGGCAAAGGGAAGCTTTGGGCCTTTTAAACAGAGAAGTTGCTAGAAACTTGTGTGTGGATACATCAACTGTTTCCCGAACAATGGTTCTGTTTCATGCTACTGGTTCAGTAACAAAGCGCACCTATCCCAAAGACAGAGCATCAAGAAAACTCACAATGCCTTGCCAGCTACTCATATTGAATTCTGTGATTCAAAGTCTAGGCATTTTTCTGCGTGAAATCCAGAAAAAGATTGAAGAGTTGCTCTTGGTGAACATTAGCATCACCACTATTTGTAAATTTATTTACCAAAGTGGTTTCACTCGTCAAAGACTCCGTAATGTAGCACTGCAACAAGATGCATTCTTAAGAGAGCAGTACAAATGTGATGTATCAGTATATACAGCTGATATGTTTGTATTTGTTGATGAGACTGGGGCCGATAGACGTAACACAATGAGAAAGTATGGATACAGTTTGCGAGGACGACCAGCAGTGAACCATTCTTTGCTGATTAGAGGAGAGAGGATATCGGCTATTGCGTGCATTTCAGTTCAAGGAATATTAGACGTCAAAACTGTCAAAGGTACCAGTAATGGTGACACGTTTTATGACTTTGTACAGGAACATTTAATTCCTCACCTGATGCCTTTCAATGGGTTCAATCCTCATTCTGTTGTAGTGCTAGATAACTGCTCCATACACCATATAGCAGAAGTGAAGACAATGTTGGAAGAAATTGGAGTTCTTGTTCACTTCCTTCCACCATATTCACCTGACTTCAACCCCATTGAGGAAGCATTTTCGAAGGTGAAGTCTGGCCTTAAAAGCCAGCTTGACAGTAGTAGTGATGTAGAAACACTCTTACTTACTAGCTTCACAAGTATTAGCCCAGAAGATTGTCGTGGCTGGATTGAACATCCAGGTATATACAACTTCAATTGACTTTGTAAACACATTAATTTTTCACATTTTTAAATTGTTTGCCATAATTATAATAACAAACAGTAACATGTTGACACAATAGTTATAATTATTACAGTTTCCGAATAGATCCAATAATTAGTTCTTTTTGCTCACGGTATTCCTCTGTACTAAGAATTCCATCATCATACAACTGTTGCAGGTAACGTAACTGTTCATAGTTCTTCATGCGTAATTCCACAGATCGCCCAGGAGAAATTCCACTAGCTAACAGAAGAAGAAGAAGTTGAAGCTGGAGATTGGTTTTCGTTTCGGCCTTTTAAACAATCAGCAAAGGCAACAGCAGCTCCACTTATAGTGTCAGACAAGCTCTCTCTACGAGCACGCTTAGGGGTACTTCCTTGAAATGCCGGAATTTCTGGAGGATCATCAAAATCATTGTGAATCCCTGTGGTTATCATTCGTGCCCATAAACGCAGCCTAGGTGAATCGTATTTATTTCCATGTTTCTCGCGTAATTCTATAAATGTTTTTTCCACTTCTTCCTCTTTCCCTTGCCGATATGTGCTTCCAGATTGAGAGTCTAACTCCCTAGTTCGTTTAGATGTAACTGTAGACCTTCCATCACACCAAAGCGATACAGTTCCACCAGTGGGGTACTTCTTGTACATCACATCCAAGTCATCATTAGTTACAACCCAAGTTTTGGACTGCTGGCTGCCATCGTAGTACCCTACTGAGAAATCCAGTTGGTTTGGCACTTGATCTCCGAATTCTTCAATAAGCTTTATCTTAATAGCTGTCACAGATTCGAATTTAACCTTATGGCTATTCAAATGGCGAAGACAAGTATCACTTTTTTTATTAGGATTAATCACCTTCACTTTATAAGTGTATTTTTGCTGTATACTTGTCCCTGGTATTGTACTGCTACATGTAGCAACGTTTGTCACATTAACTGAATTAGCAGCAGCAGACGTTCTTATTGGTAAAGTCCCTTGAACTGGTAGAGATAGGCTACCTCGAGCAACTTGATTTATAGGAGGCAGATTAGAGCTTTGCAGTAGTTGCTGCAGAAGGTTCTGCGCTGCTGAGGTTCCCTGGCCCTGTGGATCCATAGACTTCACTCTCAAGACTAAGATTACATGTACAGCGGTTTTCAGAGTTCTTGCATTTGCAATGTTTAGAGCGGAAGTACCTGTCACGTGAACCGTTACGTAACAAGATTGCAGTTCTAGCCTCATTCTAAACCGATTTTTTTCCAATACATGATTTGGGAGAAAATCAACCTTGGAAATAGCCTTTGCAAGCCTTTGGCATCACCGCTGAAGCTATCCTTGAGATTGTAAGCACTTCCAATAGTTTTGTGAGCTACTATTAGTAACACAGGACTGGATGTCTGGAGCTAAGAGAGATTCTACTGTCTATATGACTCATCAGCTTGCAGCAACACAAAATGAGTAGGCAGGCCGGGGCAGTCACTTCAACCAGTTTCTTATATAATACTGAGAAGCTACACGCTTATTTCAGACTTCTCTGAATAACTAGTAACGAATAACTTTGTCTGTAAAATTTATATTGAAAACTCATGTAAAAAAACTTGCCTGACTCAGCAATATTTGTGCTCCCGTGATGTTGTCCAACCTTAAATGTTTGGGAATATCACGTGACCAGTGACTTCCGCTCTAGACATTGGAGATGCAAGAACTCTGAAAACCGCTGTACCACGTGGCAATTAATGTCGCAAGAATATCACGTGAGAGGGTACTTCCGCTCTAGACATTGCAAATGCAAGAACTCTGAAAACCGCTGTACGAGTACGATTAACCTTCGCTAGTGGAGAGTTCATTTTTTTCTAGTAAAAGCTCACCTTCTAGCTAAAAACCTTTACCTAGGTATGTAGGTAAATAGGCAAGTAGCCCTACAAAACATAAGAAGAATCTGCCCTCCTATCGCAACTGCTCTTATCAATACTTACCGTCAACCAACAGATTTGTTTGTTGATGGAAACACTCTACTATCACAGGAGGGAACAACACAAGGGGACCCTCTAGCAATGGCCATGTACGGCCTTGCAACCATACCCCTCTGAGTCATTAGAAAACTGGAAGGCCATTGTAAGCAAGTGTGGTATGCAGATGATTCTGCAGCTATCGGACAGATAGAACAACTAAGTACCTGGTGGGACACCCTGAGAGAGGAAGGACCAAAATTTGGCTATTTCCCAAACCCATCGAAGACCTGGCTTGTTGTTAAAGATCCACAGTGTTCGGTATCTACCATTGCAAACAGTGGGATAAACATCACGACCGAGGGGAGACCGTATCTTGGAGCCGCCATTGGAACAGAGAAGTACATGGAGGAACATGTGAAATCCAAAGTGGCAAAATGGGCAGAAAATATCACAATCCTTAGTTCGTTTGCCAAAACCCAACCACACGCATCATATGCGGCTCTAACACATGGATTAATGAGCAAATGGACCTATCTGAGCAGAGTAATGCCTGCCATTGGTCAGCTGTTACAACCGCTTGACGAATGTATCCAAGCAAACCTAATCCCAGCCCCTACGGGGAGACCACCACCAAATGACCTCGAAACAACCCTACATGCACTACCTGCCAGCCTAGGGGGACTGGGCATCAGCATTCCATCGAAGAAGGCAGAAAGGGAATTCCGATCCTCACTAGCTATTTGTGGGCCTCTCATTGATGGAATTCAATTGCAGGACCATGCTTATAGATTGGAAACTCTTGACACACAACTGGCCCAGAAGAAAGATGTTAGGAGATTGAATAACCATGAGAACAAGTCAAAAGCCACTGAGCTAAATCAACTTCTCCCAGACACTATGCAAAGAGCAATGGATCTTGCCAGCGAGAAGGGAGCTTCCTCATGGCTGACGGCACTCCCACTGTCAGAACATGGCTTTACCCTACACAAGGGAGCTTTCCAAGATGCCCTAGCATTGAGATATGGCAACAAACACTCCAGCAAATTGTGACTGCGGCAAAGCCTTTTCTACTGAACACGCTCTCTCGTGTGCCAAAGGAGGTTTTCCGACTATTAGGCACAACGAGATAAGAGACTTAACCGCGGACCTGCTCACTGAAGTATGTAACGACGTTCGCATAGAACCGGGCCTGCAGCCAATTACTGACGAAACACTCCGGTGTGCTACAGCCAACACTCAAGAGGGAGCTCGTCTAGACATCTCAGCAAACGGGGTATGGGGAGGCAGACTGGAAAAGACCTACTTCAATGTAAGAGTGTTCAATCCCCATGCCCCATCAAACAAAGGCCCACTAACAGCTTGCTACAAGAAACATGAAAGAGAGAATAAAAGATCCTATGAACAGAGAGTACGAGAAATAGAACATGCATCGTTCACACCCTTGGTAATGTCTGCAGAGAGGCCACAACCTTCTATAAACGATTGGCTTCCCTGCTCTCGCACAAATGGGACAATCAGTACTGCAAAACCCTCAACTGGCTAAGATGCCGCCTCTCCTTTTCACTGCTTAGATCCTCGATCCAGGCAATAAGAGGAGCCAGATCTTCTCGCGGCAAGGCTGCGGAGCTGGCTACAGTGGAATCAATGCTGCACACATTACTTGTTATAATTCTTTTTATTTTTTGTCTTTTGTGTTTGCTTTAGTTTTTGTTTTTGTTTACTGTTTTACGCCCCGAGATGGAGTGCACTTAAAAAAAAAAAGTATGTAGGAAGGTGCTGACCTTATATTTGACCTTAGCTACACACAGATGCTATCTATAAATATTAAAGAGCCATGCTGGCCTGCTTTGGACAGCAGGCACAACACTAGATGTCCTAGTGACTCACTGGCTACAGTTGAACAGTAAGCAATTAAGCTGCATGGTTGCTTATTTGTGTGCTGATGTTTCTAGTACATGTAGGATTTGTTGTAGTAGCTAAGTTTATAATAATACAATAATTCCATGTTCTACTCTAGGGCTGTTCAGTGTTGAGTGGACTATTTTTCTTTTGCCAGATTGAAGTCCAGAGTAGAACATGTAGCCTGTAGGAATGACTGTATTAGAACATGTAGAGGCACAAACAACAGCACACAAACAAGATCAACTTACTGTTCAACTGTAACCTACTATAGGTTAGTGTTGTGCCTGCTGTCCAAAGCAGGCTATGCATGGCTCTTTAATATAATATAGCATCGGTGTGTAGCAAAGGTCAAATATAATGTGCCAGTCCATTGTCTACCCCTCTTTACAATATATTTCGTACTTCTCTAAATTCAGCTATTCTACCAGACGAATGGAAGGTACACAAAATTTGTCCCATTCCTAAGAAGAAAAATCCTTGTTCTGTTGAAAATTTCAGACCAATATCTTTGTTGTGCATTGTAGGAAAGGAATATATTATAAATAATAGTTGTCGGCCTAGCTAGAAACAACTCGGGCTGGAATCGAGGCTAGTCTATGATAAAATTATAGATTTCATTAAAGGCAAAATCTCTAAATGCCAACATGGATTCATGAAGAATAGATCTTGCTTATCTCAATTGTTGTGTTCCTATATATGCTTTTATCCAAGAAGAAATTGAAAATAGCTGTGCTGTTGATGCTGTTTATTTAGATTTTAAAAAAGCTTTTGACTCTGTTGGTCATAATGAGTTACTTTTCAAGCTTTGGAAATTAGGAATAACAGGCCCATTATGGCTTTGGTTCAAGGAATATTTGTCACAGAGAGTTCATTATGTAACAATGGAAAATAAAAGCTCAACTATGTTACCTGTAAAGTCTGGAGTACCACAAGGCAGTATCTTAGGTCCTATACTATTCCTAGTATACATCAATGACTTACTTGACTGTATCCAGAATTCTAAGTGTTTCTTGTTCGCTGATGATACGAAACTGTTGAAATCCTTTAGAGATACAAGGGACGAAATTCTTATGCAAGATGATTTGAATGCTTTGAGTTTATGGTGTGAAAAGTGGAATATCGGACTCAATGTGTCCAAATGCAAAACTATTAGACAATCGTTGAAGCAAACTGAAGAAACTAGTCATTACTCTGTTCAGGATAACACCATAGAGCAAGTCAATTTTTATCGTGATTTAGGGATAACAGTTACGCAAGATCTCTCATGGTCTCAACAGCATAGTAAAATATGTGGAAAAGCTTACATGTCACTCAATCTTATTAGAAGAATCATTCCAACAAACTATTCAACTAATTTAAAGAAACAATTATATCTGTCTCTTGTCAGAACTCACTTAACATAATTATTGCTCGCAGTTGTGGAGACCTAAATTAATAAAGGTCACTAGAAAAAGTGCAACGCAGAGCCACAAAATATATCCTTAATGATTATGTATCAGACTACAAAGCAAGACTCTGCAAATTAAAGTTATTGCCCCTCATAAGATGGTTTGAACTGCAAGATATCATGTTTATTGTGAAATGTATGCAGCAGCAGTCGGACGATATAAGAGAACTAGTATCTTTCACTTCATCCAAAACCAGAGCAGGCTGCTCAGGCCATTCCCTTCAAATTAAATTTGCTAGAAATAACTATTCAAGACACTTCTACTTCATTAGAATTGCTAAGTATGGAATAAATTACCGTCGAATTTAGATTCATCTCTAGGAACAATCAAGAAAAAGACTTCGGACTTTTTAGTGTCAGATTTTCTAGAAAACTTTGACACAAATAACTTATGTTCCTTTCATATGGTTTGCCCATGCTCTAAATGTCATCTATAGGCTCCTCTGTTAACTATTCTTATCACTCTATAATATACATCAGCTGCTCCAATGTTGGAGTAAGTCTGTTAGCTATTTCCTTCTCACCCAATCTTTTCACTTAATTTCTTTTGTGCATAGCTGTAAAGTTCACATAATAATAATAAATAATAATAATAACTAGTGTTCAAGCTGGCGCTGTGCTAATGCCTCTCACCATGTTTTTGCTTTCGCTGAAAAGTATTAGAGTGTTATATTAGTTTCTATAATGAATTTTATATTAAAGTTAGCTTATCTATATAAAGTCACTGAGAAGAAAAGACTTATTTACATGCTTCTATTGTTGTATTATGTGGCTTACTAGGACCTCAAGAATTAAAGAAGAAAATTGATTCTTCCAAGATCTGTAGTTCAGTGTATATAATATCTAAGAAGAAAAGACCTGTGTACATGCATATTGTTATCTATATTGTTATATGGTAGTGTTTTGTGGCTTACCAGGCCTTCAAGACAAAGATGATTCTGCCAGGAGGATCTGGATCTGGATCTTGGATATTATTATTTTCTCACACGTGGGGAATGAGCGCGCATGCGCATTACATACACAGGAATAATTAAAGGGTGTGTCCAAAGAGATCAATTTCACAAATGGCTACTGCTAGCTAGCTGTTTTAACAGATATTTTCTGAGTATTGTAGCTAACAAAAAGCTAGCGCTTTAGTGCAAGGCTAACTCATATGTTGAATAGAAAGTTTGTGCGGACAGATGATGCTATGAAAGATTCTGAAGAGACTGCAACAGCCTTCAATGTGAGTCAAACTAGCCATAACTCGAGAAAGAAGCTTTAGTTTGCAAATCCACCAATTAAAATTCAAGAGAACGTGGCTAGAAGCCTATAGAAGCTGTTAGTTTTCGTCGCATTGCAACCGTTGAGCAGTTACAGCTGGAACAGACACACAGACACACACACACACACAGTCAGCTTTACCCTTGACTAAAATGTAATATTGAAACATCCTTTCAACTCCTAATGAGAGTTGATTGTGTGGGTGTTAACGTTGCTAAGTACGTGTACATACTGCGCATGCTCAGTTCAACTTTTCACATTCTACCACAACAATGTATTGAAAAAAGCACAGCATCAATAATAAGCTCACACATTATAATTACAGAGACACAAACAACATCAAAGTAAAGAACAGTTATTTATCAGTTTCAGTTTCGGTCTGTATTGTCTACAATGAATCTACAAATGTCTGTAGCAGTGTCTCCTCTTCTCAGTCTTATGGCAATTTCCACCAAGGCCCTGAAGGTAGCTCTGGAAGGATTCACTCTTTGCCACGCTCTCAATGCATGAGCCACTCCAGCTTGATTGCCATAACGACGTGTGACATCAGTTACATCACCGAGGTCGGCTGGGGTGAGGTTGAGTCCATCCAGCAGGTTGGATTGATTGACTGCATGAAGAAATAAAGACATCACTAAAACGACAATTTACAATTTTCGTGATAGTCTTATTCAGCACTAAAAATGACACACAGGTGAATAAAAAAAATGCACACTGAAAATAGTAACCTACAATTTTCTTGACAGCTTATATCATTCACTAAAAATGGCGAATAAAAAAAATGCACAAACAGTTACCTGTGATACTGTCAGCCAAATTGATGAGCTTCACTGTGGGCTTTTTGAGACCATCTGACAGGAGACTCCATGTTACATGTTGTGTACTCAGGAGCTTGGCCAACATTTCACGCAAGCACGATACATTATTTCCACGATGCTCGCTATTGATGTTGGTGAGAACAGGATGAGTTAGACCTAGAGCCAATCCCAGATTGAACCAGTAAGGGCTGGCACTTTCATGTAGTTTCTCGTAAACATGTTGTAGATCGTTGATTGTCAAAGCCTGTACAAAAACAACAATCAACAGGGTTTCATTTGGTGGGGATTGCCCCCTTGGAAATACCTTCTAGAGGAAACTCAATGGGAATACAATTGAGGGGTTCTGGTGAACAATATTCTTAACAGGGCAGATATAGTAATGAATTTCTGGGGTCACGAACCCTCCAGATATATACATGTCATCAACACCCTAATATCATGCACGTGCACCATTTGCTCCCCTTACCAAAATGTCAGGAGGATAAGTAGATACAAGATTTAGAGTACTGCCTACCTTGTGTACGTTCAGCAGGTGAGGAAATTTCTCCGCGATTAGAACGATGTCACTCTCAGGGATTTCTTGATTGAGTTGTTGGTCTCTCACTCCAGTCTTCTTACACACATCTTCCATTACTGTAACAGAGGACAATTCACCTCAAGAAAAATATTGGGCCAAAAAGTAAAAGTATTCTTTATAAGCGACATAAAAAACTTAATTACAGCAACCATTGGAGATATTTTAGGACACAATAAACTGTTAAGTCTGAGTTGGTGCTACAATTACATCAACTACACAGTATCAACTACACAGGCACTGAATTATACACGAGGATTAACATGATCAGGCACAGGACACATTAATGATCATAACTTGTCGACCAAACGGCACTTTCTTACTGGTATGTTGATGTGGATCACTCGTTGTATTGACCACATGTTCCATTGCAGGAGACAAGTTGTCTGAGGAGGGAAATTTTATAATAAGAAAGTGAGTACAAAACAAAGCTTACCAGAAGTAATGCACTGATCATGATCATGTACTTCCGTCTTCAAGCACACATCTTCCATTACAGAATTACCTGAGGAAAAGCAGACACAGCTCATGTAGTACGTCTGTCAATTAACATGCTCACTCAAACAAGGCTGTTGATCACTCATTCCAGATCCAGTGCTACTAACAACATTGGCCAGAGTCCCACATTGATTGACTGAAAACAACAAGAATTACTATAAATTGACATCATGCGCATTAAACCCTGAACCCTCATACATATACAGGTATATTATACACGTACGGTGTATGTGCTTACTAGAGTATTGCTGCTGATCACTCTTTCTCTCAGTCTTCCTACCAGTACCTCCCGTAGCAGACGATGGTTTTCCTAATAGAAGAATTTGAGGAGAAACTATATAATTGGTAAAATAATACTTATCCACCGGAAACTTCCTTACTGGTATATTGATCACTCATTCTACACACAGTTTCCATTACAGGGGACGATGGACCTGAGGGGGATAATACAATGATACGAAAATACTTTGTTATACTAATATAGTACACAAATATAAAAGCTGCAAATATTTACGTATAGTGCTACATAACTACCGGAGTATTGCAGCTGATGTCTCTTTCTTTCAGTGTTCACCTCTGAGGAGGCTTCACCTATAACAAAGGAAACATGATAGTTAGGTAATTAACATATTCAGTATTAAGTAACCTAATAAGTGATAGTAAAGCAATGTATGTCATGTACTTACCAGATTGTTGCTGCTCATCACTCAATGTCATCTTTGTAGACATGTCTCCCGTAACAGAGGATAACGCACCTAATTGAGGGGGAGAGATAATAAACTACATGCATAATTAGAGACAATACATGAAACTATAAATACACTGTAATGCATGTACTGCTATCACAATGCCCTACACAGAATGTATACCATAGTTGCTATTCATCTACCCCCTCCCCGGAAGTTACAAGGAAAGGAAATATAAAGTAATAACTCACCTTCCGCAGGAATAATTGCCGTACCTAACCAAACAGTATGACTCGTCTTGAGATCCCCATCTAGATCAAAATCTTCAGAACAGCACCACAGTTTTGTCGATAAGTGGATATCAGCAAAATGGCGTTTGCCTTGTTGTGTTGCTCCTTCGTGAGGGCAGAAGATGCTAATGACTGGCTTGTCGTTGTTGTAGTGAAGTGCATCAGAAGCAGCATCTACACCTTCAAGGACACTGGCTCTAACTAGAGGACACACGGTCAGAAGCACATGTGGTCGGGCTTTGACATGGACCTCCATATAAGAGAAGGAATCAATCAGTGTAACGCTACCAGGAGAATCGGGTAACCGAAACTTGACACAGTTCCTAGCTAAAAGAACCGGCTTTCCAGAAGGAAGACACACTATCCACCCACACTTCTTCATGAGGAACACCACTAGACAACAGAAGACCCCACATCGAATACAGCCACTGACAAATCGGATGAGAAGAGGATCAGCTGAGGAAGTGAATACACGATGGTCCTCTAGCTCAGAGGGTGGAACAGATCTGAGGAGACTGGGCATGAGAAACTCCACTTGAGAGAAAGAGCAATCAACTCGACCAAGTAGTGGGATGGTGAGAGGGGCTATTATCAGAAGCTCCATCATGATTGCTATCATATCAGCAGGTGTGAAAAGGCCGTCTTCGTAATGCTTCTGGAACTCTTCCGATTCGAGCATATCAATAGTAAAAATACCTTGATCTCTGAACTTGAGCTATTTTGCAGCCTTGGCAGAAGGACGTTTTCTTTGATCCCTCAGGGAGACAGCATGTTGTGTTAACTCACTAACTTTGTCTAGTGGGACTTGAGGATCCACAAACACAGTGTGGGGCAGGATGTGTGGGTAGTAGTGGACAATGCACATGTCATTGAAGTAGTCGAGAGCAGCATCCAATGCAGATGGATGGAATCCAAGCTGTTGAGCCAAAGCGATACACTCACTCTTACTAAGGATACCTCTTTTCATGATCTTGCAAAGCTTTTGTAGAGCTAACTCGAGGATGAACCACCACAGGGGAACTTTGAGGTCGAATGTAGGCGAATTTTCCACAGCTTTCCGAATTTTTTTGGCAACCTCTTGTGCATTTTCATCACGACTGCAAGCATTGACGGTGAATATCACCTGTTTCAATGGCAGATTGCTGTAGATGACTTCTTCTTTCAGTTCAGGAGGCAAAGCATCAAGCAGGGCTTGGTTTTTCTTGTCGATAACTTTTTGATCTTTGATTTTATCGGAGAAAGTGCCCACAAAGATGGGGCGTGGCGTTTTCCCATCCCTCTTGCAGGAGAGAAAGGATCGCAGTAAACTCATATTGGTTTCCAGATAGGAAAGGTGAGATGGAGATGAGGGACCGACTGGCTTTCCATCCTTGTACAAGTCGTCGTGGGGATAATCTGCAAAATCATCAGTGAGCCTGGAAACAAACAGCCCTGCTGAAGCATGTCGAATGAAGAGAGGGGCCACATCGTGAAACTGAGGCTGTCCTCCATTGTCGGTCACACGCATCGTTTTCGTACCAAACAGTTCTTTGCCTTCAGTTGAGGAGATTGAGGCTTCTTGTTGTGACGGTGTTGACACCATAGCTTCAACGACTAACGCGACAACATCTTCGATTGCTTGCTGCACAGGAGAAACACTCTCTTGAGAAGGTGGGATTGAAGTAGCTTCGGTTGCTGCACTGGTACTGGCTTCAGTGGACAATTCCTTGAGCCTGGTCTGAAGGTCACTAGGTAGCTTGTCACGAGAGCTCTGGGGTAGATGCTGAATGGCCTTTGCCAACATGTTGACCAAATCCTCTTCACTTACTTCCTCCCATTTGTTGTCAGAACCCTGGAAACGACCCTGAAAAAGGAGATTGGTGACTGGTCGAACGTGGGCTATTCTATCTCGACAAGGAGTACTGTTTCGTACTTCTGAAGGTGGATTGCCAAGCAAGAGATTCTTTGTGGCTGATTTACCGCTACCAGCTGCACCCATGAGTAGGAGGTTGATGTTGCGAAGAATAACGTATCCATCCTTCATGGCCTCATCAAAGAGATGCTGCGCAGACTCTGTGATTAAAATTGCACAACTAGCTATAATTATATTGAATATTTACGCCAGACAAAAAATTTGATTACTTTTTTAGAACCGATGCAGGTAGGAAAAATATGCGCTCATGCATGGGGTCAATAGCAGATGCTTATATTCGAGAATGCGCCTATAATGCAGTCATATTCTAGCCCCACCCAGTAACCGGATGTCTCTGTGACGAGTGATGTTTCGAGGCAAGCTAACTCGATCTATATCATAATTATGTTACAGTTCATTTTACAGTTCATTTTAAATTCATAATTATTATAATTTATTATAAAAATATTCATAAATATTGAGCAAGAACTTGGAACAAAAAGACGTCTCACATTCTCTCAGCATGATCAGACAAGATAACGGCATGCCCAGAGAGTCCTTCCAGATGGATATCATCAACTATAATTATAGCTACCATGCACTGTACAAGCTAGCTCATAGGAATCAATTCAAAATGTTCACCAAATAATATATTATCTTTCGCATGCCATGTAAACGTAGCGGGTAATTTTTGTGGGGTAAAAATTCGTTCCACTCGAACACGGTGATGTTCGTGAGTCAAAATGTTCATTGCCTGCACTGCATTGCATGCGTTCCAGTAAACCACGCCTAGGTCAGCTTGCCCATAAAAATAATTTACCCCACCAAAATTATCCGCTATACGGTAGTCTGTCAATTGGCTTGGCATAATCAACCCTACAGGTTAGGTAGTCCATTGGTTTGGATATAGCCTAAACAAAACAAGTTATTAGTTTTTCAGATTTTGATGTTAAAGTCTCCCACACGCCTCAGGGTTAATTGTATTGACATTCTGCGCAACCAAGACAGTGTGAAAACACAATACAATAACAGTACTTGTGATCACACATACATGTTGTATTGTAAACAAAATTACATCAAATCATACGTAACTTGGTGCATGTACAATAGAGTACATTGAGTGTGGAAGGCAACTATAGGTAGCTCTAGTTATACAATAGAAAAGCATTTAATGGAAGGACCGGCATCGATCTGCTACAAACAATGGATACAGCAGCTATACGTACATAAACCTTTAAAGCTTGCTAAGTGAGTGACCCACCAATGACAGGGAATGTGGCTGATCATTACAGGAATGTGCTATGAATGAATTAACATGATGATGTCACTAAGTACACAGTACAACGTTACCAACCCAATCACTCAATCACAGTGACTGTACATGTATGTGCGCATTATATTGATGCAATGTCTGATAAACAGTATCCATAATTAATTATAACACATGTACCACAGTGTGTGGAATATAGTCAAAGGAACAATGCTCTAGCTTGATCAAACCAGGACCACATGGAAGGGAGTAAGCAACTAATACACACCATATAAATACATGTCAGGTATGTCAAACACACTTGTAGTAATGTAATTTGTGTGTGTTGACCAAGGCTAGGCGGGCTAATCATAGATTAAGTCTACGCATGTGCTTGTGCAATTAATCCATGATTTGAGTGGTTGCATACAAACCTTATTAAGGTAATGAAAGAGGTGAAGCCAACAGTTTAATAAGAGCGGGATTACCAACATTGAAACATTGAGACAGCTCGCAACAGCTGTACGTACACACTACATGTATACAGTAGAGGACAAATTAAAGTTTATGATGCGTTTGTTAACCCGAGGCACTCCACGGGCTATAGTAGTCAATCTGTGTGTCTGTGGATATGAGTCTATACTCACCCGGATGTGATAGCACTGTATTGGTACCATGGATAGCCTCAACACAACAAGGTTTTATTAAAGGTTAAAGCTTTGTTGTCGAGCAAAAGCTAAAAAGCATGAACTGCACTGCAAGTTGGCCTAGATGTACACGTGACTTTGACTCGAGGCTGTAAACGTATAGACCTCAAACTAACGCCGAGGGTTTGCACTTCAGTTTGATTCTGTTGCACAAACAAAATAATTGTTTTTGTGCATGTGCGCTCAAGCTTGCAATATATAGGTACTGAGAGCAAAAACATTTTAACTTTCCTCGTAAATAATTGGAAAATGCAGAGCGGGATTACAAACATTGTACAATGGATTTTGTACGTACAGTCTACTAATAACTATAGTCACGGTAGAGGACAAATTAACATTTCTGTTCTGTTTGCATATAATTATAGTCTCTGCATTTGTGCTGATTCTGTTGCACAAGCCAGTGGGAAATGCAGTAGGAGGTACTGAGAGCGAGCGGAAAACATTTGAACGCCCAAGCACAGGAAGCCACACCCACTTTCCTGCGCATGACAGGTGTGGTCACTAAACGTACAAAAGCTCAATCTGAATACCTAGTGCTGCTCACTGCTTATGAATAGCTCCACTTTAGCTTATACTATAAGGCCTAGAGGGGTGCTGATCTCATAGCTGGATAAGCAAAACAATTGTTTTTGTGCATGTGCAATCAAGCTTGCAATATCAAACCACTAATCATATTCATAGTAATTAAGGCTGATAATGTAAACACAGTAATCACTAAACCATGCACAGGTGGTACAGTCAAATTCCTCAGTCACCAAATATTCCAGTTATATGGTACTATATGCGAACGTAACAGAAACTTTAATTTGGCAAGTTGCTACAGGTACGAGTGATTGCAACTATGAGCATCAACACTCACTGTACTATAAAGTTCCTTGCTCCCCTCACCTTCCTTTCTCAGTCTCTCCACTGCTTCTCCTCGTATCTCAGCAATCCCCTTCTCACTGTTATGTATCCTCCTCTCACACCATTGTATCTCTGAGACACACTTTTTGATCTTCCCCTCCACCTCCTCCAGCTCTCCCTGCAGTAGTCTCCGGTCCTGGTCAGTGATGTCACCAGACAGTCTCTGTTGGAGGGCAGCTCTTCTCTGGGGGAGTAAAGAATATATATACGACTGAATGAACATTCCACCAAATAGAACATGCAGCTGATACAAATCACTACTGCACGTTATAAGGTTAACAAATTGCGTACAATCCACATAACAAAATATAAAGGTCAGCAACCACCAACCAGTAAAAGTGGACTTATAAAACATACACAAAGGTAGACAAAAAGCAACCATTCATTATACAATGAACAGTACATGTACACACATTGTCGTTCTGCTAGACTACGTGTACCACTCTTACCACGAGAGTAGTAAGTGCAACTGTCAACACTCACCGTCTCGTGACTCTTCAGTTCACTCTCACACCTAGCCTTCGTCTGGACAAGGTGAACAAGACAAGAGTGGGTTAGACTGTGTGTTTGTGGTCACACATTATGAGTTGTCTATAGGTGTAGCTACGAGGGTCAGGTAAGGATATGAGACTATTACAAACTGAATGCACATGAGGTGTACGGTATGTTTGCTAACATTGTTTGACTCACTTCCTATTGTTCGAGATATTCAGTAACCATGGAAATGTAGGGAGAGAAAAGAATATAATCACAAACCTGTACACTATGATGTCAATAATTTATATTACACGGCATGTTCTCATACGTACAACTCAAACATTACTGACACAAGTACAGTCACAAGTCAGTGCAGTGTCCCGCTCACCTTCTGTTTAGTCCAATGAGACACCAGCGTAAGACACACATGGAAACAGAGAGAGGGGGATGATGGTAGGAGCAGTAAGTGCATTCATACATGTCTGTATACTGTAACTTACATCCTGTTGTTCCAGTAATCATTAGCAGTAGTCACATTAACAAGCAGTAGGACACGGACATGTAGAGAAATGAACATGTTCAAATACAGGAATGCATTCACACATGTATACATCAATTATTGCAAGTACACGTCTGTACAGCATGAAACTATCAAGAGCAGTACCAATCCTAAATAAACCCACACAATTTCTGCCTTCATGCAGTAGTACATGTACACAAGTCAGTCTAGTTTGCCATTAAATATATAATGCTCAGCTAGCGCACACTGACAATAATAAACTCACGTTCTGTTGTTGAGTAACAGTCCACAGAGGGTACATGTGAGGAGAGAGGGATATGAACACACTGGTAGTAACTCAGTAGTCACTGGCTAGTACAGACACAGGTACTTAGTACTAGCAATGGCAGATAATGGAAGGGTCAGTGGGTGGGTCAGTGGAAGGGACGGTAAACGGTACAACAAGCATCTTACATTTACAACTTTGATACATATGATTTTGTTTGTCGTACAATACAACACAAGCACTCCATGAGACACACACACAATCACAACATACCTCAATATTACTCTGAGACACATCAAATGGTACATGTGAGGGAGAGATTTAATCTTAACACACATACAAGACATCAGATCAGTTGAACGCTGGTGTGTATGGGACTGACTACACATAGCAACAAGTGGAATACATCTAGACCTAAGAAGCTCACCTCCTACAGTAGTCCAAATCAGTGTGAGGTCCAACATAGGAATGAGTGTGTGCATGGGAAGAGATAAACACGATAATGTACCAACTTGAGATGCATATTCTATGAACCAACAAAAGTATTAAAAGTACAACCTAATAAGTTTTGTGGGCCTCGGCTAATACCAAGTTGGCAATATGCAAATTAAGAGATAAAGACATTTTACGATTTCCTACAATTAGTGTAGGAGTTCCTATAGTAACCATTAAAATAAGTGTACACGTGCAAACACAACTAACCCACTGTTGATCCAGAGAGGGAGAGTCCACAGGGCAAACACGTGGGAAGATAGTGAATGAATGATTACGAGGTTGAATGTGATCATACTAAATATTTCCCTATATAACACTACGGCACTGCACACACACAAGAGTAATAATGGGGAAGTAGAAACATCACAGAATATGCAACAGACACTAAATACTCTGACAACACACACCAACTTACATACTGTTGTTTCAGAGGGTCAGTCAAAGGTGAGGTGGATATGCATGAAATGGAAGGAAGAGAACATTAGTGCAGTGATACAGTACACTAGTGATGCATGACACAGGGGAGGGGAAACAATTGTGGACAGCCAAACATGCAGACTGAAACACTTGATTAACCATGCATACTTTCAGGTACTACTATACGAGTAGATCTACTGGTCTCAATTAAGGAATAGTATCACATTCAGTTATCCGTATGTGCTCTTCTTTACACTGTCTACCTCCTAACAACAAGTGCTCAGAGCACAAGCATGTCAGCTTGGTGGAATGTGATTGCACACAACGTACCTCAATGTCTTCCTGTTGTCCATCCAGAGAGAGTGGTACATGTGGAGAGAACAACAACATGAGATAAAACACCTCACACTGACAGGGTAGAGTGTAGGCACTATACTGTGATGAATGAATGATGCCAAGTGTGTTTATGGGTGGTCAACAAGTACATCTAGGCACTAGGAGAATGCACTGATCATCTATCACTGTTGGGTGCATATCCATTACTTTTCAGGGAAAATGTTATGGAGTAATCACAATGACTTAATTGCCTTTTCATGGGCAAATCATTGATAACACCTATTAAAATTAAGAATTTCAAGGATAGTACATACCATGAAATGTGAAATATCCATTAAAATTCATATGCATTTCACAGCGCGATAGACCAGCTGAAAATGTTGCACACCCATGAAAAGCAGATGGAAAATCAAACTACGGCATCATTGCTTTTCATGGGAAATTCATGGATACATCTATTAAATTTTAGAATTTCAAAGATTGAGCATTGTGAAATATCCATTAAAATTTAATAATAGTTATAAAGTGAATCAAAATTTACATACTCATCAAATGAAACTTAAAACGTACATGCTATGGCCACGAGCATTTGTATGCCATAATAATTATAACATAACATAATATCTTCCTGTCTCTTTTTCCTCTCCCAGTGCACATGTAGAAGGGTCGTTCTTTTCGTTATCTCTCACAACCAATATTTCGAGCCCTATGTGCATATAAAAAATTTCTATTGATTTGCATTCATGAGGGATAACAGTGAATACAATAGATTTACCTGTATAAACATAATTATTATGAGACTGCATGTGTATAATTATTGTAGAGATTCACCAACACACACAGAACACTAATAAACAGGTAGGTATTAACTGTTGTCTACTGCTAGCCAGAACAACTGCCTGGAGAAACTCACTTATAATAAGAAGCCACTCTTGGTCCCTCCTTATTTCAGACTACTTTGACTCAAGTCTCTCTAGTAGAATCCTAGGCTGCAGCTGCAAAGTATATATAATTATAGGTATTTTACTGTTGGATGTGTACAGCTATTATACTGCCTGGAGAAACTCACCACTTGCTATCCTGGTCATGACACCATTCTCTGTTTCATCCTCTTTGAGCCTTTGTTCCCTGGTATACGTAGTGGCGGCGTACATGGTATCCTCTGAAGTTTCCCTGCTTTAATTTTTAGACTCTCAGTTCTGGAGCTATAGCAACTAGTAACTGCGCATGCGCATAGCAACTGCTGCACTGGGCTTTATATAGAAATTCTGAAAAAAGAAAAGAAAAGCAACAAAGTCTAAGACTTTAATGAGAACTCAATGGTCTTCTCTTGCTTTATGGAGGGGTGTCTGCAAGATCCACCAGACATGATCCAAACTTTCTTATGTTGACTTAGATCTACTTGCTCAGTGCTCACATGATATTAAATTTAGGCCATAAATTGTTACCTGCTGCAATCATTATCAGGCCAAAAATTAATATTATTTTACTGTTAGTTTCATGGATTGAATAGAGTTGTCAAAAACAGCATACCCATCAAATCACCGTGAATACAACGTGAATACGAAAATCATGGTGAACTAATTGTATTTTCATGGGTATGCTTTGATTTCACGATGTTTTACAGTTAAAGCTGTTATCAATGAAAAGTCTATGAAACATTATATAATGAATGTTTCATTGGTTGCTACTACAATTAATTGCTTTTTCATTTGTGATTCAAAGGATATGAGGCCAGTAGTGTATATATCATGTGAATATCATACCCTTTCCATACTAGTGAGCCCATCCTTCATCAACTGTGGGGAACTAGCAGCATTCGGTATTGTAGATTCAGCCATTATCAATCTCAAATTAGTTCTTTGTTGTTCAAGGGCTGTTTCATCAAAGAGGGGCGTAGCTTGTAGGTTAAATGAGAGATTTTCCCACAGCAGACAATTATGTAAGGGAATTTCCCAGCCAGGAATTTGCAAAACATTAAATTGTAGACCACAATAATTGTATCAAATGATCACTTGAGGACAACACAAAATGAATGAGGTATAATTATACAAAAACAAAGTGTGTAAATTATGTTCAGTTCAAGTCCAGGAAGCAGCTGTCACAGACTCTGACCAACTTCTTTGAGGAGGGCAGCTGGGTGCTTTGTGAAGTGCAGAATATCATCCTGTGTGTGTGTGTGTGTGTGTGTGTGTGTGTGGGTGTGTGTGTGTGTGTGTGTGTGTGTGTGGGTGGGTGTGTGTGAGTGGGGGGGGATCCATTAATTACTGAATGTCTGAACATACGTAACAGTACACACATGACTGTACATGTAGACACGGCTTATAATAATCATCTGTTGGAATCTACAGGTAGGCAGTGGTATCCATTAGTATCTGTTACTGAGGTATGCACTAGAATAGCCTAGCGTATATAGACTAACAGGGAATTAGTATCTGTGAGGTATGCAACAGAATAATGTTCTCCTCCATCCTGTAGCCACTCTTACACTCATCACAGCCCTCGCTCCAGAGCAGCTCAGCTGACAAGAGACGCTGTGTGTGTGTGTGTGTGTGTGTGTGTGTGTGTGTGTGTGTGTGTGGGTGTGGGGGTGGGTGTGTGGGTGTGGGTGTCCTAAAATCCTTATCATTACCACAACACCACCATACAATGTTGCTATGCAAACAACATGTAGTCCTAAGCAATGATGGCTTCCAGAACTTGTATGGTACTTTTTAGGGCTAATATTTTCTGGCTAATATTTTCTGGCTAATCTTCGAGATAAAATTAGACCCTCGACAATTCCCCGCTATAAGGTAGTATCAATGGTAGATGCTCTTATCTACTCTTGGTGGTATGGAAACTCACATACAAATTATAGTAAGGATTTGAAGTATAGAGAATGGGCTGGGACTAGCTTGCATATACCAGCAGATATACCTGTGTAGCTACTAATCTGTCCACTGCATGTATGGAAAGCAGTGTGAAGGCTGAACAGCATGCAAGTCTCAGCATAAAGCGTTAATTGGTAGATCCCCAGTGTTCTATGAGTTCCCATAGTCTAGTTCTAGAAGCCATCATTGCTCTTCTTATTTATAACTATACTACATGCATGTACATGTATTTATACTATTTGCATAGCAACATTGTATGGTGGTTTGTGGTAATGCAGTGAATGATTTAGCAAGGTCTGTGCTAACATAGGGATTGGAAACGGAAGTAGCGTCAGGTGACATTTTAGATTGAATTTGCAGCATGGCACCAGAGAGCCTTTGATGTCAATCCGTGTTACGGTTGCTCAACACGCGGGAAACAATGTTTCATGAATTATGATCACTACAAGATATTCAGAGCCTCCCTAAAACGTCATTCTCATGCCCCCTAATGATGAGCATCAGTTGGAAAAGAAAAATACATTTTTGACTTTTGTGAAGATAGCTAGAGGTACAAAATGTTCTTCGTCACGCTATGAGATCTTTATGTACCTAGAATGCTTTCAATATAGCTAAGACTGTGCAACTCATCGGTGTATTGTGTCCCACCCTATAATTATGGTCTCAAGTGTCAGTTGGAAGTGCAAGTTTTAGTACAAATGTAGTAGCAGACAGTCGAAGGTACTATCTAGCCTAGATACACAGCCTCGATTGCGGATATAATTCGAGGAACTTCCGTTTCCAATCCCTCTCCCTATTCAATCTATGGTAGCACTCACTGTACCTGTAGTCCTGCCTGCAGCTGTTGGGTCTGTCCTGCCAGACAAGAGCTCTCTTGTATCAGCTCCGGTCCTCCTCACTATCCTGTGAGGGTGTGGGAGGTATGTATTGAGTGTGAGGGTGTGTGGAGTGTGTGTGGAGTGTGAGGGTGTGTGAGGTATGTGTTGAGTGTGGAGTGTGGAGTGTGTGAAGGTTACCAATTATATGACAGATTTTCATCAAAAATTCATGGACCAGTAAAAATAAAAATTAAGAGGGAGGTTTTAGATGGTATAGCTGGTTATTTTAGAGGCACGAAATTTTCGAGGTTTTCGAGGATTGACCCAGAAACAGGCAGGCTGGTAAAAAAAATTAAATTAAAAGGGACATTGAGTTTTTAGATAGTTTCTGCACATAGAGAATGTGTTAGACTTCCCTGAACATGTTGTGGTAACTAATAAGCCTTATAAGGAAGTAACAGTAGTTGTTGGGTTAACAAAAGGGAACTTATAGCTTCCAAAACAGGGAAGCTAAAGCTGCACCAAATAGCAGTGTGTGCTGACTGGAGGTCAGAGGTCAAGTGTAGCCAATGGCAACTACAACCAAATTGAGTTGATTGAAGTATCAAGTCTCCAATGGATACGATAGATACATGTACAATGGAGACACAAGGCTAACAACCAAAAGAGTCTGTTTTTACCCAGCGTATACGCTACATTAGAGACAAGTTGTCCTAGGAACAAGCAATGCAATAGCAACCTATAACTAGGTATACACACACGCATGAACAGCTAGTCGGACAATACGCACAATTAGCGAGTGCTACAACAATACACAAACAAACAAACTAACAACAACACATTGCTACCAATCAGCACACACTCATCAATACCATATAGCTATTTCAAAGGGAGATTTGACAAAAATTACAGGCTACCAAAAACAGCTGAATTGTTGAAAAGCTATAGCCTTGTGCTTTTGTTACAATAGAGCGCAACTATATATGCACACGCTTAGGCTCACCTGAATGTGTTGGCTACTACACCATCAGTCCACTTAGTGACAGCCTTGGGGTTGATGACTCTATAGCCTGTCTTGTTCTCTTCCATCTGTCCCCTCTCATTGATTAGTGTGAGTGTGTCAGCTAGTACATGTACCTCTAGGACCTTGGTCTTGCCTGGTGTGTGTGTGTGTGTGTGTGTGTGTGTGTGTGTGTGTGTGTGTGTGTGTGTGTGTGTGTGTGTGTGTGGGGGGGGGTACTACGGTAGATGAATAGCAATGGTATTGTATATAGGAGGGAGGTTGTTAAACACTTTAAATTCCACTACAACATGACCTTAGAAAGTACAAGTGGTACTGGGGCTCCATAACTTTAGTTGCCATTTCAAATTTTGGGGGATTTTCTGAAAGCTATAAATCAAAAATTTGGTAGGGGAATAGTTAGATCGCAAAAATTTTTTACCGGTAAAATATTCTAGTAATACGGTAGGCCTCTCCTAGCTTATAGTACCATACCTTGGGTAGGTTGACGTCCATGATGGATCTGAGCAGTAACACGTCTTCATGTTCGTTAGGGTACTTCAGTTTCAGATGACCGGCTGCCACCAACACTGCACTGACTGGACTGCACGCATGCCTACAGTGTACAATAGTGAGTAGGTCGAGTATACAGTACAGTGGGTTGTACCCACCATAGTCAGAATGGAGTTGGCTGGAGAGTTGCTCTGAACACAGTCCATAGGTCATGACAATCTTGACGGCCAGATTACGAGCATCCACAAAACCATAAGAGTAGAGAGAGATCTCTCCAATCATGGAATAGTCTGGCACCATCATGGCCACTGTACGAAACAACACCTACAGAGAGAAATATTGAAATACATAGAGGCTAAATAGAAAGTACTGATAGTTACCTTTAGATTGTCTGGTAGTTCAGAGCAGCCAGCATAACCTGGGTTCATGGTTCATGGTGATGCAGACAAAGCACGATGGACACAGGTTCAGAGTAGTGCCCTCAAATACAAATGTCTTTAGATGAGTTTTCACTGCTCTCAAGATGGACAAAATGTATACAGTAATTATAGGGATTGTTGAACGGCCATAATAATTATATAGATAATAAAATTATACTATGATTGAAACAAAGGACTACAAAATGCATCTCTTAATTGTGAAAATGCACAATCCTAACTTAAGTTATGAGCACAGTCAAAGTTAGTGGATCATGTGCCTACCTTTACAGTCATGTGACCCGGCAGTATTGTCACAGTAGGTACCACTAGAGCACAACGACTCCACCTCACACTCGTCCACATCTGGGGAGATAGTCTGACCATCTGCACACACTGCATGGGGAGAATACACGGATAACTGCAAACACGCTATAGTGGAAATTATAATAATACGGACACTTTAACTAATGGAAAGTGAACTGTTTATTGTAGTGTGTCTGCTAATTTCATGTGCTTCTATTGAGTTGGGACTTCCCCTGATTATAATGCCTGATTATAAGAGGTGTCTTTATTTCAAGGGTGGTCAGTGTAGCCACACCCCCTCACCTGTAATGGCGTGCTGTATCTTCCTCTTCCTCTCTAGGATGCTCCTCTCCTGGTCCTCCACTGACTTGTGATAGAGCTACTCACCACACAGCCTCATCTGACAACACACCTGAAACAAGGGACAACAATTTGTTATAATTATGTTGGAGAACAATAAATACTGTAATAGTGCTGCTCACATGCATCACTTACAGGAAGATAGACTCTTTAAGCCTGCATTCAGTATTGTATTCATTCTTGCTTTTCTCTTTCGTTTCTGATCCACGTGGCACCAGCAAAACTCAAAAGTCAAAAGTAGTGAGGGAGGGGGAGGGGCTGGTGTTTAATTCATTTCCCTTTAGCCTAAAAAGGGAAATGAATAAAACACCAGCCCCGCCCCCTCCCACTAATTAATTGTCTCTCAAAAGTCAATGACAATAATTATAAGAGAGTTGCAACATAGATACTATAAATTACTGTGGTAGCAAGCTCTGCTAATGCACACTTGAAACAACAATGATGGTCATTCATTACCCACTCCCTGAGTTTTTGCATGCAGCAAAATTAACATGTGTATAAAACTTTATGTTATGTAGCTTTAATACTTTGACATCTCAACCGAGGCATCAGCACCTTTTTTTTCATTTTTAATAACTTGTATTTGGGCTTTGTTCAACAAAGAAAGGCGTTGTTTGTTTTCTAAAGTAAGGGAATTCCCCAAACTGCACGGATAGGTGGGGCTCATCCATAATTATGCATTCCGTATTTCCAAGGGCGTATACGCCCTTGGTATTTCTTAGCCCTTATTCTGGCTTATTTATTCCTGTAGAGTGCTGATTAATCACCCACACCATCTTTTCTCTTTTCACAACAACATTTGTAGGTCACTGTCACCAGGCAAAAGCAAAGAACTGATCAGCTCTAAATGTATGCAGTCTAAATAATATTTATAGACTGAGTCAAAGGTCTCTATGGGGTTTTGAGACCTGAAGGCCCGAGGCTGTAGCATCTCGAGCGTAGCGAGGGTGCTACTAAGGGCCTGAGGGTCTCAAAACTCCATAGTGACCGTTGACGAGGCCTATAACTGGTTTAGAATAGTGCTAAGCAAGCTAGGCTATATTAACACAAAGAAGACTCTGAAACCAAGAGTTTCTACAAGCCTCAAGCAACGTTAAAGCTTTGCTCTGGCTAGTCTACATAAAAAAACTCACATTGATGAAGGCAGTTTCTGTTTCTTGAGAATCACGCATTGCAAATAAAAAGTTGCTATTGTCATAGTAGTTAGCTCTGCACTAGAGCACTAGCTATTGTAGCTGCAAGAGAGAGATAAAAGCTGCAAAGCGGCACTGCAGAATGCAAAACTTAAAAAAAAATTAATTTTTAATGATGCACTGTATCATCGTTACTATGACTTCAACATAAACTGTGTGATGTTGCCATGTTCCATACAAGTTAATCTTGACATCATCTTGCCTGTAGGCATAATCAGTATAATAGACCTACTTAGAAGACCTCAGGTCCATAAGTGAAATAATGGACCTCTCAGTGACCTATCAGATTGCAGTATTACTACAAGCATTTTCTAAGTCCAGATAATTAGCAATGTCAGTGAGTGCATATAATTACAGGCTACTGCATAAATCTATTATATTATATTATAATTTATATATACAAGCTATAAAGTGGATGTGCATATGAGCATGACCTCCTATAAACTACTGCATAATTATAGTCTTCTTAAGTTACAGCTCTCCCTCCCCATGTAGGGCAAGCGTCCGATAGCTCAGAGCAAGGTTGTCTTTATCTCACTCCTAGTGGTGGACATGCTCAACACCATCCTGCAAGAGACCATCACACTCTCCAAGGGTGATCGAGTAGCAAGTGCCCGAGCTGCCATTATTGTCTTTATTCTCTGTATGATTATATTATTTGGCCCGTTAACGATTGGCCATTATGTCTATCCAGAGATACAAAAGAAAGGGGATTGGAAACGACCGCCCACGCCCTATGTAAAAGGACTAACATCCGGTGAAGCACTCCGTGTAATTATTGCGCTCGCAAATAATTACATGGAAAAGTTTTGTATCCCTGGTGTCTAGCTCTCCTATCCACTAGAGATCACTCAGGGCCTGGGAGATACTTGAGAGAAGTAAGCTTATACCACTGACAAGCTCTAAGTCCGTTGTCTTTACTCTGTTTCCAATTTTTTTGAGTTTAGCTTGAATTACTCTATGTCAACTTTTCTCTGTCCCTCCTGTGAAGTCAAAACAGCAAAGGACATTGCTTGACTTGGTTATTATGTATCTAAGTGCTACATAGAATGGCTTCATGCTATAAATAAGCTGTACTGTTCATAAACGTTTGCAGTACGGTCCTTTAAACTGCTTTAGTATACTTTTAGACACACCACGGGCCTGTCCCTCCTACGACTTCATAGTAAAGGCTATTTCTTCTTGCATAGCATTTATTTGTCTAGTAATAGTGGCTGCGTTGCTTAGTCGACTTTTTAGAGCTAAATTCTCTTTACTTTTTAGAAAAATCAACATTAAAAATGATCAATTTCACTGTTTCTATGTACAGCACATTGTAGAGCAGTCAAGACAGGTAATAAGCATGCTGACTATAAATATAATCCTTTGTAGTTTTAGCCACGCCCTATAACGCGGAATGCTTCACGCAAAAATTTCGCAAAAATTTCGTTTCCAATCCCCTTTCTTTTGTATCTCTGGTCTATCTCTGCATAACAAGAAAAAATCTAGCCTCGAATCCACGCCGATTAAAATACGGCCTGCAGGGGTGTTAGTGCACATGCGCTGCACAATTACCCAGAATCTGGGTAATCGTGCATGCCAGTAAAACTTTTAGTAAATGCTACAGGCATTTCAGGAGTTCTTGCAACTATAATGTCGAGAGCGGAAGTACCTGTCACGTGAACAGTTACGTAATTATGGTTCATTTCAAACCAATTTTTCTCCAATAAAGCCTTTACTCAGGCCTGTTTATTTTGGGAAAAAATCGACCTATACAGGAGGCTTTGCTCTGCATATAATTATCTGCAAGCCTTTGCACCACAGCTAAAGCTATCCTTGTACTATTAGTCTGTCACACAAACTGTGTATCCAGCTGGAGCTAGCCTAAGAGAGATTTTACTAAGACTAGTGATACACTTTCAACAGCTTACGGACAGGCTGGGGCAAGTAGTAGCTCACAAAACGATTAGAATCTCAAGGATAGCTTCAGCTGACAACCTGCTGTGGTGCAAAGCCTTTATATTTACCAAAGGCTCTTAGCTTTCTGATGTAAGTCGATGTTTTCCCAGTTTAACAAAAATGAATAGGCTCTATTGGAGAAAAATTGGTTTGGAATGAGCCAAAATTCAATCTTGTTACCAAGGTTCACGTGACAGGTACTTCCGCTCTCGACATTACAGTTGCAAGAACTCCTCAAATCCCTGTAGCTAGCTGTAATACTTGGAATTTGTTCCGTGTTACTATCAATGGCGTCGACTGAGTTTTGTGAAGCTGTGGCTTATGCTCTTCGTTGCGTTGGTCTAAAGGATCTCACACTGAAGCCAAAGCAAAAGGAGGCTCTCATCCACCTGTATGACAATCATGATGTCTTTGTTTGGTTCCCCACGGGCTATGGCAAGTCTTTGTGCTTCCAACTGCTCACTGAAGCAGACAAGCTCTAGCTCTACAAGAGTTGAGAGAAGTGTTGTGCTGGTGCTGTCACCACTAGTGTCTCTGATAATAGACCAGGTTTCAGGCCTCCGGAAGATCAAGAAGGGTGTCTCTGCTGTTATAATTATTGTCTGGCAACAAAGGTATTAAAGATGTAGATCTAGATAGCTATATTAAAGAATCTAGGAACTGATGATATTAATGGCCTGAACTTAGTGCATTATTACAGTCAACACTGATCCTTCATTTCATAGATGTCGAGAAGGTGAGTGACGTGTCCGAGGGTCGGTTCTCTCTCCTCTATAGTGCTCCCGAGGCACTCCTTGGCAGAGAAGCGTAGAAGCAGCTCTTGGTCCAACGTCCCCTCTGTGACTCTGTAGTGGCAGTCGCTGTTGACGAAGCACACTGTGCGTATAAGTGGTAAGCAAGAGTGGTTACAGTGTTTATTCGATTTGAAGCTTTTAAATATTACGAATCCCCAGGGGTGGCTACTTTTTGAGGCAGAAACATTATTTTTAAAAGTCCTTGTAGGGAATCCACTAGCCTCTATTCCAGGCCACTTTAAAATACGAACTACATGTATTACAATAAGTGGCTACATCATTTTAGGACGCGGCATATAAAACAACACTGCTTGAGTAAGTGCTACTTTGATAATGTCCTAAGATGTAGTGTGTTGCATATTTGGAGGGTCTCCTTAAAAAATGTACACGAGATACAATATACATGAACAATTGTACGTTAAAACATAGTGCCTTTACATGTGCTCTACTGTCTACGCAGTTTTGTATAATGATTTTACAAATGCCCCCTCACTCAACCACTTGTCTAGCACTTTGGTATGGCCTTCACTGATCTTTTTGTTAATATCGCTTCATAGCTGATTGATGTGGTTTAGCCTGGCCCAAGCCTTAATTAATAATAATTGAATAATCACTTGTTTGTCAGTAGGAGTACTGGCACTCGTAGTCTGTAGTGTGCACTCAATTCCAGCTATATTTAATTATTGTTTTTTTTTATATAACACTCTGCAGGTACAGAGATCTACCGTTGGGTTGCTGAGTACTGGCAGTCTCAACAGAAGGTGCTTGAGTATAACGTTGCTCCGATCCCTCAGCGGCACGGCACGTCTTGTTGATATGAAGCAGTGACTAACAAAATTAATTAACAGTAATTTTTACTCTCTTGTTTTTATATTACTCTTGTCCTGGACGGGGAAACAGAGTCGCCTTCCAGCGGCTCCAACGGTCTGACGCTTAGCTAATGGTGGTCTTGCTACGTGTACGTGTGTGTGTGTGTGGGAGAAACCCCTACCCCACTAGTGTCTTTGGATATCTTTCTCGGAGCCGATTACTCGTCGGCTGCCAGTGACACTTGTGAGAGGCCTGGGCAGCCATCTCTAGCTCTCTGTTGTTTTAATGTATTTTTCCTACGAACCATGCGGTTTAACGTATTCTCATTTTGTTTATTTTCCGTTTTATTATCAACAATAAATTTAGCGCATGTGCACTAACACCCCTGCAATGAACACCAGGCCGTATTTTAATCGGCGTGGATTCGAGGCTAGAAAAAATCCAGTCAGTTTTATTACATCTCTCCTTGAAATTATAGGAGTACTTTTCTTTTTCTATGGCAACAATAATTATCACAAGTATTATCAACAGCTGGAGAATTGAGTTAGGTTGTGACTCTCAATGCGTCCTTGATAATCAAATAGCAGCTGCTTTCTCTTTGGGAATGTCTCTAATCATTTTCAGATAGTTCCGTCAGTGCTGAAAAGTTGTTAAAGTTGCTGAAGAGAAAACAACAAAATGAGAAGAAAACAAGATCACCTGATTGGTACACTGCGCTTGATTTGATCACGATGTTTATCAAGATCAACACCATCTACTCGGCTATTGTTGGGATGACACAATCCACTGATTTCTGCAGCAGCACTGAAGTTGCTGCAAGCTCAGTTTTCCTGTCCGTTTGTGTTCTACTGGGAATTGCTAGCGAGTTAATCAATTGCTTTGGACACGAATTTAAATAGCAACAAAGAATACATCGACAAGTCATTCAATCAATTGGTAACTATCGGCATGATTCTTATTGTCACTATTTGCCTTCCCTTTTATTTACTGGCCGATAATTTCCAGCCTCTCGATTGTGCGTTCAGTTGTGACACTATTGTTGCTAATGCGACCATCAGCACAACCACATGCAACCGGACGGCCAACAGTGGAGTTAGACTGGGGTTTACCCTAACCACGCTTATTATCGTCCTCATCTTCTCCAGTGTTTATTTCTATCATGTTCGATTAGCTGAAATAAATCGAAAGAAGCTGAAGAGTAACATTGTTATAATTACTGGGAAAGAAACAGTGGTGTAGAATTTAAAATTTTTCATTATAATTATCAAGTTGTATTGTCATAATGCACCTATCAATGTCAAGCCCCACCCCTGACATACGGGCAGTATATATAGGGGCATTAGTAGGGGGTTATACAGCTTTTAGCACTCAGTTTCCCCCCAACACAGGGGCTTTTGCATCAACATTTTTCCCAGCAATTTTGAGGGCGGGGCCAATGTTTGCGCATGCGCATCATAAAGTTGCAATGTAGCTGACTAAATCCCCTGTTAATCCCCAGTGTACCCCCACCATATATACAAGGGATTGATAGGGGATTATACACATGAGGAGCCCCCACCCTATTGGGCATTCATTAAGTGAAAATGTATAATCCCCACCCAATCCCCTATACTGCCCGTATGTCAGGGGTGGGGCTTGACATTGATAGGTGCATAATTATATGCTTTTTCTCAGAATTAACTATAATCAGGAGTAGCTATACATAAAGCTAATTAAAATTAATGATTCAATAATTATGTATAGGTCTGCAGTGCGAGTGATATAGGTCTGAAGTGGTGTGGTCCATATTAATTGTGCCCATTATATCACTCCTAAAAGGGGTGGGGCTGGTCTTGCAGGTACACTGTTATAGGAATATAATTATGCTATGAACTTTACTTCCAACTTTAAATTATTAGGTATTGAAGAGTCTCACACTAGGCCCTCATAACATTATTTTTACCATTATTCTATTAATTCTCGGATTGAAAAATGTGCTTATTATTAAAAATGCAAAAATGCGACATAATAATTATAGAAAAAATTAATTAAGACGTATACATAAACACAGCACACATGCAAAGCTAATTATAACTGACACATGTACACGATATAATCATGATTCTCATAATATTGGTGATAATCCTTCACATGAAAATGTCGTTATGCAAAATTTAATGTAATGATCTTTACCAAAAATGGACATTGAGGATATTTATCTTCTAATTATGCTAAAAATTATTCCGAGCATAATTTATCAGGGCCTACATTACACACTGTGCATATGGCAAATGACACTATCATTAGTAACATACAAATCTTGAGTATAAGCAATAAAAATAATGAACAGTTTGTGCTATGCTAATAATAATTAATTTTTTTCTGATGTGTTCCGAGCTTTCACCTTTGACCCTCAGCGAGTCCCCATCCAACTTGCCAAGGTGACTATGGGACGGACTTTGACCTGGGATTGATGCTGATTTCACCTCTGTCGGGTTGTCATAGCGACTGTAGTATGGAAACTCGGTAATAGTTTTAGAGAACTTGACTTTCGGAGCCGATCTCCTAGCGTCTCTACAGTGTGTGGGCGTGTGTGGGTGGGGGGTAATTTATAAAGAACAGAAATAATGCTGCAACTAAAGTGACTGCTATAGTGTATACACACGATTGGTAATACACAGTGACACTAGCAAGTGTATGCAATGGCCGAGTGGTCTCCCAGTAAAGTGTAGGGATAACTCACTCTGTGTGTCTCTGGCTCCTGGAGGACCTCTCACTCTTGCTATCAGCCTGGGCACAGAAATCAAACAATGTAGGTGGCTACTAAAGTCTATACTGTTGGCTACATTGAGACCTGTCTATACCCTACAAGTAGCGTCTATAATACAGCCGGGCCCCAAACCTCTGCCCTATGCATGGCTACTACCAAACAGGTATGATACAGTGCGTACGTAACTCTACTGTATTGCACACAAGCTACACACATGTACAGTGTCTCTCACCTCATGTGACTTGCTGTAGAGGCGCTGTATGATAGGAGTGAGGGGGGAGAAGGTTCGGGTCATACCACCACCACGTTTATGAGCCTCTCCGTTAGCATTCATACGCTGAGCTACTGACGTCATCTGCTTCCTGTGTGTGTGTGTGTGTGTGTGTGTGTGTGTGGTGGGAGGGTGTGTGCAAGTGTGTGGTGGGAGGGTGTGTGCGTGTGTGTGTGTGGGGGGGAGGGTGTGTGTGTGCGAGGGTATGCGTGTGAGTGTGTGTGGGTGGGTGGTGCAGTCATAGTGTGTGTGTGTGTGTGGGGGGGTGCAGTCATAGTGTGTGTATAGGTACACTAGTTATAATTCAAGCACGGACATGTTACAGTAGTTGAACATCTTTCAGCAGCCATAACTTTAGTGCTGTGACCCAAAAATTTGAGAAAGATACCAGGTCTTTTTCTAAGCTTTCAGAAAATCATAAAATTGGATCCACGTAATTCAAGTTATGGCGACTGAACGAGTCCACTAACCAATTGATTAAACGGGGGACATGTACATGTAGTACATACCTGCACATTAATTTATACTATTCACTCACTCTAACACTTCTTGGGGGTCAATGGTATTATGGTCCTCCCCTTTATCTGCCGCCTTATGACCTCTGTCCTTTGACCCTCAAGACCTCTTCTTAGCAGCAGGATCCGGGGGTACAGGGGGACGATTGGAGGATCGTTTAGGGGTAGTGGGTGGTCCAGGGGGCGCCTTCCATACAGGTACTTGACCCCTGCTAGGGGGAAACGGTTGATAATTCACTTTTCGCATCATTTGATAGGATATAAAGAGAGCTACAGAAAACTCTATTTACCGTATATGCTTGATCAGGAGCCGCGGTTACTAAATGTTTCATTTTGCTGGAAGAGGAGGCTACAATTCAAGAGAGGACACGTACTGTTCAAGACCGGTGTTTATTAGCTCCAAAATATTTAGTCTGTCATTAAATTGTTGTTTTTTTATAAACTTGAACTCTGCCATGAGAAAGACTTTGTGAAGCACTAACAAGCTGCTACTTGTATCTACGTACATGTAGCTAGCTGCTAGTAATCATTTTTTTGGCTGCCACATGCAGAAATGCTAGAGTCAAAGTTCACTGAGGCTACTATTTGAGAGCGGTTACTAAATGTTTCATTTTGCTAGCAAGGGAGGCTACTATTTGAGTGCAGTCTTTATACAAGAGCGGCCTCTGATCGAGCATATATGGTAATACAAGAGTGCTCTTGTTTGGGTCAAATGGACCACGGATAATTACTAACTTTAAATAATTTCTGAGACACACCCACGGTTATATATACGAACACAAGGAAATAATTACGTGTGTAGAATAATCATTACAGAGTGATTGAACTTACTTCTTATTGGCTGATGGTCCAGTGGGCGAGTGTCCTGGTTCATGTGCAGTATTGATGCCATGAGGTCGACGTGATGTTCCCTCATCTTAGTCAGTCTCTCCTCGTGACTAGTCAGCAGTTTAGTAATGGCAGATTCATACTCTTTCTCTAGACTGGAGAATGCATCTCGTAACTGTCCATTCTCCTTCTGTACACTGAGGGGGTGTGTGGGTGTGGCAAGGGGGAGGGGCTTATTACAGTAACAGTGCAGACAATTGAGTGGTGTAGTTAGGTTATCAAAAAAATAACAAATACCGTATAGCGGGTAATTTTTATGGGGCAAAATATTCGTGGTTTTCGTGATTGAACACTAGCTGGACCACCAATATTTTACCCACGAATGAAGCGACCTTGACTACCTTTACCTGCAGTGAAAGCAGCAACTACGAACATACTATCCACAAAGTGACTAAATATTGCTCAACCACGAATATTTTGCCCCTACTGAAAATTACCGGCTATACGGTAGACACTAGCAGTAGCAATTCTCCCAGTGACACACTCTCATACAGACTTGCACACACACCACCATACACACACACTACACAATCCCTAATTAAAGGCCCTCCACTTACATAGCGAGCTGCTCGGCCATGTGTGTCAGTTCTCCGGAGAGTGCCCAACAAGTCTCGTACATCGTGAGATAGCGGACACAGATATTCTGACCCATAGCATCGGCCCAATCTACCGGCTTCTGGTTCTCCCTGTCCGTGTGGACCATGCTGTAGCCAAAGTCCATGAGCAGCTGTGTGTGTGTGTGTGTGTGTGTGTGTGTGTGTGTGTGTGTGGTGTGTGTGAGCGGTGTGTGTGTGTGTGGGTAGGGGAGTGATACAGCTAGACTTAGAACTCTAAAACCAAAAACATGATTGGAGTTATCGTTGCTACAGTAGCTATGTGGTACACACGTTTCAGACTTGAGCAAGCACTTATTACACTAACAGCACACATCCACCCACCCACTCATACATCCGCCCACTCACCTGTAGATAGTCGAGGTGTCCTCCCTGTGCTGCAAAGTGGGCGGGGGTCACACCGGACTCATCCAGTATCTCCGTCACTTCCGACTGTTCGTTCCTCTTCTTCACCGTCTTGAGAAGCCACTCAAGGCACTTGGCCTGTCATGTGACGAGCACGTATACCATATGAATATCATGTGACAAATAGAATAAGTTATGGATAGTCTAAGTTAGCAAATAATTATTTCGAAAAGTATAGTGGCTATTTTTATTTCTAAATCTCCCCTAAAATGTAGAGGCCGGTGGTTAATACCAACCACCACCACCGACCAGTGTGGGCACATCAATAGCAACCTATAACTAGGTATACACACACGCAAGAACAGCTAGTCGGACAATACGCACAATTAGCAAGTGCTACAACAATACACAAACAAACAAACTAACAACAACACATTGCTACCAATCAGCACACTCATCAATACCATATAGCTATTTCAAAGGGCTATAAAATGAATCTTTTAATCGTGAAAATGCATAATTCAAGTTACATACAAAAATTTAAATTCATGAACCATGGTACTACAATACTTGAACAATATTTGAATATTTGCGAGCACTCAAAGTTAGCTATCAAAATGTAAAGCTTCTAAACAGAAAAATCACCAGCTACAAAGGAAGTCAGCCCTTTCTAGTAACCACACTTCCTGTGTTAACTTACCATCGAGGTTAGTTGAGCACAACCACTGCTTTAGATCATCATAGCCCTCCTCCTTATGTCTCCTGTGTGCAGGGACACTACATTAGTCACACCAACTACAACACCAGAGGAGGATCGTCAGGGTCAAAAGGTCTAGTCTTAATCATAAAACTGCTTCTGGGAGACTTTCCACTCAGCTATTGACCCTGACAACCCTCCTCTGCTCCAACCGCATGTGCAAATTCAACAGTCTCCTGTACAGTATAAGTCAACACCAGTTTAACAACTTCCATTCTCAAATTCAAGCGTTATTTTAACAACTTTACACACACAGGCAGAGTCACTTATTCAACACAACTGTTGTATTACTGGCTCTTGTAAATGTACTCACAGCTTGAACCACCATCTCTCAATGTCCTCCTCATAATTCTCCAGCAGTCGATGGCACTGCATTGAAACACACACAGCTTTATACATTGCAGGCACTCGTGTATGTACGTATGTCACTATATAACTCCCTAGCAACCAATGAGAGCATGGATACATAGTGACAGAGCTTACACACAGCTTTATACATTGCAGGCACTCGTGTATGTACGTATGTCACTATATAACTCCCTAGCAACCAATGAGGAGCATGGATACATAGTGACAGAGCTTACATCATAATTTGAATGTTCGTCCAGCATCTCGATCAATCGAACCTCACTGCAAGACAACTTTTTGAGAGTGTGAGTGCAATTAGACGGAGGCTACCTGTTAGCGTAGGAGGCGAGTTTCTCCTCCTCCCAATTCGTGTCCCCATCAGCAAAGTTTGACTTGGCTGTGTCGTCCATCCTCTGGGGGGAGGGGCAGCGTATGAATTACCCCATACACCTCAACACATTTTAATGATGTTCACACTCACTTTGTTGAAGGCTTGGACAAAATCTTTGCATACTTTACATGATGGTTTGACAGCCAGAGAGTAGCTTGCCAGGAGGAGGACAATGAGTACCAATGATCTGTCGAGTGTATTCATACCCTTAAGCTGGCATAGTCACTCAACTCAGTTTAGAATGTGGAAGATGTGAAGATTGGTACGGGTCGTTTCACCCACCTGAATATAATTTTTGTATAGCCTCGATCACAGGCCACACTTCCTAGGGCCAGGCCAGTGATGATGAAGCAATATGTGTTCAGTCTCTTGACTATAGAATCAATTGCAAGGCCAGGTCTTAGTGATTAATCGTGTGAGCGTTGCTATAGTGTTCATAATAATGATTGCGCATGCTCTTTTCACATACCATCACAATAATTATAAGCAGACACATAAAACAGCATCAATAAAACAAAACGTTAAAGTAATTATTTCAGTTTTGTTCAGTTCTGCAATGAATCTACAAATGTGTGTAGCAGTGTCTCCTCTTTGCTACACTCTCAATGCATGACCCACTCCTGTTTGATTGCCTTCGTACTTTCTCTTTCGAGTAGCATCGCTTTTTCAGCAGTAGTGAGTTCGAGTCTTTCAAGCAGGCCAGGTGTCATCTCAATGTGTTCAGCTACACAGTAGATGTCCTTAATGTGTTCAGCTACACAGTAGATGTCACTGTTGGGGATTTCTTGATCGAGCTGTTGATCAGTCACTCCAGTCTTCCTGCACACATCTTCCATTACAGAGGATGATTGCAATTTACATGAAGTTCAAAATCACTTTAAAGTCCTCCAAAAATCGTAATTGACTATTTATTGAGCAATGTATATAGCGCTATGTACTTACTATGATCATACACGTACGCTGTATGTACTTACCAGAGTATTGCTGCTGATCACTCCTTCTCTCAGTCTTTGTACAAGTTACCTCCCGTAAGCAGAGGATCGTTTTCCTAATTATGGGTAAGCAAGTACGTACATGACATTGTAAGTACTTGTAATTGCTGTACAAGTACTTGTATAGTTTACTCATCATTTGAATCTCATATCTGCACAGCAGGTCAGGTTAAACAGCTAGCCACCATACCTATTTGCAAAGCACCATAATGCATATAATTATGTATGACCTGCATAATTATAGCTTCAACAAAAATTATACAACTAGCTTCATAATTCCCAGCTCCTGAACCTATAAACATGCAGGACAAAGTTTATAGGCCTCTGAAGAGTTCTCTTATAAGTATGAACTTCCCCTGTGTTGCTACACCTAGCTTGAGGCATTATAATTAAGTTACTACCCACAGGCACTTGACTCAAGAGGTTGGTATAGTAGGTTGGTACACAATCATTATTGTAAGGAATGAGCAATATAACTTGGTATAGCACGTACACTATATATGCAGACTACAACTTGATCTACTCAAGAAGTGAAAAAGCAGTACTGTAACATACATAGCTATAGCAATCAAGCAATAACTTGATAGGAAATTTAGGTGGTAGCAATTCCACCATACACAAAACCAAGAGTTCATTAGGAAGAGTACGCAACTCCACTTAAAACTGTAGTAGGCGTTTCTTCCAACCTACGTCACAACCACCAAATGAACCTCTTGGCAAAACTAACTTAGGAGCTAGACAATAATTATGTACCACTATAGCGTGTACAGTACTTGCATGTACTATTGACGTGCTTGCAGTCAGTGCTCTAACAAGGTCATCAGTTATCATCAAATCTTACACTAAAGTCCACCCTAATCCTATACGTGTACAGTGCTTTTCAAGTAGGCATGCACAGACATGTTCGACCCATCAACAAAAACTTGGAAAGACAATCACCCATTAAATGTGGATTCTGAAATAGCACCTTCTACATAAATCTTACAGGACATTCCCTATTATAACGTATGCTTTATTACAAGTACCAGCACAGCACCCACTGAAATATCATTTACCTGTACCATATTGTTGTCATGGTGAGCATTGCCATGATGATTGCTTGCCCCATTCAGATGTATGTGGCGACCATCAAACTGTAATGTCCAAGTACTTGCAAATCTGCAGAGGAAAAAACAAAATCATGAATAGGCCTAGTAGGTTTAGCAAGAAAAATTGAGCACAAGTGATGACACGGGAACAAAGAGCACCTGAGTGACTTGCAGAGAGCCAGCTTCTTCTTCAGTTCTGTGTATTGATTGTCTGATTGCAGATAGCAGGATGGAAACATACATCCCGTGCACTGCGCGGGCGGGAGGTATAAAGCGCAATGCACGCACTCAGTCAGTCGGGATTATCAAGGGAGAAACGAGGAAGGAAGACTGTCAACTAACTAACTGCTATCACTAACCGCACTACTATTTACTACTTAGCAGTAGGCAACAACACACATGTAATGGCAGAAATTTGTAATGTAGAAAAGTTGAGAAAAAGTTTAATAAGTTTATTCTTCGCCGCTGCTGGCCTGGGGAACATTGCCCTCAGAGCAGGCTAGGTTAATGTCCATGTTGTCTTTGATTGGGTGGTTCTTTGAGGATCGACTTCCCCTAATACACATTACTGCACTTCTCAGGATAGCAAAGGAGATTTTGCATCTTAGCCAGCCCATTAGTATGCTGTATTGCATTTCTTTTTTTTGAGCTAGCTTATCTGCAAGTCTTTTGTAAAAAGTCTGTGCTTCTCTACCCATGCCTCCGGAGGTTGACATCACCAGTGGGGTGAACACACCATGTTCTATTTCAAGAATTCTTTGGCCATAAGTTGTTTTTTTCTCGTCTTCATGCCTTTTATAGACTGCAGAGAGCCTTCTCGATCTGTTGCTTGGAGCGTTTGGGTGGAACACTCTTACGTCGAAAAAAGTGTCCTGTCCTGCGGTCCAGAAGCTTCTTGCGCGTATATCGAGTCTTGCACCGTCATTTATGTTTGTTGAGGCTAAGCGGAAGGATTCACCTGTGAGTGGTTGAAGGTGAGGTTCTGTGGCCACGTTTGAGCAAACTTCAGTGAGCAATTGTGCCGTCATGTCTCTGATTTCATTGTGGCGTAAAGTGGGGTATCCTCCCATGGGGCAGGTCATTTCATGATCTATTTCAAACACTTTGCCACAGTTACACCTTCTGGGTGTGTTTTGTAGTGTCCAGCCATAGCGCAGGCAAATTGCATCCTTAAATTCCCCTTTGTTACTACTACTATTCACTATGGCCGCCGTGCCGCACCCAACACCCACACCACACCCACGTCATCTTCTTCACACGTCACCCACTACACTCACTCTCGCTCCACCACTTATGCTGCCCTCCACTCAGAAGGGACTCGAGCACAAAAATTCCGTAAGTGTTACTTACTTATACTGTATTTATGCAGCTAGCTATAGCTCGCTATAATAGATTATAATTACGCTAATTGCAATGAATATTAGCTAGCTAGCAAGAGCTCACCTTCAAGGAAGTGCGGCCTAGGATCGAGGCTAGCAAGAGCTCACCTTCAAGGAAGTGCGGCCTAGGATCGAGGCTAGCAAGAGCTCACCTTCAAGGAAGTGCGGCCTAGGATCGAGGCTAGCAAGAGCTCACTTTCAAGGAAGTGCGGCCTAGGATCGAGGCTAGCTATAGAGCTCACCTTCGAGGAAGTGCGGCCTAGGATCGAGGCTAGCTAGAGCTCACCTTCGAGGAAGTGCGGCCTAGGATCAAGGCTAGCTAGAGCTCACCTTCGAGAAAGTGTGGCCTAGGATCGAGGCTAGCTAGAGCTATGCTGATAGCAATGCAAGTAGTTTCATAACTTAACAATGATTATTCTTTGTACAGCGGCTTACCCACAAAATGATCGTTAGCGTACTGAAACGAAGTGGAAGTACGGAGTCATTGGTGTGCCCACGATGTTATTTACAGCCTGGAGCTCCCGTGATCGTAAGTATAGCAAAATTAAACTTAGCACACAGTCTAAGTCGATTTATAGCTATTTTATGTCATGTGCATGCGTACGAAATAGTGTCGCTATGATAAAGCTTGTATTTCATTCCATACAGACGAAGTTTACATGGAAACATCCAATTGATACCAAGGATCATTCCTTTTGAACCGCCATGCAGTCTTCATAAAGCACTTGAAGGAAGTTCATAGTAAGTTTTGACTTTCATGGCAGATATTATAATGCCATTTCCATATATTACGCCGACTAATTGCATGGCTGCAAACGTTGCACTGCTGGCGTAGCTATATGCGTAGACAACATTTTGAATTTCCCGCTTGTCATTTTTCCTTTTTGCAAAGAGTCACGTGATGGTTGCTAATACAATGACGAATCAAGTTAATTTCAAGACATTGTATGTAAGCAAGCTTAGAGTGGTCAGGCCAACTTATGTCTAGGTATCAAGGCTAACTACAAAATTGAAATTGACGATCATTACCATGAAACCTATAGAATCTCGAATATATACAATTTTTGTCATTCAATCTTTTACGTACTTTCTCCCAGGCATTTCTGGATGCTTGTAAAACGGGTAATGTGGGTGTGGTTCTGGAGCTCATAATTTCAACAGTCTCAAGGCTAACTATTTTCATTAAACGATTACAAAATTGACGATCATTACCAGGAAACCTGGCTATAGAATCTTGAACAGTATTATAACATGTACATACAATTCTTGTCATTGGGTGTTTACTAATAATGTATTTTCTCCCATGCAGGCATTTCTGGATGCTTGTAAGACAGGTAATGTGGGTGTGGTTCTGGAGCTCATAATTTCAACATAATCACGACCATTACCTATGATGTCAGTAACGACTGCATGCAGTTGGCATCCATGTAAAGCCGTATTTGCTAAGTTTGTTATGCTTGACAGCCCACTCCTTTAATTGTATGTGGTTAAGGACTGATCAACTTCTGAGCCTTTTTTATCCGTGATCTTTTTATCTATGATTCTTCAATTTACAGACGCCCTCGTACCCAGCCCCAACATAAAGTTTGTTGAAAATCAACTCCGAAACTTAGACTATGCAATTTGGCTACGATCTAACAAATATCCCACGGACATAGAAGATCAAGGAGGTACGGACTTAGGCACGGCCGCGGGTTCGGGAGGGCAGGGACATAATTATAACAACAGTAGAGCAGCTTCTCGAAACTAACTTAAGTTTATTACAGACATGTTGATTATTCATCGCTATATAACATTTTGTTACTCATGTTAACGATTATTTATCACAATATTTTATTTTCTTGCAGAGGGAGCTACTACGAGTAATACGAGAGGTAGTAAGTTTAGTCCCGTGCATGTCTCCACGGCTTTCCACCAACATAAACTAAGAGACTACTCGTATTAATGGATCGATGGCAACAAACACCCCGACAACGACTACTACCAATAAGCCACTAGCTATGTGCGATGCTATTACTACTGATAAATCTACGACACACACCATCAAGGATCGGCCCACTCCCCAAAGTACAAGGCAAGATTACCAGATTGAAGCAGAAGAACTAAATCCAAACTCGTCAGGGAGCCCCATACTACAACATTATAAAATTAAACATCAAACAACTAAAAATCAAGCAACAAACACAAACACGAAAATTACGAGAGGGCAGCAAAATCTTTTTTGGGGGGAATCTTTTTTTCGTTCTTTTTTCCTAGGCTTTTGAGGGGACCTCGAAATAATAATAAAGTTCAAACCAGCTACACCAGTTCAACCACAATGTTCAATCCACAGTAGTCACAAGACATCTCAGGTACCAGTTAACACATCTCAGAGATACAAGAGGACAATTAAGACCATGCAGCTATATAACAACGTTCATAAGAGGTTTCCAGGACAACAAGACCGTTAACATATCTCAGAGGTTTCCAGGACAATAAGACCGTTAACACATCTCAGAGGTAGTTTTCAGTACAAGCACTATTATCAAATCATTTTACTTTAATGGCAGACCACACTACTATAACTTAAAATAGTAAGAAATGGGTAGTGACCCCATAATACTATAATTAGAATATGCACATGGCAATTGAGATGGTGAGATGCTGAGTCAGCTAGTAGATGTTGCCGTGCTCACGAGTTCAAGTTGTCTTCGCTTCAATCATCAGGGGAGGTGACCCAGTATTAGGTGTTGCCGTGCTCACGAGTTCAAGTTGTCTTCGCTTCAATCATCAGGCCGGGGAGGTGATTTAATGTTCATTATGTTTATCCAGCGCAATGATCGACATATCCATATTGTGGTGGTGTCAAAGATTTGAGACTTCCCACAGTATTAGTGACGATCGAGACATCAGGAGATAGCGAAAATTAAGCCCCTCGAAATTTTTCCCTGTACGGTAGGCTTCTGCTTTACATCGGAGAGTGATCGAGGTCCGGTGGTAAGTTGTGTGTACTTCCACTAGCGTCAAGTTAATAAAATGTCCCAGTTAGCGTTGAGAAGTATTAGTGGCCATAGGTGGGAGGGGTCAGGGCTGCAATTGAGATTTATCCCACGTGCACTGAATGATATAGCGGAGGTCTTACATCTAGAGGAGGCTTTTGCAACATCGTAAGGAGATGGCAATTAAATATAGTTGCAAGGGGAGTGCATGCCATATCAGTTGAAAGTTGAAATTTGAGATGAATGTTAGGGTCCGGTAGTTCCTGGCCTGACATCAGTTGAGCGATAGCATCGGAGAATGTCACCCAAGGAGAGTATGAAAGATGGAATGATATCACAAATGTGGAGAGCATTAACATAATTATGACGAGGGGGGTGAAAGTAATCATGACTGTACAACGAATGCTGTGGTATGCCTTCTATGGCGAGATACTTTTAGTTGACGTAAGAGATAGATAGCTCTAGGTATTGCACGCAAATATCAGGTTGATCAAAAATAATGTGGAAGACAATGTGACATCAGGGATAAAGTCATGACAACACAAAGTGTTAGAGACAAAAATTAACAACGAGCTTGAAATGATATGGTCTATCACCGAATTACAAACTGATAATGTGGGTGAGTTAACGACAGTTAATGATGTAATGATGTGTTATATAGAGACCACATTGGAATTAGTATCAAAATAATAATAATAATAATAATAACAATATTATAGCACATGGCCTGCCTTATTTTTAGGGAGAAATTGAAGATTCCATTTTATATCTCTCCACGATCCCGAGAAACAACCAGTCCAAGAGACAGCTAAATTTAAGCAACCAGTCTAAGCTCGGCAATAAAAAGCATCTATCGTATAACAGAGTACGTTACATCTATTCCAGTCAGTGTAATCAACTTCCCGTCAAACGATATTCCGCAATAAAAAGTACCCATAACCTAATACTTACAAGCACAATCCATACGTAGGAATAGAGATCCACCAAAGAAACTGAACAACCTATGTATTCCCTATACCACCGAAATAAACTTAAAATTGGTCTCCTCCTAATTATGAATATTAACAAAAGCCTGCCCTCAAATCAAACAACTCACAAACATCAATTGTCCCTCCCACAAGCACTGCCGTATAATTATGTCCTTTGCGCGTATTCTTAGCGTGTATTATATTATTATAATATGTGACAGGGCCTAGGAAAACAACCCTTATGGAGCAAACTAATGTATTGTATTTTATTGCTTAATTAAATATAAAGCAGTGCTTAAGCTTCAAATTGATTACAATATCACTCACTTTGAACCTTCCTACCCTAAAATATTTTCGGGTGAAAGGGGGACAGTATTGACCTACTGTTTTGAGAAACTAATGTTTCAAGTTCTATCCGCATACAAGAACAGCATGAACAAATTCAATGGCAGCCATTTAACGGCTATACAAAAAAAATTTCGGATAAAAAAATTTTTTTTTAAGTTAGAGGAGATATTGAAGTTACTTCTTATGAAAGAAAACCAAAATCCTAAAATAGCTCTAAATATTTTACTTTGTAGCGTACTGAACATTATTAGTTTGCTCCATAAGGGTTGTTTTCCTAGGCCCTGTCACATATAACACCCTGACAGTGATGCTTCCCCAGGGTGTTGAGACAGTAGGTACCATCAGAACAGATGGAGTCATCTTCTCTACACTCATCAATATCTGGTGGGCCAGAGTGAGTCACACTGTGTACTAGTACAAGCCAGTCTCCTCACCTGTACAAGATCCCTCCACCTCCTCATATCACAGGGCACACTCCTTACAGCTGTCAGCCCCCGGACCACCACACTCTGTCAGGCATGCCCTATCACACACTGCATGGATGCATGTGCGTGGTGTGTGGGTGTGTGTGGGTGTGGGTGTGGGGGTGGGGAGATGGTGAAAGTACATGTCACTGTGGGTCACATGTAAATTATGACATGCATTTACATTATTATGTTGAAGAGCTTATGGTTGAGTCACGTGACCACTGGCTTAGGGTCCCGCCCACACGACAAGATATGGTGTGCGTGAGTGACAGTTTGAAATAAAGTATGCATTGCCGCCATGGCACAGAAAGTTAAGGGTTAGCTAATTTAAGGGGCTCTCCCTACAAGTGCAGAAAATTACCGTTCGATGAGTTAATGCTTAACTACATTTTCTGGCGAGCACATACAGTCAGTCGAGATAGTCCGACCATAGGGAGAATACACGGATAACTGCAAACATGTTATTAGCGGAAATTCTAAGACTTCAACTATGGAAAGTGAACTGTTTATTGAAGTGTGTCTGCTAATTTCATGTGCTTCTATTGAGTTGGGACTTCCCCTGATTATAATGCCTGATTATAAGAGGTGTCTTTATTTCAAGGGTGGTCAGTGTAGCCACACCCCCTCACCCATAATGGCGTGCTGTATCTTCCTATTCCTCTCTAGGATGCTCCTCTCCTGGTCCTCCACTGACTTGTGATAGAGCTACTCACCACACAGCCTCATCTGACAACACACCTGAAACAAGGGATAACAATTTGTTATAATTATGTTGGAGAACAATAAATACTGTAATAGTGCTGCTCACAAGCATCACTTACAGCTAGACTCTTTAAGCCTGCACTCAGTCTTCTTGCTTTGAATACTTTTCTCTTTTGTTTCTGATCCACGTGGCACCATCAAAAGTCAGAAGTAAGGAGAGGAGGGGGCGGGGCTGGTGTTTAATTCATTTCCCTTTAGCCTAAGAGGGAAACACCAGCCCCGCCCCCTCCCACTAATTAATTGTCTCAAAAGTCAATGACAATGACAATAAGTAGCACCAATATAAATGAAAGCACCGCGGGTGCTGATGCCTCGGTGGAGGTGCCAAAGCTACATAACATAAAAAACTACTAATAGCTAGCTTTTATACACACATTGATTATAATTATCATGATGAATTTTGCTGCATGCGAATAGTGGGTAATGATCGACCATGATTGTTGTTAAAAACGATCGATGCCAAAAGTTCAAGTCTAAAATTAATGGCAGCATCAGCAGAGCCTTGCAGCTCTCTGCTCACTGTTGCAGCTACCAATAGCTAGCGTTCTAGTGCAGAGCTAACTACTAAGTAGAGTAGTAACACTCGGTGAACAAGTTTTGCTACGGACTCTTCTGAAAAGGCTGCAATAGCATTCCAAGTAAGCAAAACTAGGCATAACTCGAGAACGAAGCATTATTTTGCAAATCCACGAATTAAAATCCAAGTAAACATGACTAGAAGCCTATAGAAACTCTTACTTGCACTTGATTCATCCTTGAGAAGCTGTAGCGGTCTACACACACACACAGACACACAAACACACTACCGTATACCTCGCTTGCGCATGCGCACCGAGGCATAATCAGACAAATAATAGCTGTAGATTTTACTATAAATTACAGTGATTGATCAAACTACTGATCTATGCAATCCCTATAATTTTTTGACAGTTTTTTGCTACCAACTCTTGCTAGCAACCTTGTTTTTATGCCTCGGTGCGCATGCGCAAGCGAGGTATTGTGTGTGTGTGTGTGTGTGTGTGTGTGTAGACTGCTACAGCTGCTCAAGGATGAATATCAAGTGCAAGTAAGAGTTTCTATAGCCTATAGGCTCTTAATCATGTTTATTGGACTTTAATTTGTGGATTTGCAAAATAATGCTTCGTTATGCCTAGTTTGTTACTACTTGGAATGCCATTGCAGCCTTTTCAGAAGAGCACGTAGCAAACTTGTTTACCGAGTGTTGCTACTCTACTTTAAGTCTTAGTAGTTAGCTCTGCACTAGAAGGCTAGCAGCTGCAAGAGTGAGAAGAGAGTTGCAAGGCTCTGCTAATGTAGCCTCGATCCCAGCCCCTCTCACATCTTTCTCAATTGAGAGCGGCCTGGAATCGAGGCTACTGCTAATGCAGCCATAATTGTAGACTTGAACTTTTGGCATAGATCGTTTTTAACAACAATCATGGTCGATCATTACCCACTCCCTGAGATTTTGTGCAGCAAAATTAAATTATTTATCATGTGTATAAAAGCTATTATATAGTAGCTTTATGTTATGTAGCTTTGACATCTCCACCGAGGCATCGATCAGCACCTGCGGTGCTTTCATTTTTAATAACTTGTATTTGGGCTTTGTTCAACAAAGAAAGGAGTTGTTTGTTAGACTCGCAAGCCGTCACTGTTGCAGGCAAACAGTGACGGCTTGCGAGTTTAGTTGTTTGTTTCTATTAAAAGTAAGGGAATTCCCCAAACTGCACGGAGGTGGGGCTCATCCATAATTATGCATTCCGTATTTCTTGTGGCTGAGCACCCCTTTTAATCCCCTGCACCCACACCATCCTTTCTCCTTTCAACTTAACAACAATTTTAGGTCACTGTCACCAGGCAAAAGCAAAGAACTGATCAGCTCTAAATCTATGCAGTCTAAGTCCAGACATTAGCAATGCCAGTGAGTGCATATAATTACAGTACAGGCTACTGCATAGATCTATTATAATTATTACAATTATATACAAGCTATAAAGTGGATGTGCATATGAGCATGACCTCCTATAAACTAATAGTCTTCTTAAGCTACAGCTCTCCCTCCCCATGTAGGGCAAGCGTCCGATAGCTCAGAGCAAGGTTGTCTTTATCTCACTCCTAGTGGTGGACATGCTCAACACCATCCTGCAAGAGACCATCACACTCTCCAAGGGTGATCGAGTAGCAAGTGCCCGAGCTGCCATCATTGTCTTTGTTCTCTGTATCATTATATTATTTGGCCCGTTAACGATTGGCCATTATGTCTATCTCTGCATAGCAAGAAAAAATCCAGTCAGTTTTATTACATCTCTCCTTGAAATTATGGGAGTGCTTTTCTTTTTCTATGGCAACAATATCACAAGTATTATCAACAACTGGAGAATTGAGTTAGGTTGTGACTCTCAATGCGTCCTTGATAATCAAATAGCAGCTGCTTTCTCTTTGGGAATGTCTCTAATCATTTTTCAGATAGTTCCGTCAGTTCTGAAAAAGCTGTTAAAGTTGCTGAAGAGAAAACAGCAACATGTGAAGAAAACGAGGTCGCCTGATTGGTACACTGCGCTTGATTTGATCACGATGTTTATCAAGATCAACACCATCTACTCGGCTATTGTTGGGATGACACAATCCACTGATTTCTGCAGCAGCACTGAAGTTGCTGCAAGTTCAGTTTTCCTGTCCGTTTGTGTTCTACTGGGATTTGCTAGCGAGTTAATCGATTATTTCTATGCTTTGGACACGAATTTAAAGAGCAACAAAGAATACATCGACAAGTCATTCAATCAATTGGTAACTATCGGCATGATTCTTATTGTCACTATTTGCCTTCCCTTTTATTTACTGGCCGATAATTTCCAGCCTCTCGATTGTGCGTTCAGTTGTGACACTATTGTTGCTAATGCGACCATCAGCACAACCACATGCAACCGGACGGCCAACAGTGGAGTTAGACTAGGGTTTACCCTAACCACGCTTATTATCGTCCTCATCTTCTCCAGTGTTTATTTCTATCATGTTCGATTAGCTGAAATAAATCAAAAGAAGCTGAAGAGTAACATTGTTATAATTACTGGGAAAGAAACAGTGGTGTAGAATTTTTAAATTTACCATTATAATTATCAAGTTGTATTGTCATAATTATATGCTTTTTCTCAGAATTAACTATAATCAGGAGTAGCTATACATAAAGCTAATTAAAATTAATGATTCAATAATTATGTATAGGTTTGCAGTGGGAGTGATATAGGTCTGAAGTGGTGTGGTCCATAATTATTGTGCCCATTATATAGTCACTCCTAAAAGGGGTGGGGCTGGTCTTGCAGGTACACTGTTATAGGAATGCTATGAACTTTACTTCCAACTTTAAATTATTAGGTATTGTCTCATATTCACATTACACTAGGCCCTGATAACATTATTTTTACACATTATTAACCCTATTCTCGAAAAATGTGCCTAATATTAAAAATCCAAAAATGAATGTGACAAAAATAATAATTATAGACTAAATTAACATAAACACAGCACACATGCAAAGCTAACTGACACATGTACACGACATTATTAATATAATCATGATTCTCATAATATTGGTGATAATCCTTCAAGCCATGAAATGTCGTTATGCAAAACTTAATGTAATGATCTTTACCATTGATGCTTTAGACACTATTATGCTAAAAATTATTCCGAGCATAATTTATCAGGGCCTACATTACACACTGTGCATATGGCAAATGACACTATCATTAGTAACATACAAATCTTGAGTATAAGCAATAAAAATAATGAGCTATGCTAATAATAATAATTTTTTTCTGATGTGTTCCGAGCTTTCACCTTTGACCCTAAGCGAGTCCCCGTCTAACTTGCCATGGTGACTATGGGATGGACTTTGACCTGGGCTTGATACTGATTTGATCTCTGTCGGGTTGTCATAACGACTATAGTCTGGAAACTCGGTAATAGTTTTAGAGAACTTGACTTTCGGAGCCGATCTCCTAGCGTCTCTACAGTGTGTGGGCGTGTGTGTGGGTGGGGGGTAATTTATAAAGAACAGAAATAATGCTGCAACTAAAGTGACTGCTATAGTGTACACACTGCTATAGTGTACACACACGATTGGTAATACACAGTGACACTAGCAAGAGCAAGTGTATGCAATGGCCGAGTGGTCTCCCAGTAAAGTGTAGGGATAACTCACTCTGTGTGTCTCTGGCTCCTGGAGGACCTCTCACTCTTGCTATCAGCCTGGGCAGAGAAATCAAACAATGTAGGTGGCTACTAAATAAGTGTATGCTGTTTGTTACATTGAAACCTGTCTATACCCTACAACTAGCCTCTATAATACAGCCAGGTTAATGGGCTCCATAGCATGTGTTTGGACTTGTGTTAGCAGGCCACCCTCTATAATACAGCCAGGTTAATGGGCCCCAAAGTCTCCGGAGAGCATGTGTCCCTCTATAATACAGCCGGGCCCCAAATCTCTGCCCGGTGCATGGCCACTACCAAACAGGTATGATACAGTATTGCACAAAAGCTACACACATGTACAGTGTCTCTCACCTCATCTGACTTGCTGCAGAGGTGCTGTATGATAGGAGTGAGGGGGGAGAAGGTTCGGGTCATACCACCACCACGTTGACGAGCCTCTCCATTAGCATTCATATGCTGAGCTACTGACGTCATCTGCTTCCTGTGTGTGTGTGGGGGGGTGTGTGGTGGGAGGGTGTGTGTGTGTGTGTGTGATGGGAGGGTGTGTGCGTGTGTGTGGTGGGAGGGTGTGTGTGTGGGGGGGAGGGTGTGCGTGTGAGTATGTGTGTGTGTGGGGGGGTGGTGCAGTCATAGTGTGTGTATATTATTACATGACATGGTATCGTGCTAAATCTGTCATCACCCAAATATCTGGTACCATTTGAAAAGTCTTTTTCTAAGCTTTCGGGAAATCATAAAATTGAATCCACGGAATTCAAGTTATGGCGACTGAACGAGTTCACTAACCAATTGATTAAACGGGGGACATGTACATGTAGTACATACCTGCACATTAATTTATACTATTCACTCACTCTAACACTTCTTGGGGGGTGGCTGTTCGATAGTCAATGGTATTATGGTCCTCCCTTTATCTGCTGCTTCATGACCTCTGTCCTTTGACCTTCGCGACCTCTTCTTAGCAGCATGATCCGGGGGTACGATTGGAGGATCGTTTAGGGGTAGTGGGTGGTTCAGGGGGCGCCTTCCGCACAGGTACTTGACCCCTGCTGGGGGGAGGGGGTTGATAATTAGCACAAGAATAATAAGAAGCACTAACAAGCTGCTTTGTAGCTACGTACATGTAGCTAGCTGCTGGTAATAATTGTTTTTGGCTGCCACGTGCAGAAATGCTAGAGTCAAAGTTCACTGAGGCTACTATTTGAGACTGAACTACGAATATTTTACCCCCCGAAAATTACCGGCTATACGGTAGACACTAGCAGTAGCAATTCTCCCAGTGACACACTCTCATACAGACTTGCACACACACCACCATACACACACACTACACAATCACTAATTAAAGGCCCTCCACTTACATAGCGAGCTGCTCGGCCATGTGTGTCAGTTCTCCAGAGAGTGCCCAACAAGTCTCGTACATCATGAGATAGAGGACACAGATATTCTGACCCATAACATCGGCCCAATCCACCGGCCTCTGGTTCTCCCTGTCCGTGTGGACCATGCTGTAGCCAAAGTCCATGAGCAGCTGTGTGTGTGTGTGTGTGTGTGTGTGTGTGTGTGAGCTGTGTGTGTGTGTGTGTGGGTGGTGTGTGTGTGTGTGTGTGTATGTGTGTGTGGGTGTGTGTGGGTGGTGTGTGTGTATGTGTGGGTGTGTGTGTGGGTGGTGTGTGTGTATGTGTGTGTGGGTGTGTGTGTGTGTGGGTGGGTGTGTGTGTGTGTGTGGGTGGTGTGTGTGTGTGGGGAGTGATACAGAAACTAAATAACCAAAAATATGATATTCAGTTATCGTAGCTACAGTAGCTATGCAATCGAAACTTAAGTTATGGAGCCACTGGAGGTGACTATAAATATACTAGCTTATGTTTTATTATCCCTGGGCTTACGTTATTGGTCTCACTTGTTAAGTTGGATTTGGCCGAATATAGTCAGCTACAGAATGCACTTTTATTGTGTGTAACTGCTCTAACCAGGCTAAACTTAAGTATGGCAGTCTAAATTAGCGACTAAATGTCAGTGTCAAACGGACAACCAGTAACTGCCTATTAGTCCCTGTATAGCGAGCATGGCGGGTGTGGTGAATGAGTCATCTGGTATCTGCAGTGCGGAGGAGGGCAGTCCACTCTCCACTAGGAACTGTATGATGGGCAGGCGGCCATGGAGGGCAGTCTTGTGGGCCAGACTGAAGTGGTGCTCGTTACTAGAATAGTGAAATCCTCGAGCTCTTTGAGAGGACAGGCATCCAGTTTAGCCCTCATACCTGCAGTGGGAAAACAAGAGTCTCAATTAAAGTGGATTAATCAATACATGTATAGGTACAGTGTAGGCAGGCTTGTGTACTAAGAGGCGCTGTATGATAGGAGTGAGGGGGGAGAAGGTTCGGGTCATACCACCACCACGTTTACGAGCCTCTCCATTAGCATTCATACGCTGAGCTACTGACGTCATCTGCTTCCTGTGTGTGTGTGTGTGGGAGGTGTGTGGTGGGAGGGTGTGTGTGTGCAAGTGTGTGTGTGGGGGGGAGGGTGTGTGTGTGCGAGGGTATGCGTGTGAGTGTGTGTGTGGTGGGAGGGTGTGTGTGTGTGTGTGTGGTGGGAGGGTGTGTGCAAGTGTGTGTGTGTGTAGGGAGGGTGTGTGTGTGCGAGGGTGTGCGTGTGAGTGTGTGTGTGTGGGTGGTGCAGTCATAGTGTGTGTGTGTGTGATAGTGTGTGTATAGGTACCTAGTTATAATTCAAACGGACATGTTACAGTAGTTTCAGCAGCCATAACTTTAGTACTGTGACCCCAATTTATGATTTTGTGAAAGCTTAGAAAGAGACCTTTCAAATGATGTATTTCAATCCAATATTTAGATGTGGTCATAATTCAACTTTGAACCCTGGGCTATTATTACATGGTATCGTGCTAAATCTGTCATCTCCCAAATATCTGGTACCATTTGAAAGGTCTTTTTCTAAGCTTTCGGAAAATCATAAAATTGGATTCACGGAATTCAAGTTATGGCGACTGAACGAGTCCACTAACCAATTGATTAAACGGGGGACATGTACATGTAGTACATACCTGCACATTAATTTATACTATTCACTCACTCTAACACTTCTTGGGGGGTGGCTGTTCCATAGTCAATGGTATTATGGTCCTCCCCTTTATCTGCCGCCTCATGACCTCTGTTCTTTGACCCTGGCGACCTCTTCTTAGCAGCAGGATCCGGGGGTACGGGGGGGGGGGGGGGGGGGGGGCGATTGGAGGATCGTTTAGGCGTAGTGGGTGGTTCAGGGGGCACCTTCCGCACAAGTACTTGACCCCTGCTGGGGGGAGGGGTTGATTAAACGGGGGACATTTTACATTCTTGCTTTGAACACTTTTCTCTTTCTTTTCTGATCCACGTGGCACCATCAGCAAAACTCAAAAGTAGAGAGGGAGCTGAGGGGGAGGGGCTGGTGTTTTATTCATTTCCCTTTAGCCTATGAAGGGAAATGAATAAAACACCAGCCCCGCCCCCTCCCACTAATTAATTGTCTCTCAAGAACTTATGACAATGACAATTTATATATATATAGCACTATTGATGATGAACAACAGACAATTAATGTCCAAAATTGTAGACCACAGTCAATAATTGTATCAAATGATCACTTGAGGACAACACAATGAATGAGGTATAATTATACAAAAACAAAGTGTGTAAATTATGTTCAGTTCAAGTCCAGGAAGCAGCTGTCACAGACTCTGACCAACTTCTTTGAGGAGGGCAGCTGGGTGCTTTGTGAAGTGCACTGTTGGCAGAATATCATCCTGTGTGTGTGTGTGTGTGTGGGTGGGTGTGTGGGTGGGTGTGTGTGGGTGTTAGGGTGTGTGTGGGTGGGTGGGTGAGAGTGGGTGTGTGTGTGTGTGCTGTGTGTGTGTGTGTGTGTGTGCTGTGTGTGTGTGTGTGTGTGGCTAAATCTGACCTTGAGGGAGGCTTAATTTATAAGGCCTAGGAACAGGCCTGTATTGTCTGGGCCAGGTTTTGTGGTGGTAGTATCTGATAATGGGGATGGGTCTATGTGGTTCTTGTACTATGGTTGCACCAAAGATCAAAGGCTTCAGTTGTAGTTTATACTACTTATACAACCTGTCTGACCACAGCCATGGTATATGGCTGTTATACCCTAGTGTATAACAGCCATATACCATGGCTTGTGGTCAAACTACATGTACAGCTAGAACTGAATACAGTATCCCACCTTTGCAACAAAATTGGGTTTTTTGACACACTGTTTCAATTAAAACAATGACACACTAGATCTACTCAATTCAATCAATATTATAGCTAGAGAGAATTCAATACAAAAAAGGGTCTACTAATGTTTTAGTCAACATAAAAAGAGCCAAGTTCGAGCGATGAATAGTTCCAAAAAGGAGGCAAATTTGGAAGAACTCCGTGAACCGAACGATACTGGTTTGTTTGTGTTGCTTTTTTTCAACTTTCAACATTGGTTGTCACAACCTGCTTATTGCATTGCTGCATGGGACCAGGAGCAGTAAGAAGGGTCCAGACTGCCAAGTGTTTCTCAGACTAAAGAGACTGCACTGCACTGGGCCAGTACAGTAGGCTTGTGGAATGATATTTTCGGGTACATATTTGCACTCTTTGTAGACAAGTAGCACCAGTGTACTTTCTTGAAGTGCCTTCTATAAAGATGCAGAAACACAGCCTTCACAATTGCTTGCTTGAATCATAGACGCTTGCTTGAATCAGCCATCGCGCTTTTTAAAAAGATAGCAAATTCATTGCATAGCTATAGCAACAGTGACGTCAAACAGTAGTTATAAGCATATTCATTGAAGAAGCATGACAGGAAGTAGCTAAACATAGTAGTACAGTTCTAAACATAGTACAAGCCAGTTAAACTATGGCCTCTCGTGGTATATTTGCTTTACACGCTCGAGTAATCAGATAAACCAACTCGGCTGCGCCTCGTGGTTTATCAGATTACTCTCGCGTGTAAATCAAATATACCACTCGAGGCCATTGTTTAACTATAACTTCTATAGGTGGCAAGCACAATTAACCTCTAATTTTGGTTCTTAGAAATTAGCACAAGGCATTAGTCAAGATAGTAGTGTGTGTGTGTGTGTGTGTGTGTGGGGTGTCCTAAAATCCTTATCATTACACAAAATCACCATAGAATGTTGCTATTCTAACAACATCCTGAGCAATGATGGCTTCCAGAACTTGTATGGTACTTTTTAGGGCTAATATTTTCTGGCTAATCTGCGAGATAAAATTAGACCCTCGACAATTCCCCGCTATAAGGTGGTATCAATGGTAGATGCTCTTATCTACTCTTGGTGGTATGGAAACTCACATACAAATTATGGTGAGGATTTGAAGTGGAGAATGGGCTGGGACTAGCTTGGATATACCAGCAGATGTGGTGGGAGGGTGTGTGTGTGTGGAGGGGGGCGCAGTCATAGTGTGTGTGTGTGTGTGTGATGTGTGGTGTGTGTGTGTGGGGGGGCGCAGTCATAGTGTGTGTGTGTGTGTGTGGTGTGGTGTGTGCAGTCATAGTGTGTGTATAGGTACCTAGTTATAATTCAAGCACGGACATGTTACAGTAGTTGAACATCTTTCAGCAGCCATAACTTTAGTGCTTTGACCCCAATTTTAAAAATTTGATGATTTTCTGAAAGCTTAGAAAGTGACCTTTCAAATGATGTATTTCAATCCAATATTTAGACGTGGCCATAATTCAACTTTGAACCATGGGCTATTATTACATGGTATCGTGCTAAATCTGTCATCTCCCAAATATCTGGTACCATTTGAAAGGTCTTTTTCTAAGCTTTCGGAAAATCATAAAATTGGATCCACGGAATTCAAGTTATGGCGACTGAACGAGTCCACTAACCAATTGATTAAACGGGGGACATGTACATGTAGTACATACCTGCACATTAATTTATACTATTCACTCACTCTAACACTTCTTGGGGGGTGGCTGTTCGATAGTCAATGGTATTATGGTCCTCCCCTTTATCTGCCGCCTCATGACCTCTGTCCTTTGACCCTCGTGACCTCTTCTTAGCAGCAGGATTCGGGGGTACAGGGGGCCGATTGGAGGATCGTTTAGGGGAGGTGGGTGGTTCAGGGGGTGCCTTCCGCACAGGTACCTGACCCCTGCTGGGGGGAGGGGGTTGATAATTCACTTTTTGCATCATTTGATAGGATATAAAGAGAGCTACAGAAAACTCTATTTATGACAATTACCGTATATGCTTGACAGAAGCCGCGGCTACTAAATGTTTCATTTTGCTGGAAGAGGAGGCTACAATTCAAGAGAGGACACGTACTGTTCAAGAGCGGCGTTTATTAGCTCCAAAATATTTAGTTTGTCATTAAATTGTTGTTTATAAACTTGAACTCTGTCATGAGAAAGACTTTGTGAAGCACTAACAAGCTGCTACTTGTATCTACGTACATGTAGCTAGCTGCTGGTAATAATTGTTTTTGGCTGCCACGTGCAGAAATGCTAGAGTCAAAGTTCACTGAGGCTACTATTTGAGAGCGACTACTAAATATTTCATTTTGCTAGCAAGGGAGGCTACTATTTGAGTGCGGCGTTTATACAAGAGCGGCCTCTGATCGAGCATATACGGTAATACAAGAGTGCTCTTGTTTGATAAAATTGGGTCAAATGGACCACGGATAATTACTAACTTTGGGCACAAAATAATTTCTGAGACACACCCACGGTTATATATACGAACACAAGGAAATAATTACGTGTGTAGAATAATCATTACAGAGTGATTGCACTTACTTCTTATTGGCTGATGGTGCAGTAGCCCCTCCCCCTCCAGTGGGCGGGGTGTCCTGGTTCATGTGCAGTATCGATGCCATGAGGTCGACGTGATGTTCCGTCATCTTAGTCAGTCTCTCCTCGTGACTAGTCAACAGTTTAGTAATGGCAGATTCATGCTCTTTCTCTAGACTGGAGAATGCATCTCGTAACTGTCTATTCTCCTTCTGTACACTGAGGGGGTGGGTGGGTGTGGCAAGGGGGAGGGGCTTATTACAGTAACAGTGCAGACAATTGAGTGGTGTAGTCAGGTTATCAACAAGGAACTATAATTATTGAAATCTTAGAAAAGAGTTAACTGCATGTACTAGAAAATCTACAATAGCACCTTCCATAGTATATACTCAGTATTAGCATTACTCATGCTATTGAGGCTATGCTTCTATAAAATCATACTTTCTACCAAAATTTGGTAAAAATTGCCTAATGTGCTAATATCTTTGCCTATTAGGCTGGCATAATGCTCAATGCTCACCCGTACCTATTAGTCTCAAAATTATGCTAGCATAATTGGGCAAGGCCTATTGAACACTAGCTGGACCACGAATATTTTACCGACGAATGAAGCGACCTTGACCACCTTTACCTGCAGTGAAAGCAGCAACTACGAACATACTATCCACAAAGTGACTAAATATTGCTCAACCACGAATATTTTTCCCCTTGAAAATTACCGGCTATACAGTAGACACTAGCAATTCTCCCAGTGACACACTCTCATACAGACTTGCACACACACCACCATACACACACACTACACAATCACTAATTAAAGGCCCTCCACTTACATAGCGAGCTGCTCGGCCATGTGTGTCAGTTCTCCGGAGAGTGCCCAACAAGTCTCGTACATCATGAGATAGCGGACACAGATATTCTGACCCATAGCATCGGCCCAATCCACCGGCTTCTGGTTCTCCTTGTCCGTGTGGACCATGCTGTAGCCAAAGTCCATGAGCAGCTGTGTGTGGGTGGTGTGTGTGTGTGTGTATGTGTGTGTGTGTGTGGTGTGTGTGTGTGGGGGGTGTGTGTGTGTGTGTGTGTGTGTGTGGTGTGTGTGTGCGGGGGTGTGTGTGAGGTAGGGGAGTGATACAGCTAGACTTAGAAACTAAATATCTAAAAACCAAAAATATGATAGCAGTTATCGTTGCTACAGTAGCTACACACGTTTCAGACTTGAGCAAGCACTTATTACACTAACAGCACACATCCACCCACCCACTCACACATCCACCCACCCCTATAACGCAGCGTGATGCATGAGAGTCTCTCCCCCAGTGTCCCTCACTTGGAAGGGGATCTTAGCCTCCTCCACTAGCCATTGGAGACACCCCACTGAACCACCCTAGTGGAGGGGGGGCAATGGTAGTCAATTATTAGGAGACTGAACGCAAAATTGCAAAATAATAATTATTCTCAATTTTCAAACACAATTAATTTTATGATAGCGGGTTATTTTCAAGGCATTCATTTTTCACAGATTGCCCAACTAAACATTCGAGATTTTCGATGATATACAGTGTCAAACGGACAACCAGTAACTGCCTATTAGTAAGTGTGTTCCCTGTACCTGTATAGCGAGCATGGCGGGTGTGGTGAATGAGTCATCTGGTATCTGCAGTGCGGAGGAGGGCAGTCCACTCTCCACTAGGAACTGTATGATGGGCAGGCGGCCATGGAGGGCAGCCTTGTGGGCCAGACTGAAGTGGTGCTCGTTACTACCGTACGTGTCCACCTCGTGACTGCTCAACATGTGATGCTATGTGGGGGTAGGACCATTTCCAGTCCAACAAAACACGAGAGAATAGTGAAATCCTCGATCTCTTTGAGAGGACAGGCATCCAGTTTAGCCCTCATACCTGCAGTGGGAAAACAAGAGTCTCAATTAAAGTGGATTAATCAATACATGTATAGGTACAGTGTAGGCAGGCCTTCATACTTGTGTACTAAGCAAAGCAATTAGTGAAGGAGCTTGTACATTAAAGAGCCCTAACAGATAGTTAACGCATGCATGGAACAATTGTCTAGTGTAGCATCTTCAGACGCCCATAACTTGTTACAATGATCTAATTTCAACCACTTTTGGAAAGCTATATAAAAGGAGCACTGTTTAACGTTACACACACATGTACATTAATAAAGAGCCCTAAACTGAGCTACTACAATTAAGACAACTATCATCACCTGACAGCAACTCCCTGGCGGTGTAGAGGGAGCGAAATGGTTCCTCTGATGTATCTCTCTTACTCTCCTCCATCCTGAGTTGAGTGACAGTCGTCCATTCGGCTTCTAGATGGTGGTCACTGTGAAGGTCACTCTCCATAACTTAGGTCAAATGAACACGACTGTCTTTAATTAAAATGTGACTGATTTAGGGGGATCACTCTCGAGTAGTGGTTCTTTCCACGTCTCCTCAATCTGACGGAGGCTCAGGTTGTCTTGGTGAAGTTTCTCCTCACCCACACCCTCTGGTAATGGCAGCTCGTATGTAGGTACCTCAATGTCCACCACTGAAAGCCTGCACACGAGGATCACATGATCATTACTATACATACGGACATTGAACAAACGTACACACAACATAGAATGTTTAGGGTAGGTGTGATTGTGCTATAATGAAGGAGCTGCTTTCACCTGTCTTTTCTCCAGGCCTTGTCCACAACTCTCTCTCCAGGAGCCCAGAATTACGGTGTGCATAAGACAACTTGCTGTCCATGTGTTCAGTCCTGTATTAGATTTGAAGGTGTCTTTGACTAAAAAGTAATATTGAAACATCCTTTCAACTCCTAATCAGAGTTGATTGTGTGGGTGTTAACGTTGCTAAGTACGTGTACATACTGCGCATGCTCAGTTCAACTTTTCACATTCTACCACAACAATGTATTGAAAAAAGCACAGCATCAATAATAAGCTCACACATTATAATTACAGAGACACAAACAACATCAAAGTAAAGAACAGTTATTTATCAGTTTCAGTTTCGGTCCGTATTGTCTACAATGAATCTACAAATGTCTGTAGCAGTGTCTCCTCTTCTCAGTCCTATGGCAATTTCCACCAAGGCCCTAAAGGTAGCTCTGGAAGGATTCACTCTTTGCCACGCTCTCAATGCATGAGCCACTTCAGCTTGATTGCCATAACGACGTGTGACATCAGTTACATCACCGAGGTCGGCTGGGGTGAGGTTGAGTCGATCCAGCAGGTTGGATTGATTGACTGCATGAAGAAATAAAGACATCACTAAAATAACAATTTACAATTTTCGTGATAGTCTTATTAAGCACTAAAAATGACACACAGGCGAATAAAAAAAAATGCACACTGAAAATAGTTACCTACAATTTTCTTGACAGCTTATATCATTCACTAAAAATGGCGAATAAAAAAAAATGCACAAACAGTTACCTGTGATGCTGTCAGCCAAATTGATGAGCTTCACTGTGGGCTTTTTGAGACCATCTGACAGGAGACTCCATGTTACATGTTGTGTACTCAGGAGCTTGGCCAACATTTCACGCAAGCACGATACATTATCTTCACGACACTTGATATTGATGTTGGTGAGATCAGGATGAGTTAGACCTAGAGCCAATCCCAGATTGAACCAGTGAGGGCTGGCACTTTCATGTAGTTTCTCGTAAACATGTTGTAGATCGGTGATTGTCAAAACCTGTACAAAAACAACAATCAACAGGGTTTCATTTGGTGAGGGTAACCCCCTCAGAAATACCTTCTAGAGGAAACTCAATGAATACAATTGAGGGGTTCTGGTGAACAATATTCTTAACAGGGCAGATATAGTAATGAATTCCTGGGGTCACGAACCCTCTAGATATATACATGTCATCAACACCCTAATATCATACACGTGCACCATTTGCTCCCCTTGCCAAAATGTCAGGAGGATAAGTAGATACAAGATTTAGAGTACTGCCTACCTTGTGCACGTTCAGCAGGTGAGGAAATTTCTCCGCGATTAGAATGATGTCACTCTCAGGGATTTCTTGATCTAGTTGTTGGTCCCTCACTCCAGTCTTCTTACACACATCTTCCATTACTGTAACAGAGGACAATTCACCTGAACATAACAAAGAAAAACAAGTAAAAATATTGGGTCAAAAAGTAATTATTCGCGACATATATAATTATTATAAGCGACATAACAGCAACCAATGGAGATTTTTTAGGACACTGTTAAGTCTGAGTTGGCGCTACAATTACAGTGCAGCAACCATGCAGCTTATAGAGAGTAGATTACCACAACTGTGTGAGTGGCTGTACTTAAATTAATGTTGATAATTGTCTTTTGATTGAAACCTTTCTAAGAAATGGTGCTGATACCATTGTGTAGGTGAATGACCAAGCTACAAAAATGTTTCTATGGAAACACGAGGTGGTGGGTTTGGGGGATTAATAAGCAAATTGTTATTATAGTGGGTAATCGGTTAAAAGACTAACCTTAAACAGCTAAGGTCTCAGACTTCATAAGTTAAATGGTTTAGGTATCCTTTATGGGTCTACAAATGTCCACAGTGTATATAATTCATGATTTACTGGTTTTTAGGTATACTTTTGGTTAGAGTAATAACTTCTGAAAAATTAATAGCTTCTATAATATTATAGCTTTCAAATTTCTGTAAGTAAGTTCACAGATAAAGGGGCTACATACCGGAGTATTGCTGCTGATCACTCTTTCTCTCAGTCTTCATAAGAGTATCTCCCGTAGCAGACGATGGTTTTCCTAATTGAAGGGAAACATAATTATAATAATTGTTACAGTAATGAAAGCACCGCGGGTGCTGATGCCTCGGTGGAGCTAGGTGCCAACGCTACAAAACATAAAGCTGCTAATAGCATTCATTAATTTGCTGCATGCAAGCAGAATCCAGAGCAGAGTCCGGAAACTCAAAGAGTGCATGGGTAATCATCGACCACGATTGTTCAAGTATAAGATTAATGGCAGCATCAGCAGAGCCTTGCAGCTCTCTTCTCACTCTTGCAGCTACCAATAGCTAGCGTTCTAGTGCAAGCTAACTACTAAGTAGAGTAGCAACACTCGATGAACAAGTTTGGCTATACGTGCTCTTCTGAAAAGGCTGCGATCGTATTCCAAGTATAAGCAAAACTAGGCATAACTCGAGAACGAAGCAGTATTTTGCAAATCCATGAATTTAAATCCAAGAGAGCATGACTATAGAAACTGTTACTTGCACTGGATCGATCCTTGAGCAGCTGTAGCAGTCTACACACACACACAGACACACACACACACACACACACACACAAACACACTACCGTACGTATATACCTCGCTTGCGCATAATGACCAAGTAAAATAACTTATCCACTATACATGGAACCCCAACAGTAATTCCTTACTGGTATATTGATCACTCATTCTACACACAGGTTCCATTACAGGGGACGATGGACCAGAGGGGGATAATACAAAGGTCAATTACAAAAATATGATACGCAAATAATTTGTTACTATTGTAGTACATATAATTTTCCTATAATAAAAGCTGCAAATATTTACGTATAGTGCTACATAACTACCGGAGTATTGCTGCTGATGTCTCTTTCCTTCAGTATCCATATCTCTCGTAACAGAGGAGGCTTCACCTATAACAAAGGGAAACAAAATATTGCTGAACACTGCACTTACCAGAACTTTCGATAAACTTTAATTATAGTTGCAATTTACATGAAGGCAAAAACAGTATGACTATTCCGTATCGTAATCTAATAAGTGATAGTAAAGCAATGTATGTCATGTACTTACCAGATTGTTGCTGCTGATCACTCAATGTCATCTTTGTACACATGTCTCCCGTAATAGAGGATGATGCACCTAATTGAGGGGGAAAACAAAAAGGTAACTTTCAATTTTAAAAAACGACTGTACTCACCAGAACCTTCGCTATTGTCCAGCCAGATTCTATGTTCATCACTGAGATCTCCCCACACACGTGTCTGAAGGGAGCACTTCCAAAACTTACAGCCACTCCGTTCGATCACATCAGCAAGGTGCAATTTGCCAGTGCTCTTCTTGCATGGGCAAAAGATGGCTGTCTTGGGTGTGTCGTTGTTGTAATGCAACACTGCACAGGACAATTTAATGCTGTGCAAAATTTCGTTTCGAATCATAGGGCATACTTCATTGCGAAGAGAAACAGGGACGTCGATATACACTTCCATATATGAGAAGGAGTCGATCAGAGTCACGGTGCACGGGAGATCGGAGATTTCGTACTGGATACAATTTTTAGCAAAAATGCTTGTTTCGCCTGAAGGGAGCAAAACTTTCCAGCCCACCCTCTTAATCACGTCCACAACTAGACAGCAAAAGACTCCAGAGCGAATACACCCACTACGAAAGTAGATAGCGAGGGGCGCTATTGTGAAGGAGGAACGGATTTTATCTAGCTCAGCAGGTGGGATGGATTTGAGTAGAGATGGCATAAAGAACTCGGCTTGGTGGAGAGTGGACTCCACTAGTGGAATGGGAGCAATCACGAGAAGCTCTTTCATGATCAACAGCATATCTTCTGGAGAAAAGATGCCTTTAACGTAATGCTTCTCAAAGAATTGTAGGAACTTTAAATTGATTATGCCTTCGTCTCGAAATCTCTTCCATTCAGCCTCGATCCCTCTTGTACTTAGAGTAGAGCGTGATTTGACTTCAGCATTCCTCAGGGAGATGGCGTGCTGTGAGAGCTCGGTGATCTTGTCTAGTGGAATCTGGGCATCCACAAACACTGTGTTGGGGAGAATGGAGGGATAGTAGTGCGCTATACACACGTTGTCAAAGAAGACCAGAGCAGCTTCAAGATCTTGGAGCACATAACGAAATCGAGTGGCTAATCGGAGACATTCTTGCTTGCTCAGTACACCTCGCTCGAGAGTGGCAGATAAACTCTGGAGAAGTGAATCCAAGAAGGACCACCAGATGGGCATTTTGACTTGTAGCGGAATAGAACGCTCAACAGCTATTCTAATCCTATTGGCAGTGGCCAGTGAATCATCATCTCGGCTGATCGTGTTGAGACCAAAAATCAGATTGTTCAACGCAAGATCGTTGTACACCAATAGCTTCTTGATATCGGGTGGCAGCATGTCGAGAATCTCTTGATTCCTCTTGATAAGAGTATCCAAACTCTTGAGCTGATCCAAGAATGTGCCCACAAATATCATTTTCGGCTTCTTGTCTTGTGAGGTATGGGACTCAATGGATCGAATGAGACTCTGAAGTGTCTCCCCGAGGGTCATGTGAGATGCATGAGGACTACCAACAAGCTGCCCATCCTTGTAGTACTCGTCAGAAGGGAAACTGGAGAGTTCGTCAATCAAACGCAGGACTATCAACGCCACCGAAATGTGCTTGATGAAGAGAGGGCTGATGTCGTGGAATTGCGGCTGGCCGCCGCAGTCGGTAACGTACACCCAGTTGGAATCAAACAGTTCTCCTTCTTGCTGGTCACTGCTCGACAGTTGGTCAGTTCCCTGTGTGGCTGGCTTCAGCTCTTCTGCCACACCACTCACTACACTCGCTATCACTTTATTGATAGCTCTGTCCAACTTTCTTGCAGAGCCAGAAATTGCGACGGAATCATTGCTCAATGAAGTCGATTTGAAACCAGAAATTGACTCATCAGAAACAGAAATTAGCTCGGTTGTGGTCATCTTCTTCAAGCTCTCGGCAACCCTTAATGCCGAGGATGAATCAGTGCTTTCTTTTGGTAGCTTGGCGATGATTTGAGCTAGTAGCTTGCGCAGCTTTGGCTGAGACATCTCTTCCCAGCCTCTTCCAGTTGACCTGAATTTTGTGTTGGACACAGGTCGAATGCGTACTGGATTTTCCATACAAGGAGTGCTGTCACGCTGTAGTGGAGGGGGCTTGTCAGTTAGCAGGTGCTTGAGGTTGGTCTTCCCTGTTCCCGCCGGTCCAAACACGAGCATGTTGACAATGTTGACCAAGACGTGTCCGTGCTTCATCCCCTCATCAAACAACCGCTTCGATTCTAAACAGGATGTGTGAATGTAACTAACTATATGCAATACTTCAGAGCTAGGTGACAAGATGGACTACCGTAGAAACTGGATTATTAGCGCATGCGCTCATGCATGGGGTTAATAGTAGAGCTCTATATTCTTATATTCGAGAATGCGCCTATAATGCAGTCATATTCTAGCCCCACCCATGCAGTAACCAGATGTCTCTGTGACGAGCGATGTTTCGTGGCAAGCTAACTCGATCTATATCATTATGTTACAGTTTATTTTACACTTCATTTTAAATTCATATCATAATTTTATTATAAAAATATTCATATTGACCAAGAACTTGGAACAAAAGGACGTCTCATATTCTCTCAGCATGATCAGACAAGGTAGTCCTTCCAGATGGATATCACCAGCTATAATTATAGCTACCATGCACTGTACAAGCTAGCTCATAGGAATCAATTCAAAATGTTCACCAAATAATTATTATTATCTTTCGCATGCCATGTAAACGTAGCGGGTCATTTTCGTGGGGTAAAAATTAGTTCAACTCGAACACGGTGATGTTCGTGAGTCAAAATGTTCATTGCCTGCACTGCATTGCATGCGTTCCAGTAAACCACGCCTAGGTCAGCTTGCCCACGAAAATAATTAATTACCCACAAAAATTATCCGCTATGATTATATTTGATGTTAAAGTCTCCCACTCCCACACGCCTCAGGGTTAATTGTATTGACATTCTGCGCAACCAAGACAGTGTGAAAACACAATACAATAACAGTACTTGTGATCACACATACATGTTGTAATGTAAACAAAATTACATCAAATCATACGTAACTTGGTGCATGTACAATAGAGTACATTGAGTGTGGAAGGCAACTAGGTAGCTCTAGTTATACAATAGAAAAGCATTTAATGGAAGGACCGGCATCGATCTGCTACAAACAATGGATATAGCAGCTGTACGTACATAAACCTTTAAAGCTTGCTAAGTGAGTGACCCACCAATGACAGGGAATGTGGCTGATCATTACAGGAATGTGCTATGAATGAATTAACATGATGATGTCACTAAGTACACAGTACAACGTTACCAACCCAATCACTCAATCACAGTGACGGTACATGTATGTGTGCATATATTGATGCAATGTCCGATAAACAGTATCCATAATTAATTATAACACATGTACCACAGTGTGTGGAATATAGTCAAAGGAACAATGCTCTAGCTTGATCAAACCAGGACCACATGGAAGGGAGTAAGCAACTAATACACACCATATAAATACATGTCAGGTATGTCAAACACACTTGTAGTATTGTAATTTGTGTGTGTTGACCAAGGCTAGGCGGGCTACATATATTAAGTCTACGCATGTGCTTGTGCAATTAATCCATGATTTGAGTGGTTGTATACAAACCTTATTAAGGTAATGAAAGAGGTGAAGCCAACAGTTTAATAAGAGCGGGATTACCAACATTGAAACATTGAGACAGCTCACAACAGCTGTAGGTACACACTACATGTATACAGTAGAGGACAAATTAAAGTTTATGATGTGTTTGTTAACCCGAGGCACTCCACGGGCTATAGTAGTCAATCTGTGTGTCTGTGGATATGAGTCTATACTCACCCGGATGTGATAGCACTGTATTGGTACCATGGATAGCCTCAACACAACAAGGTTTTATAATATTAAAGGTTAAAGCTTTGTTGTCGAGCAAAAGCTAAAAAGCATGAACTGCACTGCAAGTTGGCCTAGATATACACGTGACTTTGACTCGAGGCTGTAAACGTATAGACCTCAAACTAACACCGAGGGTTTGCACTTCAGTTTGATTCTGTTGCACAAACAAAATAATTGTTTTTGTGCATGTGCGCTCAAGCTTGCAATATATAGGTACTGAGAGCAAAAACATTTTAACTTTCCTCGTAAATAATTGGAAAATGCAGAGCGGGATTACAAACATTGTACAATGGATTTTGTACGTACAGTCTACTAATAACTATAGTCACGGTAGAGGACAAATTAACGTTTCTGTTCTGTTTGCATATAATTATAGTCTCTGCGTTTGTGTTGATTCTGTTGCACAAGCCAGTGGGAAATGCAGTAGCTAGGAAGGTACTGAGAGCGAGCGGAAAACATTTGAACGCCCAAGCACAGGAAGCCACACCCACTTTCCTGCGCATGACAGGTGTGGTCACTAAACGTACAAAAGCTCAATCTGAATACCTAGTGCTGCTCACTGCTTATGAATAGCTCCACTTTAGCTTATACTATAAGGCCTAGAGGGGTGCTCATCTCATAGCTGGATAAGCAAAACAATTGTTTTTGTGCATGTGCAATCAAGCTTGCAATATCAAACCACTAATCATATTCATAGTAATTAAGGCTGATAATGTAAACACAGTAATCACTAAACTATGCACAGGTGGTACAGTCAAATTCCTCAGTCACCAGATATTCCAGTTATATGGTACTATATGCGAACGAAACAGAAACTTTAATTTGGCAAGTTGCTACAGGTACGAGTGATTGCAACTATGAGCATCAACACTCACTGTACTATAAAGTTCCTTGCTCCCCTCACCTTCCTTTCTCTGTCTTTCTGGTCTTCCTCGTATCTCAGCAATCTTAGCAGTAGGACACGGACATGTAGAGAAATGAACATGTTCAAATACAGGAATGCATTCACACATGTATACATCAATTATTGCAAGTACACGTCTGTACAGCATGAAACTATCAAGAGCAGTACCAATCCTAAATAAAGCCACACAATTTCTGCCTTCATGCAGTAGTACATGTACACAAGTCAGTCTAGTTTGCCATTAAATATATAATGCTCAGCTAACGCATACTGACAATAATAAACTCACGTCCTGTTGTTGAGTAACAGTCCACAGAGGGTACATGTGAGGAGAGAGGGATATGAACACACTGGCTAGTACACACATAGGTACTTAGTACTAGCAATGGCAGATAATGGAAGGGTCAGTGGGTGGGTCAGTGGAACGGACGGTAAACTGTACAACAAGCATCTTACATGTGCAACTTTGATACGTATGATTTTGTTTGTCGTACAATACAACACATGCACACACACACACAATCACAACATACCTCAATGAAACCCTGAGACACATCAAATGGTACATGTGAGGGAGAGATTTAATCTTAACACACATACAAGACATCAGATCAGTTGAACGCTGGTGTGTATGGGACTGACTACACATAGCAACAAGTGGAATACATCTAGACCTAAGAAGCTCACCTTCTACAGTAGTCCAAATCAGTGTGAGGTCCAACATAGGAATGAGTGTGTACATGGGAAGAGACAAACACGATAATGTACCAACTTAGATGAATATTCTATGAACCAACAAAAGTATTAAAAGTACAATCTAATAAGTTTTGTAGTTGGCAATATGCAAATTGAGAGATAAAGACATTTTACGATTTCCTACAATTAGTGTAGGAGTTCCTATAGTAACCATTAAAATTAGTGTACACGTGCAAACACAACTTACATACTGTTGATCCAGAGAGGGAGAGTCCACAGGGCAAACACGTGGGAAGATAGTAAATGAATGATTACGAGGTTGAATGTGATCATACTAAATATTTCCCTATATAACACTATGGCACTGCACACACACAAGAGTAATAATGGGGAAGTAGAAACATCACAGAATATGCAACGGACACTAAATACTCTGACAACACACACCAACTTACAGCCTGTTGTTTCAGAGGGTCAGTCAAAGGTGAGGTGGAGATGCATGAAATGGAAGGAAGAGAACATTAGTGCAGTGATACAGTACACTAGTGATTGCATGACACAGGGGAGGGGAAACAATTGTGGGCAGCCAAACATGCAGACTGAAACACTTGATTAACCATGCATACTTTCAGGTACTACTATACGAGTAGATCTACTGGTCTCAATTAAGGAATAGTATCACATTCAGTTATCCGTATGTGCTCTTCTTTACACTGTCTACCTCCTAACAACAAGTGCTCAGAGCACAAGCATGTCAGCTTGGTAGAATGTGATTGCACACAACGTACCTCAATGGCGCTCTGTTGTCCATCCAGAGAGAGTGGTACATGTGGAGAGAACAACAACATGAGATAAAACACCTCACACTGACAGGGTAGAGTGTAGGCACTATACTGTGATGAATGAATGATGCCAAGTGTGTTTATGGGTGGTCAACAAGTACATCTAGGCACTAGGAGAATGCACTGATCATTGAGTATCTATCTATCATGTGAATATCATACCCTGTCATAATCGTTAAGTCCATCCATCAACTGTGGGGAACTAGCAGCATTCAGTGTTGTAGATTCAGCCATTATCAATCTCAAATATTATTAGTTCTTTGTTGTTCAAGGGCTGTTTCAACAAAGAGGGGCGTAGCTTGTAGGTTAAATGAGGGATTTTCCCACAGCATCCAATTATGTAAGGGAATTTCCCAGCAAGGAATTTGCAAAACATTAAAATTAATTGTAGACCACAGTGAATAATTGATCACTTGAGGACAACACAAAATGAATGAGGTATAATTATACAAAAACAAAGTGTGTAAATTATGTTCAGTTCAAGTCCAGGAAGCAGCTGTCACAGACTCTGACCAACTTCTTTGAGGAGGGCAGCTGGGTGCTTTGTGAAGTGCACTGTTGGCAGAATATCATTCTGTGTGTGTGTGTGTGTGTGTGTGTGTGTGTGTGTGTGTGTGTGGGTGTGTGTGTGTGTGTGTGTGTGTGTGGGGGGGGGGGATCCATTAATTAATGAATGTCTGAACATACGTAACAGTACATACATGACTGTACATGTAGACACGGCTTATAATAAGCATCTGTTGGAATCTACAGGTAGGCAGTGGTATCCATTAGTATGTGTTACTGAGGTATGCACTAGAATAGCCTAGCGTATATAGACTAACAGGGAATTAGTATCTGTGAGGTATGCAACGGAATAATACCCCATTTAGCAAACAGCCTTATTCTATACACTACTGCAATTACAGCTAAAGCAGAACAGGGAGTTAGATACGTGTGCAATCCTGTACAATGGTAACAAGTATACAAACAATTTATTTTAGAGACAAATTGGCCAAGAAACAATTTTAGAGAGCCAAGGAACAATGTAGGGCCGATACAAGGATTGTTGTCATAGCAACAATGAGAATTGCCCGATAGTGTTAGCTAGTACCAGCCAATCAGCTGATAGCGTTCTGAAACATTGTCGAATAAGTACACGCCCACTCACCCACGCAGCTGTTCTCCTCCATCCTGTAGCCACTCTTACACTCATCACAGCCCTCGCTCCAGAGCAGCTCAGCTCCGCTGTGTGTGTGTGTGTGTGTGTGTGTGTGTGGGTGTCCTAAAATCCTTATCATTACCACAACACCACCATAGAATGTTGCTATTCTAACAACATCCTGAGCAATGATGGCTTCCAGAACTTGTATGGTACTTTTTGAGGGCTAATATTTTCTGGCTAATCTGCGAGATAAAATTAGACCCTCGACAATTCCCCGTTATAAGGTGGTATCAATGGTAGATGCTCTTATCTACTCTTGGTGGTATGGAAACTCACATACAAATTATGGTAAGGATTTAAAGTAGAGAATGGGCTGGGACTAGCTTGCATATACAAGCAGATATACCTGTATAGCTACTAATCTGTCCACTGCATGTATGGAAAGCAGTGTGAAGGCTGAACAGCATGCAAGTCTCAGCATAAAGCGTTAATTGGTAGATCCCCAGTGTTCTATGAGTTCCCATAGTCTAGTTCTAGAAGCCATCATTGCTCTTCTTATTTATAACTATACTACATGCATGTACATGTATTTATACTATTTGCATAGCAACATTGTATGGTGGTTTGTGGTAATGAAGTGAATGATTTAGCAAGGTCTGTGCTAACATAGGGATTGGAAACGGAAGCAAGGTCTGTGCAAACAGCTGATAGTGAACACCTAGTAGCACTCACTGTACCTGTAGTCCTGCCTGCAGCTGTTGGGTCTGTCCTGCCAGACAAGAGCTCTCTCCGGTCGTCCTCACTATCCTGTGGGGGTGTGTGTGGGGGGGTGTGAAGGTTACCAATTATGTGACCATCAACGATTCATGGACTAGTACCGTATAGTTGGTTATTTTCGAGGCACAAAAACAGGCAGGCTGGTAAAAAATTAAATTAAAAGGGAGATCGAGTTTTTAGATGTTTCTGCACGTAGAGAATTTGTTAGGCTTCCCCAAACTACGTTGTGGTAACTAATAAGCCTTATAAGGAAGTAACAGTAGTTGTTGGGGTTCACAAAAGGGACCCATGAAACTTGTAAAACAGGGAAGCTAAAGCTGCACTCACTGTACCTGTAGTCCTGCCTGCAGCTGTTGGGTCTGTCCTGCCAGACAAGAGCTCTCTTGTATCAGCTCCGGTCCTCCTCACTATCCTGTGGGGGTGTGTAAGGTGTGTGTGTGTGTGTGGGGGGTGTGTGGAGTGTGTGGGGGTGTAAAGTCTGTGGGGTGTGGAGTGTGTGGAGTGTGTGAAGGTTACAAATTATATGACAGATTTTCATCAACGATTCATGGACCAGTAAAAAATAAAAATTAAGAGGGAGGTTTGGTTAATTTCAAGGCACGAAATGTTTGAGGTTTTCGAGGATTGACACAGAAACAGGCAGGCTGGTAAAAATTAAATTAAAAGGGACATTGAGTTTTTAGATAGTTAGGCTTCCCTGAACATGTTGTGGTAACTAATAAGCCTTATAAGGAAGTAACAGTAGCTGTTGGGTTCACAAACGAACCCATGAAACTTGTAGCTTGTAAAACAGCTGCATTTCTAACATCTTTATTAGGTACAATAGTACAGCACTCACTGATCTAAGCACATCATTAGATAGACCAATAATTCAAGCCCAAGCCAGGCCAAGCGCAAGCCAAGCGCAATTCAAGAGTGGTGTTATGTAGACTCACCGAGGCTTGTGACAGATCATCTGCTTCAAAGATGAGGTTCATACAGTTGCTCATTTGAATGATCTCCCCCGACATGAGACACAGCTTCTTGTTGTCATCCGGTACAGTGTTCATGGACTCCATCCACAGAGTGTCTATAGGACCATCAAACACCACCCACTTACTGTCATCATTTTGTGCAGGTGCAAACTCCCTACACACACAGATATAAGCACTGATCAACCACGCAATGATACGTACGTAGCTATCAAAATGGCTGTAAAAAGCGCAAGGCTATTATATACTTTGCTTTTGCTAAAATTGCCGGATTTCTACTAATCACAAAACTTACATCTACATGTAAGCACACCATTGGAAAGGTTGTTCTCAGAGCTAGCAATTAGATTTGAAATTAGAGAATTTAAACAAAAATTACAGGCTACCAAAAACAGCTGAATTGTTGAAAAGCTATAAGCCTTGTGCTTTTGTTACAATAGAGCGCAACTATATATGCACAGGCTTAGGCTCACCTGAATGTGTTGGCTACCACACCATAAGTCCACTCGTGTGACACAGGGTCAAACTGACCAAACAGTTGACCCCTAGTGACAGCCTTGGGGTTGATGACTGTCTTGTTCTCTTCCATCTGTCCCCTCTCATTGAGTAGTGTGAGTGTGTCAGCTAGTACATGTACCTCTAGGACCTTGGTCTTGCCTGGTGTGTGTGTGCGTGTGTGTGTGTGTGTGTGTGTGTGTGTGCGGGCGTGTGTGTGTGTGTGTGCGTGTGTGTGTGTGTGTGTGTGGGGGGTTACTACAGTAGATGAATAGCAATGGTATTGTATATAGGAGGGAGGTTGTTAAACACTTTAAATTACACTACAACATGACCTTAGAAAGTACAAGTGGTACTGGGGCTCTTTAAACGGCCATATTAAACTTTAGTAGTGAGTATACAGTACAGTGGGTTGTACCAGTCGATAGGTCATGACAATCTTGACAGCCAGATTACGAGCATCCACAAAACCATAAGAGTAGAGAGAGATCTCTCCAATCATGGCATAGTCTGGCACCATCATGGCCACTGTACGAAACAACACCTACAGAGAGAAATATTGAAATGCATAGAGGCTAAATAGAAAGTACCGATAGTTACCTTTAGATTGTCTGGTAGCTCAGAGCGGCCAGCATAACCTGGGTTCATGGTTCATGGTGATGCAGACAAAGCACGATGGACGCAGGTTCAGAGTAGTGCCCTCAAATACAAATGTCTTTAGATGAGTTTTCACTGCTCTCAAGATGGACAAAATGTATAGAGTAATTATAGGGATTGTTGAACGGCCATAATAATTATAATTTTTTTTTTATATAGATAATAAAATTATACTACCGTAAGACCTTGATTTAAGGCGACCCTCCAAATATGCGACACCCAAGAGCTTCAGCAATTTTCTGACCTCTAAAAGTAGCGACAGCTAAGTTGATAATTATTTTATAATGTCGCGTTCTAAATAGAGGTATAAACGTAGCCACTCCCTAGCCTCGATTGTAGCCTACTGGAAAATCAGTTTTTTTAAGCGGCCTGAAATCAAGGCAAGTAGACTCTGTAAAGTTACCTCCAATTAGATGAGACCCTCTAAATATGCGACACCAGGGCTTCAATATAATTTTTCAACCTCCAAAAGATGCGACCTCTGGCTTCGTAATTATTAAAAAGTGTCGCGATCTTATGGTATGAACCTACAGCATTTTCTAGGATGCTCCTCTCCTGGTCCTCCACTGACTTGTGATAGAGCTACTCACCACACAGCCTCATCTGACAACACACCTGAAACAAGGGACAACAATTTGTTATAATTATGTTGGAGAACAATAAATACTGTAATAGTGCTGCTCACAAGCATCACTTACAGGAAGATAGACTCTTTAAGCCTGCACTCAGTATTGTATTTATTCTTGCTTTTCTCTCGTTTCTGATCCACGTAGCACCAGCAAAAGTCAAAAGTAGGGAGGGAGGGGGAGAGGCTGGTGTTTTATTCATTTCCGTTTACCCTAAAAAGGGAAATGAATAAAACACCAGCCCCGCCCCCTCCCACTAGAGTTGCAACAGAGCTATAAATTACTGTGGTTGCAAGGCTCTGCTAATGCACACTTGAACTTTTGGCATAGATGTTTTTAACAACAATGATGGTCATTCATTACCCACTCCTTGAGTTTTTGCATGCTTTATCATGTGTATAAAACTTTATGTTATACAAGCTATAAAGTGGATGTGCATATGAGCATGACCTCCTATAAACTACTGCATAATTATAGTCTTCTTAAGTTACAGCTCTCCCTCCCCATGTAGGGCAAGCGTCCGATAGCTCAGAGCAAGGGTTTGTCTTTATCTCACTCCTATAGTGGTGGACATGCTCAACACCATCCTGCAAGAGACCATCACACTCTCCAAGGGTGATCGAGTAGCAAGTGCCCGAGCTGCCATTATTGTCTTTGTTCTCTGTACGATTATATTCTTTGGCCCGTTAACGATTGGCCATTATGTCTATCTCTGCATAGCAAGAAAAAATCCAGTCAGTTTTATTACATCTCTCCTTGAAATTATGGGAGTGCTTTTCTTTTTTTATGGCAACAATAATTATCACAAGTATTATCAACAGCTGGAGAATTGAGTTAGGTTGTGACTCGACTCTCAATGCGTCATAATCAAATAGCAGCTGCATGCTTTCTCTTTGGGAATGTCTCTAATCATGTTCAGATAGTTCCGTCAGTTCTGAAAAAGTTGTTAAAGTTGCTGAAGAGAAAACAACAAAATGTGAAGAAAACAAGATCACCTGATTGGTACACTGCATGCACTGCGCTTGATTTGATCATGATGTTTATCAAGATCAACACCATCTACTCGGCTATTGTTGGGATGACACAATCCACTGATTTCTGCAGCAGCACTGAAGTTGCTGCAAGCTCAGTTTTCCTGTCCTTCTGTGTTCTATACTGGGAATTGCTAGCGAGTTAATCGATGCTTTGGATACGAATTTAAAGAGCAACAAACGATAAGTCAATAATTTAATGGTAACTATCGGCATGATTCTTATTGTCACTATTTGCCTTCCCTTTTATTTACTGGCCGATAATTTCCAGCCTCTCGATTGTGCGTTCAGTTATGACACTATTGTTGCTAATGTGACCATCAGCACAACCACATGCAACCGGACGGCCAACAGTGGAGTTAGACTGGGGTTTACCCTAACCACGCTTATTATCGTCCTCATCTTCTCCGGTGTTTATTTCTATCATGTTCGATTAGCTGAAATAAATCGAAAGAAGCTGAAGAGTAACATTGTTATAATTACTGGGAAAGAAACAGTGGTGTAGAATTTTATATGTTGTATTGTCATTAAATTATGCTGTGTCTCAGAATTAACTATTATTAAATCAGGAGAATAGCTATACATAAAGTAGCCTCGACTCCAGCCCCTTGAATAGTGGCCTTTTTCAGCGGCTTGGAATCGAGGCTATACATAAAGCTAATTAATTTTTTATACAAACATAATTTTAAATGATTCTAATAATTATGTAGGTCTGCAGTACTGCAAGTGATAAGGTATGAAGTGGTGTGGTCCATAATGTGCCAATTTAATATATATTATATATATCACTCCTAAAAGTGGTGGGGCTGGTGTTGTAGGTACACTGTTATAGGAATGCTATGAACTTTACGTTATGGTTAGAACATGGGCATGAGGTACACAGCCAAAAATCCACGGGCCGTTTCATGCCTGTTACGGGCCCGTTACAGGTATAAATCCACGTGGTGTATTCAACTGTTTGGTTAGGTACTGTTTAGCAGCCTGTGGATTTCAGCATGTAATCAGCCGTGGAACGGGCTGTAAGCAGTCTGAGCACGGCCTGTAAGCAGCCCTATATGTTCTCAGTTAGTTCCGGTTTGCTTTTATACAGTTAAAAGCTGAGTTTGGCATGAATAATTCAACGAAGTGTTAAAATTTTTAAGAAACAAACATAGCCAGACAGTTCGACAGTTTACAACACTAATAGGAATGTTTCTTCTAGTGCTTGTGCTGCTCGAGTGTGTCACTGTGTGTATAAAGAAGACACGTGAATAATGGTTGGAAAGAAAATAATGTTTCTTACATTTATAAATTTTCTGTTTGACTGTTTGTACTACCAGCCATGTCCTCTGTCACACTGTGTGTATAAAGAAGACATGTGAATATCGTTGCAAAGAAAATAATGTTTCTTACCAATATAATGTGTTGTTCGACTGTTCGTACTGTCCACAGACCAGCCATGTCCTCTGTCACTGTGTATATAGTGAATATCGTTGCAAAGAAAATAATGTTTCTTACCAATATAATGTGTTGTTTGACTGTTCGTACTGTCCACAGACCAGCCATGTCCTCTGTCACTGTGTATAATTATAGTGAATATCGTTGCAAAGAAAATAATGTTTCTTACCAATATAATGTGTTGTTCGACTGTTCGTACTGTCCACAGACCAGCCATGTCCTCTGTCACTGTGTATATAGTGAATATGGTTGCAAAGAAAATAATGTTTCTTACCATTATACATTTTTTGTTTGACTGTTTGTACTGTCACAGACCAGCCATGTCCACAGCCAGTAACTTAACTAAAGCAAAACACAAACAAAGTTTTTATAATTATTATGAATGATTGCTTACCTGCCAAATTCTGATAGTTCCTAAAGTATAGGTGTGTCTACGATGCTGTAATTAGACCAACCAATGTAAACGACAATAATTATTATTGTAAAATACCTTCTGGTCATGATGGGTTGAAATCATTGATGGCATGAGCATTCCAATTTATATATGTACATCTGTATGTGTGCATCAGTACACGAGTTTAAAGTGAGTTAAATAATTATTAATTGGCTCACATTCTCAAGTAGTGTGACAAGGAACCTCAATCTCTCGAGCTCAATCAGTACAGTAATGATGACATAGACACAGGTACATCTGTGTGTGCATACGTACGTAAACGAGTTCGAGTAAGTGAGTCAATAATAGAACCTGAATCTTGAGCTCGTAAAGTAATGATGACACAATATCATAGGTATACATTTTATATACCTCGTACTCACTTATATAGTAGTCGTTGTAGAGGTCCTTTTTAGATGTGTATTCCTATACATAAGCAGCATATTGACCAACATTTTAAAAACCAGCTGAGCACTCACTTATATTAAACGTTGTAGAAGAAGTCAACAACCTGCGTCAGAGGCAACCAGATCTGCAATACGAAATAACTCCGTCAACATAACTATTTATACATTACCACATACGCACACCTTGTAGCCTATAGAGCTAGACTCCTAGAGACAGTGAAAGAAGAATTGCAGAGACATCTAGCAGCTGACAATGGACAGAAGTGAGTATTAATTAGACCTACTATACTAGCTCCTTATTTAGACTCTACTTACTTCCTCTCTCTCTCTTTTCTTGCTAGCTGGCCTTGGCAGTCAGCTCCATAAATAATATAATTACTCCATCCATCCTTTAAAGCTGCAACTGAACGAGAACATCAAACTGAAGCACCTTTTCAGTCTCTTGGTGGATTTCGTAGCTAAGCAACTTTCTCTCTGCGCATGCGCATACACTGGCTGCACAGGCTGTAAGCAGGACGTGGGTGGTACAGGCTGAAACAGGCCTGTTATTTACGGTCCGTATTCAGGACAGGATGTACGTGCTGTAACAGGCCTGTGGTTCCAGGATGTAAGCGGGCCGTGGGCGATTACATCCGCATACAGGCCCGTATTCCGGCCTGTATTCAACTGATTTTCCCCACGGGCCTGAAACAGGCCTGTGGATTTTTGGCTGTGTATCTATGTGTTATAGTGTCCCAAAGCTCGAGGGCTTTAGCCCGAGGGATGAGGGACACTATAACCATAGATACCGAATGCACATGTTCTAACTGATTTAGATCCCAAAAAACCTATTGGCTACTAGAAATGCACTAGCTTAGCAACAGTCAACCTAGCAACTGCATCATTATTCTTTTGAAAACTAATATCTGAGTTGGCATCTCTGTGTCTCTACTAAATCTGTGGTCTCTACTCAAGTCAACCCTGTTCCTCCAGTTTGAAGTTGGCATCTCTGTGTCTCTACTAAATCTGTGGTCTCTACTCAAGTCAACCCTGTTCCTTCAGTTTGATGGACAAAAAAATAGTCCTAGCTCCACCCACAAAACGGAAACATCCAGCTCCTCCCCCAGTTTTGCAGCAAACAAGCCCAGCACACTTCCCAAGAAACGAGCGGCTTGTACTACTCTCACAAAGCGAAAGGGAAGACACCTATAAGCTATAATTTGCAGCAAACAAGCCCAGCAAACTAGAGCGGCTCCTATACTACTCTTAAACAAAGCGAAAGGAACTTTAGGAAGAAGCCAAAGCTAGAATCCCAGCACTTCCATACATCCAGCTCCTCCCCCATGCAGCCTTGCAGCAAAAAAGCACAGCACACTGCCCAAAAAACGAGCGTCTCCTACTACCTTCGAACAAAGCCAAAAAAAGGAAACTAGAGCTTCTCTCTTTCATTCTAGTTCTGTTATTATAATTATTACTAGACAAAGCATCTAGCTACAATAATTTTTATGTTATTACATGTGTATCTTCTTGTAAATCACAATACAATGTACAATGTTGTAGTTTGTAGCCCAGAGCAATCTATAGTACCGGAACTATAGCTCATAGTTCCCTGCTAAATACACTCAAATGGGATCTAAATAATAGTTAGACACTGTTTAGGAAGTTTCTACATGATTTAGAAGCCCAAAGGGCTGGTTGTAGTATCCCGAACGCAGTGAGGGTTCTACTAGCCCTGAGGACTTCTAAATCATGTGGAAACTTCCTAAACAGTGTCTAAGCATTTTAGATCATAGCAACCATGAGTATTTAGCCAATCAGATTTAAATGTTCTTATCTAATCTTTGCTACATGGTTTTCTAAGTGAAGTACAAGATTTTCTATTGAAGTACATGATATTCTAAATTGGATAGAACATTTCCTCTAACCAATCAGATTGCAGTATTTATGACAAACATGATCTAATTCCAACTAGGTATTGAAGAGTCTCACACTAGGCCCTGATATATAACATTATTTTTACCTATTAATTCTCGAAAAATGTGCTTATTATCAAAAATACAAAAATGCGACATAATCCACCTTCAAGCCAGAAAATGTCGTTATGCAAAACTTAATGTAATGATCTTTACCAAAAATGGACATTGATGCTAAAAATTATTCTGAGCATAATTTATCAGGGCCTACATTACACACTGTGCATATGGCAAATGACACTATCATTAGTAACATACAAATCTTGAGTATAAGCAATAAAAATAATGAACAGTTTGTGCTATGCTAATAATTAACTGATGTGTTCCGAGCTTTCACCTTTGACCCTCAGCGAGTCCCCACCCAACTTGCCATGGGATGGACTTTGACCTGGGCTTGATACTGATTTCATCTCTGTCGGGTTGGCATAGCGACTGTAGTCTGGAAACTCGGTAATAGTTTTAGAGAACTTGACTTTCGGAGCCGATCTCCTAGCGTCTCTACAGTGTGTGGGCGTGTGTGGGTGGGGGGTAATTTATAAAGAACAGAAATAATGCTGCAACTAAAGTGACTGCTATAGTGTACACACACGATTGGTAATACACAGTGACACTAGCAAGTGTATGCAATGGCCGAGTGGTCTCCCAGTAAAGTGTACGGATAACTCACTCTGTGTGTCTCTGGCTCCTGGAGGACTTCTCACTCTTGCTATCAGCCTGGGCACAGAAATCAAACAATGTAGGTGGCTACTAAATAAGTGTATGCTGTTTGTTACATTGAAACCTGTCTATACCCTACAACTAGCCTCTATAATACAGCCAGGTTAATGGGCTCCATAGCATGTGTTTGGACCTGTGTTAGCAGGCCACCCTCTATAATACAGCCGGGCCCCAAACCTCTGCCCGGTGCATGGCCACTACCAAACAGGTATGATACAGTGCGTACGTAACTCTACTGTATTGCACACAAGCTACACACATGTACAGTGTCTCTCACCTCATGTGACTTGCTGTAGAGGCGCTGTATGATAGGAGTGAGGGGAGAGAAGGTTCGGGTCATACCACCACCACGTTTACGAGCCTCTCCATTAGCATTCATACGCTGAGCTACTGACGTCATCTGCTTCCTGTGTGTGTGTGGGGGGGTGTGTGGTGGGAGGGTGGGTGTGTGTGTGTGTGTGTGGTGGGAGGGTGTGTGCGTGTGTGTGGTGGGAGGGGGTGTGTGTGGGGGGGAGGGTGTGTGTGTGCGAGGGTGTGCGTGTGAGTGTGTGTGTGTGTGGGGGGGGTGCAGTCATAGTGTGCGTATAGGTACCTAATTATAATTCAAGCACGGACATGTTGCAGCAGTTGAACATCTTTCAGCAGCCATAACTTTAGTACTGTGACCCTAATTTCAAAAATTTGATGATTTTCTGAAAGCTTAGAAAGTGACCAAAATATTAATGATGTATTTCAATCCAATATTTAGGTATGGCCATAATTCAACTTTGAACCCTGGGCTATTATTACATGGTATCGTGCTAAATCTGTCATCTCCCAAATATCTGATACTATTTGAAAAGTCTTTTTCTAAGCTTTCGGAAAATCATAAAATTGAATCCACGGAATTCAAGTTATGGCGACTGAACGAGTCCACTAACCAATTGATTAAACGGGGGACATGTACATGTAGTACATACCTGCACATTAATTTATACTATTCACTCACTCTAACACTTCTTGGGGGGTGGCTGTTCGATAGTCAATGGTATTATGGTCCTCCCCTTTATCTGCCGCCTCATGACCTCTGTCCTTTGACCCTCACAACCTCTTGTTAGCGGCAGGATCCGGGGGTACAGGGAGACGATTGGAGGATCGTTTAGGGGTAGTGGGTGGTTCAGGGGGCGTCTTCCGCACAGGTACTTGACCCCTGCTGGGGGGAGGGGGTTGATAATTCACTTTTGGCATCATTTGATAGGATATAAAGAGAGCTACAGAAAACTCTATTTATGACAATTACCGTATACGCTTGATCAGGAGCCGCGGCTACTAAATGTTTCATTTTGCTGGAAGAGGAGGCTACAATTCAAGAGAGGCCACGTACTGTTCAAGAGCGGCGTTTATTAGCTCCAAAATATTTAGTTAAATTGTTGTTTATAAACTTGAACTCTGTCATGAGAAAGTCTTTGTGAAGCACTAACAAGCTGCTACTTGTAGCTACATACATGTAGCTAGCTGCTGGTAATAATTGTTTTTGGCTGCCACATGCAGAAATGCTAGAGTCAAAGTTCACTGAGGCTACTATTTGAGAGCGGCTACTAAATGTTTCATTTTGCTAGCAAGGGAGGCTACTATTTGAGTGCGTCCTTTATACAAGAGCGGCCTCTGATCGAGCATATACGGTAATACAAGAGTGCTCTTGTTTGATAAAATTGGGTCAAATGGACCACGGATAATTACTAACTTTGGGCACAAAATAATTTCTGAGATACACCCACGGTTATATATACAAACACAAGGAAATAATTACGTGTGTAGAATAATCATTACAGAGTGATTGCACTTACTTCTTATTGGCTGATGGTGCAGTAGCCCCTCCCCCTCCAGTGGGCGGAGTGTCCTGGTTCATGTGCAGTATTGATGCCATGAGGTCGACGTGATGTTCCCTCATCTTAGTCAGTCTCTCCTCGTGACTAGTCAGCAGTTTAGTAATGGCAGATTCATGCTCTTTCTCTAGACTGGAGAATGCATCTCGTAACTGTCCATTCTCCTTCTGTACACTGAGGGGGTGGGGTGGGTGTGGCAAGGGGGAGGGGCTTATTACAGTAACAGTGCAGACAATTGAGTGGTGTAGTTAGGTTATCAACAATTAAATATCGAATACCGTATAGCGGGTAATTTTCGTGGGGGCAAAATATTCGTGGTTTTCGTGATTGAACACTAGCTGGACCACGAATATTTTACCGACGAATGAAGCGACCTTGACCACCTTTACCTGCAGTGAAAGCAGCAACTACGAACATACTATCCACAAAGTGACTAAATATTGCTCAACCACGAATATTTTGCTCCCCGAAAATTACCGGCTATACGGTAGACACTAGCAGTAGCAATTCTCCCAGTGACACACTCTCATACAGACTTGCACACACACCACCATACACACACACTACACAATCCCTAATTAAAGGCCCTCCACTTACATAGCGAGCTGCTCGGCCATGTGTGTCAGTTCTCCGGAGAGTGCCCAACAAGTCTCGTACATCATGAGATAGTGGACACAGATATTCTGACCCATAGCATCGGCCCAATCCACCGGCTTCTGGTTCTCCCTGTCCGTGTGGACCATGCTGTAGCCAAAGTCCATAAGCAGCTCTGTGTGTGTGTGTGTGTGTGTGTGTGTGTGTGTGTGTGTGTGTGTGGGGGGGGGTGCATGTGTGTGTATGTGTGTGTATGTGGGTGGTGTGTGTGGGGTAGGGGAGTGATACAGCTAGACTTAGAAACTAAAAACATGATTGCATTTTTTCAGTTATCGTTGCTATAGCTATGCGATACACACGTTTCAGACTTGAGCAAGCACTTATTACACTAACAGCACATACCCACTCACACATCCGCCCACTCACCTGTCGACAGTCGAGGTGTCCTCCCTGTGCTGCAAAGTGGGCGGGGGTCACACCAGACTCATCCAGTATCTCCGTCACTTCCGACTGTTTGTTCCTCTTCTTGACTGTCTTGAGAAGCCACTCAAGGCACTTGACATGTGACACTCCACTGAACCACCTAGTGGAGGGGGAAATGGTAGTCAATTATTAGGAGACTGAACACAAAATTGCAAAATAATATTCTCAATTTTCAAACACAATTAATTTTATGATAGCGGGTTATTTTCAAGGCATTAATTTTTCTCAGATTGCCCAAACTAAACATTCGATGATATACAGAAATGTCGGTGTCAAACGAACAACCAGTAACTGCCTATTAGTAAGTGTTCCCTGTACCTGTATAGCGAGCATGGCGGGTATGGTGAATGAGTCATCTGGTATCTGCAGTGCGGAGGAGGGCAGTCCACTCTCCACTAGGAACTGTATGATGGGCAGGCGGCCACGGAGGGCAGTCTTGTGGGCCAGACAGAAGTGGTGCTCGTTACTACCGTACGTGTCCACCTCGTGACTGCTCAACATGTGATGCTATGTGGGGGGTAGGACCATTTCCAGTCCAACAAAACACGAGAGAATAGTGAAATCCTCGAGCTCTTTGAGAGGACAGGCATCCAGTTTAGCCCTCATACCTGCAGTGGGAAAACAAGAGTCTCAATTAAAGTGGATTAATCAATACATGTATAGGTACAGTGTAGGCAGGCCTTCATACTTGTGTACTAAGCAAAGCAATTAGTGAAGGAGCTTGTACATTAAAGAGCCCTAACAGATAGTTAACGCATGGAAACAGTACAGTACATGCACAGACTATAATTATGTAATACAATGTTTCTGATACCAATTAACAATTTCCAACAATATCCTTCAGCTCATGAGGACAGTGAACGTTGCATCAAATAAACAGGAAAGCTGGAGCCTCCAAAATGCACGATTTACATATTGATTATTTAGCCTACTTGAATAAACAGTATTGAACATGTCACTAGAGAATTAGCTGCTTCCTCTGAATGTGAGGTGACTTGTGTTGAGTTATTACTCACCCTGACAGCCCGGGGTGTTGAGACAGTAAGTACCATTAGAACAGATGGAGTCATCTTCTCTACACTCATCAATATCTGGTGGGCCAGGGTGAGTCACACTGTGTACTAGTGCAAGCCAGTCTCCTCACCTGTACAAGATCCCTCCACCTCCTCATATCCCAGGGCACACTCCTTACAGCTGTCAGCCCCCGGACCACCACACTCTTTCAGGCATGCCTTATCACACACTGCATGGATGCAGGTGTGTGTGGGGGTGTGTGCGTAGGGGGGGGGGGGGGGGCTGTGAAAGTAAATAGTTAATCAGTGCAGCTTGGCCGGAATAGCCAGGTGGCTATTTTTCAGACAATATAGCCATGGCTAAAAAGCGGTCTCTACCTCGAATATAATGACTAATTTTGCAGTTCTGTCTCCAATGAACAATTAATTTATGCTCTCTATCTGCTAGACCTCACCTAAAATGTAATATTCAGCCGTATAAAATGACATCAAAAACCTAGTTTGGGCAGCCAGCACTGGCCAGTATACAGTGGCTGCATTTCAGAGTAGCAATCCGTGCCAGACCAAATTAATGGCCGGTATGTTGAGGTGGCCTTTAGAGAGCCAGAATAGCGAGAGTCTACTATATGTTGATTACCTTCGTGAATTGTGAGTTTAGTGCTCGGGTCATGTGACCACCACCTTAGGATCCCGCCCACACATACTCATCATCCTTGTAAGTCTGGGCCGCAAGATCTGGTGTGTGTGTGTGTGTGGGTGGATAGTGATGTAAGAGGAAATAAAGAATGCCATGGCACAGAAAGTTAAGGGTTAGCTAATTTAAGGGGCAAATGCACAAAATTACCGTGTTCGATAGCTAAACTAAAACTAGAGCACTAAAGTGCAAACCCTCGGCTGGTGACATGATAATAGAGTGATAATGCAGTGCATGTAGCATGTATGACTAGCAAGAGCAACTCAAAAGCAATAAAACTAAACCAGACTGGAGGCATGCTGAAACATTAGACATGCACTGCGGACAGGGATCACAGCAAAGAAGCCTGGAGTCTTAGACTTAGAGAAGTATGGCTCAGGCCAGGCTGGAGTATAGGATCCAGACAGCCAACAACCAGTCACAATTTTAGCTTTCTACTATAATTATATCTGGTAAGGATCACTTCAGCTGCAACTACGTAATCAAGGCCATGTGTAGCTAGCTAGCTGCCAACGTGCAAGTTCAAGCTTCTTAGCTTTTGCTCGACAATGAAGCTTTAACATCAAAATCTGCCACTATTTAAACCAAGATATTGTTCTGTGAAGGCTATCTGTGCTGTAAACGCAGCGCTGTGGCACCCAGGTGAGTAGATATACCTGTGACAAACAAACAAACAAACAGACCAACAGACTACTATACCCGTGGCCGCCCACGCGCCTCGGGTAACAATACATTATCTGGTGAGCAATATACAGTCATGGTGTTTCAGTACTCACACTGGTTGTAGCTACTAGGAAGGGGTAGTAGAACACACCCCCTCATTCCTGGTGGTCACACTTGATGGTCTTCCTGATGGAGACTGCTTCTCCCCTGAGCTCAGTGGAGATGGTCTGACCATCTGCACACACTGCATGGGGAGAATACACGGATAACTGCAAACACGCTATAGTAGAAATTACAATAATAAGGACACTTTAACTAATGGAAAGTGAACTGTTTATTGTAGTGTGTCTGCTAATTTCATGTGCTTCTATTGAGTTGGGACTTCCCCTGATTATAATGCCTGATTATAAGAGGTGTCTTTATTTCAAGGGTGGTCAGTGTAGCCACACCCCCTCACCCGTAATGGCGTGCTGTATCTTCCTCTTCCTCTCTAGGATGCCCCTCTCCTGGTCCTCCACTGACTTGTGATAGAGCTACTCACCACACAGCCTCATCTGACAACACACCTGAAACAGGGGACAACAATTTGTTATAATTATGTTGGAGAACAATAAATACTGTAATAGTGCTGCTCACAAGCATCACTTACAGGAAGATAGAGCCTGCACTCAGTATCCTAGCTGTCTCTTGCTTTACTCTTCTCTTTCTTCAGTGATCCACCATGTGGCATGATTTCCAGCCCAGCGAAGTAGTGGGAGGGGGAGGGGCTGGTGTTTTATTCATTTCCCTTGAAGATAGCTTGATCCACTGGCCATGGTAGTTGTATACTAAGCTATAGCTAGAAAGAAATATTCTCACACTCAACATTTTTTGTCTCTATCTCAAAATTACTTCTTTCAGGACACAATGAGCACCAATAATCCTACGAAATCAAACGATCTGTACAAACACTGGGATCAACTAATGCAGCAAGAAAATATTGATTCAATAAAACCGTATTTTTGTCTCGAGCTCTCTACCTAAAAGGGGCTGGGAATGTTTATTGTTCAAATCTTCTCCTGTTGCACACCACATCACACATCATTGGTTTCCTGCATGTGAAATAATTGAATAATAAATAAGTGAATAACAAGAAAATATTGATTCAATAAAACCGTATTTTTGTCTCGAGCTCTCTACCTAAAAGGGGCTGGGAATGTTTATTGTTCAAATCTTCTCCTGTTGCACACCACATCACACATCATTGGTTTCCTGCATGTGAAATAATTGCATGATGAAATTTAATTATAGGCCTATTGGTTCACTTACGTAGCTGCTGTCTGACACATTTTAAAGGCCAATTCTTCCTTTCCCATTCTCAACAGTATCTCCACCAGAGCTCTGTAAGTAGCGGCCCCTGGATTATGCTGTCTCCACAGTCTCAAGGCCTTGTCCATCGCTACTTGTGTGCCATTAGCAAGTTGAGCAATTCTGACATCACTTTGCTCTGCAGGACTCAGTCCCAGTTGTACAGCATAGGTGTCCACATTGTCAAAGTGAGCTGCCAGAATGATCATGTCAGTCTCTTTAATTTCAGTGTCAAGTTGAGAGTCTGTCACTTTTGCATGCTCCTTCAATTCCTCAATGGTCACAGTCCTCGGTCCACCAGCTCCTAGGAGAAGGAAATGGGTGTGGTTAATGGGCGGAATCTCTGAGAGTGAACAGAACTGTTTGTCAATGACAGAGACATGAAATTCCTAGCTCTCTTAAAAGCAGAACACATTAAATTTCTATATAGTTCCTATAAGAACATAATTAATTACCCCAAATTCAATTATTTTATGCATGCATGGTTAACTGTAATCACGTACTGATCCACACATACCTGAGTGACTGGTGTGTGGATGTGAAGTGAGTCCTTCAGTGACATCAGATGGTACAGCATCTGTCATTGCTGCATGTATTAATAATAACTGCTATAATTAATGCAGTGTAATATAATGTGTTCTGCTTTTAAGAGAGCTAGGAATTTCATGAATACGTAGATGTATATGGATTACCGACAAAGATGACTCACCTGTTGTATGTTGGTCTGTTCTGTGTGTAGACTGCAGGGCTGTAGTACAAGTAGCCTTGTCACTAGCTGTGGGGTGGTGCTCTACTGGTGATGCTTGAGAGAAGCTCTGTTCATTGATGAGAGTGTCTGGATCAGTGACATCACTAGGAGTGTCCACTGTATCAACAACCTCATAAACAATTCTGTTGTATTCCGCTGGTTCGTTAGCGGTTGACCATGAAAGGATACTGTCGAAAACAGCTGAAGATATCTATAATGGATAAGATTGCAGTAAAAAGTTAAAAATAATGATGTATTAATTGCTACACTCACCGTTTGAGCCTCATCAATCATCTTCGACAGTAGCGTATCCCAAAGAGAATGGAAAGTACGATTCATCTAGGAAATTATAAGATAATTTTTATGCATGAATCAAGAACTCACCTCTTCATTTAGTGGAGGTAAACATGTTCTCTCCCACTCAGTCAGCACTGCAGAATTCCTTGATTCTCGTATGGTCTGTGTATTAAGATAAATGCAACATAATCATGAACTATTGAGTGAGTACCTTCAACTGTTCATTGCACATGAGTATCAACTCCTCGTTCACAGGATTACCATAGAGTCTAACACCGTCCTCCAGGTAACTGAACCCCTCCAGACTAGGGAACAGCTCTGGTAGACACTCAGTGAGAGCTATCACTCCCTCATCATCAATGGAATTGTGGTTGAGATCCAACCTTTTTAAATTCTTACATATCACATTAGCGAACTTGAGATGGTGGATAAGCATTATGATGTCGGCAGAGGTGAGAGAATAACGCCACCAGTAAAGTTGTTCCAGATATGGAAATGCTTGAAGAAACTTTGCCAGTAAGAGAGTTCCAGCAGTTCCACTGAAATTGGAACCAGACAAGTCCATCACAGTTAAACTGTTAGGGTTGATATTCAGCATCTCACAGGTGACTGTGTATTGAGATTCAGAGTGAAATGAAGTGGTGAGATGGGTAGCTGATAATTCAATCTTAGTCAATCGTAACGGAATGTTCTCCACAACTGAACATAATCCAGGTAAACCAAGATTATTATCAGAGAGGAGTAATTTTACCAGATCAGGACAGTGAGGGGCAATCGACTGTAAGAGGGTGGTCAGTAGAGCTCCATTGACGTCAGCATCATCAGTGAGGGTTTTGGCTAGCTTCAGTACCTTCAGGTTGATAAGAGCATCAGACAGTACAGCTGTCTCTAATGACTGTATGCCAGACACTCCAAGAGGATTGTGGGATAAGTTCAGTGTTGTAAGGCTCATACAAGATGTGTGTATGAATGACGACGTGACGTTAGTGAAGTTGTTATAAGACAACGAGAGGTAATCTAAAGTTGTAAAAGCAGCTGAGGCTCTCCTGAATAGATCAGCAACACCTTTGTCAGACAACTTAGTCTGCTGGAGGGATAATCGTGTGACTTGCAGTTTACCATTCGCATTGGAAAGTATGTCAGTTAGTTCCTTCAACAGTTTATCATCGATTGCACAATGGGATATTATGATAACCATATCATCACAATTTACAGCATGACGAAGAACATAGAACCCAGCTACACAGTCAAAAGTGGTGCTGAAATTATCGTCTAATAAATTTGCTCCATACAAATTACAAACTTTTGTGCAGAATCCAGAGTCAGAAGCTTCGAAAGCAGCATGACATAATAAAACCAACTTTTTAAGCTTTCCAGCAAACACAAATTGATCCGTCAAACCATGATCCAAACTGATCACCTTATCGCTATGACTACCATTGTACTTACTAGCAATACCAAACATAAATCTCCACACCATGTCAAACCGGCCACTGTCAGCATTAGTCTCAACAATCTTCAGTTTCTCTTCATTCGGTAGAGTAGCAAGATGGAGGGCAGCCAAGAACTCCTGGATGGTCAGGTGAGCAAAGTGAAAAGACAGGCCATGACCAACAGGTAGAAGTGATCGTGCAGACTGCAACAGACCAAAGCACAGCAACTTGTCACCAACTTCGGGTAAGCGAAAGGACAAATCATCTTCTGAGAAAACCAGCTGATCTAATAATAAGCACTCGTAGGCAAACTCACACATCAACCAAAATGTGTTTTGTAGATCATTCGGAATCTTGTCAAAGCTATTGCAGCTAATAGGACAATCAGGGAACTTCTTTTTGACATTACGAAGGATAATGTTAAGAATAATTTGAGTGTACAGCTCAGTTAGCGTACGAGGAAGCTCTTGGTCTAAAGTGTGCCACAAGTTACAAACAATGGCACAATTGAGGGGCACAGAACACACACTCTGAATGACTGGGTTGTTCTCAAGCTGCTTGATGAGAGAACTGGAAATTGCTCAAACTCTGATTCTATGTATTGCTTGATATTCTCCTCATTGAAACCAACTACCTCAACCAAACGGTTTACAGAGGGAAGGTCATGAAGAGGAGCTGAAGCAGAAGGTCGTGAGGTGAGGAGAACAGAAGCAAAAGGAAGAACATCACCAAAGAGAAGGTCATATAGAAATGAGGTTTCTAATTGATTGTCTTCACTAAGCTCGTCCCAGCCATCAGCTATGATGAGGACACTTTTTCCTTCTTTTTCTTCCAACTCTTCTACAACAGATTGGCGAATCCTCTCATTGGCATGAAGAAGTTTGAACAGCTCAGCGAGACTTGTGGCAGAGGACACTCGATTCTCTCTCAGTGGAAGCAACAGAACACAGTTGAATTGTGTCAGGATCTTGCCCTCTGCCCACCCTTCAGCAAGCATGGTACACAGTGTGGTTTTACCAATCCCAGCATTGCCTTCAACGATGAGCTTCTTGACTGGTTTCTTGCTTTCTTCGACTTTGAATAGGTTGCCATGGAGAATTGGAGTACGCTTGACCTTATCATCAGGTGCACCATGTTGTGGCAAGCCGGCTCTAAATCCTTCTTCTTTTTCAGCCTCCACTAACTGCAAGTTGATGAGCCTGTCTCCTCTAACTGGTGGCCATTGCTTTTGACGATTCAAGAGTCTTTCTATGTATTTCTGGCGAATGCTAGTAATGAATTTATCCATGTTCTGATCAATTTAGGAATTGTTTACAGCAAATACGAAATATTTGTATAGATTGGTTATTACTAATTTCAAGAGCGTAGTCGGAAGTGACCTGAGATGATGTAATAAAAGCAGCAACAACCTAGCAGAGGATAGAGAATTGAGATTTGATTACCGTACTTTATCTGACACAGTGTAGGATATGCCCCACCTACAAGGAGGATATACGGGGTGCATAATTATCCTCCTCGTATATGTGTAGTATATATCTGCATGACTTAATTATACATCTATATAGCTGCATGTTCCAATAAGAGGTGACGTATCAGTGTGGTAGGATTCGAATATTTCAGCGAACACTCTGGTGCTTTAACATATTCAGACATGAAAAGTTATAAAATACATTCCAAGCAACATAGCCAACAAGAGTGCTGTAGTTGTTAGTGTACTATTCAGTCACACACTGTTCTATTAAACTTAGCTATCTTGCTTGCATATAGCTGCTTTCCCAGCCTCGTTGTCTCTAAAACAATGCTAGCTATAGGACGCCAACTATGTAGGCCTGGTATTGATTGATTCTGGACGTGCATGGTTATAGGAACCAAAAAACAAAAGCAGAGAGATTTTGCAAAAACAACACACCGGCAGTGTTAGTCCATAGATACTATAAATTACATGGATATGAAACGACCGTAGTTTACAGTTAGTATGCGCACATTTTCTGGGACACTCACTGCCATGCTGTCAATGAGTTAGACAGAGTTGAAAAAAGAGCTATAGCTGTATGAAAAGAGCTGCAAATTCAACTAAAACACGACTGACTCTGCAACTAACTATCTGAAGTAAGTTTTGTCCGTGATTAGCTCGCTTAGTGCTTTTACAGCTGATTAATCATGATGTTTTACTGTAAAGGTGTGTTTCAACCTTTGTGACTCGAAATCTTAGCTTATAAGCGGATTGCTGTGTTTGTTTTACATCAAGCTGTTAGCTAATATATTATTGTTGTGCCTTCCATTATTATGATTTGGTTTTGTATCTGCTGTAACTTTCTGGATAAATTGTCACAATAGATGCTGTCAAGTAGGTCTCTTTGTGTCACTTAATTTATATGACCATCAACCTTCAATGCCTATAATTGTTTTTATCAGGTAGTTCAAAGGCATCTTCATGCCTTGCAGAAGGTTTTTTAGTATTGCAGTTGTCTCATTGTGGCTAGAAATCAACAAAATGTACTAGATGTTTTTCACCTTCAATGAATATTTGTGGTTGATTTATAATTATTATGAACTGAAGTAGATTATTCTTTCGTAATGTTACAATGTCATGCTGTTGACTTCGTTTATGTTTTCTTTTACAGCAGACTCTCGCCTCACAGGAAAAAAAAAGTTGGCGAGATTAAGAAAGAAGGAAAACCATTCATTGACCGGCAAAAGAACGACATGAGAAAGTGATGTCCACTGTCCATGTCGTTTGAGTTCAAAGCCTCTACTCCATATCAACAATTACGACAGCCAAGCATACTCGTCATTCATTCATGTATAATAATTGTAGTAGAATCTCTGAGATCTACAGTGGCGTAGCCAGGATTTTGGGAAGGGTAGGGCTCAAATCCATTGAGCAGGGCCAGAGCAGGCGCTAAATAGCTTGGAATTTTACCTAAAAAAAAGGTCATCATTATTTTTTTCATCAGCAGTAAGCATGCGCAGTAGATGGCCCTGCCCACATTTCCATTGAATGACATCATTCTAGTAACTACGCATGCAGTACAGTGCAGAAAAGATTGACAGATAAGGTGATTCAAGCTGGTTTGGAGTTGATGAAACACAAAAGGGGGGGGCTCTAGCCCCGTCAGCCCCCCTCTGCCTACGCCACTGATCTATATACATGTAAAATGCATCCTTGTCATGACTCAAGGCTATCTTAGAGCCTCCATCATCATTATTCTCATTCATAAATTCGTCAAAACTCTCTCAAATAACGCTCTCAGTGCTGGAACAACTAGTGACTCTCTTTGAGTAGCCATTTTTATTTGGAATAATCGTATAATTATATACTATACTGTAAACTTCCGCTACATCCGATGCAATGAGTGGGACAGCCAAAACACCGGAAACTACCGTCGTTTCATATCCATGTAAATTATAGTATCTATATGGTTAGTCCTACTAGCTTGTACAAGGGGCAGTACTTGAGAGCATATACGAAGCTAAATTATTAATACGGGGAAATAATTATGACAGGAAACAAAATGTGAAGAATCTCTGCATTTGTTTCCGGTTCCTGTCACGCCCAGATATACAATCAATGTCAGGCCATATTTTTCAACTTCTTTCTATAACGGCTTGGGATCGAGGCTACTTGCATGCAGCTGCATGCTTGTTCTAATTATTCCGGACATCTCACGTGCGCTACATCCATGTATAAAGCAATTATACCGGGTTTTTGTACAGTATATCGTATAGCGGCCGGGTTAATTTCGTATATTATTTTGTATGGAAGAGCATCATAATTATACAAACATTAAAACTACAACTGCATGCAATAGGTCCTGAGCTGTACGAATAATATTTAAATGGTTATTCATACGAATATTTGCACCAACGAAAATTACTCACTATACGATACTATAAAGTTATACCTCTATGGTTTAGATCACAGGTATCACATTGTCTCTCTACTGAGCAAGGTTAATGACAGCAAGGACACATTCTGTACACAAGACTTGACATTTATATACATGCCTATAGTCTTGTGGACCCAGACCCAGAAAGAGGGATGCAACATCTGCGGCTTGCAAGACTAATACATGCCGGTATAAAAACATACGCTATAAATTTATAAATTATAGACTATAGCTAAAGAGGTATCATGGACATGCATATAATTTATAATCACTTCAAGTTCTAATTCTCTGTCTAATTTACTGGCTTACCAACTGGTCTCAGTGGCTCAGAATAAATTTTTCAGGGCTTGTTGTTTATGTAAGGGAATTCCCCAACCTGGATAGGTGGGGCTCATCTGACAAATATTTGTAGAGTCTATACCATTATACTTCATTTGCTCTTTTTAATTCAGGACAGTAATACAATTAATTGTGACATGAAACACAGTAAAGGGGTAGAAACAAATAAAGTGTGGAAATTATGTTCAGTAAAAACGAGTTCAGCTAAAAATGAAGATAATGTGTAGCAGCTGTACAGACTCTGACCAACTTCTTTGAGGAGGGCAGCTGGGTACTTTGTGAAGTGCACTGTTGGCAGAATATCATCCTGTGTGTGTGTGTGTGGGGGGGGGGCGCAGTCATAGTGTGTGTGTGTGAGGGGGTGCAGTCAAAGTGTGTGTGTGTGGGGGGTGCAGTCATAGTGTGTGTGTGTGGGGGGGGGGGTGCAGTCAAAGTGTGTGTGGGGGGGGTGAAGTCAGAGTGTGTGTGTGTGTGTGTGTGGGTGGGGGGGGGCAGTCATAGTGTGTGTGTGTGTGTGTGTGTGTGTGTGTGTGTGTGTGTGTGTGTGTGTGTGAATGCAGTCAAGTGTGTGTGGGGGGGGGGTGCAGTCATAGTGTGTGTGTGCGTGCGTGCGTGTGTGTGTGTGTGTGTGTGTGTGTGTGTGTGTGTTGTGTGGGGGGTGCAGTCATAGTGTGTGTGTGTGTGTGTGTGTGGGGGGGTGTGCAGTCATAGTGTGTGTATAGGTACACTAGTTATAATTCAAGCACAGACATGTTGCAGTAGTTGAACATCTTTCAGCAGCCATAACTTTAGTACCGTGACCCCATTTTCAAAAATTTGATGATTTTCGAAAGCTTAGAAAGAGACCTTTCAAATGATGTATTTCAATCCAATATTTAGATGTGGCCATAATTCAACTTTGAACCATGGGCTATTATTACATGGTATCGTGCCAAAATTGTCATCTCCCAAATATCTGGTACCATTTTAAAGGTCTTTTTCGTAAGCTTTGGGAAAATCATAAAATTGGATCCACGGAATTCAAGTTATGGCGACTGAACAAGTCCACTAACCAATTGATTAAACGGGGGACATGTACATGTAGTACATACCTGCACATTAATTTATACTATTCACTCACTCTAACACTTCTTGGGGGGTGGCTGTTCGATAGTCAATGGTATTATGGTCCTCCCCTTTATCTGCCGCCTCATGACCTCTGTCCTTTGACCCTCGCGACCTCTTCTTAGCAGCAAGATCTGGGGGTACAGGGGGACGATTGGAGGATCGTTAGGGGTAGTGGGTGGTTCAGGGGGCGCCTTCCGCACAGGTACTTGACCCCTGCTGGGGGGAGGGGGTTGATAATTAGCACAAGAATAATAAGAAGCACTAACAAGCTACGTACATGTAGCTAGCTGCTAGTAATAATTGTTTTTGGCTGCCACGTGCAGAAATGCTAGAGTCAATTGCGTCGTAACAAGAGTACAGTAGAGTACAGTATGCTTGGCATAATAATTAAAAGTCATAACTTGAGTTGGTGAAATCCATTTAATAAAACATGCGCTCTCTTTATGTCCTACATGTATCACATGGTGTAATAAATCTACCACCTTTTTATCTGGTGGAAGGGACCTGGCTCTAGCCTTGGTCAAATTACCCAGTTGGGTACAAAACTATCTCTGAGATAATCATCTCATGTTATATTTCTTAGAGCTACAAAAGCTAATAACGAGCCTGTACCTGAATGAGATGTAGTCCTGGGTGGTTGAGGAAGGTGACGACTCTCTTACTGTCCTCCTTGGACACGCTACTTGATAATCTGGACCTATAGAGGAGGATACAGGCACTGAGGCATAAATATAGAACCTTTTTGCAGTGCCTTACTGGGAAACCTATAGAACTACATTACATTAGCACAAATCATTAATAGTACAGTACGTGCACTTGCAACAGAGATTTGCAGAACAAAACCACAATTACATTGTTAAATAATTTCAGCCATTTCTACAAAAAAAAGAGACAGAACCTAGTCTACCAAAAAGGGTAAGTTGGGTCGTCGCCCGGTTTCCGTGAAACTTTGTTTCACAGAAACTGGGCGACACCCCAACTTGTATGTACTTGAGAAGGAGTATGATGACTTAAAAATTTAGGGATATTATTAACTGATTTGTAAAGAAAGTCCCCAAGAAGGAATCGAACCCACGCCTTATCTATCATCTAATCTACTAAGCCACCACCCTAACCACTAAGCCACACCTATTCTGTCCCTAGTTATTACACCTCTTAGTCATCACATGTTGTGCTCCTCAACACAGGAAATGGGTGTAGTCTGAAACCACCTCCCAGAGAGAGACTTGAGAATTATCTTTGCCCAGTGATGCTTCTTTATTGGAACTCTTATGTACCTCATTCTCCCCTCCCCGGCCCCACCAGCACGGCTAGCAGGGGTCAAAGTGCACCACACACTCACACCTGTACAGCAGAAACAAAAGTACAGTACATCGATCAGCTCTGAAACTAGAGCTCAGATCACGAATCTGAATTCTGAAAGCTCTCGTTCAGATGGTATGCTCAAAACACAAATTTGTAACAGGCTATTTTCATAAAGACTATGGCCATGGCATAACAAGCCCACACAATTCTTCTGAAATAGACTCTTTGCTTTTAGAAATAATGTTATCTCACTCTTCAAACAGCTCCACCACAGAGCTCATCTTAACATCCTTCATTTCTAGGGTACTATAATCCGCTCTGTAACTAGAGTTCTGATGGTCTAAATTGAAAGGGTTTTCTGTTAACACATCATCAAAAGGCCTCTTCCTAAGCAGATACTGAAATTAACGTTATTGTACCAACGCACCCTTCCAACAACTCCACCCCAGAGCTGATCTCCTCAGTGTTGATAAAGTTGAGGACCATTTCCTGTCCAACAGAACAGTAGCTCTTTGAGAGGACAGGCATGTCTTCATTCCAGATCTGTACGATTTCTTGATCGAACCCTCTTATCCTCACACTCACACCACACACACAGTCACCACCGCCCACACACTCTGAGAACTGCTCACCCACAGCAGCCAACAACAGCTCCTGCCATACCTTGGTCTGAGGGGGCGGGGGATTATGACATGATTATGATTGTGATTTCAAATGTAAACATTTTTCAGTGCTTGTATCTAAGCACACCATTGGAAAGTAATTCTGAGCTATCAGGGTTTCATACAGAGGGAGGGGGGGGGGCTGGGATCGCCCCCAGCCAAAACCCCCCCTAGAACTTTGACTGATGTAATAGCAAAATGTAAAATATCATGATTTGAAACACACGAAAAGCCCAAATTGCACCTCAGACGTAAAATCATTTTGTAAAATTTTACGATGATCATTTCGTAAAAAAAGGAACAACATCAACGTTTCCCCCTCCCAGCTAACAATCCTGTATGAAACCCAGGGTCTATTGAATGCAGCAAATTGGACAATATGAACACAAATTACGGTCTCTCAAAGATAGCTACCAAAACGACTGAAATTTGGAAAACAGTGTAAAGGCTATCATAACATAGCCGTTGCTTATCACAGAACTTGTATACTATAATCATGGCGCCTCACTGTGTGCATCTTTCTGACTTTGAATGACCACAATCCACCATGAGCATTATCAGAGTCCTCCCAAATAGGTCTCCTATTCTCATTCCTCATAAGATGGTAGCTCTCTCTCTCGCCCAACTGCTCTATGGGACGAATATTGTTGACCACACCCCAAAATGCCTGTTGGTGGGTAGGGGGCGATGTATTGATATTATAATGAACGTGATGGACATCACCTTGATGGTCTTGACTGTACACAAAGGTTTTAGATTCTCAAAGAAATCTTTGGCAGTTGCTCCTCTTCGTGTACTGTATGAATAATGAGAACATTCACAATATAATTATAATAACACGCACACACCATATTATAGTACAGGGGCACAGCACAAAATACACTATAGAGTACAACACTAGTAGTAGATACAGCATGGGACAGAGGGCCAGTTGCCTGTATGACTATTGCATAAAACACAAGGATTCTCATGCTACATCTGTTTTATATCATGATGACCCCGTACCAAATCATGCCTCGAGGCTATGCGTAATATAACAGGGAAGGGAGTGTATGACTTGACTACACCTTGTTACCTGGACACAGCACAACGATACTTTACAAGGAGGGGGACAGCACAAACACAGAACTGGCATAAAACTAGCTACACACACACAATGGCCACCACCAGATATATAACTACACCATTTTGTCCCCTTCTCAACTATCCAGTTTCTACACACACACACACACGTACGTACACACACTCACGCGTCATGCCAAAACGTCCACGGTGAGTTAAGGAGATAATTATCAGGGTCCTCCCCACTAGGCTCATTCACAGCCACGGCATCTTCCCTTGCCTTCCTTGATAGCCTGGGAGAGCTGGTCCGCATCTCTTCACCACCTCGCCCTGTTCTTAGAGTACTGTCTTCTGCCACTGTACCGTCAGCCATCTTGTAGGGAATCTAAACAAGTGGGAGAAACTAGGAAAAACACAGATGTACATGTAGTTTATTTTAGTGACGACCTTTTTCTAGCTTAACAAACAGTTTGTTCCTTGGACGACCTTTATCATTATTCTTGCACACTGGGCCATATGCATTTTATAATGAATTCACACAAAAAGCACAAATCAAGGAACTAAGACAGTACAATAATTATTATAAGAGAGTTAGGTTCTATTGCACATCACAGGTTTTCCTCTGCACAGGTTTTCTGTGTGTGTGCAGATATAAGTAATTATCATGAATAAGCATGATGACAGGTGCAGGTGTTCTGTGTCTGCATGTGTGCATGATCAACATAATGGCAGACTTACTTAGCTGCTGCTGACTGACAAACTTCAAATGCCAATGCTTCCTTTCCCTTTCTCAACAGCATCTCCACCAGAGCTCTGTAAGTAGCGGCCCCTGGATTATGCTGTCTCCACAGTCTCAAGGCCTTGTCCATCGCTATTTGTGTGCCATTAGCAAGCTGAGCAATTCTGACATCACTTTGCTCTGCAGGACTCAGTCCCAGTTGTACAGCGTAGGTGTCCACAGTGTCAAAGTGATCTGCCAGGTCCAACATGTCTCTCTTTTCAATTTCAGTGTCAAGTTGAGAGTCGGTCACTTTTGTATGCTCCTTCAATTCCTCAATGGTCACAGTCCTCGGTCCACCAGCTCCTGGGAGAAGGAAAGGGGTGTGGTTAATGGGGTGGAACCTTTGAGAGTAAACGGACATTATTAACAGGGCTTCATAGAGGGGGGAGCACGCTCGCCCCCCTGGCAATTGTGATTTTTGTATTGAAAATAATAGGACATAACACACAGTGTTACGGCCTGTGACACACCAACCAAACAAAGAGCTCTGCCTTAATATTCATAACAAGAATAGAGTTCTTTACGATAATTAAGCTGCTATTCTTCTACTCTGTGTGTTCCATACGTTCACAATTTCTTCTTCTAAGTCACTATCTGTAATTTGTAAGTACATGCAGAGGGAGATTCAAGTTGAAAAAGGCTTGTGTCGCTCAGGCTATGGCTTTGTCTAGCACTATAATTATGCAAATGAAATTTCTGCATTTTTCCACAATCAGGGTGTCATACAGGATTTTGAAGTAGAGGGGGGAAATGAGAAAAGTAATCAGAAAGTGTTGCTAGAAAAAGGTCAACTGTTATTTCAATACCCAGCTATGGACACTCAGTCATAATTGAAAGGGGGAGCTAGGGGAGGGATATCCCCCCTTTCCCCCCTGTATGACACCCTGACAATAATAGCGATATACGACAGTCTAACACAAACATTTCCTGGGGGGGGGGGGGGGGGCACGGGTAATCACCTCGCCCTCCATTTTTCTGAAATGTTAATTTTGCCTGCCCCTGTCACGTATGAAGGCCTGACATACTCTCTCTAAAAGCAAACCCATATAGCAGAACACTACAAATTCACTGAACAAAAGCTCAGCACAGTATATTTATGTAATCCACACATACCTGAGGGAATGGTGTGTGGATATGAAGTGAGGACATCTTGTGAGGTCTTTCCTTCAGTGACATCAGCAGCTGTGTCTAATATTGAGATACAGTATTTTACAACAACTACTGGCGTGTATATACCGATAATCTGTTACCAACGGCACTTCCTTACTGGTATATAGCTGTTGATCACTCATCACCGTCTTCTTAATACACACATGTTCCATTGCAGGAGACAATTTGTCTGAGGAAGGAATATTTATAATACAAAAGTGATTACAAAACAAAGCTTACCAGAAGTAATGTGCTGATCATGATCATGTACTTATGAGTAAAAAATATTAATAAGTGTATGTATGGCCATACAAAGTCATTTGTAGTTTCTCAGGCCTTCGCGCTTGGAAATTTGCAGCTTTACAAAAAAGAAATATCACGTGACCTCAAATTAAAGGCACTAAAAGAAAAGAAAATGATGGTTTTTGGTCATGAATAATTATAATTATGACTAAAATTAATTAGTAGAAATTATGCACTTCCGCTTATTAAGGAAGTTAGGGGTGTGTTTCAATTAAAAATCTATGAATATCATTATCATTAAATATTTATCAAATGTCTCAATCCGCTTGTTATTTTAGGAATTATAGCCTGAGAAACACCAAATTGACTTTGCATGGCCTATACTGAATTTTGAAGTGTTAATTGATAGAAGAAAAGTCCAATGCATGTGTCTCACCGTCCAGCACCTAGTTACTACTGATACGTGGTGAAGTGAACAAAATACACAAACACTGAAAATATAGTTACCTGTGATGCTATCAGCCAAATTGATGAGATCCACAGTGGGCCTTTTGAGACCATCTGATAGGAGACTCCATGTTACATGTTGTGTACTCAGGAGCTTGGCCAACATTTCACGCAAGCACGATACATTATTTCCACGATGCTCGCTATCAATGTTGGTGAGAACAAAATGACTGAGACCTAAAGCCAATCCCAGATTGAACCAGTGAGGGCTGGCACTTTTAAGTTTCTCGTAAACATGTTGTAGATCGGTCATTGTCAAAGCCTGTACAAAAACAACAATTAACAGGGTTTCATTTGGTGAGGGTTGCCCCCTCGGAAATACCTTCTAGAAGAAACTCAATGGGAATACAATTGAGGGGTTCTGGTGAACAATATTCTTAACAGGGCAGATATAGTAATGAATTCCTGGGGTCACGAACCCTCTAGATATATACATGTCATCAACACCCTAATATCATGCACGTGCACCATTTGCTCCCCTTGCCAAAATGTCAGGAGGATAAGTAGATACAAGATTTAGAGTACTGCCTACCTTGTGCACGTTCAGCAGGTGAGGAAATTTCTCCGCGATAAGAATGATGTCACTCTCAGGGATTTCTTGATTGAGTTGTTGGTCTCTCACTCCAGTCTTCTTACACACATCTTCCATTACTGTAACAGAGGACAATTCACCTGAACATAACAAAGAAAAACATGTAAAAATATTAGGTCAAAAAGTAATTATTCGCGACATATATAATACTATATATTATAAGCGACATAACAGCAACCAATGGAGATTTTTTAGGACACTGTTAAGTCTGAGTTGGCGCTTACAATTACAGTGCAGCATACATGCAGCTTATAGAGAGTAGATTACCACAACTGTGTGAGTGGCTGTACTTAAATTAATGTTGATAATTATCTTTTGATTGAAACCTTTCTAAGAAATGGTGCTGATACCATTGTGTAGGTGAATGACCAAGCTACAAAAATGTTTCTATGGAAACATGAGGTGGTGGGTTTGGGGGATTAATAAGCAAATTGTTATAGTGGGTAATCGGTTAAAAGACTAACCTTAAACAGCTAAGGTCTCAGACTTCATAAGTTAAATGGTTTAGGTATCCTTTATGGGTCTACAAATGTCCACAGTGTATATAATTCATGATTTACTAGTTTTTAGGTATACTTTTGGTTAGAGTAATAACTTCTGAAAAATGAATAGCTTACAGCTTTCAAATTTCTGTAGTAAGTTCACAGATAAAGGGGCTACATACCGGAGTATTGCTGCTGATGACTCTTTCTCTCAGTCTTCATAAGAGTATCTCCCGTAGCAGACGATGGTTTTCCTAATTGAAGGGAAACATAATTATAATAATTGTTACAGTAATGAAAGCACCGCGGGTGCTGATACCTCGGTGGAGGTGCCAACGCTACAAAACATAAAGCTGCTAATAGCATTAATGAATTTGCTGCATGCAGGCAGAATCCAGAGCAGAGTCCAAAATCACAGGGAAACTCAAAGAGTGCATGGGTAATCATCGACCACGATTGTTCAAGTATAAGATTAATGGCAGCATCAGCAGAGCCTTGCAGCTCTCTGCTCACTCTTGCAGCTACCAATAGCTAGCGTTCTAGTGCAGAGCTAACTACTAAGTAGAGTAGCAACACTCCATGGACAAGATTGGCTACATGCTCTTCTGAAAAGGCTGCAATCGTATTCCAAGTAGGCATAACTCGAGAACGAAGCAGTATTTTGCAAATCCATGAATTTAAATTCAAGAGAGCATGACTAGAAGCCTATAGAAACTGTTACTTGCACTGGATCGATCCTTGAGCAGCTGTAGCAGTCTACACACACACACGTACACACACACAAACACACTACCGTACGTATATACCTCGCTTGCGCATAATGACCAAGTAAATAACTTATCCACTATATATGGAACCCCAACAGACATTCCTTACTGGTATATTGATCACTCATTCTACACACAGGTTCCATTACAGGGGACGATGGACCTGAGGGGGATAATACAAAGGTCAATTACAAAAATATGATACGCAAATAATTTGTTACTATTGTAGTACATATAATTTTCCTATAATAAAAGCTGCAAATATTTACGTATAGTGCTACATAACTACCGGAGTATTGCAGCTGATGTCTCTTTCTGTCAGTGTTCACATCTGAGGAGGCTTCACCTATAACCAAGGAAAACAAAATATTGCTGAACACTGCACTTACCAGAACTTTCGATAAACTTTAATTATAGTTGCAATTTACATGAAGGCAAGAACAGTATGACTATTCAGTATCGTAATCTAATAAGTGTTAGTAAAGCAATGTATGTCATGTACTTACCAGATTGTTGCTGCTGATCACTCAATGTCATCTTTGTACACATGTCTCCCGTAACAGAGGCTGATGCACCTAATTGAGGGGGAAAACAAAAAGGTAACTTTCAATTTTAAAAAAACGACTGTACTCACCAGAACCTTCGCTATTGTCCAGCCAGATTCTATGTTCATCACTGAGATCTCCCCACACACGTGTCTGAAGGGAGCACTTCCAAAACTTACAGCCACTCCGTTCGATCACATCAGCAAGGTGCAATTTGCCAGTGCTCTTCTTGCATGGGCAAAAGATGGCTGTCTTGGGTGTGTCGTTGTTGTAATGCAACACTGCACACGACAATTTAATGCTGTGCAAAATTTCGTTTCGAATCATAGGGCATACTTCATTGCGAAGAGAAACAGGGACGTCGATATACACTTCCATATATGAGAAGGAGTCGATCAGAGTCACGGTACACGGGAGATCGGAGATTTCATACTGGATACAATTTTTAGCAAAAATGCTTGTTTCGCCTGAAGGGAGCAAAACTTTCCAGCCCACCCTCTTGATCACGTCCACAACTAGACAGCAAAAGACTCCAGAGCGAATACACCCACTACGAAAGTAGATAGCGAGGGGCGCTATTGTGAAGGAGGAACGGATTTTATCTAGCTCAGCAGGTGGGATGGATTTGAGTAGAGATGGCATGAAGAACTCGGCTTGGTGGAGAGTGGACTCCACTAGTGGAATGGGAGCAATCACGAGAAGCTCTTTCATGATCAACAGCATATCTTCTGGAGAAAAGATGCCTTTAACGTAATGCTTCTCAAAGAATCGTAGGAACTTTAAATTGATTATGCCTTCGTCTCGAAATCTCTTCCATTCGGCCTCGATCCCTCTTGTACTTAGAGTAGAGCGTGATTTGACTTCAGCATTCCTCAGGGAGATGGCGTGCTGTGAGAGCTCGGTGATCTTGTCTAGTGGAATCTGGGCATCCACAAACACTGTGTTGGGGAGAATGGAGGGATAGTAGTGCGCTATACACACGTTGTCAAAGAAGACCAGAGCAGCTTCAAGATCTTGGAGCACGTAATGAAATCGAGTGGCTAATCGGAGACATTCTTGCTTGCTCAGTACACCTCGCTCGAGAGTGGCAGATAAACTCTGGAGAAGTGAATCCAAGAAGGACCACCAGATAGGCATTTTGACTTGTAGCGGAATAGAACGCTCAATAGCTATTCTAATCCTATTGGCAGTGGCCAGTGAATCTTCATCTCGGCTGATCGTGTTGAGATCAAAAATCAGATTGTTCAATGCAAGATTGTTGTACACCAATAGCTTCTTGCTATCGGGTGGCAGCATGTCGAGAACCTCTTGATTCCTCTTGATAAGAGTATCCAAGCTCTTGAGCTGATCTAAGAACGTGCCAACAAAGATCATCTTCGGCTTCTTGTCTTGTGAGGTATGGGACTCAATGGATCGAATGAGACTCTGAAGTGTCTCCCTGAGGGTCATGTGAGATGCATGAGGACTACCAACAAGCTTCCCATCCTTGTAGTACTCGTCAGTAGGGAAACTGGAGAGTTCGTCAATCAAACGCAGGACTATCAACGCCACTGAAATGTGCTTGATGAAGAGAGGGCTGATGTCGTGGAATTGGGGTTGTCCGCCGCAGTCGGTAACGTACACCCAGTTGGAATCAAACAGTTCTCCTTCTTGCTGGTCACTGCTCGACAGTTGGTCAGTTCCCTGTGTGGCTGGCTTCAGCTCTTCTGCCACACCACTCACTACACTCGCTATCACTTTATTGATAGCTCTGTCCAACCTTCTTGCAGAGCCAGAAAGTGCGACGGAATCGTTGCTCGATGGAGTCGATTTGAAACCAGAAATTGGCTCATCAGAAACAGAAATTAGCTCGGTTGTGGTCATCTTCTTCAAGCTCTCGGCAACCCTTAATGCCGAGGATGGATCGGTGCTTTCTTTTGGTAGTTTGGCGATGATTTGAGCTAGTAGCTTACGCAGCTTTGGCTGAGACATCTCTTCCCAGCCTCTTCCAGTTGACCTGAATTTTTCATTAGACACGGGTCGAATGCGTACTGGCTTTTCCATACAAGGAGTGCTGTCTCGCTGTAGTGGAGGGGGCTTGTCAGTTAGCAGGTGCTTGAGGTTGGTCTTCCCTGTTCCCGCCGGTCCAAACACGAGCATGTTGACAATGTTGACCAAGACGTGTCCGTGCTTCATCCCCTCATCAAACAACCGCTTTGATTCTAAACAGGATGTGTGAACGTAACTAACTATATGCAATACTTCACAGCTAGGTGACAAGATGAACTACCGTAGAAACTGGATTATTAGCGCATGCGCTCATGCATGAGGTCAATAGCAGAGCTCTATATGCTTATATTCGTGAATGCGCATATAATGCAGTCATATTCTAGCCCCACCCAGTAACCGGATGTCTCTGTGACGAGTGATGTTTCTAGGCAAGCTAACTCAATCTATATCATAATTATATGTTACAGTTCATTTTACAGTTCATTTTAAATTCATATCGTTTATAAAAATATTCATATTGACCAAGAACTTGAAACAAAAGGACGTCTCACATTCTCTCAGCATGATCAGACATGGTAACAGCATGCCCAGAGAGTCCTTCCAGATGGATATCACCAGCTATAATTATAGCTACCATGCACTGTACAAGCTAGCTCATAGGAATTAATTCAAAATGTTCACCAAATAATAATTATTATTATCTTTCGCATGCCATGTAAACGTAGCGGGTAATTTTCATAAGGTAAAAATTAGTTCAACTCGAACAGGTGATGTTTGTCAGTCAAAATGTTCATTGCCTGCACTGCATTGCATGCGTTCCAGTAAACCACGCCTAGGTCAGCTTGCCCACGAAAATAATAACGAATATCTTACCCCACAAAAATTATCCGCTATACGGTAGTCTGTCAATTGGCTTGGCATAATCAACCCTACAGGTTAGGTAGTCCATTGGTTTGGATATAATTATAGCCTCAACAAAACAAGTTATTAGTGTTTCAGATTTTGATGTTAAAGTCTCCCACACGCCTCAGGGTTAATTGTATTGACATTCAACCAAGACAGTGTGAAAACACAATACAATACTATGTACATGTATGTGCGCATATTGAGGTACGTATTACTAATTAAACGCCCGGGCGTTTATCTCCTAGCAACATCTGCATGTAGAGGGGGCGTTAATTTAAACGAGATGGGCGCTTATTCGAAACGGACATTTATTACTTCAAACTCTTGCCCATCAGCAGTTATTATGCTATTCTGGTTGCTCTATCTTAAGTCGTAGGGAGTGGTGTTTCTCTCTCTTTGCCATCATAAATAGTATCTATTATTCTATGCTGCCATGCTTGCAACTGGTTCCACGTGCTACTTCAGCTCCACCCACAGTGCCACGCCCCATACACAGGTGCTTATTTAAGAGAGGAGAGCTTTTACCATATATGGGCGTTTAAAGAAGATGGGCAAGTAAATGTGGTACATGTACCACAGTGTGTGGAATATATGGTGGGTATTAATTTCTGCGAATGAGAGTAAAATCACAAAAACGTGTACTCGTAAATAATTGGAAAAATCCGTTAAAACGACTTGCGAGTAATTAGAAATGATATGACTTGCGCAGAATTCAATAGCTAAACACTCCATCTGTGAAAATATGCCACCTTAAGGTAATTAAAGAGAGGTATTACAAACATTGTACAATAGATTTTGTACGTACAGTCTACTAATAACTATAGTCACGGTAGAGGCCAAATTAACGTTTCTGTTCTGTTTGCATATAATTATAGTCTCTGTGTTTGTTTTAATTCTGTTGCACAAGCCAGTGGGAAATGCGGTAGGAAGGTACTGAGAGCAAGCGGTAAAAAATTGGAAAGTCCAAACACAGGAAGCCACACCCACTTTCCTGCGCATGACAAGTGTGGTCACTATACGTACAAAAGCTCAATCTGAATACCTAGTGCTGCTCACTGCTTATGAATAGCTCCACTTTAGCTTATACTATAAGGCCTAGAGGGGTGCTGATCTCATAGCTGGATAAGCAAAACAATTGTTTTTGTGCATGTGCAATCAAGCTTGCAATATCAAACCACTAATCATATTCATAGTAATCAAGGCTGATAATGTAAACACAGTAATCACTAAACCATGCACAGGTGGTACGTGTATTGGCCCTCGTGTGCAATCTAATCAGCAAGGGAAACTAAAAACGCCAAGTCAGTTCAAATTCCTCAGTCACCAAAATTAATATTCCAGTTATATGGTACTATATGCGAACGAAACAGAAACTTTAATTTGGCAAGTTGCTACAGGTACGAGTGATTGCAACTATGAGCATCAACACTCACTGTACTATAAAGTTCCTTGCTCCCCTCACCTTCCTTTCTCTGCCTCTCCTCTGGCCTTCCTCGTATCTCAGCAATCCTATTCTCACTGTAATGTATGAACCTCTCACACTCTTGTATCTCTAAGACACACTTCTTGATCTTCCCCTCCACCTCCTCCAGCTCTCCCTGCAGTTGTCTCCGGTCTTGGTCAGTGATGTCATCAGACAGTCTCTGTTGGAGGGCAGCTCTTCTCTGGGGGGAGTAAAGAATATATATACGACTGAATGAACATTCCACCAAATAGAACATGCAGCTGATACAAATCACTACTGCACGTTATAAGGTTAACAAATTGCGTACAATCCACATAACAAAATATAAAGGTCAGCAACCACTAACCTATTCAATCAGTAAAAGTGGACTTATAAAACATACACAAAGGTAGACAAAAAGCAACCATTCATCATACAATGGACAGTACATGTACACACATTGTCGTTCTGCTAGACTACGTGTACCACTCTTACCACGAGAGTAGTAAGTGCAACTGTCAACACTCACCGTCTCGTAACTCTTCAGTTCACTCTCCTCCTTAGCCTTCCACTGGACAAGGTGAACAAGACAAGAGTGATTAGACTGTGTGTTTGTGGTCACACATTATGAGTTGTCTATAGGTGTAGCTACGAGGGTCAGGTAAGGATATGAGACTATACAAACTGAATGCACATGAAGTGTACGGTATGTTGCCAACATTGTTTGACTCACGTTCTATTGTTCCAGATATTCAGTAACCATGGAAATGTATGGAGAGAAAAGAATATAATCACAAACCTGTACACTATGATGTCAATAATTTATATTACACGGCATGTTCTCATACGTACAACTCAAACATTACTGACACAAGTACAGTCACAAGTCAGTGCAGTGTCCCGCTCACCTTCTGTTTAGTCCAATGAGACACCAGCATAAGACACACATGGAAACAGAGAGAGGGGGATGATGGTAGGAGCAGTGAGTGCATTCATACATGTCTGTATACTGTAACTTACCCTCTGTTGTTCCAGTAATCATTAGCAGTAGTCACATTAACAAGTAGTAGGACACGGATATGTAGAGAAATGAACATGTTCAAATACACGAATGCATTCACACATGTATACATCAATTATTGCAAGTACACGTCTGTACAGCATGAAACTATCAAGAGCAGTACCAATCCTAAATAAAGCCACACAATATCTGCCTTCATGCAGTAGTACATGTACACAAGTCAGTCTAGTTTGCCATTAAATATACAATGCTCAGCTAGCGCACACTGACAATAATAAACTCACGCCCTGTTGTTGAGTAACAGTCCACAGAGGGTACATGTGAGGAGAGAGGGATATGAACACACTGGTAGTAACTCAGTACACACTGGCTAGTACACACACAGGTACTTAGTACTAGCAATGGCAGATAATGGAAGGGTCAGTGGGTGGGTCAGTGGAAGGGACGGTAAATGGTACAACAAGCATCTTACATGTACAACTTTGATACGTATGATTTTGTTTGTCGTACAATACAAGACACGCACTCCATGAGACACACACACAATCACAACATACCTCAATGCGACCCTGAGACACATCAAATGGTACATGTGAGGGAGAGATTTAATCTTAACACACATACAAGACATCAGATCAGTTGAACGCTGGTGTGTATGGGACTGACTACACATAGCAACAAGTGGAATACATCTAGACCTGGCACATTAAAGCTCTTGGGAACAATCTTGAGAAACCAAGAACTTAATTAGTTGGGGAATTTACATGTACACAATGTACACGATGCATGTACATGTGTGGTGTTTCTAAATTGTGCGTAAAAATAATGGGACTACAAATAGTACAAGGTTACTGTTCGGAAATTTACGTACATGCAGATTTAGGAAAGTTAGTCAGTACAAACATTTTGGGCAAGTTTGGAGCATGTGTAATGTGCCCTGGCCTACACCTGGGGTAACCACAAACTGGGAAGCTGATATCGTCCTCGTAGCCGTGGTCTACCCTATACGAGGGAGAGGGTCAGCTCTAGAGGACAAGGGACACACTAGTCACGCTAGGTAACCAGTACATCCGTACACATTGCAGCTGAACCATTTTAGTGTGTGGACATTGAGTACCCATAAGAAGCTCACCTCCTACAGTAGTCCAAATCAGTGTGAGGTCCAACATAGGAATGAGTGTGTGCATGGGAAGAGACAAACACGATAATGTACCAACTTAGATGCATATTCTATAAACCAACAAAAGTATTAAAAGCACAACCTAATAAGTTTTGTGGGCCTCGGCTAATGTAACCATTAAAATAAGTGTACACGTGAAAACACAACTTACATACTGTTGATCCAGAGAGGGAGAGTCAACAGGGCAAACACGTGGGAAGATAGTAAATGAATGATTACGAGGTTGAATGTGATCATGCTAAATATTTCCCTATATAACACTATGGCACTGTACACACACAAGAGTAATAATGGGGAAGTAGAAACATCACAGAATATGCAACAGACACTAAATACTCTGACAACACACACCAACTTACACCCTGTTGTTTCAGAGGGTCAGTCAAAGGTGAGGTGGAGATGCATGAAATGGAAGGAAGAGAACATTAGTGCAGTGATACAGTACACTGGTGATGCATGACACAGGGGAGGGGAAACAATTGTGGACAGCCAAACATGCAGACTGAAACACTTGATTAACCATGCATACTTTCAGGTACTACTATACGAGTAGATCTACTGGTCTCAATTAAGGAATAGTATCACATTCAGTTATCCGTATGTGCTCTTCTTTACACTGTCTACCTCCTAACAACAAGTGCTCAGAGCACAAGCATTTCAGCTTGGTAGAATGTGATTGCACACAACGTACCTCAATGAATTCCTGTTGTCCATCCAGAGAGAGTGGTACATGTGGAGAGAACAACAACATGAGATAAAACACCTCACACTGACAGGGTAGAGTGTAGGCACTATACTGTGATGAATGAATGATGCCAAGTGTGTTTATGGGTGGTCAACAAGTACATCTAGGCACTTGCACTGATCATTGAGTATCTATCTATCATGTGAATATCATACCCTTTCCTCACGAGTGAGTCCCTCCATCAACTGTGGGGAACTAGCAGCATTCAGTGTTGTAGATTCAGCCATTATCAATCTCAAATTAGTTCTTTGTTTGTTTCAAGGGCTGTTTCAACAAAGAGGGGCGTAGCTTGTAGGTTAAATGAGGGATTTTCCCACAGCAGCCAATTATGTAAGGGAATTTCCCAGCAAGGAGATTGATTGCTTCATGTACTAAAATTGTAGACTACAGTCAATAATTGTATCAAATGATCACTTGAGGACAACACAATGAATGAGGTATAAGTATAGGATAGACTACACCTAAGAGTAGAATATGCGTCTATGTAACCTCCGCGGTTGCGGTTAGCCCGAGGCGCAAAGCCGAGGGAATCTAACCGTAACCAAGGCGGTTACTAAGATGCATATTCTATGAGTGGGTGTGGTCTATCTAACTTGGACTTCATTGCGCATGCGCGAGGCGTGGTTATAAAAAGCCAGGTTTGGTGCGTAGCAACAGAAATTGAATTTGTGCGAGCTGGATGAGCTGGAGAGCTGTGAGAGACACCAGTTGACAGAAAAAGACAAGAAGACGGCTTCATAACAATGAAAAACTACATTAAAACTTAGTAAAGCTTGTGAAACGCTTCTTGAAGATACTGGAAAGAACAGACAAGTAAAAAGAACTTAGAACTATGCTAGAACTGACTGCAACACTACAAGAAGAAGAATGAAGCTCTGTGGTGGAGTGGAAGGGGGTATAGAGCAGACTGGACCGGCATGGAACCTTAAAAAACTCAATAGAAAGTGTCAAGCGACTGCTAAAGTGTTTTTGATGCTTCCTGGCCCCCCTTGCCCATGCCCAACTGGAAAAAGCAATACAAAGCAACAGCTAGTGGACATGGAAAGAATGGATATTGACTGAACAAACTATTGCATTCTGTGTTTTTTGTAATGTTTTTGTCATCTTCTTGTCACTTTCACTAAAAATTTCATTCCAACTTTTGAGAACTTCTTGCAAATTATTTGTCACTTCCTGTAGAATATGCGTCCATTTCCTGTAGAATATGTGTCCACTTCCTGTAGAATATGTGTCCACTTCCTGTAGAATATGCGCCCATTTCCTGTAGAATAAGTACCATGCTTCCGTGTAATCTGCTGTTTTTAGCCAATCAGATCAATTACAGATGATGTAATGTAGTCTAAATATAGCAAAGATGACTAGCTCGACTGACACTGAGTTCTCTTCCGCTCTGGCTTATGCCCTTTCTTGTGTGAAGAGAAGTCATTTAGTTCTGAGGGATAAACAGCTTGACACTCTACGGATGCTGTACAAAGGGAATGATGTTTTCCTGTGGGTTCCTACTGGATATGGAAAGTCTATCTGCTACCAAACTTTGCCTTTTTTATTCGACAAGAAGCTGGATAGAATTAGTTCTCCTCCTAGTGAGCGTAGTATTGTCCCCTAGTGTCTCTAATGGTAGATCAAGTGACTAGTCTACATGATCGTGGTGTTCCTGCTGGTATACTCAGTGGAAACAAAGGGGTCGATAAGAAGTCCAAGTGAGTGCTTCACCTACCCCCAGAATACTCATAAGGCAGTGCCAGTCCTCTATACAAGGCTCTAACTGCTCCAATCGTCCACTGCGAGTGTCCGCATCTCGCATATGTTTTTTGCTACATCGCTGTCTTTCACAAGTCATCTGATCGCCACCTGACATAACAGTAAGTTCAATAGAATCTTTCAAGTATGAATGTTTCTCAAGTATGAATGTTTCTCGATCATTATGTCTATCATGTCTGCGGCCTTTGCCTCATTCTTGTGTAGAACATCAAGGACTACAACCTCAGATTTTTTGGCCATCTCTGTGCTGTGGGGGTGCTTAATGTGACTGACAACACACCGTTTGTACCGCTGGAGGGGCTTGATGTACTCGCACAGTATTCGACCGACTAGAACGACCAAATTTTCTTGGATGCCCTCAATGTCGGCCTTTGTAGGAAGGAAGTGAGTTATTTTTAGGGAACCCAGGTTAGGGGGGAAAAGGTTGAGACTGGAGATGGTCCTTTGCCAACAAACTGTACATTTGCACTAGCTCACCATGATGGTCACTACGTATGTCTCTAACGCCCTTTGTTTTAGCAACGTTGTCCCCCACGAACTTGAAACATGCACCCTCATCAATCCAGGCATCGATAGGACGTTGGTACAGCTTGCTGATTTTCGTGACCAACTTCAACACGGCACAGTAACTGATAGTGACACTAAGATGATTCAGCCTGGAGTATACCTGTGAGTAATTCAATGTAATCATAATTATATAAGAGGAGATGGATTGGAAACGGAGGTAGCATCGCGTTACATTAATTTTTAAATCTGTGTACGGTTGTGCAGCACTTGGGGAAACGATGTTTCTGGAATTAAGACCACTGCAATTAATGCATTCAAAGCCCCCCTAAAACAACATGCATTCTCATGCCCTCTATAATGGTGAGCATCCTTTGGAAAAAATACGTTTTTCAAAATAGCTACAAAGAGTGTCATGCTCTGAGATCTTTATGAGTATGCTTCTAGCTAATGGTAATACTTAATTATCAGTGTACTGCATGTGTCAATCCATACGTTCCGCAGGTGACAGTTGGGAGTATACTGCAGGCACTATCTAGTCTAGATTTTACTAACATTACAATCATACATACATTTTGTAGCCTCGATTAAACCCTGGCCTAACGCGGCAAGGTAACTTCCGTTTCCAATCCCTCTCTGTGATATAATAATTATACCTGTATCTGAAAATACGTAGTGGACACACATCATACATGTACATGTACATGTACAAACCTTTTTGTTTACTCTACAGTTGAAGAGTACGAGAGACAGAAACGACTGAATACCGCACATTCTTGTGTTACGCTCTTTCAAGAGAATTGCTGTGGCCATACACATCCCAGGGTAGTGACTCTCTCCGCGTTTATGCAAGTTCCTATGATCTGAACGTCCTACGATCGTCTGGATAAGCCTAAATAGAATCGGAGACTTTCGCTGTAGTTCAGACACAGCCTGTTTCCACGATAACGCTTCCACATTGTCAATTGGAACCCGGTGAAATAGAGAGACAAACTCCCCAGAGTTACGACATAGAGTGGAACATTCGTCGTCAAGAATTTTCATCACACCCTCTACCAATTGGTCCTTCAGTGAAGGGCAAGAAATGCTGCCTTGGCAATAGACTGAATGTTGCCACTATTCAGTGCCTGGCGTAATTTCTGGAGACTTTCATCTACTTCCGCAGTCACTGTACTGGGTGAGCTCACTGTGATCTGTATATTGTTTAATTAATTAGTGTGATTTTGGTGTGTTTACAGTATCAGATCTGTTATCCTCACCATAACTGTTTCAGTCGAACCAGGCTTGGAAATATCTCTTGCAACACCTTCTGAACCTTTATGTTAATGGTTATATATTAATTTACGTTCATTTCGTTTGTAGGTGGTTTAACATACCGTCAACAGAAGAAAACTGCTCGAGATTGGTCAACTCTAACAGCGGTGGCTGACGAGGACAGTCTGTGTGCGCTATGAAAAAGAGATGATTCCTGTCATTTACATATATGATTTGTTGCAATCAACCTACGTTCCTCCCTGGTTGAGAAAGCAAGCCTTCTTCCAGGTGCTCCTACTGTCAGACGTTTTGCTAGAGGTCTAGCATGGACTGTGTGAGGTGATGCTTCAAGCCCACTGGTGTCTTTAGTTCTCTTCCTACCTGATACCATAGGACTACAGATGGAAGCCTTATTTCGACCCTGCTCAAAACCACACTTAGCCATACTTCTAAAGGCTTTAAGTTTAGACTCCAGAGACTGGAATTTGTTTGTGCAAGCTCTACAAATGTATGAAGATAGCCCATCACACTCACTAACTGGCAGCTCTAGCAGTTTGCCAAGTCTGTCTGGAAGGCATCTTTGAACAGACTCTTTGCTGAACAGAGCTGAGCAGCGAGTAGAAGTAACAATGTTGCAGCACAATCTGCATATTCTGGTGGCTGCCATTGTCTTGAACATTCTACCACCAACCACGCAGTTTTATGTATTTTTCCTTTGTGTACTTTGTCCGATTTTATCACTTGCGTAATACTGATAAATATACGAATTAATTCGAGCATGCGCATACAAGGTATACCAGGCGGCCGCTGTAAAGCGGACTTGAGTCGAGGCTACCGCTTCGCATAAGATCATGACGTTATAGAAGAGGTAAGATCATGTGTCAGGTCACCTATGTATAGGGCTGGGATCAGCAATATTGATGGTAAAGGTATCGCATGTACTGGTGAAAAATGCCCTATGCAGCTCTACAATATTAATTAGCTTAGCTATATTAATTTACCACTATGGCTGATAGATACCCACTAAGTGAGGATCCAAAAAAGACCTTAATAAGATTTTATGAGGAGGGCATGCAAAGTAAGGGCAAAACCTGTGCATTATTTCATCTTCAGGCACAGAAGGCGACCAATCTCCCTTTAGACGTTGTTCTGGTAGGTTTAATACCATAAATAGATCTAAATGGCATAATTAATGTCATGGGGTGAATGCTCTATGCATTCATGGAGCATTCACCCCATGCGTTGAGCTCAGTTGAGCTTCATCGCACAGCAGCAAATGGATATAACTTTGTGAATCTATAAAGCAACGGTACGATCAGAAAACAGTTGCCTTCAAAAATCGTCTACAAGTTTCAAGTTGCCTATTATTTTCCAACTACTGTCTCATTAGCAGAGCAGTCTATGAAAGTGTCTAGTTCGCTCAAACAGTTCATTTTTGTGTCCACACACACACCAATCACTCTACCCCTGCTGCGCACACACGGGGTAATTACAGTGCCACCATAATTAAAGTACCATGTGAGCTCATAATTATAGCACTTTAATATTATCGTTTATACAGTACAGGTACAGCTAGCTAGCTACAGTAAAACCTGTTCCAATGACCACTCTGATCATTACTATCCCTATGCTGATGTTTTTCACCTCCACCACTTCACACGTTAATTTGAGACGAGTGGTCTATAATAAAGGCCGCGATTCATTATGTTGTGTACATGATGTCAGTGGCAATATTATATTTATGTACATATTTATATGTGTAGAATTGGATTAGCAACTACAAGAGATCTCAGCGCAAAGGCGATAGCCCAAGAGTAGGGATTGCAAGCAGTGACATTCCTGGTGGTCCAGGACCACTAAAGAAAGGCAGATTCTTATCAATCCCCAATGCATATAATGTGCATGTTGCAGAATTCCTCAAGTCTGAAAGTCAGTATTACAAATACTTAATCTGGGTGCTATATTAAACGTTAAATCGTCAAAACTGTGCTGTGTGGCATTTTGTTTGCTACGGTGTTTTTCTGCTGAAGTGTATATATAGATAGCAATAATTAATATACCCCCCCCCCAATAATGTTCTAAAGTGACTACTATAGTTATACATCATCTGTTTCATGGGCTGCAATAATAATTTATAGATAGCCACAATAAGAATAAGCTTAAAATAATTCACAAACGTTATGTTGTTGTTTGCACTTGTGAAATGTGTATGTATACCCTTTAGGCTGTACATAATTATATTTTTTAACACTCAGATGCTCTTGCCCTGCCTACAACCAAAGAGAAATACTCAGCAGCCGCAGAGAAATGGCGATCTATGTCAGAGGAGGAAAAAGCAAACTGTAAAGAACGAATCGGAGAATATTCAAAAAGCAAAGAAGTGACGTGGCCAAAGATTCAGAAAGTGATGAGACAGATGAATTCTGGGGTGAGAATTAATCTCTCATATATAGGCTAGGATTGTACACCAACTGCATAGTAACCAACTGAACATGTACTACAATGTCATGTATATGCAATCAAGTGAGGAGTGTTTTGTTAGCTTGTTAAATTATGGACTTATAATTACAATACGTCGACATGTCTCTGATCAATGCAATGGACTCTTGCTCTCATTCAATGTACATTTGTATCAGTACACATTATATACACATGTTGCCTTTAAATTAATAAGTTGCACGGTCATGCATGCACTTGTAGTATATAGTCACCTGGATAAATGACGATAATTGATTACACAATGTAACTCTAAAACCTAAAATGCAGGCACAATCACTAAGTGATGCGGCGGGAGTTGAGACAGTAACGCTACATTTTCATAAAGGGGAGGTGTTTACTGGAGGAAGTGAAAGAGGCGTACAGTATCTGAAAGAGCATCCAGTAGTGGAACTCTCGTTTACATCTTACTTTTATGAAAGTAAGCACTAGCTGTTTATACACAGTGTACATTTTGCTGAGTCATGGTGTCTGGTTTATTCAGGTTGTCCTTATAATGAACTTTCATATGACTCAATTTTTGTATAATAGTTCTCCATTCAATTCCATAAAATTGTGTCTCCAGAATCTGCCGAGGAAGAACTTCCTGAGTCCACTCAAAGAGCTACTTCTAAAAAGTTGGTTGAACAAGTGAAGAATATTTTCCAGCAGAAATATGGTGAGCTTAATTCTGTGTGCTTACATTAATTTGAGATGAGTTATATATAGGCCACGGTGATGGTGCGTATATAGGTAGCGGGGGGTGCTTGTTAGGCCTTGGGAGATTTTGTTAGCATGTACTCATGAGCATAATTTTAGAGAACTACATTTTCTGACTTTGACGGGTACAAATGAAAGCAAAAAGCAGTAAGTCATACCAGGAACACTTAAATGTATGTGCTCGTGCTCCTGGTCATACAGTATCAGTCATTTGTTTTTTCAACAGCAACTTTATTTAGGCCTAGCACTGCTTTCATATTTGGATTAATGCTCTATATACGCCAATAACCTGCCATGGTGTCATACAGGGGAGAGGGAAAGGGAGATATCCCTCCTCTGGCGACAATTTCCCCCCTAAATTTGCATTCAGGTACTAGTTGTATGACTGAGTGTCCATAGCCTTCAGGGTAGTATATTTAGGTGACTTTTCAAAGCATGCCCATTTCCCCTCTCTATACTTCAAAATCCTGTATGACACCCTGCCTGCTACACGATATTGTGTTCAGTCCCCCCAAAACACAGTCGTGCCTGGTGGTCTGGCAGTACGGCAGTACTATTCATCATGATTGATGTATTTTCTATTACGATATCTAAACACACATAATGTACGTATAATAATATTATAATTATACTCCCCACAAACATGCAAGATTTACTTCTGGTGTAGCTATCTCTACGGGCCATATCGGAGATGTTCCATATGACAGTGAAGACATTGTAGTGAACCTGAAGGGCCTACCAACGAATATAGAGTTCAAAAGACCCTCGCTGTATGGAGTAAGGCAGCTTCAAACGATCATATCAAATAAATCAAAGTTTGAAATGCACGGTAAGTTTGAGGTTCATTAATAGGGGTGGGTATATAGCTATTATGCTTTTTTTTGTATGCTCACAAAGAATTATTATGTGACTGTTACTGTCGATACTCAAAATTGCATGTACCCACCCACCCACCCCTAGTCCTAATTAAGTGAAACCCCTAAATGCGGGACCGTAGAAAATTATGATTATAAGCTAGTATAGATGTGTCTTTGAACATGCACCCATGGACATTTTTCTTCCGCCTTGCAGTACGGAGTGTGCACACAGCGCTAAGGGAACATAACTACCAACAACCCGGTGCCGTAGAAACTCAAGACTGATATGCTCCAGATATATATATATATATATATAGCTAATAGTCACCGTCTGTACTCGATCATGGTAAAAATGTAGATACGTATTCTTTTGCTTATAATTATATTGTTGATTGGTCATAATTATTTAAATGATATAAATGAAAAAGCATAATAATTATCATTGTTGACCTATTATATCTAGCTCAGGTTAGTCTAAACGATTGTAAATCGTCCGTAAGCGTCCTTTGGTTTAAGTAAATAGCAAGTTAATGTACACAACAAGGCCGTAACCATGGCAATGGTGTTATCATCCTGATCCATTTTATGTATCTAATATGAATCCCGAATAAAAAGGTACACAATGAAACCATTACACAATGACAATGAATAGACTGCAATGCACCCTCATTTATGGCCTGTATTTTTGAAACGGCCTTACCAACCTGAGTAGGCTATAACAGGATCGTATATAGCTATAATGATGCATATGACTTTACAATTAAAAATGGCCAATAATTGCTATAATAAAATTAAATTGTATTGTGTAACACATGCATGTGGCTAATTGTCTTCAGGTGGAAGGTTGTCACATAACATAATTAAAAATTAATTATTATCAATGATATCAACAAATGTACACAAAAATTCAAAATCACACATTCATGTCATCACTATCTACTGATTCATCGCATGACTCCTGTTCCTCAGCCTCAAGCTTTCGTAACCTCTCAGTTCGTTCGAAGTGCTCTTCAGCAACACTGTGCCAATAATCAATATCAGTTTGTTGTTCTTCATCAAAGAAATCCGGTGAATAGAGATCACAAGTGTGGCCTTCATTAGGTAGTTCATTAACGTCTACGTAATACAGTGCGAAAGTTTTTCGGAGTGTGAGTACTTTAACACAAAGCTCACGAATGCGGGAATTGATCATTCCACTTTTCCCCATTTCTTCAACAGTTTGCTCATATGATGGTGTCAATGGTAGAGAAGTAGTGAGTCTATCAATCCGATTATGCAGCATAGAAATGAAACGTTTCATTTCAAGTTTTATTAAATCTATTTCCTCTCTGGCTCGCTGCTGAAGAAAATACTTGTTCATGGCATCACGTCTAACATTAGCAGGGATCAATATCACTTGAACTTGAAGAAACCCAAAGGTGTGAATGAATGTTATTTACAATCTCCCAAGTGATTTCGCATGGCAATGATTCCTGTTCTAAATCACAGGAAGAGGCTGTTTTATTGTACGCAGTAATCGTCTTCTTTAGTTGTTTTGTGATGTTAGTGATATTTGCTGATATTTTATGGGTCACGCTATGTCCAGCTGTAGAGCCAACATAAATAATTTTAGTCACAAAGATCAACTGAACGTACCAGAGAATTTGGCTTTAACTAGTAGCATATACCATCGTTGCCGAGCAATGGACTGGATATCACCAAAGAGAATTAAACATTGTTTCACGCTTCGGCTTTAAAGGAATTCGTTGTACACTTTATCACCAGCTTTCCATCTCTCTAAAACACGATTTTCCTGTGTTGTAGTTGATGGTTCAATCTGTGAAAACATTATTATTAATGTGAACTTGCATGTACTTTAGTCACCTGATCAACTTTCGTGAGAATAGTGACAGTGCAATCACATCAGTACAAGATTGCAAATCACACCTACAGTTATGGGAAAAAATTTCGGCACATTGTGTTCTTTTTAGGATCTTACTGAATTGCCCAGAAGGACTGGAGATGCTCAACGTAAGATTCTTGCCATACGTTTTCTACGTGTACTTGCATGTCTATTATAACAGAATATTATTTTAGCCACACATAATAATTATCTTTTACTTTCACTAGTTGTGCACCCTTTAGATTTGTCTTCAGCGTACCAACGCTTAATGTCATTCGAAGTGAATACAGGGTCTGTGAAACAAATCAACATTAATTTTAGAGATATAATTATCATGAATATTTTATTATTGCCAAAAATTAATACCGCCACTAGAATCAGTCCTGAGTGCTTCCAGATCGCTTGAGGTACCCTGCACTAAGTTAACAGCTTTTTTCATTCTTTCAACCAGTATATCACCTATATATAATTATATACATGTACAGTGTAAGTTTATAGATAAACGAAAGTTACCTAGGTTCATTGAAGACTGGTACGCAAAATGACCAAGAGCATCATTCAGAACATCTATCCTGTGGGATGGTCTCATCTCTTTTGTCATTTTAGAAAATCGTCTCATATAGCTCCATAAACGCTCAAGAACCTCACCATCAGTCAGTCCAAAACCTTCTTGAAAACGAGGGCTGAATTCCAGCTGATGGTAAGGACAAAGTTAATTCAGTGAGTATATACACAACTTATCACCTGGCACTGTGTTACATGCCCATAAGAATGGAATACAGGAACTGCAAATTTAAATCGGTCTACAAGGGGGTTCTTCTTTCCTTGTTATGTAAAACATCAATGACAAATTAATGGTGAGGCTATTTTAATTATGTTTGTAACTAATACCTCAAGATGATGCTTCAACAGACACCCAATGTCATAAAGGAACAAAATGGAAATGTCACCACAGGAATAGAGTTCCAAAAGCTTATCCAGTAGGTACACAGCGTAGCCAATTCTGTAACAGTAATGAATTGTAGGGCTCATCCCCGTGACTAACTTGCCAAGGTTTTGCTAATAATTGTGCAACTTAAACCTGTCATACATGTTCAGAACACTTTTAATTAGAACCCTAGCTGGGCTATAGTACACTGCAAAAAACTCACCTTTCTCCAAACTTGAAATTCAGAAATTTCAGAGGGGATTCATGTCTACATGCAAGTCCAGCAACTGCTGTCTCATCAAGTGCTGCGTATCTCTGTCGAGATCTTACAATACTCCCAGCAAGGAAATCATTACAGCCCTACAATAAGACATGAATAGCAACTGATCAACTCCGTACATAATATATATATACCTTTTTAGAAGCTTTTTTTGTGCTCGAGTAAGAGTTCATGAAATTATCAACTTCTTTTTGGTCAACGAAGTACCTTCCTTGGTGATGGGGATTCCTGATACTTACACCAGCAGCTTTTTTTCGGCAAAGACCAAACATTGCATCATAGGAGATATGAACTATGCCACCTCTTTCCCCATCCTAAATGGAATCGAACACATAAATTATGCGACGTTAGTATTGAAATACCTACCTGTGGGCATGCAGGACACTTACAGAAATCATCTGGCTCAGTAGATATACCATCAAGTGTTTGTAACTTGAAGTGGTAGTATCTGTTGAATAGGAATTTTGATCTGAGATACCACGTATTAACAGTGCAAGTACCTAAACTCCTCAAATGAGTCAATTATGGCTGGATATACTTTTCGAAACTGTATTGAAAACGAAAGTATTGGATATGAAATTTAAAACACTGCCATACGTCAAACCTGTGGGTAATCTGGTCCTAACAAATTTGACTGGGTTTCCAAAGCTTGAGCAAAGTCCATTACAGCCACCTGACAATCTAGCATCATAATTTTCATCTTTAGCAACAGATCAGTCGAGAAAGCTAGTGTTGGTCTGGTTGGTGTTGCAGCCCACAGATTCAACCTTAACAACGTTAAAGGTTCAGCCTCGCAATGACAAAACACAACACACAATTGGTGTTGAATTCCTATAAACCATAAGATACAACACATACTCACATACAAGTTTTGAAAGTTACCTGTTGCATCAACACAGACAACATATTTCTTATACTGAGTAGGACATTCGTGGATGGTTTTGAGAATCAACGTAGATGGGTACTTAAACCGCTGGAATCGATTCTAAAGAGAAGCAAATACAATACAGATAAAAACAGATATAACGTACGTTGATCCATTTCTCTGGTGTATGAAATGCATTCCCAAGGAAATCTTCATCACTGTGGTGATTAACCGTACAACTATCACATAAGAATGTAGTTGGACCACACTGTTTACATCGCACAGATGCCATCGCGACTTTACACCTATCACATACAGTTGCTGGGGGTATACAACTCATTGCTACAGTTGATGAGATCAAAGATGGTAAGAGATTATCCCATGCCGATGCTGCCTTTTCACGTCTTCGATAGTGAGCAGATGGTAAATCACCATCTTGACTTGGTTGGTCATCATCTGAGCCCACACCATCAAGATCACATGGATCACTGCCATCTTGCAACTCATCATGATCTTCACTATTTTTATGCCTCGAGGCGTAGCCGCACGAGGGATACGGTAAAGCTGACTGTGTGTGTGTGTGTGTGTGTGTGTGTGTGTGTGTCTGTGTGTCTGTGTGTCTGTTCCAGCTGTAACTGCTCAACGGTTGCAATGCGACGAAAACTAACAGCTTCTATAGGCTTCTAGCCACGTTCTCTTGGATTTTGATTCGTGGATTAGCAAACTAAAGCTTCTTTCTAGAGTTATGGCTAGTTTGACTCACATTGAAGGCTGTTGCAGTCTCTTCAGAATCTTTCATAGCATCATCTGTCCGCACAAACTTTCTATTCAACATATGAGTTAGCCTTGCACTAAAGCGCTAGCTTTTTGTTAGCTACAAGACTCAGAAAATACCTGTTAAAACAGCTAGCTAGCAGTTAGTTGGGCGGAGTCCAACCAACGCTTTGCTCATGTAGCAGTTTTGTTCCCACTGCAAGAAATTTGCAGCCCAATCAGATTGCTGCGTTCAAGTGGGAAACCTTACAGCTCAATTTAGCTGACAAGGCGAGCTGGGACACTGTATTTCTCTGGAGAATGCAGAAACAGCTCCTGCTGGATATCTAGGCTACTAGAAAAGAAGCATAGTCTATCTTAGCATCTATGAATGAAGCTTGAACAGTATGTATTAATTAATTAAAAGGACTTGTCTTTGTTTTAAGTTTTGTTGTGCTACCAATAAGATTAGATCATTAGTTTGGACAAAACCTGTGTTATGTATGCCTTCTTTGGTCTTCGAAAAGCTTCTCAGAAGCCTTGGGGTAGTCTTATAGCTGGCTGTACCTCTCCTTGTGCTAGATGTCTAACTATTATGAAAAAGTTTATTTCTGCCTGTACTAAATCTTATATTACAGGCTACAGTATTCTTCTACTTTCTCTAAGAGTCTGAGGTCTTTCTTGAATTCCAAAACAACTATAGCTAGATCCAGTCAGCTAGAATAGCCATCCAAATAGTTAATTGATTTCTTTATATCGCACCCCTGAGCCATGCGGTTGTCAGCCACCTAAAGATTAAACAATATTCATACTCTGTCTCAAGTACCGGTGGAACAAAACTGCTACGTGTACTGATACCCAACCCAGAGCGCAGCGTTGGTTGGACTCCGCCCAACTAGCTAGCAGTAGCCATTTGTGAAATTGATCTCTTTGGACACACCCTTTAATTATTCCTATGGATGTAATGCGCATGCGCGCTCATTCCCCAGATCCAGATCCTCCTGGCAGAATCATATTTTTCTTGAGGGCCTGGTAAGCCACAAAACACTACTATAGATAACAATATGTATGTACACAAGTCTTTTCTTCTTAAATATTATAATTATACACTGCATGAACTACAGATCCAATTTTCTTCTTTCTTGAGGTCCTGGTATTAAAGCCACATAATACAACAATAGATGCATGTAATAAGTCTTTTCTTCTCAGTGACTTTATATAGATAAGCTAACTTTATGAAATAATTATGCACTTCCGCTTATAATTAATTAAAAACAAAATCTTCTTCTTTGTTGCTTCCTAGATCCTTGAGGTCCTGGTATAAGCAGCCACAAAACACAACAATGATACCATAATTATACAATTGCAAGTCAGTTTTAGACAGATTATTTTATACACTTTTTCCTCTTCTATACTTTCTCTTCTATACTTTTGAGCGAAAGCAAAAACATGGCGAGAGGCATTAGCACAGCGCCAGCTTGAACACTAGTGTTCACAGTTGTCCCGACAGGCTTGGCTAGCTAGTGGAGGATAGACCAGGGGTGTCTTAACTTTCTTGAACCTCTTCTTTCTCACAATACTAGTCGCCACAACTGGAAGTTTTCTTCTTTTCCTGAACTGGCTAGCCATCACTGCATGTACTGATCACTGCACTGAAGGTGGTAGGATCTAGATATCCCAATGACCGACCTTTACCATCAATATTGCTGGATCCCAGCCCTATACATAGCGGTGACCTGACACATGATCTTACCTCTTCTATAACGTCATGATCTCATGCGAAGCGGGTGATATTCTTGCGGCTGTGCACCTCTTAATCCTTTCTCCTTTCAACTCAACAACAGTTTTAGGTCACTGTCACCAGGAAAAAGCAAAGAACTGATCAGCTCTAAATCTATGCAGTCTAAGTCCAGACATTAGCAATGCCAGTGAGTGCATATAATTACAGGCTACTGCATAGATCTAATTATATTATAATTATATATACAAGCTATAAAGTGGATGTGCATATGAGCATGACCTCCTATAAACTACTGCATAATTATAGTCTTCTTAAGTTACAGCTCTCCCTCCCCATGTAGGGCAAGCGTCCGATAGCTCAGAGCAAGGTTGTCTTTATCTCACTCCTAGTGGTGGACATGCTCAACACCATCCTGCAAGAGACCATCACACTCTCCAAGGGTGATCGAGTAGCAAGTGCCCGAGCTGCCATCGTTGTCTTTGTTCTCTGTATGATTGTATTATTTGGCCCGTTAACGATTGGCCATTATGTCTATTTCTGCATAGCAAGAAAAAATCCAGTCAGTTTTATTACATCTCTCCTTGAAATTATGGGAGTGCTTTTCTTTTTCTATGGCAACAATATCACAAGTATTATCAACAGCTGGAGAATTGAGTTAGGTTGTGACTCTCAATGCGTCCTCGATAATCAAATAGCAGCTGCTTTCTCTTTGGGAATGTCTCTAATCATTATTCAGATAGTTCCGTCTGTTCTGAAAAAGTTGTTAAAGTTGCTGAAGAGAAAACAACAACATGTGAAGAAAACAAGATCACCTGATTGGTACACTGCGCTTGATTTGATCACGATGTTTATCAAGATCAATTAACACCATCTACTCGGCTATTGTTGGGATGACACAATCCACTGATTTCTGCAGCAGCACTGAAGTTGCTGCAAGTTCAGTTTTCCTGTCCGTTTGTGTTCTACTGGGAATTGCTAGTGAGTTAATCGATTATTTCTATGCTTTGGACACGAATTTAAAGAGCAACAAAGAATACATCGACAAGTCATTGGTAACTATCGGCATGATTCTTATTGTCACTATTTGCCTTCCCTTTTATTTACTGGCCGATAATTTCCAGCCTCTCGATTGTGCGTTCAGTTGTGACACTATTGTTGCTAATGCGACCATCAGCACAACCACATGCAACCGGACGGCCAACAGTGGAGTTAGACTGGGGTTTACCCTAACCACGCTTATTATCGTCCTCATCTTCTCCAGTGTTTATTTCTATCATGTTCGATTAGCTGAAATAAATCGAAAGAAGCTGAAGAGTAACATTGTTATAATTACTGGGACACAGCTGGATAATTTAATGATTACATGTGAAGCTAGCTATAATTACGTGTGTAGCATCTGTTGCATGGGCACATTAAGTGGTAGGTACATGGGATGTCAGAGACAAAGTTTTGTTTGAAGTGCTCCCAGAAGTAATGGTGGAGTGTATTCTTTGTTGAAGTTAGTGGTGCGCTGATATCCATCAGCATAGTGGGCATCAAGTTCCATAACCTTGTGATACGATTGAGGTAGAAGTGTCTGCTTGCGCTGTAGTGATTGGCTTGTACAGTGAGTTTGTTGTTGCAACTGAAGCGGGTGCGACCAGTAACGAATTTGATGTGATCTCTTATGTTGAAGTTGTCCGAGGGTTCCTTTAAGTGACTTTACTAGAAACATTATGTCCTGTATTTCAAACCAGTACATTAGAGGTAGTAGCTTCAAATCGGACAGCCTTGATCTGTATGAGCTTGAGTAATCATTGAGTATGAATTTGGTGGCTCTCCTCTGGATTCTTTCTAGTTTTTGAATGTCCTTGATCAAATTTGGTCTCCAGACTTGGGAGCAGTAGGTGACCTGGGATCTAACTAGGGTTATATATAACGATTTTTTTGTGCTGGTTTCTGATTTCATTGAAATCGTCCGTCGGATGAGGTTAAGAGCTCGGTAGGCCTTAGACGATATGAGGTTATAATGCAGTGACCAGGAGAGGTTGTTGGCTATGCACAAGCCTAGGTCTTTTTCTTTTGTAGCAAAGTTAAGGTGAGAATTGTGGATTGAGTAGAGTGTATTAGGGTTGTCTTCGTGCCAGCTAGGATGAGTTATGCGCAGCACATTACATTTTCCTTCATTGAGTTGCATGTTCCAAGTAGTGCACCAGGATGACAACTGGTTGATGTCTGTTTGTAATTCCAATTGGTCTTCCGTAGAAGTGATGCACTTTACTAGCTTTGTGTCGTCCGCAAATAGAAATGGATTGGCAGATGAGATGCACTCCGGTAGGTCATTGATAAAAATAATAAATAACAGTGGGCCTAGGATGCTTCCTTGCGGAACTCCTGACATAACTGGTAAGTAGTTGGATGGAGTATTAATAACACTTGTGAAGTGTATCCTGTCATGTAGGTACGATTTAAACCACAGCCAAAGAGGAGGGCCTGTGATGCCTGTCTTCCAAAGCTTTAGCAACAGCTCATTGTGTGGGACCGTGTCGAAAGCTTTCTTAAAATCTAGGTAAGTTGACATCTGTAGGTTTTCGGTTTTCTATGTTGTCAAAAACTTGGGAAAAGAATAGGATTAATTGAGAAAGACATGATCGGTTTCTTAGGAACCCGAATTGTTGGCATGTTATCTTTGGTCTCACGAATGTAATAATTTTCTTGTAGATGATAGTTTCAAAGACTTTGGATATAATTGGGAGAAGAGAGATGGGCCGAAAGTTTTCTACAAGATGGGGGTCGCCCTTCTTTGGGATTGGGCAGATTTTGTGGACCTTCCAGTGGGGTGGGAAAGTATGTGAAGATAGGCTAGAATTGAAAATGTGTGTGACTGATCTTGTGAGAGCGGTAGCACAGCATTTGAGGGTTGACGCATTTATATTATCGTGGCCTGGTGACTTTGTTGTGTCTAGTGAGGTGAGGGTTTCGTACACCTCAGACTCTTCTATAGAGATAGAGCTCAGTTGATAAGTGGGGGAGGGCATTTTGTCCCATGGAGGAAGTGTATAGTCACTTCTTGTGAATGTCGAGTTAAAGTATTTGTTGAATATTTCAGCAATCTGTCCAGTCTCTGTGATGATGGAGCCGTTGTGGATTATTGTTCTAGTTTGTGGACTTTTCTTACTTAGGTCGCGCAGATGACGGAATAGTTTACTTGGGTTGAACTTAAAGCATACTGCCAACGATTTTTCGTACTCAGATTTGGCAGTTGTCATTAGTTCCTGGAGATGAGTAGACAAGTTAGATAGCCTTAGGGATGTACTCTCAGTGGGTTTGGATTTGTTTCTGCGTGTAAGCGTTTTGCAGCGATTGATAGTATGTCTCATTTCTGTGGTATACCATTTTGGGCTTTTTGACTTCTGAGAGTTAAATTTGGGCACAAATATTTCCTGTGCTCTTGAGATGATTTTTTCTAGATGGACTGAACAGGCAGGCTTGGGTTGGCAGATAAAAAACTCAGACATGGAATTAAAATTTGCTTTTTTAAAGTTGTAGTTGCTGGCCGGTTTGTCTTTAGAGAGTAGTTTTGGTGTTTTTAAGCCATCTAGTGAGAACGTGATAAGGAAGTGATCAGACATAGGTGAACAATTAGACGAGTCAATGTGCAGGTTGAGTATCCTAAAAGGGGTGGGGCTGGTCTTGCAGGTACACTCGTAGATCATCAATCTATAGTATACACTGTACTGTTTTATAATAATTATCGAATGCTATGAACTTTACTTCCAATTTTCAATTTATATTAGGTACTTGAAGAGATCTTTGAACGATTCCGGAACTTTACTTTTGACTTTGAAGAGTTTCATGTTCACATTACACACTGTGCATATGGCAAATGACACTATATCATTAGTAACATACAAATCTTGAGTATAAAAACAATGCAATAAAAATAATGAACAGTTTGTGCTATGCTAATAATAATTATTTTTCTGATGATTTCCTAGAATTGTGTTCCGAGCTTTCACCTTTGACCCTCAGCGAGTCCCCGTCCAACTTGCCATGGTGACTATGGGATGGACTTTGACCTGGGCTTGATACTGATTTGATCTCTGTCGGGTTGTCATAGCGACTGTAGTCTGGAAACTCGGTAATAGTTTTAGAGAACTTGACTTTCGGAGCCGATCTCCTAGCATCTCTACAGTGTGTGGGCGTGTGTGAGTGGGGGGTAATTTATAAAGAACAGAAATAATGCTGCAACTAAAGTGACTGCTATAGTATACACACACGATTGGTAATACACAGTGACACTAGCAAGTGTATGCAATGGCCGAGTGGTCTCCCAGTAAAGTGTAGGGATAACTCACTCTGTGTGTCTCTGGCTCCTGGAGGACCTCTCACTCTTGCTATCAGCCTGGGCACAGAAATCAAACAATGTAGGTGGCTACTAAAGTCTATACTGATGGCTACATTGAAACCTGTCTATACCCTACAAGTAGCCTCTATAATACAGCCAGGTTAATGGGCCCCAAAACCTCTGCCCGGTGCATGGCCACTACCAAACAGGTATGATACAGTGCGTACGTAACTCTACTGTATTGCACACAAGCTACACACATGTACAGTGTCTCTCACCTCATCTGACTTGCTGTAGAGGCGCTGTATGATAGGAGTGAGGGGGGAGAAGGTTCGGGTCATACCACCACCACGTTTACGAGCCTCTCGATTAGCATTCATACGCTGAGCTACTGACGTCATCTGCTTCCTGTGTGTGTGTGGGGGGGTGCAGTCATAGTGTGTGTGTGCGCGTGGTGGGAAGGTGCAGTCATAGTGTGTGTGGGGGGGGGGGGGGGGGGGTGCAGTCATAGTGTGTGTATAGGCACACCAGTTAAACTTCAAGCACGGACATGTTGCAGTAGTTGAACATCTTTCAGCAGCCATAACTAGTACTGTCCAAATTTCCAAAAGTTGATGATTTTCTGAAAGCTTAGAAAGAGACCTTTCAAATGATGTATTTTAATCCAAAATTTAGATGGGGACATAATTAAATTGTCATTTTTCGACTTTGAACCATGGGCTATTTATTATGCCTCGAGGCGTAGCCGCACGAGGGATACGGTAAAGCTGACTGTGTGTGTGTCTGTCTGTCTGTCTGTCTGTCTGTCTGTCTGTGTGTGTGTGTATTCCAGCTATAACTGCTCAACGGTTACAATGCGACGAAAACTAACAGCTTCTGTAGGCTTCTAGCCACGTTCTCTTGGATTTTGATTCGTGGATTAGCAAACTAAAGCTTGTTTCTCGAGTTATGGCTAGTTTGACTCACATCAAAGGCTGTTGCAGTCTCTTCAGAATCTTTCATAGCATCATCTGTTCGCACAAACTTTCTATTCAACTTATGAGTTTGCCTTGCACTTAAGCGCTAGCTTTTTGTTGGCTACAAGAGTTAGAAACAACTGCTAAAGACGCTAGCTATTTTAGTAGCCATTATTGATTGAACTTGCAGACACACCCCTATTCCTGGATGTAGATCTAATGCGCATGCGCGCTCAATACCACGTGTAAGAGAATCCATTTTGCAGAATCAGAATCAATTTTCTTCTTTGTTGAGGTCCAGGTAAGTAGCCACAAACCAACCTTTTCTGCATTATTTTCAATTTGTATTATTCGATTAACCTTTCTATAACACTCTAATACTTTTGAGCGAAAGCAAAAACATGGCGAGAGGCATTAGCACAGCGCCAGCTTCAACACTAGTTATCTATGGTATCGGGCTAAATTGGCAAATTCTGTCATCTCCCAAATAACAACATTGATGGTATCATTTGAAAGGTATTTTTCTAAGCTTTCGGAAAATTATAAAATCATTGAAATTGGATCCACGGAATTCAAGTTATGGCGACTGAACGAGTCCACTAACCAATTGATTAAACGGGGGACATGTACATGTAGTACATACCTGCACATTAATTTATACTATTCACTCACTCTAACACTTCTTGGGGGGTGGCTGTTCGATAGTCAATGGTATTATGGTCCTCCCCTTTATCTGCCGCCTCATGACCTCTGTCTTTTGACCCTCGCGACCTCTTCTTAGCGGCAGGATCCGGGGGTACAGGGGGACGATTGGAGGATCGTTTAGGAGTAGTGGGTGGTTCAGGGGGTGCCTTCCGCACAGGTACTTGACTCCTGCTGGGGGGAGGGGGTTGATAATTCACTTTTCGCATCATTTGATACTCTACTTACGTACAAGTTGATAATTCACTTTTTGATTATATACGCCATTAATTTTGATAAGTTATAGTTATTATGAACATTGCATACTCATTACACTTACTTCTTATTGGCTGATGGTGCAGTAGCCCCTCCCCCTCCAGTGGGCGGAGTGTCCTGGTTCATGTGCAGTATTGATGCCATGAGGTCGACGTGATGTTCCCTCATCTTAGTCAGTCTCTCCTCGTGACTAGTCAGCAGTTTAGTAATGGCAGATTCATGCTCTTTCTCTAGACTGGAGAATGCATCTCGTAACTGTCCATTATCCTTCTGTACACTGGGTGGGTGTGACAAGGGGGAGGGGCTTATTACAGTAACAGTGCAGATATTGAGAATGTTTATACAACAAATAGACAGCTAAACTAGCAATTCTCATAGCGAGACAATCTCAGTACAGACTACAGTGTACATACAAACCACCATACACACACACACTACACACATCCCTCCCCAAATTAAAGGGGTCCCCCTCCCTCCACTTACATAGCGAGCTGCTCAGCCATGTGTGTCAGTTCTCCGGAGAGTGCCCAACAAGTCTCGTACATCATGAGATAGCGGACACAGATATTCTGACCCATAGCATCGGCCCAATCCACCGGCTTCTGGTTCTCCCTGTCCGTGTGGACCATGCTGTAGCCAAAGTCCATGAGCAGCTGTGTGTGTGTGTGTGTGTGGGTGGTATGTGTGTGAGCGGTGTGGGGGTGTGTGTGGTATGTGTGTGTGTGTGTGTGGGTGGTGTGGGGGTGTGTGTGAGGAGGGGAGTGATACAGCTAGACTTAGAAACTAAATATCTAAAAACATGATTGCAGTTATCGTTGCTACAGTAGCTATACGATACACACGTTTCAGACTTGAGCAAGCACTTATTACACTAACAGCACACACCCACCCACTCACACATCCGCCCACTTACCTGTAGACAGTCGAGGTGTCCTCCCTGTGCGGCAAAGTGGGCGGGGGTCACACCAGACTCATCCAGTATCTCTGTCACTTCCGACTGTTCGTTCCTCTTCTTCACCGTCTTGAGAAGCCACTCAAGGCACTTGGCCTGTCATGTGATGAGCACGTATACCATAGGAATATCATGTGACAACTAGAATAATATAAATACTGTCAGTGTAGTATATAGTATACAAGAACAGTGGATTTTACTTAATTTTAATTTTGCGTCGAAATTCCAAAAATTGTTTGACAACAAATTACTCGTTACTCCCACTCGTTACAAGATTAGTACTCACAAATACAGTCTCTGTACAAATTGTTAGGGTATTAGCGTAACCAGGTTAGCCTGCAGCTGACTACATGAACAGTGTGGGCAGGAGCTAAGGTGTGTACATGTAGCTACAGCCTCAGCTCGTTAATCACTGTAGGTCACTATAAATATACTAGCTTATGTTTTATTATGTAATCAAAACTTGGAACAGTCTAAGTTAGCCCAGAGTTGTCTTAAGTGGCAATCTCGTTTCCTCGTAAACTAGGCCGGTGGTTAGTACCAACCACCACCACCACTGACTAGCGTGGGCACATCCCTGGGCCTAGGTTATTGGTCTCACTTGTTAATCAGTGGATTTGGCCGCTAAATACGAAAAATTACAGTCAGCAACTGTGTAATACTACTCTTAACTCTAGTTATGGCAGTCGACATTAGCGACTAAGTGTGGCCTGTGCTCAGTGTTATTAGTGGCTCACCTGTCCATGGAACGCAGCGTGATGCATGAGAGTCTCTCCCCCAGTGTCCCTCACTTGGAAGGGGATCTTAGCCTCCTCCACTAGCCATTGGAGACACTCTACTGAACCACCCTAGTGGAGGGGGGGCAATAGCAATCAACTATTAGGACTGAATGCAGAATTACATTCTCAATCTTCAATTAATTTCAAGGCACTCAATTTTTCGTAGACTGTCCAAACTGAACATTTCTAGATTTTCGAGGATAAGTTTCAAATACAGAAATGTCAGTGTCAAACGGACAACCAGTAACTGCCTATTAGTAAGTGTGTTCCCTGTACCTGTATAGCGAGCATGGCGGGTGTGGTGAATGAGTCATCTGGTATCTGCAGTGCGGAGGAGGGCAGTCCACTCTCCACTAGGAACTGTATGATGGGCAGGCGGCCATGGAGGGCAGCCTTGTGGGCCAGACTGAAGTGGTGCTCGTTACTACCGTACGTGTCCACCTCGTGACTGCTCAACATGTGATGCTATGTGGGGGGTAAGATATCATCATTCACATGGACTGTGGGTTGTATTAATCAATGGTTCTACAGCTGCATTATTTGCATTCCGTGGATCAAATTTCAAATCAAATTTCTTAGAAAAAAACCTTTCAAATGGTGTCATAATAAAATAAAATAAATTTTTTGCCATGGATTATAATAGCCGGATGGTCCAAAATAAAAAATGACAATTATGCAAATTTTTTGTTGAATATTATTTGAAAGATCCCTTTAAAATTGTACAAACAACTGTACTAAAGTTATAGCTGTTAAACTGCAACCCCCCTCCCCCCCCCCCCCCCCAATTCAAGCCCTTGTACGACAAATCCCGGGGCTCACCAGAGTCTTGATGTCTCCATTAGCAGCCGCCTCGTGTGCTAGACTAACATTGTTCTTAGAGAATGGTTCGTGTCTCGGCAGTTTGTTGGTCATGTGATGTGAGGGGGAGTATTGTTGTTGGTCTGATCTCATGTACTGCATACCAGGGGGAAGTCCTCTGTGGCTCATGTGATGCTCATGTGACCCAGGGTGGTGCTCATGTGATCCGATGTAATCGTGCGGTGGTGGCCTATAGCCGTGATGCGCTACAATGTATTGGTGGGGGGCGTGAGCCTGTGACGAGTGGGCGGCGTGGGCCTGTGAGGAGTGTGGGGGAGAGATGTGATGATGCCGACTAGCCGCTGCCTCGTACGCCATTGAGGGGTGGGCGGGATACATTCCAGTGTGAGTTGTGTAGGCTAGTTCTGCTCTGTGGGGATCGTACATGTAGCGATGGTCTTGCTGTGAGAGACTTGGAGGTGGTACAATGCCTTGTGTTATGCCCTGAGGTATGCCTTGAGGGGGTGGCTGTGATAGGCTAACGTAGGTAGGGTAGGGGTCTGCGTGATGGTGTGAGTGGTGTGGAGGGGGCGGATAATGGGCCTGCCCGCCAGATGGTGGGTGTGGTTTAGATTTTGATGGATCTGGTTTGAGCATCGGAATTTCTGAATGTGCAGAATCGGTTTGTTCTTCATCATTGATAATGGCCAACTCTTCCACACTTGAGCTACGAGAGTCACCCACTAATCGACCTTGTGATCCCTCTGCTATCGTGCCAGAGTGGGTGGGGCTTATCTTGGAGGCCCCGCCCACTGGGCTCGGACCTGCCGATCCGTTTGAACTACTTTTATCTTTGTCTTTATCATTCGTTGGTGAAGCATCTTTTTCGTTCTTTGTAGCCCCTCCAGAATGGTTTCCGTTTTGATTGAATTGCGATACTTTTAGAGCCACGTTAGTTCTAATCTGACGAACTGAATCTTCGCTGTCGATCTTTCTAGCTTCTAAAGTCCTCATAAGTTTTGATGGCTTCTGGTTGGTCGAATGTGAGTTTACGTGGTGACGTGTGTTTGGTATAGAGAGAGAAACTTTCCCCATCTGTACTGTAGTGGTACCTGCAGAATGTGTGGGAGGGGTGTAGAATGTGTGGGAGGGGGCAGAATGTGTGGGAGGGGGCAGAATGTGTGGGAGGGGTGCAGAATGTGTGGGAGGGGGCAGAATGTGTGGGAGAGGTGTAGAATGTGTGGGAGGGGGCAGAATGTGTGGGAGGGGTTGTATTAATAATTATTATTATTGTTGCATACGTATCATTTTATGACTGTCTCAGCTATTATATTACAAGAGGCAGAATCAGTAACTATAGCTAATTATATATAAGGTAAGTAACTATACAAGGTACATGTACACAGTAGATTGAAGTCTATTTGTGTTGAGTTTGACCTTCATAAAGTTGTCATAACTTTGTCATACATTACTGAAATTCAAAGTTTATATAATTATATACCATTGGATTCCTTGTTAAAAAGCGCTTCTATCTATATGCTGTAGAGCTGGTAAGCTCCAACCAGCTAAAAGTTAGCATTTTCCATGTAGAAGTCCCAGGCATACTTGTCCACCACATAAAGCATAAATGAAGCCATAATTGACCACATAACTTCCGGGGCCGAACTCAACGCAACTAGACTTCAGTGCCTATAACTATACATGTACATCTCTATACACCGTGCACACTCTAGCATTAAGGTACCACTACAGCGGGTAATCTTCGTTGGTGAAAATGTTTGTAGAACCAAAATGAGATGCTTAACTTTTAAATTTCCAAATATCAAATTTTCAGCAAATGAACATAATTATATAGCCCATGGTATTTTGTAGAAAATGGGCCAAAAAATGATTTGAACTACCTTAAATCTTAAATCTAAGCTTCCTTCAGAAAATCAATTGGGTCTCCAGAATTAATCAGATTTGGCACTTATTATATTGCATGGGGCTGTGTCTACGTACCTCTGTTGTTATGTTGAACCTTGACCTCCTCCTCCCCACCCTCACGCCCCACACTCCCCACAGCATGTATACTCTCAATCATGTGACGATGTATCTGTTTGCCGAGGGTACTGTTGGGGGTGGAGCTAGGACTGCTCTCCCCTGAGGGGGATCCCCTCTCTCCAGGATCAATTAACACCTGTGTGTGTGTGGGCGGGGAAACACGCGTGTAACAACACAGACACACATCTCACAGTTGGCAGTTTGTATTATTAATAGCTGTGTATAGGAATGGGAAGAAAAATTTTATGTACAATAGTTATCATTATAATTATAGCTACACAGTGGTTGGGCGTGGCTCTACCGTTCCTGACGGGAGGTCGGGTTGCAAGTCTATCTAGGATTTGTTCTGCGGCACTAGAGTGGCGCCCTATCAGATTGCAGCATTTTTCACGTGCTTGGTTACACTTCAGCAGAACAAATCCCAGATAAGCTTGCAACCCGACCTCCCGTCAGGGACGATAGAGCCACACCCAACTAGGTACACAGTACCAGTACATGTACATGTACATCATTTATAGGTACATGTACATGCATGTACTGTACATGGCCCTTTAGATGTAGAGTACAGGCCGGGGAGATACATGTCATGTACAGCATAAACATACATTGTACTTTACAATAGCTGTTGCCTGTGTTCAGTAGGTACACCTTTAATTCACTTCACGACAAAATTAATTAGATACTCACCTCGTTAGTGCCGTTATCGGGGGAGTCCCTGTTGCTATGGTGACCTGTCACTGTCGGGTACATCTTTGTTGGGACCAACTTGGAATTGACCACACCCATATTGTTGTTAGGGGCAACAGGATCGTACGAATACATTGAAGAATTTGATTGGCCATCTTGTATAATTGGACCATAAGAAGGCTTCCCTACACCACTAGGCCGAGGCACCCATTGATATTGCTGCCCACCTCCCCCTGAGGAAAGCTGACTCGGCGGTAATGGGCCGACCGTATGCTTCGGATAATGAAGATGGTGTGTTTCATACGGCTTCCTTGAACGAGGCGTCAATGTCACATGACCTGAAGGTACATGTTGCTGCAGTGTTCGTGGTCCAGTAGCAGATGAATTAAATCCAATTCTCTTTGTTGAGAAGTGAGAGTTTATTCGAGGGTGGGGATTTGGAGGTGGTGGTGGTGGGTGTGGTCTTGCATGTGACGATGGGAGGGGTGGGGGTTGTGATGAGGGTGGAGGGAGGTGTGAGTGTGTGGTGGGCGGAGATCGTGACGAGTGGTCAGAACCTGACGATACAGGACTCACTGAAGAGTGGTTGGGGCTCATCGAAGACCTGTGGTGTGGGTGTGTGTGTGTGAGTGTGTGTGTGTGTAGGTAATTACAGGAGACAATATACGATAACGATCAGATATCAGATAGGATTATAATAATGATCACTATATTTAGTTATTGCGGGCACTGGCAAACAATGTGACAAATACCTCAGTGCAAGGGAGGGCACGAGCATTCAATATTGTTACACTAGCTATTTAACGACATGTATTATTGTAGCATCAACTCAATCAGTGGGAGAGGTGGTTTTATTATTCTAGTAGCACCCGCCTCGTTGCTCTAGTGATGTGAAAACAATGAAACTATGGCCAGAGAACTACACCCAATAAAACCACAGTATTACTAAAAAGGTCACGATGTCCTCCCAACACACTCCTACTAATGAGGTATTCAGTCAATGCTACGTATGCTCGATACATTATTCTACTACGTACACTGTTACCTTGGTGACACGGTGTGGTTGCGTGGGTGTTGCTTGGACGTCATGTGATCTCCATCGTTTTCACATTCTTCTTCGGCTATCGGAGAAAACTGGTGTGTGTGTGTGTGTGTGTGTGTATGTGTGTGTGTGTTGGATGGATGGGTGTGTGTGTGTGTGTGTGTGTGTGTGTGTGTGTGTGGGTGGGTGTGGGTGTGTGTGGGGGTGGGTGGATGTTTAAACCCATACTCCCACAAACCATCTGGTCATTACAGCTACATGTAGTTCTGTAGTTTTGTATCCAACACAATCAACAACAAGTTAATGCACGTATAATTATACACTATGATCCAATAATTGAAAAGCTATTAATTTGGACTGACTAATTCAATCATCGCCCTCTTAGCGCCCACTTACATTACAACAACACATCAACCACCCACCACACACACACAAGTACTAGACAATGACCACATTAACCACCCACCACACACACACAAGTACTAGACAATGACCACATTAACCACCCACCACACACACACAAGTGCTAGACAATGATACAGAATGTACAGACAGTATAGTGTGATATTTACATATTGGACTGAACCATTGTCAATCCATCAGTAGTTACTTATTTCTCCACATCCACTTGTTATCAATATTTTATATAGAGATATACGTGAGTGTTTAAAAACAAAACAATCTTTTGGACAGAAATAAATTCAAAAACAGGGATAGTTGTACACGTTAACTATTATATAAGTGACGTGAGAGCCATGCAGTCTAGCCGGTCACATTGAAACCATAAGTAGCTCCCCAGACAAAGCTATTATTATAATCAGATTAAAATCATAATCAACGTGAGAACCAGTCTATGATATACCACACACACCTGCATGTGAGGAAGGTCATATAGACAATAAGCACCACGAGGAAGAAGCCAATAATGGAGGTCTCATGATCCCAATAATGGAGGTCTCATGATCGGAACAAGGAATTAATTTTTCCGGTTGATTAATGAGAGGTCATAACAGTCAGCCATACATGTATATATATATATAGTCCCGTCTAATCAATCACCCACCCACACCCACACACACCCACGCAAGCACACCCACACGTGTTCTTGCCGGCGTAGACCATCGAATAATTTGCTAAAATGCCCGCTGCACAAAATTAGCTATAAGCTATAGACTGACAACATGGCTGTGCTAGTCAAGCTAGTCAAGTAAAAGGCTTGCAAATTAATGGTATCCCTCACACACACACACACACACACACACACACTGGAGCATGTCATACGTCACACACACACACACACACACATCCACTGGAGCATGTCATACGTCACACACACACAAACACACACACATCCACTGGAGCATGTCATACGTCAGTGCCTAATCCTGCCACTACAAAGTGGATACCTCTAATACTCATTATTCCATGTTAGCTAGTCAAAGCTTCCTCTGAGCCAAGAGTGCAACACTAAATGCTTTTGTAGTCTCGTCAAATTCGGCCCAACTGCCCTCACAAATGGACACATTGATAGGTAATAACAATGCACTCAGTTAATGGCTAACGTAATATTTCCATGGGTACTATCAGATGAAAGGGTGTAGAGCACACGACTGACTGCATTGCTAGACACACAGCTCACACATGTGCAGACTAATAGCACCTAGTTAGGTTGGAGGCATGTACATGTACAGCTACACACATGAAGCATTGCACTGGTCGGTGGTGGTGGTTGGTACTAACCACCTCGTAGGCCTAGTTTGTAAGAGACGAATTTGTGCTCTGAATTGAGATTGCAGATTGAAAATATCGACCACTTATTTGGTCAATTCTAGTCACATTACCGGCTATTAAGCAATGTTTGCATAAGTTGGATCATTGTATCAAATGTCTGCAATGATGTTCTAAGTACAGAGTAGACCATAAACACACAGCCATGGTTATGTCTCAGGGCAGACCATGAACACACAGCCATGGTTATGTCTCAGGGCTGGTCTGTATACATGATCAAGTTGAGTGTATTGGATAACAGACCTAGTGGGGTAGGCCTGCGCCCACACTGCCTGTGTTGGGCCCAGCAGTCGGGTTAAGTTTCAGAGGTTTACAAAACAGATAAACCTAATCACACAAGCACAATATCAATTTTCAGGCTATAGTGTGTAAAAAGTAGTGATGGCTCAACAATAGGCTAGCAGCTAACAGTGAGGCAACAAAGGTTTCAGCAATTAAGTCGTTAATGTACATGCATGCGTGTACTGATATTAAAAAGCTATTGTGCACCACTTAAGCTCTCGATAACAATTACACTGTGGGTATCGACTACACACAACACACACACACACACAGCACCACTTAAGCTCTCGATAACAATTACACTGTGGGTATCGACTACACACAACACACACACACACACACACACAGAGCGGCTACCATAACATTCCATAGTGCACACACACCGCCATGCACACAGTGACTAGGATAATATTAAAAGGAGAAATAATCATTGAGAATAATATTATTATTAAGAAGGGGGATTCGTGTGTTGCCATGGTACTTGTGTAAGCTAGCGTACATTGCTATGGTTACAGCGTAGGCATTAACACAGGTAGGGCATGTCAGTAAGTACCCAGCACACACCAGTGCTTGTGTTCATCATATAACCCAGTCCCAATAGAGCTACAGAACATCTTATAGTGGGCAGGACAGTCTAAATGGAATTTATGCTAAGCATAACAGCATTTTCCCACATTAAGTACAATGTCCTAACCACTAAATGACAACTGCATTCAGTGTACGTGGGCATATAAGGATCCACATAACAAGACCACTTACCCAGGTAGCCAGGTAGCCAGCATATATCTATTGAGTGAACTCATTATGGCTCTTACTATTGAATGAAGAATTCTTTCCGGGAGGTCATAACTTCACTAAAAAGCAAACAATATCTAAACTAAGATATGCATTCTGTGGCTCTAGACAAAACCTACCTATCACTTGGTATGCTCAGATTAAAGTTCTGGAAGGGGTCAATTTCGACAAAAGACCATGATCGAACTATACATGTATAATAATTATAATAGTCTAGTCAAGTTTGACAAACTGCTTTCGGGAGCACAAAAGAGCGATTAATATTAAAACTAAGAGATGAATTCTGTAGCTCTAGACAAGGCCTATCACATGACATGCTCAGAGCAAAGTTCTGGAGAGGGACACTTCTATTCAGAGATCAGGTAGTTGGAGGGACCACAACAGCTTTCTCTACACATCTATATCATGAGAGGGGGATTCCAGCAGCACCCATAGTAACGCATCATTAATTAGTGGGTATGCCCCTGGCTATAATCAGCTGATTGATAGACTCACTGGCTTCCTGCTCCCCGGAGTGCGTGATACCTCCTCCATCCCCTCAGAGCTCGGGTAGTCACTGAAGTCACGACTGCTGGTCATATTTGCCTCTTTACTGTACGAGGGGGAGATAAACAATTATTATAAGCAGCTACTGAATCCTTTTCACCTCGTTTGAAATGTAAACATAAGTCAACCACTAGCTACAGTGTACACAGTGGGACCACACTCTAGAGCAGTCCGAATGGTTTCTACAGTGAGGTGAAAAGGGGGTCGTACATGTATAAACTGCTTCAGGGGGGGTCCATTCACTAGGGGGTTCAGCTCTTGTCTGGCTAATGGAATGCTTTGCAGTGGTGAGTGGGTGGTCACTATACTAACTATATCCCTGCAACTCTAAAGATTGACTGTCTCCCATCGTTCTTGTGGTATGCACACACAAAGGGCCAGTACTAATAGCTTCCTCAGAATAATGGCAGCTACCTAGGTAATCATATCATAATAGGTACTATACCAACTAGAGCTTTTAGGAGCAGACAGCTGAAACCCATTACCCTGCTAAGAGGTTACCCCACACACAGTGCCTGGGGCGATATCATTCCCTCGCTATAATTACAAACACTGTACACACACATGCAGGTCACTAATTATAGAGCCAGTCGAGTGGAAAATTGCACGTAACAAGTTCAGTGCACTCTATTTCACAGGAGATGTGTTTGCCATATCGTGAATATCGTTACAAGGTCTTGTCACCATGGGAAATGAAACTCGACCCAGCTAGGGTGCATATACACTGAGTGCAATATCATGTGCAATAGCACATCTGCTTATAAACAACAGCACAGGCAACACAGCTATAGTCAGCCTCAGTGATGTGGGAATTTTTGAGTGGTGGTTATTCTCAATCCTCAGATAAATATACAGACATTTTCCAGTGATACTTTTCGTCTAATGCTACCATTATTATGATGGGTATGTTTGTCTAGAGGTGGTTAGTACCAACCACCACCCCACTGACCAGTGTGGGCACATCCCTGGGTTTATACATGTACTGTATATCAGGTTTTGAATGCAATGTTATTTCGATTGCGAGTTGCACATTTTCGCAATCGAAAGAAACGCAAACAGTGAGCATGCGCATACAATTTCTCATGCATGCAATTTGCAATAGTTAGAAGTTAGTAAAGTAATCAATGCTTGTACAATTAACCTCGCATTCTAAACCACACTGTGTACATTCTGATAATCATTTATACAAATAGACAAATGGGTACAATTGAACTGTTAATTGGTGGCCTGTATTCATGTAGAGGTGGGCAAAAGGTTCAAAGTTCACAGCCTCTGAATATAAACACACTAGCCAATACGACTGACAAGGCACGTACACTCTTTGATCGATAACTTTAGCGACTTGACAGTATAAATATTTATATTGCTGAGAATTACAGAAATTTCAACTCTTAGAGATAAAGTATAACACCTTTAAAAGAGAGAGGGAATGACAGAATTAGGAGCCATACAAGTGCTTATAACAATAATGGCGAAAATTATAAAATCAAAATATGATCCCTCAAGTATGTATTAATGTAACCAAGAGTGCAGTTTATGCAGAGTTGATATACTTGCTACTACGATGATTTATTTTCTAGGGAGATGTGTTCTAGTACAAGAGAATTGGCACCAGCTCCCAACCCCCACCACACACACCCTCACACAACACACACACACCCTAACTAACGTTAATCAAAATAATAATATTTAATGGCATTTCTTCCTGGCATGACATTCCACGGGCTATTACTAAAAATAAGACTACACACAACTCCATGATCTAATAGTGGATGGCACATAAGCCGGGATATCATCATCATAGGGACATGAAGGGGATATATCCAGTTACAATAAGGATGAAATCAATCAGTGTACTTGTAAACACAAGATTGGAAAGGTAATTCTGAGATTACTGAATGGTTCAATCACTTTTGAAATCGAACAATCTAAACTCAAATTACGACCTCCCAAAAGGTAGCTACCAAAACGGCTGAAATTTGGAACAAAACCTAAGGCTTGTGAACGGACACAAACTTGTATAATAGTAAGGTACGTCTAGTGTGTCAGTGTACACGAGAGGAGGGGGGAAGAAAGGATTGCAGATATAGCATAACTGGATCAACCAGCCAGAGAGTGATGGCATGCTGGGAGATTAGTAACCATGAGGGAGGGTACATTTCACGCATTGAAAAAAATTCTTGAAGCACATACCAAGGAGGAGAGGGGTGGGTGGGAGTAGAGTAAGCACGTAGGCTGGGACCTAAACGTCATACTACTGTACCGATACAAATTGATATCTGATTGAAAAAAACAAAAATTAAAAATCAGCTATTAGTGGTCAGAGCTATACTAACAGGATGGGGAATATTGAGAGGTGTTTTGTTGCTAAGGAGTCTTGTTCACAGATCAATCACAGTCCCCCACCCTCCCCACACACTCTGATATGGACTTGATTCAATATAGGCTAGCAATAACAACCGTACCTACCATGGCTTCTAATCATCTGAAAACAGTAGCTAAGGCTTCCAAAGAGTGTAGGATTAAATATTAAGATAAGGTTTCTCAATTCAGATGAAAGGTCCTTAGTAGTCTACACTGGTGGGCATGCACAAGACCCCCACTCTCTCCCTTATCTTCCTCACAATACACCCAGGCTAGTGCATATTCACAGCAGTGTGTGGTGGTCACTGACACACACCGTGCAGTCTCCAACTAACCACAGAGCCATGAACACTATTACACCCTGTAGCACCATTGGACTATTCACAGAGGGTATCACACCAAACTATCTTTCTGATACACCACAAAGCTATAATTATTATAGAAAAAAATATGAATCTTCTTCAACAAGCCAGTTACCTAATCCTTGCTACAATACATGGTAGCCATTGATATCGTAATAGACAGACTAACTCACCAGTGTTATGCTTGGCTCCAGTTTAGCTTGTACAACTTGTACTTACTGGCTATAAAAGTACAGGCCTATATTAATAATGGCAGGCCTTGGATCAAGCCAGCATATTAAAAGGCTACTCCCACTGCATTCAACTTGTGGTTGCAACTACACAAAACCACAACTATTTGCCGTGCTATCCCGGTATGCATAACTCAATACAATGTACGTACATGTACATGTACTGTCTTATGGCACAGGGTATATTTATCAACATTACACGTTACATAAGCAGGTACTTAATCAGGAATGTATTAATTTATCCAGTGTGTGCATGCATTTGTAGGACTACAAAACATGCCTTTCAACAATCTGCTAGCCTTTGCTCACTTACCTATTAGCATTCCAGGCCTACCAACGGCTTCTAAACATGCTACAAATATGCATGCACCGCTCTGTAGCTAGCATGCATGGAAGAGAGCTCGTCAATATTGACAAGTGAGAGCCTAGATTTCGTTAAACTGTATACTGAGTGAATAAAGCCACCCACTTGAGTGGGTATACAAATTAAAATAAATCACAACACACATTGGCAGTAGGTGGTCATAACAACAGCATACCTCACACACCCCCCACCTAGCCTACTCTACCCCCCACCTCGCTAAACCACACAATACAAGCAACACTCACCTTTTATGCTTCCAGGCCATAATAATCTGCAAACAGCCGTCCCTCTGTGCTGTGTACCAGTGTAGTGCATATATAGCACGCCTATAAATTCATTGTCCAGCGCAGCAGCGTGTGCGTGTACGTGTATATTTATTTGCATACTAGCTCTGCTGGGGGGGGCGTAGCTGGTATTTATTGATTACAAAATTACTTTTGCCATGTGTTTTTCTTTTAATTAGAGCGACACCAACCAAACAGTCATGAATATCTTTATGAAAAAGATTCAACATTCCTTTGTGTTCCGGCAAAGAGCGTCATACATGTAAAAGTTTTTACACCTTACACATAAATTTCATGATAATAGATATACAGAGTCTAGAATTTAATGTTTGTCAGATGGGAAGACCTCAGCAATCATACATCTGACTCCGCCTCCTCCGAGAGTCTCAATGAGGTCGAGTGGTACAACCACACAACTGTCACAGTGAGACTGGAATACTGAGAGTTGCTCTGGCGTGAAGGAGGCGTGTGCTCGTGATGACATCACCAGGTGAGTGCGTCCATCCTGACCAGCCAGCTGTAGCACATTACCAGCAAACTCAGATACCTGTGTGTGTGTGTGGGTGTGTGTGTGTGTGTGTGTGTGTGTGTGTGGGTAGGTGTGTGTGCGTGTGTACGTGTGTGTGTGTGTGTTTGCAGTGTTGAGAGTTCCTACAAAGTACATAATAAATTGATCTAACTAATGTGTCGTATCATCTATTGTCTCGGTGGATGTATCAAAGCTACATAACAAAGCTATAATATAACATCATAACATACGCTACTATTGCTAATACACACAAGTCATGACAATTATTATGAACATTTTTGCATTAATTTTGCAATCACAGGGAAACTCAGAGTGGGAACTGATCGACCATGATTGTTGCTAAAAAAATCTAAAGTCTAAAATTACAGTGCGGTGTTAAACACAACGATAATTTGTTTACGGTCGTGTACAGTGGTTAACATTCTTAGCCACATTCTCAGGTAATCGCTAACCTCTCACCTGCTTCCCAGTAATGGCAACCACTTCTTTATTAGACTTCTTCAATGATTGCACCACATCCTCTCTCTCCACATTGTCCACTATACCCTCCAGACAAATGACAGCAAATCCATCACACACACTCAGAATAACGTTAGTGTGGTATACATCGTGAAGTTCTCCATCGTTCATTGGGGACAGTTTAGCTCTGAATGGAACAGAAGTGTATCCAAAGTCTTTACAAAATATATCCAATACTTCAACATTTGTACGTGGTGAGATGCAAGCGTAGGCGAGTTTGTTGACTCTGTCTAGGACCATGCTCCCAGTACCCTCGAGATACTTACCCTCTCGCTCATAGTGGCTGTAGTCGACAACACTTAAACTCAACGTTTCCTGCCAATATTTCACAATATCGAGATTGCGTTCAAGTTTTCTCTTGTCCGACAGCATAGGGTATACGACTAGCCTTGAAACGTTGTTGTCGTCGTGGTGAAAGGATAACCAATTGTTCGGAAACACCGCATCGGGCGAAACTTTTACTGTGTCTTCAAATATCTTCACTGCAATATTGACTTCTGTCAGCTTTGTGACAAGTGATTTGAACTCTTTGAGAGCACCCTCTTGTGCTTGGCTGTCAGTTAGGCCCTCGAGCTGGGCCTGGAACGCGTTGTCTCCCGCTGTTTCTTGGTTGTACTTGAAACAAGATGGTCTAATCAGCATGACACGATTAGTAACTTGAGATCGGGCTAGCTTATTAATTAGCAGTCTAGCCATGGCCATACAATCAGTACAGGACTGAGGTACGCGGTACCGTAGGTAGGATCATAGATAGAAGAGTACAAGTAAGATTGGCAACAGAAACCATAGATAAAAGAAACACAGTCTAGTGTACATACCTAGCCTCGATTCAAGGCCGATTAATCGGCCTTGAATCGAGGCTAGTACATACCAGTTGTGATAGCCTCCATACCAGGCCGCAATGGGTTTGTGATAGCCTCGATTACAGGACGCTTTCAAGGGCTGAAATAGAGGCTAGGAAGGCTATGGTTAGCCTCGATCCCAGGCCCTTTTCCATAGCGGCCTAGGATCGAAACCGAAACTTATTTTGCACAAAAGAACATTACAGAACTATACACAGAGACTGAGTGGTCATCAAGTTGAGTGCACAAATAAACACATGCACGTCTATACTATACTATATAATCTAAATTTCTGTCAGTAAAATAAAGAGGTACGTCTTCTTCCACTACGACAGCCAATTGCTCAATCATCTTCAGATCCTCCTTGCTTGTCTTTAGAGTGAAGTTACGAGCCATCTGTGCATGCATGCACACGGGTTCAAAGTACATATATTATTTGGACATGACTACACAGTTACACTACAAAAAAAATTAATCAATTTAACAATTTTTTTAATGGTCAAAACAATTGAAACTGAGGTGACATTTATTAATGTAGCTTTAACGAAGTACAAAAAGCGTCAATTCAACTTTTATGTAATAATTATAACAACTATTTAAAAATACTTATAAGTATTAATGTATAAATGTAGTTTTAACATTATTATTGCTAGGTTAAAACTATGTGTTTTATTGTCAAATCTACTTAAGCCATACATTAAAACAACCATTAAGAAAATACTTATTATAATAAATAAGACTCATTATAGCTAAATAAATTCCTAAAACAACGATTTACAAATGAATCGGTATAACAATTATTATTCAATTCAATAAATAACATGTTAATACAAAAATAGTGATAGGAAACGTTCGTGACAACTGAGTGAGACAATGGTATACAATGTTAAATTAGAAGGACAGTTTTAAATTAATTAGCCCAAGGAATAGTTCTTCTTGGTGTAACATACTGGACTCACAAGTATAGCAGACCGATCACTCTTGACCACGCAGAGTCCACCTATAATAGTAAATACATCATTGTTATTGATATTAATTATTACCGTGTATTATCAATCACCGAGAGGATATCCAACAATGACGCCACTTCTATCCATTCGTCTGTTTGTTTCGTTTGTTCTCGCATGTCAAGCTTGCCAGTTTAAGGAATTTCTGTAGGAAAAAGTATATGCTTAGAGGTATATTGACAGTGACAGTGTTCACCAGAAAACTAGACACTTTATGTCTGTCCCTCACCTCTCACAGAAGTATCATCATCCACTTGGTGTAGTCACAGTCATACCTATTAAAGCCTTATAATTATACTGTTGAGAACATTTCATGTCTGTCCCTCACCTCTCACAGAACTAAAAGTATCATCATCCACTTGGTGTAGTCAGTCATACCTATTAAAGTCTTATAATTATACTGTTGAGAACACTTCATGTCTGTCCCTCACCTCTCACAGAAGTATCATCACAGTCAGATTTATAGCAGCAAATGTCCAGCATAATATAGAAAGGATAATCGTCTTCTCTTTTCTTGGAGCACATGGTTTCACAGCTCTAGATCTACTGAGCATGCGCAATCTTAGACTTAGCATAGCCACGCCCACAATTTCATTTTAGTTTCTAGGTCCTCTAATATCTATGGTTCTATGCAAACTTGTACATTTCCTTACAATGTTCATGACTGTATATAATTTCACATCACTCATGCTATTATAAATGGATTGTTAAAAATATTGATTGTATATAATTATATGTGTGCCTGTGTTAGAACAAATATTATTATTGTTAAATCTAAATTTATATATTGTATTCTAACATGCTGCATGATAGAGTTTCAAATATAATTTAATCAAAATGAGTTTGTTAGTTTGATTTAAGATATCAATAATAGATTCTATGTAAATTATTGTAGAAATAAAAGACATTGTGTGATTCTACAATATTTTAAGTTAAAACCACATATACTGATTATTTTAACGTTGTCTTTTTATTTTACTAAATATTAAGTTGATTCAACTGTTTAAGAATAGTGTTAAAACGACTATGCAATGTAGTTTCAAACAAAATTGTTTGCAGTGTAGTTGCATAAAGTGTGTACAGTGGAACCTCTGAATAACAGATAAGTTGGTGCAGGACTGGGTTTTGTCTGTTATTTGGATGTGTCATGCATGGTCTTTATTGGGGGGGGGTTAATTGGTCCATAATATAGAAATAATAATGTGCGGTAATCGTGGCTGCAAGTACATCAGTTGGTATACAGGAATGCATGCTCCGCTATAATAGAGGGGTCCGCTACTCAGAGAGTACGTTATAAAAGGTTCCACTGTATTGTGGTAAACAGACCACATCAATATACCAGTGACAATCAAATCCTGACTTACTTCCACCAGCAGTAGTTTCAGTTCCAATTCAGCAAGTCTTTTCCCTATAATAAAAAACGAAATTGATAAGTATATAATTATATGCACTGTAAATAGATTAAAAGCAATATATACAGGCAACAGTCATTAATCCCCTCAGTCTGGGACCAACCATAACATTGTCTGGGTCCAAACCCAAATGGCAGCAGTGAGAAGGGATGCTGCTGTGGTCCATCCTTTCTCATCCACCTCTCTGGCTTGAACTTTGATGGCTCATCATACAGTTTGTCATTATTGGAAGCCGTGTAACTCGCGTATACCAAATTCACCTGTGCTTTAAAAATCAGTCTATAATTATAAGCCGACTTTGACTCACCCCAGCAGGTACATGGTAACCATGGATGACGGCATCCTCACTCAGAACACGGTTGAGGCTATTTACTGCTCCCCTCACTCTGCACACAGTCATGTGCAAAAAATTAATAATGATGACTCATTATATATAGGTACTCTCCATGCAACATGCACATTATAGGTACAGTTGACACAATACTCATAGGTACCTGAAGCCTTCTTTGATGCATCCTCTGAGGTACGGCATTGCCTCTAGGTCCTGAGCTGTGGGAGGTCGCTCCCCCACCACACTCTGTATCTCCTGATAGAGCCGCTCCTGGACCTCAGGGTTCTTAGCCAACTCAAACAGGAGATACGTGGACTGATAGGCAGTCTAAGCTCAAATAAAAACATCATGTGAAACCAACAGAATGCAATTCTCTATATATAGTTACCGTGTGGACCCCAGCGGTGAACATTGAAGCTGATAATGCTATAGCTACTTCAGTGGTCAACTTCTTTTCTCTCAGCCATTGCTCCAGCATCCCCTGTAATTCACTGCTCTCACCTCTCTCCAGCTTCTCCTGTAACCTGTTGGCGTACTTGCTACTATGAACATAGGTCCCCTGAAAACAATGCATAACTGAAACAACATAATATTATTGATATTAACACAAACTTGCATGTAAAGCGTCCATATAGAAGTGGTACAGATTGTTCTTGTAGAGTTTGTACAGAGGCAGCTCATACGCCAACCTTCCCATACCCTCGAAAGTCTGATTCACATTGTCAAGGAATTTGATGTCATCCTCCTTTGGATTATTCAGTAGGTCTAGATCAGCACCAAACACAAACTTCCCAGTCGCTGCAATTAGCATGCAGCTATGTAGATTAACACGTAACGCATGACAAAACTGTAATACAATTACAGTAGACTCTCGCTAATCCAGCTCTCTGAAGTATGGTCACCTCGCTACCGGTCGTTTCGCTTGGCACGGATTACTAGCTTGATCTTTACTTCACAAAACTCGCCCTGAAATGCGGCCACTCGCTATTCCTTATACTGACCAGTACTGGTTGCCCCAAACTTTCTTATGCATATTTAGTACGGCCAGATATGACGTTTTTGGGTGTGGTTTGGCAGATAAAAGGATTACACTTAATTAAATAGAGAGCATAATTATAATGATTCATTATCCTCGAGACAGAACCGCATTATTATTCGAGGTATATAGGGACCACTTTTTTAGCCGTGGCTATTTTCTGAAATGCAGCCACCTCCTACCTCGCCTCGAATGCACTGTCCCAAGGGGGACGAGAGTCTATTGTATTACTATATACGTAGATTAATTCCTACCTTCCATAGTAACTTTTCGAGAGAGTAGAGTGAAATCCTCAATCAAACCATCTTCACTTCTTATCTTTCTCAGGTGGTCAGAGAATCGAGTGTAGATAGGGTTCAGGCCCTCAATGTAGCTGTTCACATTCCGGGGCAGTACTTGCTTGCTGATTGCAACACGATCTCGCTTCCAATCTTCCCCCTCGCTGCAATAGGTATATAGTTTAACACTGTGGTGTGAATCGGCCACGTATAGTACGTACAAACAAGCATAGGGAAATGTTATAATTCTCTATACTGAAATCACTTGAATAATCCAGCTGGTGTTCCATGCTGGTCAAAAAACCATTTCATCTTTGGACTAAACAACTTGTCTCTCTGTGGATATTTCCCTTCAGCTCTGAGCACCTCCTCCAGTGCATCAGGGTGCGCCACTATCACCATGGGACCAACTCCTGCATCGGCATGCCGGAACTAAGAATGAAAGTTACATGCATGCATTGTATTGTGACCGGGCTGTGACATTAATATTTTATTAATATTTAGTAGTCTAGTAGATCTATAGACCAGTAAATGTAATAATTAACCTGGTAAAGTCATTTTCATGATTTCTCCATATTTCTTGAATCCTTTGTCGTAGAAATCGGCAAGATTTTCACCACTCTTCCTAGCCTTGGCTATATCTAGAAAATTCCCCAGCAATGGCAGAGGCTTGGGTCCTGGGATTGAGTTGAATGGTTTGGCTTGTTGTGGTCTTGTAGCAGCTTGTTGCTTGGAATGTGAGCTTGTAGACACACACCTCACAGCAAGCCTGGTGCGGGTTGGCATGGGCCATTGCCTGAGAAAGGACAGCATTTTGAGCCAGCTCTTATTTTTTGCTTAGTGGTAATTATTATCACAAGAGGTCAAAAAAACCACTATTGTAAAGAGTTCATGCATGTAATATAAATAGCTTGTATATCCCTTTCCTTGCCGTTCGTGAAAATCTGGAACAGGAGCGTCTTTAGGTCGATCAATTAGTGTGGATCCGGCCTCACCACGCCTCCATGTCATTCTATTAGTCTAGATCCGGCTAGCAATTCTAGCTGGGACTCCCAGTTCTAGCTTGTTAGCTACACACAGCACCGCTCAACTATTCTCTACCCCATTATCTAGCTAAATCTGGTCCAACTAGACAGCAGACACAGCTAGTTAATTCAGTAAAGCCAGGGGTAGCCCTACTTCTACGGTTGTTCAGTACTATACTATACCCACGGTAACAATTCCTCTGGGCTGGGCTAACTAGTTGAGCCACGCCTCCCAATTCTCAAGGCTAGGTACATGTCTCTGTCTAGCTGCTTCTTCAGCTTCTTGCTCAGTTTTGTGGCTTAGAGAAAGGCCAGCTACTCAGGGGGAAGAGTCGAGATGAAAGTCTGGCAGCCAGGTGACGTCCAAACGGTCAGTTATTCGTTCCACCAACTTTTTAATCTAGTCTAGTCCTGCTTGCACTGCTACTACTACTGCTACTCTTCCTACTACTACTGCTACTCTTCCTAGCTAGTCAAAGGTTTCTTTTTTTTTTTTTTTTTTTAACTACATATGCACAAAGAGACATCAAAGCTTACATCAAAGGACACAGATTTTTAGCCTACTTGACTGATAAGGCCGTTACCTAGACTACAGTTTGTTTGTCAGGGAGGAGCTCACATACAACTTCATCTAATTCATCATAACGATTCGTTACCGTTGTTGTAATTTCTACAACAGATTGCCAAGGAAAGAGATACATGTGCAACATCATTATATAGTGTGTATGCATGTGCAAAACCACAATGTCATACATGCATGTGCAAAACCACAATGTCATACATGCATGTACACATGCACCACACAAGTATAGTTCTTTGCCTGAGACTTATACTAACTTGATTTATGTTATAGGTGCTAAGTGGCCGATTATTGTATTACAACATCATGTGCCGGCATACGTTGTTACAAATATACCGTATACTACGTATAGCAGGTTACTTTTGTATGGTGGTATATATACTTCGTACTGAAGAGAATCATACAAAAATTAAAACTACGAAATTATTCTACCGCTAGATTCAATTGAAATATACAAAAATTTGCCACAAAAAAAAAATTACCTGCTATTCGGTAACCCTGCACTGCATACAACGAACAGATTGATACTAAAATGACAGAATTTTAGTTCCCTGCTATAACAAATTAATTTCTGTCGGTAAAATAAAGAGGCACGTCCTCCTTTACTATGACGACCAATTGCTCAACCATTTTCAGGTCCTCCTTGCTTGTTTTTAGAGTGAAGTTACGAACCATCTGTGCATGCATGCATGGGTTCAAAGAGACATGAGCCATGACTTACAACATTATAGTTACAGTATTGCGGTGAACAGTTTACAAGCAGACAATACACGGATACCACAAAGTTCTGACTTACTTCAATCAGCAATAGTTTCATTTCCAATTCTGCAAATCTTTTCCCTATAGACATGCATAATTATTATGATAAGCAACATTCAAACAGTCTACGTAGGACCCACCATAGCAATTTCTAGGTCCAAACCCAAACGGCAGTATTGAGAAGGGATGCTGCTGTGGTCCATCCTTTCTCATCCACCTCTCTGGCTTGAACTTTGATGGCTCCTCAAATAGTTTGTCATTATTGGAGGCCGTGTGACTCGAGTAGAGAAAAGTCACCTGCATGTACAGTGGTTAAAGAATTATTAAAAATCAAAAGCCGACTTTGACTCACCCCGGCAGGTACATGGTAACCATGGATGACGGCATCCTCATTCAGAACACGGAGGACACTGTTTCCAACTCTCCTGACTCTGCACAATAATTAATCATGGAGCAGATGAGGGGATGGAGCGTCGTACTAGTGCGGATTCACTATAATTATATCCTCTAACCACATTTACTTGTTTGTAATGTGCTATATAAATGTTGTGTGGCTGATTTAATAATTCACGAATAATGTATATACATAAGTTATAGCATAATTATATAGAATCCACGTAGTAAGACGCTCCTAGTATATAATGTACCCTGCACTCTGACGAGTATATAATAGTTGTATGCATGTATTGGATTTGGACTACCGAGGACAGTTCTATGTATTCCCCGAGGGAATACATATATAGAACTGCATGCACGAGGTAGTACAAACTATAGTACTCAGGGTGTCATACAGGGGGAGGGGAAAGGGGGGATATCCCCCCTAGCCCCCCCCCCTTTTTTGCATTCAGGTACTAGTTGTATGACTGAGTGTCCTACTATACAGGTACTATAGTTGTATGACTGAGTGTCCTACTATAACAGGGTATTGAAATAACAGTTGACTCTTTTTTTAGCAAAATGTTTTGGTTACTTTTCTTATCTCCCCCTCTACTTAAAAATCCTGTATGACACCCTGGACTACTAGTAATCACTCTTTGCCCTGCCGAGCACTGCACTGTGTATGTTTTGTTTTTGACAAACCACATTTACAATTTCGGACGCCTGCACAAAAATGTGCTTTCCTAATTTTAGAATTTTTGTCACGGTATAAAAGAGAGGGTCCTTAGGTAGAGCACATCATGTTATACAAGCACCCTTATATACCTGAAGCACTCCTTGATGCATCCTCTGAGGTAGGGCATTGCCTCTAGGTCCTGAGCTGTGGAAGGTCGCTCTCTCACCACACTCTGTATCTCCTGGTAGAGCCGCTCCTGGACCTCAGGGTTCCTAGCCAACTCAAACAGGAGGTACGTGGACTGATAGGCAGTCTGAATACAAACATGTGAAACAACAAGAATGCAATACCTATATATGCATGGATATACCGTGTGGACCCCGGCGATAAGCATTCCTGATGATAATACCACAGCTTCTTTAGTAGACATCTTCTTCTCACTCAGCCATTGCTCCAGCATCCCCTGTACATCACTGCTCTCACCTCTCTCTAGCTTCTCCTGCAACCTGTTGGCGTACTTGCTGCTATGATCATAGGTCCCCTGAAAATAATGTATATGCATAACTGAAACAACATAATTATTGATATTAACACAAACTTGTATAGCATCCATGTAGAAGTGGTACAGATTGTTTTTGTAGATCTTGTACAGAGGAAGCTCATACGCCAACCTTCCCATTCCCTCGAAATACTGGTTGACATTATCGAGGAATTTGATATCCTCCTCATTCGGATTAACCAGCAGATCCATATCAGCATCAAACACAAACTTCCCAGTTGCTGAAAGTATGCAGTGTGTATATATACGGCATCAGGAGCACATGGATGTGAGTATATAGATGAGCTCCACTATAATGTGTTAGTTTAGAGGATCCCATAAATACTATAGATTCATACAAACCTTCCATAGTTAATTTCCTAGAGAGTGGAGTGAAATCCTCAATCAAACCATCATCACTTCTTATCTTTCTCAGATGGTCAGAGAATCGAGTGTAGATAGGGTTCAGGCCCTCAATGTAGCTGTTCACATTCCGGGGCAGTACTTGCTTGCTAGCTGCAACACGCTTTCGCTTCCAGTCTTCTCCCTCACTTCTGTTTTGTAGAATAAAGTGGTTGGAAATCATCTTGAAACGACCCTGTTGTAGATATAAGCATTCATTTGGGGAATTTTTTCTTACTGAAACATTCCAGCTGGTGTTCCATGCTGGTCCATAAACCATTTCATCTTTGGACTAAACAACTTGTCTCTCTGTGGATATTTCCCTTCAGCTCTGAGTACCTCCTCCAGTACATCAGGGTCCGCCACTATCACCATGGGACCAACACCTGTACATTACTAGAATGTTTTACGAGCATCACACGTACGCGAACATAGCGAGCATTGACGCATAATATAAAGTCGCAAAACCTTAATCAGTACTGCATGGCATGCAATAGTTAGACAAATGGTCAATTTGTATGCATGCTGATTTCGCTCACCTCGCAAAAGGTTTTTCACCAGAAACTATTCTAGTAAACTTTTAGTGAACTTAATCAGGAGCATGCAGATGAGGGAGGGGATGGAGCGCCTTACTATGAATATAGTATTGCAGATTCATTTTCAGGCACTAAGTTTTCACGGATTGCCCAGACTAAACATTTCGAGGATAGAGGTTAAAATAACCACACCCCTACAGTAATACCGGATGCTCCAATTTTCGAGGCACTAAATTTTCGTATTTCTGGGTCAATCCTCGAAAACCTCGATAATAACAAGCTACGTATAGGATTATAACGAACGAACGTTTACATTACGTTAACCTGGTAAAGTCATTTTCATGATTTCTCCATATTTCTTGAATCCTTTGTCGTAGAACTCGGCAAGATTTTCGCCACTCTTCCTAACCTTGGCTATATCTAGAAAATTCCCCAGTAATGGCAGAGGCTTGGGTCCTGGGATTGAGTTGAATGGTTTGGCTTGTTGTGGTCTTGTAGCAGCTTGTTGCTTGGAATGTGAGCTTGTAGTCACACACCTCACAGCAAGCCTGGTGGTTGGCATGGACCATTGCTTGAGAAAGGACAGCATTTTGAGCCAGCACCTCTGCTGAGTTGTTTATATAGCCACAAAGAGGTCAAAAACCACTCTTGTATTGACGTATTGCATGTGCAAAACCACATCAAATGTATTTTATTAACATGTGACTGTATAGTCATAATTATATAAGTGCATGGATTTATAAGATCAAGTTGTGACTGTGAGGTAAAAAAAATTTTATCTCTCCCACTACCGAGAGTAGGTCCATGCATGCGGCACAAAAATAATTTATGAGTATATAGGCCTTAACAAACTGAATCACTGTATACGTAGCTAACACACATGCAGAGCAATAACTCAGGCTAAAGAATTCAAACGACATTAATTATAGCTATTTTCTGTCCGTAAAATAGAGGGGAACGTCCTCATCCACTGTCACAGACACGTTGTCAATCATCTTCAGGTCGTCCTTGCTTGTCTTTAGAGTGAAGTTACGAGCCATCTGTGCATGCATGCATGGGTTCAAAGAGACATTACGATCAGATAAAAGAGCAATGCATGTGGCCCATGGTAGTACTATACGATCAGATAAAAGAGCAATGCATGTGGCTTATGGTAGTACTATAGGTTAGCCTCCTTCTCAAGGCCTAAACAATTAGTCAACTCTCTTAGCGGCCTGGAATCGAGGCTATACTATAGGTATGAATTATTGAGTTTTAAAGCAGACGATAAACCAACTTACTTCAACCAGCAGTAGTTTTATTTCCAATACAGCAAATCTTTCCCTATATTAATTATAATCGTATATGATGTGATAATTATAGTGTCACATGCAATCCGGTAATTATGATAAGCAACGTTCAGTCTGGGACCCACCATAGCATTGTCTGGGTCCAAACCCAAATGGCAGTAGTGAGAAGGGATGCTGCTGTGGTCCATCCTTTCTCATCCACCTCTCTGGCTTGAACTTTGATGGCTCATCAAATATTTGTTCGTGCCTTGCAGCCGTGTAAATTGAGGAAAACAAAGTCACGTGTACATGTTAGAAGAATGGAATAATTATTAGCAAGCTTTAATTGACTCACCCCGGCAGGCACATAGTAACCATGGATGACGGCATCCTTTTTCAGAACACGGGCGAGGAGATTAGTAACTGTCCTGACTCTACAGAAAATGATGTACATAACTGCATGGGAAGTACATGAAGAAAAGTGCCTCAGAAGAGCCGTATAATCTGGTTAGTAAGCGCATGCGCCGATAGGGAAAAGAGCAGGCCTCTATGCATCTATTATTCAGGTGCGCTTATAGAGATTAACCACGCCCATAAAGTCCATGACGTTTCAATGAAGCAAATCTCCATTAGCTAGCTCGATCGTTTGTCTGCAGAGGTCTATAGTTATATCTGACAGCAGTAACACAACTACCGGTATAGTTGTATATAGACTTAAGGTTAGGGTATTATGGTCACTCATGAATATTCATGATTTAATTATGTCAGTTTTTCTCTTTTGCAGGTTCAAAGAAGTCGCTGTACTTATTATTGTACGATTATCAACTCTATTGCTATTGTTTTGTGTAAGAACGCCATGATTATGAAGATGCATGAATGAGAAAAGCGGGCATCAAAACCACAAGTATATAGACTATTTTTTGCGTCAATTTATAAGCAGTAAGCACTTTTAGCAAGCTTTATTGGTATCTATACGTAGCTAAGTACCTTCCAGAGGGCCAGACGAAGAGATATTTGTTGTAAAACTTCATACCGGCGAGTAAAAGCTAAGAGTAGACGGTAAGTATCTAAAATACCCTTGATCTCCCGATAAACAGGAGGCTAGCTCCAACCAGATAGACTTTTTTCAAAATTTCTCTTCGCCTGGCCCTGCCCCTACCTATCTTTCTTTAGAGTCCACAGTTGGAGATTCCCGGGTTTATCCATGCTAAGAATTGATGCAAGAAAACTCTAGTACAACTTGTCTGATGCTCCACTAAAAACATAGCGATAATGATATTCATACTCCATAAATATCGCGGGGGCGAAACACAATACCCTAACCTTAAAGAAGTGTGGAGACCAGTTGTTAGGCGGAGAACTATGCACCTTCTATCAAGGCTCTTGGTCTGCTAACCAGTATGCGCCTATTAGTTGGTGTGCGCTTATTAACCAGATTATACGGTATACTATACTATGGGACCCATTGTTAAGCAAAGTGTCTTGTTATACTAGTCAAGCTTCGAGGGCGAGGTTTGCACATGCGCACTCTATAGTATCTAGACACAGTTTGGAGGTGTCTATGAGATTTTCCCTCAGCCACTTGTAAATATAATTAATTATACTCTCGCTACGCTTGGGATACTAAATCAGTGCCTTCTGGCTTCTATATACCTCAAAACAGTGTCTAACTATTATTCTGGTTCATCAGCAAGTGGCAAAAGTTATATACACTCACCTCAGGCTCTCCTTGATGCATCCTCCGAGGTACGGCATTGCCTCTAGGTCCTGAGCTGTGGGAGGTCGCTCCCCCACCACACTCTGTATCTCCTGGTAGAGCCGCTCCTGGACCTCAGGGTTCTTTGCCAACTCAAACAGGAGGAACGTGGACTGATAGGCAGTCTGAATACAAATAAAAACATAATGACTGATATGAAACACAAGAATGCAGGTACAGTTACCGTGTGAACCCCAGCAGTGAGCATTGCTGATGACATTACCACAGCTTCTTCAGTGGTAATCTTCTTCTCTCTCAGTCATTGCTCCAGCATCCCCTGTACTTCACTGCTCTCACCTCTCTCCAGCTTCTCCTGTAACCTGTTGGCGTACTTGCCACCATGTGACAAGCACCCCTGGAAAGTTTGTATGTTCACAGAAGGATTCGGGATTTTGTGGGAGTGTATGGGTTCCAAATAATTTCTTTGGGACATAATTATAGTGCTTACGCGTAAAGCATCCAAGTAGAAGTGGTACAGATTATTCTTGTAGATCTTGTACAGAGGCAGCTCATACGCCAACCTTCCTACACCCTCGAAAAACTGATTGACCTTATCGAGGAATTTGAGGTCTTCTTCTTTTGGATTAACCAACAGATCAAGATCAGCATCAAACACAAACTTCCCAGTCGCTGCAAGCATGCAGTATATAAATATAGTCACACGACAAAGCTACAATAAACATAAATAAAAGGATCCCGTGCATGAACAGATTCCTACCTTCCATTGTAAGTTTTCGAGAGAGTGGAGTGAAATCCTCAATCAAATCATCTTCACTTCTTATCTTTCTCAGGTGGTCAGAGAATCGAGTGTAGATAGGGTTCAGGCCCTCAATGTAGCTGTTCACATTCCGGGGCAGTGCTTGCTTGCTGACTGCAGCGCGATCTCTCTTCCAGTCTTCTCCCTCACTGCAGTAAAACTAGGTATGGTTTGGTTTACTTTGGGGCCGGATCAATTTGAACCGATGTAAATGAATGTTAGCATACACTTTGGTCCCATTCACTGGGAGCCGGGCACATGTGCGATCATGGTGACATTGTGTGAGGTGTGAGGATGTCGGTTAATCTGACGGAGGAGTTAATTACAGCGCAAGAAAAAATATTCCACTTTGCAGTTGCGTTCAATCTGAGCTGGCGCTTACCGTACAGTGGGTAAATGTTTATGATTTTCGTAGCATGTATACCGCAAACATTTGTATTATTGCATAGCTACTTGCATTCCGCAAACAGTCATTCCGCGAAAGTTTATACCCTCAAAATAAATCTATAGTAGAATATCTTGGTCTCGGTACATCTGCATCTAGACAGCTATACAATGCAGTCATGTTCATGACGTCGCAAAATAATTGGTTTATAAGCGGCAGTTCGTTTGTTATAAAGACCCGAGCGTTCAGCTATGATGGCACTGTAATTACATCAACTACGGTACTATATATACAGCAATTGGTCTCTGTTTTACTCACTTAGAAAACGTAGCTGGTATTCCATGCTGGTCACTGAACCATTTCATCTTAGGACTAAACAACTTGTCTCTCTGTGGATATTTCCCTTCAGCTCTGAGTACCTCCTCCAGTACATCAGGGTCCGCCACTATCACCATGGGACCAACACCTGCATCGGCATGCCAGAACTCAGTATGTATACTGTGTGACTGTTTACCGTACATATAGCAATTCTTTTAACCTGGTAAAGTAATCTTCATAATTTCTCCAAACTTCTTAAATCCTCTGTCATAAAACTCCCAGAAAGGTTCACCACTCTTCCTAACCTTGGATATCTCCAGCAGATTCCCCAGTAATGGCAGAGGCTTGGGTCCTGGGATTGAGTTGAATGGTTTGGCTTGTTGTGGTCTTATAGCAGCTTGTTGCTTGGAATGTGAGCTTGTAGTCACACACCTCACAGCAAGCCTGGTGGTTGGGAGCCTTTGCTTGAGAAAAGACAGCATTATAATTTTAGCATAGGTGATTAGGCCAAAGTCAGCGGAATGTCCGAATGAGGCAATTATAGTTAGATCTAATTGAAAACACACCCCTGATTTTCTCAATAAGCGGAACTGTATTTTTCACAAAAATTAATGTTGCAATGCTCGAAAGAGCATGTGCACTGAAGTAACAAACAGATGGTGGGTTGGTAAGTCTTTGCATGCTCCAACTAGCTGGGGGTGGGGCTCAATCTGTGCTATCTTTAACAGTTGGGTCCTGCACTACTTCTCATTACACCTCTTTTTTTATGCAGACACTCGATCCCCTATTTAACTATCAACCTGCATGTGTTTCTATACGCATTTGAATGAGGCTTTCGAAGGACAAGGTTATAGATCTACATACATGCATGTAGTTTTACATGTAGTAATCTTCTTTTAGTGCCTCCACATTGGGCTCTTTTTGGAAAGCTGCCACATTCCAAGCGTGAGGGCCTGAGAAATTGACTAAAGCGCCGAGAATAAAAGCAATGTCCATTTTTGGCCGGGCGGTAAAGATCATTACATTAAGTTTTGCATAACCACATTTTCATCACCACACGCAGAGTAATAACAGAGGCCTTAAACCGACAAGAGTCCCTGCTAATTTCTGTCTGTAAAATAAAGGGGAACGTCCTCATCCACTGTCACAGCCACGTTGTCAATCATCTTCAGATCCTCCTTGCTTGTCTTTAGAGTGAAGTTACGAGCCAACTGTGCATGCATGCATGCGTTCAAAGGGAGCGATGACTTCACATGCAGTTGGTTGCATGCAGTTATTGTGGTATTTGATTGAAGGCATCAATTATATATAGACAACTTACTTCAATCAGCAATAGTTTCAATTCCAATTCAGCAAATCTTTTCCCTAATAAAAAGACAGTACAGTCGAGACGAACACTGCTCAAAATTTATAAGAGAACTAGTGCAAGGTAAATAACAACCACGCCCACCATTCAAACACATATTTTTGGGATGAGGGGCGATTAAGCAACGTTTTAGTCTGGGACCAACCATCTGGGTCCAAAACCGAATGGCATCAGTGAGAAGGGATGCTGCTGTGGTCCATCCTTTCTCATCCACCTCTCTGGCTTGAACTTTGATGGCTCATCAAACATTTTGTTATTATTGGAGGCCGTGTAACTCGAGTAGAGAAAAGTCACCTGTATGTGGTTAAAAATATATAAGCCGACTTTGACTCACCCCAGCAGGTACATGGTAACCATGGATGACGGCATCCTCATTCAGAACACGGAGGACACTGTGTCCAACTGTCCTGACTCTGCACAATAATTAATCAGCTAAAATGCCTATAATATGTACCCTTGCTGCAAATACTCTCACATGCAGCCACAGTCACACTTACCTGAAGCTCTCCTTGATGCATCCTCTGAGGTACGGCATTGCCTCTAGGTCCTGAGCTGTGGGAGGTCTCTCCCCCATCACACTCTGTATCTCCTGGTAGAGCCGCTCCTGGACCTCGGGGTTCTTAGCCAACTCAAACAGGAGGAATACTGTCTGATAAGCAGTCTGTCTTGACTGATGTGAAACCACAAGAATGCAGATACATGCATACCGTGTGGACACCAGAAGTGATCATTCCTGATGACATTGCCACAGCTTCCTCAGTGGTAATCTTCTTCTCTCTCAGCCATTGCTCCAGCATCCCCTGTACTTCACTGCTCTCACCTCTCTCCAGCTTCTCCTGCAACCTGTTGGCGTGCTTGTGACCATGTGACAAGCACCCCTGCAAAGTTTGTGTTTCTTTCAGGATTTTATAAAAGTTGGTGAAAATGTGGGTTCCAAATAATTATGAAGCGTGTGATGGACAGGGTGCAATTACTTGGCTCCAAGCGGGTGGCATATCATGCAGAACATTAATTTTTAGCGGGTGAAAATGCACTGAAATAAATGCAGATATAATATAAATTATACATCACTGAAGTAGCTGTTGTTCTTTGGGCCTTGATACAACATTATACAAGAGCACATAAAAGAGAGAGAGCGTGTAACTTCCGTCTGCTACAGTACGGGCAGAATCCAAAACCACTACTATAAATAGAACTATGGTCACGTGGGATTACATTCCATGCACATGCAGCAGTGAGCGATTTCAAGTATTTATAGTAGAGGTTTTGGATTCTGCCCGTACTGTAGCAGATGCGTAAGTTACACGGTCTCTCTCTTTTATGCGCTCTTGCGTTATATTGACATAGAAGTGTTGTGCTTACGTGTACAGCATCCATGAAGAAGTGGTACAGATTGTTCTTGTAGATCTTGTACAGAGGAAGCTCATACGCCAACCTTCCGACAGCCTCAAAAAACTGATCGACCTTATCGAGGAATTTGAGGTCTTCTTCTTTCGGATTAACCAACAGATCCATATATCAGCATCAAACACAAACTTTCCAGTCGCTGCAAGCATGCAGTGTATAAATATAGTCACACGACAAAAGCTGCAAATGAAAGGATCCCGTGCATGAACAGATTCCTACCTTCCATAGTAAGTTTTCGAGAGAGTGGAGTGAAATCCTCAATCAAACCATCTTCACTTCTTATCTTTCTCAGGTGGTCAGAGAATCGAGTGTGATAGATAGGGTTCAGGCCCTCAATGTAGCTGTTCACATTCCGGGGCAGTGCTTGCTTGCTAATTGCAACGCGACCTTTCTTCCAGCCCTCTCCCTCACTGTAGTGAAACTAGGTATGGGTTGGGTTTATTTTGGGGCTGTATCCAGGTGGTCAGAGAATCGAGTGTGATAGATAGGGTTCAGGCCCTCAATGTAGCTGTTCACATTCCGGGGCAGTGCTTGCTTGCTAATTGCAACGCGACCTTTCTTCCAGCCCTCTCCCTCACTGTAGTGAAACTAGGTATGGGTTGGGTTTATTTTGGGGCCGTATCAATTTGAACCGATATAAATGAATGGCATACACTTTGGTCCCATTCCAGAGGAGGTACGACAGGCGAGGTGCAGCTCAAGTAATTAGCCTTTGATTGAGCAATAATTATTCGCCCACTCCCCGCCCTATATGTTTTTGCCGAGTGTATAGTCAGAGGCTAGTGCTAATTGCTTGAGCTGCACCGCGCCTGTTGGACCTCCTTTGGTCCCATTCACTGGGAGCCGGGCAAATGTGCGATCATGGTGACAGTGCATGAGGATGTCGGTTAATCTAACGGGGAGTTCAATACTGATGTAATTACAGCGCAAGAACAAATATTTCATTCGCAGTGGCGCATTTTAGAACCCTAAAAAAATAGCTGAGGTGGCGCTATCGTATAGCAGGTATATTCGAGGGTATCAGAGGAGTAGGAAGATGTTTTTGTAAGGGGGTGCTGAGGTGGCCAGAGGCCACTGATAAATCTGGGGGTCCAGGGGCTTGCCCCTGGAAAATTTTGGCATTCTATTCCCGGATATAAATTCTGAGCAAATTTGGTATAAAATTATCAGTATCAAAATTTGCCAAAATAATTAATTCTATGTGATGTTTAGCTATACCTGGATAAATTGTTCTGCTATTATAGAGTATGAAATTTAATCTACATTGTGTCATTATTTTTACTACATTTATAAGAGATATCTACGATGTGGTTCATCTAGCTGACCTTTGTACTGTGTACGTAACTATGCTAGTATATAGCTAGCTCAGTAATAGCTCTGACTACTAGCTAGCTAGCTAGCTATTCTGAACTTCATGGAGCAAGTAGGTAAGGTATAGCTTGAGATAAGGGGGTGCTCCAGCACCCTGAGCACCCGTGCTTCCTACGCCACTGGGGTATATAACTCATAGCAGATATGTATAGCTATACTGCAAAAACGCTGCTATTCCGTGAAAATAAAACCTTTCTAACAGTCAGCGAAAGGTTTTACCCTCGAAATATACGGTACGCATCACTTGGAGTGGCCTAAAAAGCATTATTACAGCATCCGTTGGAACTTCAACTATACATAGCAATTGGGGAAATGTTACATGCCTCAATTTTTACTCACTTAGCAAGCCCAGCTGGTATTCCATGCTGGTCAAAAAACCATTTCACCTTTGGACTAAACAACTTGTCTCTCTGTGGATATTTCCCTTCAGCTCTGAGTACCTCCTCCAGTACATCAGGGTCCGCCACTATCACCATGGGACCAACACCTGCATCGGCATGCCGGAACTAGATCTATAATAATATGTCAAATTTCTGTGTATTAATTACTGTTTAGCAATTCTTTTAACCTGGTAAAGTAATCTTCATGATTTCTCCATATTCCTTGAATTTTCTGTCATAGAACTCCCAAAGAGGTTCACCACTCTTCCTAACCTTGGATATCTCCAGCAGATTCCCTAGCAATGGCAGAGGCTTGGGTCCTGGGATTGAGTTGAATGGTTTGGCTTGTTGTGGTCTTGTAGCAGCTTGTTGCTTGGAATGTGAGCTTGTAGTCACACACCTCACAGCAAGCCTGGTGGTTGGCATGGGCCTTTGCTTGAGAAAGGAAAGCATTTTTGAGCCAGCTCTCTATTTTTGCTGAGTTTTTCAAGAGGTATAATTATATAGCCTATAATCATCGCATGTGCATCATACATAATTAAATTTAGATATAATCTAGATCTATACACTGTAAAAAATGATGTGTGGTTTTGACGCAGAGTGCGTGGCTATTGTGGCAAACGTGCGTTTTTTCGTGCGTTTTTCCTGATAGTTGCCACAATAGTCACGCACTTGCGTCAAAACCACACACCATTTTTTACAGTGTATGCAAAACCACATGTATACACAACATCAACACCGTGCAAGTGCAGTATAGAGTGTATACACGTCTAGTCAAAATATAGTGCATGTAGAAAAACTTCTATAACGAGTGCAGTGCTGACTCTATATAACGTGAGCGCATGACTACTGTGATGTCAGCTAATAACGGCATGGGGATACTCTGGAAGTTGTCCTGACATCTCTACAACCTAATTCTACTTAATATTGTTATTCCATTTACTTGCAAGCTAGGAGATTTATTATTTAAGGTGGTGGGAGTGTTCCTCTCAGGTTATTTTTATATTTTTATACCACCAATTATTCGAACTTGGATTTTAGCTGTCAGTATAAGTGCGGTTGTGTAGTAAGAACTACAACTACCTCAGAGATATCTGATTCGATTAAGTCCATATCTGATGTTGATGTTAATGCTTTTTCGGTGAAGAGAAAATACAAGACCATTAAATCGTCCCAAATAAGTAAGTGGTGGTTTGTTGTTCGTGGCGATGAAATGAAGCTAAAAATACTCGAGGATAAATGGTTGCTAATTGAACAAGCTAGGTGGAAGATAGAGCCACTATATCGCTTTAGCGATCCACCAGATAAGGCATTTGGAACACATGCTCAAGATGTCAATGTAGATCCATCGCTGGACCCTCCTGAGGAGGAGGATCATGTTCATGATGTTACTGATCAGGGTTCACAGGCCCAAAATGACAATGTAGACCAATCGCTGGAACCTACTGAGGATCAAAACAACTCACAACCACCTCCTCCCAGGGCACCTCATTTTTTAGAGATCAATTAGGCATGCAGCATCACATGGAGGGTGAAAACTCTCAACCCAGTAATTTTTGTAACAGGCATGATCAGTTCACCATTATTTATTACAATTGTAGAAGCCTTCTGCCAAAATTTGACGAACTTCTTGCTGTATGCCAATCATTTAGCCCTGATGTTGTCTGTCTCGTGGAAACTTGGTTATGTAAAGACATTGAAGATAGAGAATTATTTATTCCTAATTATTATTTTGTACGTCAAGATAGAAATAGACATGGTGGTGGCGTTGCTATGTACATTCACAATAGTGTTAAATATTCAGTTTTACTTACAGCACCGCCAGGTCTGGAGTTTTTATTAGTCTCCCTTCTCAGGAACCATCTTAAACTAAGTCTTGGAGTTTTTTACCGTCCACCGTCATCATCAAATTCTATTTTTAATACTTTATCAAATGTTTTACTTTCTATACACCAGTCCTTTTTATCCAATTTAGTTATTGTTGGTGACTTTAATGTTAATTTTAATCCAATTCATTACCTGTACTCCCACTTGTTAAGTTTTATGAGTAATTATTCACTGTCACAAATTGTTAACTTCCCAACTCATTTTAGTAATCTTAATCAGTCATCTACTATCGATTTAGTCCTTGTCTCGAAGCCAACCAATATCAAATACTGCAATGCGATTCCAGAACTAGCAAACTCTGACCATCTGGGACTTTCACTTTCACTCTCTATCTGTGAACCACTGCTCAACAGGGAAAATATTATCAAAAGGAAAATCTGGCAATATTCGGCAGCAGACTTTGATCGTGCTAATGAGCTCTTGGACATGATAGACTGGGAAGAAGAACTAAATCCTAATGATATTAACTCCAGTGTACTCGCCTGGCAATCACTATTCCTGCAGATTATGGAACTCAGTATTCCATGTAGAACTATCAAGGTGAAAAGTAAAACCCCATGGATCAATAGAGAAATTATTAAAGGGATAACTAGGAGGAACACTTACTTTCACAGAGCTAAATCGTCTAACTGTCATAGGGATAAGGAGAAATACAGAGTTCAGAGAAATAGTGTGGTGGCAATGATTAGGAAAAGCAAGAACAAATTTTTCTCCCAATTGAATACCAAGGATAAAAAAGTATTCTGGAAGACTGTGAAAACCCTAAATGGGAGAACTTGTTCTATTCCTACCCTTGAAGAGAGTGGCACAACTATAGACCAAGCAACTTGCAAAGCTGAAGCTTTTAATAAATTCTTCCACTCTTGTTACAATCGTAACTGCCCTCCCTTACAGGCTAACAACTCCATGGAGCAATTTGGCAACATGATCCCTTCTGGGTGTCCTGAAGAGTTACTGTGCACTGAAGAGGAAGTATTTAAAGACCTTACCAAACTTGTAATTGGAAAATCTATGGGTTGTGATGGCGTAGCTGCTAAGATGCTAAAGAGCACTGCTGCAAGTATTAGTGCCCCACTCACGTCTCTTTTCAATTCCTCTATCTCGACTGGATGTTTTCCGGCAGCCTGGAAGATGGCTAGAGTTGTTCCTGTACTGAAGGGAGGCAACCCCGCTCATGTTAGCAACTATAGACCAATTTCGATACTTCCTACAATAAGCAAAATTTTAGAGAAACACGTTAAGTCTCTTTGTCAGGAACACCTGTGCGACCAGGCACCTATATCTCCAAGGCAGTGGGGCTTCATGTCATCACGCTCATCTATCTCAGCCCTAATACAGGTGATAGAAGACTGGAGTAGAGCCCTGGATCAAGGTCAAGAAGTATGCGTAGTTTTCTTTGATATCAAAAAGGCATTCGATACTGTCCCCCATGTCAATCTTCTGAAACATCTACAGTCACTTAATTTTAACAAATATTTACTAAACTGGGTGCATAGCTACTTACTGGAGAGGAAACAGTTTGTGGGTATTGATGGCAGTAACTCAGACAGCTTACATGTTCTCTCAGGTGTGCCCCAAGGTTCGGTTTTGGGTCCACTATTGTTCATTACGTACATAAACCAAGTCACAGATGTTATTTCTCAAGACAGTAAGCTAAATATGTTTGCTGATGACATGGCCTTATACAGAGTTATCACATCTACTAATGACTACGTGAATCTTCAAAAGGACATTTCTAAAGTCTCAAATTTTTTGAACACTAAATTATTAGAATTTAATCTTGGCAAGTGTAAGTTTATGTCCGTTTCTAAGAAAACATCGCGCTCATTGAAGGCTCCAACTCTACTTCTAAATGGTTATGTACTGCAGCAGGTTTCTAACTACAAGTATTTAGGAATTACCATATCGGCTGACTTGAGCTGGCACACTCACATCAATACGATTTGTAATAAAACAAGGAAGTTGATAGGTCTCCTACATCGCAGGTTCTCTGAGAATTCTTCTCCAACAACACTGTTAAAGTTGTATACATCGTTCGTGAGACCACATCTGGAATACGCATCCTCTGTATGGAACCCATTTCACAAGTGTGAAATAAACAATTTAGAAAAAGTCCAGAGATTTGCTATGAGAGTCTGTCTGAAGAAATGGAATTTGAAAAGTGAAGAATTACTCACCTTGACCAGGCTTCCTTCTCTGCAGCTGAGGCGCCTTGCTGCGGTGCTTTGCCACCTTTTCAAAATACTACACAATCTAACTGACTTCCCAAACAACCCAGCAACCAAGAGAAATATGACGTACAGTAGTAGAACTGTTAACTGTTTTACTCTGGTCCCCTACCAATGTAGAACATCCTTTTACAAATTCTCATTTTTTCCGCATGCAATCACAATATGGAATAGGCTGGTTAGCCACAAGGACTTTACTTTAGTAGACTGTACTAGTATAAGTTCATTTAAGTCTCATCTGTATTCACATCTAGTTGACATGTTGTAACTATTAAAGCGTATGTTATAGGACTCACTTCACCCTAGCTTTGTAGCTATTTGTGTATCCTTGCAATTAATTGCTAAATCTTTCATAAAAAAAAAAAAAAAAAAAAAAAAAAAAAAAAAAAAAAGTAATGTGCATAGTGCTTACTTTTAGTTGTGTTAATTAACTCATTTCCTGTGGTTAACTTTACTTCCTGTATTGTACTTTTCTGTTATTGTGGTTTCTGTTCGTTAGTAGGTTCTTTCTGTATAGTTGTTCTTTGTTCCCTTTGTGCCTAGCTATAGGGGCCCGCTCCAGGCGGCTCTTTGTGTATGGGAGCCTCTGCTCCACTGCCTTTTGTCTTGTACATACTAATACCTTTGTTCTTGTGCATTTTATCAGTTGTTGAATACGATTTCACTAAACTCAAATGTCTGCATGAACCTGCGACATAACAATTGGCGACGAGGATTACAACGGCAACCAAACCAAGTACTACCCCATGGCTCATCTCTCAATCGGCACTATTGGCTCCTTCCAACCCAGCACGGAGGATTGGAAAGTGTATACAGAGCGACTTCAACTCTTTTTTTGTCGCTAACAGCATTGATGACGCAGACATACGTCGTGCAACACTTCTCACCGTGTGCGGACCGTCAACGTATGGACTCGTCCGTGATCTACTTGCTCCCGCAGCTCCTACCGAAAAAACATTCGAAGAACTTGTTGCTCTGGTTCAGGAACACCAGCAGCCTACACCCTCACCCATCGTCGAGAGGTACACCTTCTTTACAAGAGTACAACACTCAGGAGAGACGATCAATGACTATGTGGCCCAGCTCCGCAAGATTGCTAAACACTGCCAGTTTGGCGAAACCCTCAACGACATGCTCCGAGACCGCATTGTTTGTGGATGTCGAGACAAGAAGCTCCAGTACAAGCTTTTGGCTGACCCTGCACTCACTTTTGACAGCGCTCTGGCTGTTGCAAAGGCATCGGAACTAGCTGATCGTGGCACCAGAAATCTCTCTGGACAGGACGCGTCTGTAAACCGTCTATTGGACAACCGTCGACACAAGCCTCCACTCCCTCGGGAGAAACCTCCCTCAATTGGCCCAACACAACCGTGTTTTCGTTGTGGTGCAGCTCATCCGGCAACTACGTGCAAGTTTCGCACAAGCACTTGTCACTACTGCAAGAAACAAGGGCATATCTCAAAGGTCTGCAGAAAGAGAACAAGAGACTCAAAAGCAGACAAAACTGCATCTAGATCTACTAACCAGCTGATTGGTTCTAATGATGATGATGAGGAGGACACAGATGAGTACAGCTTGTTCTACTCCTCCGCTGGCCGCACTCAGCCAATCACTGTACCTGTTACTCTCAATGGACTGGATACTACCATGGAAATTGACACAGGTGCAGCCCTCTCTGTGATGAATGAACACACGTACCGATCGCTGTGGCCTAAACGGAAGCCCCCTCTCAAACCCACTTCAATCCGACTCAAGACCTACACTGGTGAGCACATTGTGGTAAAGGGCATAATTCGTGTGCATGTTCTGTACCAAGCACAGCAGGCGGAATTGGATCTCCTTGTTGTCGCTGGCAAAGGACCCTCCTTGCTGGGACGAGACTGGCTGGAGAACCTAAGACTGGATTGGCAAAGCATTAAATACTCAACGACCGTGGCCGACGATCTCCAGGAGATCTTGGACAAGCATTCCACAGTGTTTGGGATTTGGGACCCGGGCATCTCGAAAATGAAGAGTCTCGCCCGATGTTTTGTATGGTGGCCCGGAATGGACAAAGCACTCAAAGAGAAAGTCAAGCTGTGTGACGCCTGCCAGCGAACCAGGAAACTCCCTCCAGTGGCACCGATTCAACCCTGGGAATGGCCAGAACGCCCCTGGGCTAGGCTGCACATCGACTACGCTGGCCCTCTTCTCGGACACATGTTCTTGGTCGTAGTAGACGCCCACTCGAAGTGGATGGAGGTGAAAGCTGTACGACACGCTACCACGGCTACTACCCTCACTGAACTCAGGTCGATCTTCGCGACTCACGGCATACCTGAATTGCTCGTGTCAGACAACGGATCAGTGTTCACCAGTGTTGAATTCAAGGACTTTGTAAAAACACAAGGAATTCGACACACTACCTCAGCACCATACCACCCCGCAACAAATGGATTGGCAGAACGAGCCGTCCAAACCTTCAAGGCTTACATGAAGAAAGCCCCTGATGCCCCACTCAGAGACAACCTATCTCAGTTTCTGTTTCAGTACAGAATGACGCCGCACTCCACAACAGGCATCTCCCCATCTGAGCTACTACTGAATCGCCGACCTCGCTCTAAGCTTGACCTAGCTATCCCGAACCTGACTCAGAAAGTTCGCGCAAAACAGCTGAAGCAAAAGATTGGTCATGATCAGCATGCTGTGGCTCGGAAGTTCGATGTTGGAGACAATGTCTATGTTTGTGATCTGCCCTCCAAGAAGGACTGGGTTCCCGGCACAATTGAAAGTACAGCTGGCCCTCTGTCTTTCAACGTTACCCTGATGACTGGTCAGACGTTTCGTCGACACGCAGATCATCTTCGCCCCCGCTCTACAGTCGAACAACAACCCCTGACTGATTGGACTGATATACCGGAACTAGATCATGATACCGAAACACCCGACTCGAACTCTGAACAATTACCACCACCACCAACTGGCTCGACACTAGCAACTCCAAGTGTTCGTCGGTCAGCTCGAGCGACAACCGCTCCAGACTACCTTGTGGACCATTACTAGTTTGTAGTGAGTTATTGAGTTATTTTATATGTTGCTGTAACGCTTCCATCTAGTAGGGGAGGAAGTGTAGTAATGTGCATAGTGCTTACTTTTAGTTGTGTTAATTAACTCATTTCCTGTGGTTAACTTTACTTCCTGTATTGTACTTTTCTGTTATTGTGGTTTCTGTTCGTTAGTAGGTTCTTTCTGTATAGTTGTTCTTTGTTCCCTTTGTGCCTAGCTATAGGGGCCCGCTCCAGGCGGCTCTTTGTGTATGGGAGCCTCTGCTCCACTGCCTTTTGTCTTGTACATACTAATACCTTTGTTCTTGTGCATTTTATCAGTTGTTGAATACGATTTCACTAAACTCAAATGTCTGCATGAACCTGCGACATAACAGGTTGTCCTCTCCTTTGCTATTGGAATTGTTGTGGGAATATTGTTCACTCGTTTTTGTAGGATATGCGTAAAAGGAATTCAACAAAGTAAGTCAACGAATAACCTGACATACAGATTAAGTGCATGTATACATGTACTTGTACGCTCATTGTAGGAAATCGTGGCACTCTATACTGCTGGTCATTCTTCTTATAATCGTGTTTGGCCTTGGAATTGGTATTCTTGTAGGCTACTGCTGCATGTGTGAAGAACAAGAAAGGTATGTTGGTTGTGTACTGATACAATTGCTTGTCTGCTAATACTCTAGACTAGCTTAACTCTTTTATAGCAATATTTTTGTTCTTGGTTACCTTACCAGGGGAGAGGGTAGGAAAACTCTTATTTACGCCTGGTACACAAGCTTCCGTATGACGCTATATAGAAACGCAGAAGAAAAAGTCAAAAGGATCAGTCAAAGATGAAGATCCAAAGGGGTGAGAGTGAGTCTTGAGACCAATGCATGATTTTATAGTCTTAAAGACATTTTTTCGTACTCTTCCCACCAAATTGTGACCATTTTTCTGTAAGAACTGCAGATTCTCGGTATTCCTGTCGGGGGGCTTATAGTGCATATATTTTTTGTGTAGAATACGTGTGCATGTGCAGTGTTTGAATAGCGCATATAGAGAGGCCATTGTTTCCAATCAGAGACTTCTGTGAATTAGATGTGCGCTGCAGAGCATTATCGTTATTCAATACCATGAATACCTTTACAAACGTTAATCAGCTTCATCGATAAAAAAACAACATCCACGTGCTTGAAAGTATAGTTCAAATTTTTTATGGTGTATACTAATGACTATCAGCCTAACTTTAACAGGATGGGGCAGAGGACGGAAACTATATGTCTCATTTGGAGGAATTGGTTGGTAGCTAAGTACTTGCGAGTGTCCTGTGTGGTGTTCAATGTAGTCAGCTGTTATCTATCTCAACAGAAGCTTTACTAATTAGGCCATATTCTTGCCCACGCATTTGACTACTTGTTGCAGTGAGTGATATTGTGTTATATATATAGAGTCATTCACTCACGAATGTAACGAGTGCAGTGCTGCATCTGCATGCAAGTTGCGCTGTGCTAATGCCTCTCGCCATGTGAACAGATAATGTTCGTGGTAAATATACGCTCCAAGTACTGAGTGAGAGGAGTTATTTCAAAAATGTGTCTATACTATACGTCAGTGGGGATCACATGACTTAGCAAGGCGCAGGCTTAGGTCCGACAGGCGCGGGGCAGGTCGAAGCAATTAGCCACTCTCATGTAAATCAAAACTCGTTTACGTTGCCATAAATCCCTAGCAACCATAGTATGAGTTAGACTGGAAACCACTCCCCTTCTCTCGGGAGAAAGGGACTGGCAAGCTGCCGTGTTGAGAATTGTCCCAGTGCGTGAAGAATGTCACGCTGCCACAAGAATATAAACGTCACAAATACTCACGTGCCACCGCCCACACGCTAACTATACATGACTGTATTACTGCACAAAAATATTATTGGCCTTGAGTATAAGTACATCACTGGCGGTCTGTTATCGAGGCTGAAATAATATCACCCACGCATTACGCATTTTGTGGTTTGTTCTAATTGCATTCCAACGGGACAACTCTCAACATGGCAACTTGCCAGTCCCCATTGCCCAGAGCGAAGGGAGTGGTTTCCAGTCTAAGTATGAGTGTTATATATCCTATGTGATTGGCTAGCTATATATAATTGTGAATTTACTCCTCTACCATGGTAACTCACTATCATCTCTTCACTTAAATCTAGCTACAGTGCAGTATATAAAGCAACCAAACATTGATTACAGACATTGATTACAGGCATGCAGCCAGAGATGTGATTCCCACACCCATGTACAGCAGTAACATAGCGCTTCTTCTGTAATCTGCTCCTGACTCTATTGAGGTCAGTACCACCCCTGACTAAGTTATGTATGCACAAAGAGATTACGCACATGCCTATAGCCTCGATTCCAGACCGCTTAGAAGAATACACTATAATTATACTAAAAATCACCATAATTATAGTTCTTGCTATTGAAATTAATTTCTGTCAGTAAAAAAAAGAGGGACGTCCTCATCCACTGCAGTGACCAGTCTCTCAACCACCTTCACGTCATCCTTGTTTGTCTTCAGAGTGAAGTTACGAGTCAACTGTGTATGCATGCATGGGTTCAAAGGACATGTTATTTAGAGACATGCAGCCACAACTACAAACACATACTATAGTTGCTGGTTTTGTTGTAACACTGAAAGCACCGTGGGTGCTGATGCCTCAATGGATGTGTCGAAGCTATACATAATTATTAAACAAAAAGCACTATAGCTATAATTATTGGTAACACACATAATAATTTATCATGATGAACATTAACTGCATGCAGGGAAACTCGGAGAGTGCATGGGAAATGATCGACCATGCTTGTTACTAAAAGGATACCAAAAGTAAGGCTGCTGCACCAGACTGGCGTTTCTAGAAATTGAGCAAGGGGGTTCCAGGCCACACTTCCTCTGAGAGTGGGCCTGGTATCGACTGCATGCTCGCGCATGCGCTAACCATTAGCAGGATAACAACGTGTATGCTCAGTAAACAATGACGTCACAACAAATGGAAGTGGATTGAAGGAAGTAGATAGAAAGTTGATTGAAGGTTTCTAGCCCATCTGATAGCATTCTGATAGTTACACGTAGCCTGCTCACAGCCTGCAACAGTATGCCAGGGGGTGCTCAAGCCCCCAAAGCCCCTCGCCACTGCAGTAGAGTCTTGCATCACTCTTACAGCTGCCAATTTCTAGCGTTCTAGTGCAAGCTAACTGCTGAGTAGAGTAGCAACACTCTGTGGACAAGATTTGCTACACACTCTAATGGCATTCCAACTACGTATATAACTCGAGAACAAAGCATTATTTTACAAATCCACATACCAAGAAAACGTTACTATAAGCCTCTTACTAATCTTGCACTTCTTGAACAGCTGCATGTGCAGTCTATTATATACGCACACAGAGACAGATACATTCACACACACACACACACACACACACACACACACACACACACACACACACACACACACACACACACACACACACACACACACACACACACACACACACACACACACACACACACACACACACACACACACACACACACACACACACACACACACACACACACACACACACACACACACACACACACACACACACACACACACACACACACACACACACACACACACACACACACACACACACACACACACACACACACAATATACTGCATGTATATACCCCGCTTGCAAATGCTCACACCGAGGAATACAATTAGACTATAGCTATCTATATAAATTCTTACTTCAATCAGCAGTAGTTTCATTTCCAATTCAGCAAATCTTTTCCCTAATAAAAAGACAGTGATTATTATGGCAATGAACATTCATTTAGTCTGGGACCAACCATAGCATTGTCTGGGTCCAAACCCAAATGGTAGCAGTGAGAAGGGATGCTGCTGTGGTCCATCCTTTCTCATCCACCTCTCTGGCTTGAACTTTGTTGGCTCTTCAAATATTTTTTCATTCTTTGCAGACGTGTAAATCGAGTATATCAAATTCACCTGTGTTATTCAATTCAATTAAACAGCAGAGAGAATGATAATTTATGCATGGTATAATAATTATGGAGGGAAATGACATTGATGTGCTGTGACATAATTATAAACTATATAGTTTAAACTGGGCACTTGTTGCAGGGACATTTGAAAATGATGAAACGATCAGGGACTATCAGAGTCAAATTTAGCCTAAATTGCGGCCACAGGAATTAAATCCTTGATTTGTTTCTTGATTGTTTGACTTGAGAGTGAAGTATAAATACATTGTATAAAGTCAACTTTGACTCACCCCGGCAGGTACATGGTAACCATGGATGACGGTATCCTTATTCAGAACACGGGAAAGAATATTTAGAACTGTCCTGACTCTACAAGTGCACAAATTATTCAGATACTGCATGAACAGAGGGGAATTTTCGCAGGTGCAAATTTTTGCTATTTGGCTCGAGAGCCCTCAGAATAAATGTTCGTGGGATATAATATTCAATGACAGGACACCAAGAGCTTTGCATGTGAAAAGTGGGTCAGTTTTAATGTTTGGCTATATAACTGCTCTGCCCCTCCCCCCCCCGAAATGTTGCACCTCACGCTGTATGCAAGCTATCAAATTTAGATTGCCTATACGTAATATAAACCCTGGCTGCACAGTTCACACAGCTACACTCACCTCAGGCTCTCCTTGAATCCTTTGAGGTAGGGCATTGCCTCTAGGTCCTGAGCTGTGGGAGGTCGCTCCCCCACCACACTCTGTATCTCCTGGTAGAGCCGCTCCTGGACCTCAAGGTTCTTAGCCAACTCTAACAGGAGGAATACAGACTGATAGGCAGTCTATAAGCGCAATAAACACATAATGACTAATGTGAAACCACAAGAATGCAGGTACAGTTACCGTGTGGACACCAGCAATGAGCATTCCTGATGACATTACCGCAGCTTCTTCAGTGGACATCTTCTTCTCTCTCAGCCATTGATGTCGTCTTGATTTGGATTAACCAACAGATCCAGATCAGCACCAAACACAAACTTCCCAGTCGCTGCAAGTATGCATGCATGCAGTGTACAGTCAAACAGCATAAATCACACTGTCCCATGTACATGCATGTACATCAGCAGGAGTGTATGACATAAGTTTATAAACTATGCATGGCCTCAAGTGATTTACATGCGAGAGTAATTGAAGCCGAGTTAGTTTATCTGATTACTCAAGCTTGTATATAGCGCAAATTTTCAAGGCACTTATATTTCGTGGAATGGCCATTTCGTTGTACAATGTTCGTAGGATGACTGCTTACCGAAAGCCATGCCTTCAATCTTTGCACGTTATTATAATAGCAGATAATTCAATAATTACTTTTGGAGTTAATTTTTGTGTAAGATTGCTAAAACCCACGAAAACAGCGAAAATTAAGCCCCTCGAAAATTTCGCGTTATACGATATACCGCGAGAGGCCATAGTTTAACTGGCTTGTACTATAATCAAGGGCGTCTTCATACGCCCTTGCTATAATTATGTGTACAATCTATTTCCTGTACAATGAATATGCTTACAACTATACTGTTTGACGTCACTGTTGCTATAGCTATGCAATGAATTTGCTTATCATCATTATTTCTTGTGAAAGCGATGGCAAGCGATTGTGAAGGCTGACATGTGAACGCACCTTCAGATGAACATTTTGACCATTCTTACTGCTTCCATGCAGCAATAGGCAATAGGCAATAGGAAATAGGCAATAGGCTGTGACAACCAATGTCGAAAAAGCAACACAACAAACCAAGTTGTATAATTATAGCTATATACGGTGCAAATGTACCTGAAAAGATCATTCTATACAGCATATACTGTCCACCAGTCTTAATTGCTTTTTGGAACAACACATCTAACTTTGGCTCTTCTCATGTTGACTAAAATAATCATTAGTAGCTCGTTTGTTTTATAGAGATTACAATTGTAAAATTTAGTTTTAAGCTATTTACTATGGTATGAATTTCTCTCTATTGAACAGTGTAGGTCGATATTGTATTCAGTGCAGCTAGCTATCATGTAGCCTGACCACAAGCCCATGCATGGTATAACTGCCGTATGTGGTCAGACAGCTTGTATAAACTAAAACTGAAGCATTTGATCTTTGATGCAACCATAGTACATATTCATTATACAGCTACCTTCCATAGTCAATTTCCGAGAAAGTGGAGTTATATTCTCAATCAAACCATCTTCACTTCTTATCTTTCTCAGGTGGTCAGAGAATCGAGTGTAGATAGGGTTCAGGCCCTCAATGTAGCTGTTCACATTCCGGGGCAGTGCTTGCTTGCTAATTGCAACACGCTGTTGCTTCCAGCCTTCACCTTCCCTGCAGTAAAACTATACATGAGTGGTTGTACTTTAGAGAATAAAAATTCGAATTATAAACAGGCCAATTAAGGAGTATTTGTCATTCTGTACATGCATGCACTCACTGAGATAAACCAGCTGGACGTCCTATTTGATCAAAAAACCATATTATTTTTGGGCTACAAAACTTGTCTCTCTGTGGATATTTCCCTTCAGCTCTGAGTACCTCCTCCAGTGCATCAGGGTCCGCCACTATCACCATGGGACCAACACCTGCATCGGCAACTATATAGTTACATAGTATGACATGTATTGGTATAACAATGTGGGGCATTGATAAGAGTTTGGAAACAAAGGTACCCTCAAATCCGAATACTCCGTGACATGCGGTTTAATCGAGGCTGCATGTCTCAACAAGCCAAAGCTGTACCTATTTCTACAAACAACTGCATGTGCTCAGTCCGTGCAACTCGATCACTTATATTCCAATATCTATACGTATATTGCCGTATAGTTATAACCAGCATGTTTACATGTTCTAGCAATAAAATACTCTAAAACAGCACTTGAAACTTTAATAAATGGGTGTGGTCAGTCATTAGCAAGTAGCTCACAGACTATAGGCGTGTCTTTCGTATCAGAAAGAATGATGTCTCGAGGAAACACAACTTTCTTATTTGAGGGCAAAATAACCTGTTCATAGGGCGTAGTGCGAATGCACCACTGATTGTAAAAGCATCACGTGCACCACTTTGTCAGTAACCAATCCCTCTAACAATCTTTGAGCAAGATAAACCTTAATTTTAACCAGTTACCTGGTAAAGTAATCTTCATGATTTCTTCTCCATATTTCTTGAATTCTTTGTCATAGTACTCGAATGTTATATAGTCCACCACTCTTCCTAACCTTGGCTATCCAGCAGATTCCCCAGCAATGGCAGAGGCTTGGGTCCTGGGATTGAGTTGAATGGTTTGGCTTGTTGTGGTCTTGTAGCAGCTTGTAGCTTGGAATATGATATTGTAGTCACACACCTCACAGCAAGCCTGGTGGTTAGGAGCCTTTGCTTGAGAAACGACAGCATTTTGAGCTAACTTTTGTTTTTTGGAGGAGTGGATTAGAGTGTTGCTGATTCAGAGGTATTTGGCACTACTGCTACTTCCAATTCGCTACGTCAATTCAACTGGGGCGCGCCAATTCAGTGACTACGTGGAGCTATACGTCTCTTGAGAGATGATTGTATAGTACTGCCATCAGTATATACATCATCAAATACACATACCTTGATATCATCTATGGTCAATCATATGATATAATTACAGCTATATCATCTCTGGGTCAATTCAACCTCCTATGTGCGATTATATATAGATGATATGATACTATGTCATCTATGATCTATTGAACTTCCTGGTTATGATAATTATGGCTAAATTGTCAATTTATGATATAATTATGAGTCAATTCAACTTCCTACTGATGGTCAATCGTATGATATGGTACTATTATGATATAATTCTGAGTCAATTCAACAATGCATGGTCAAAGAGGATAATTATGGTACTATATAATCATAATATGACTATGGGTCAATTCAGCTGAAGAAGGAAATATATTACGCATGCGCAGGCAGTCAGAGTAGGAAGCATGATCTCCACTCGAGTATACTCTCTTTCTTACCTGTCTCCCATGAGACACCCTCATATTGAGCACATCACCTGCTCTGCTCCCAGCAATTGAACTGTATGCAGATTCCTCCACACTGTGTCCCTCAGGTGGTCAAGATGAGCCTCTTTGTACTCACTCCATTATAGCAGGGATGTAGGCAGCGTGAAATACCTACAAGAAAAACGATTTTAGCAAGTGCATACTCAGCATCTGCAAAACAATACCAATGGCCAGCATTATAATTCTGCCCACTATACTATAATTGAGAACACCCTGCATTGAATTTGTAGGTGAACAGAGTCATGCAGTACAGTGCTAGTGTAAGCTTATACACATTAAAGCTAGATCTAGCTACGTACATTCAGGGTGTGTGTTCTAGTGCAGTATAGGTTGCACATGCATGTACACACATTAAGCTAGCTAGATCCTACATGTACATGTACATGCATGTATATAGTAGACAACATTCAGTTTTAGTTTATACGCATTAGAAGTCTACGATACAGTGTGTAGCTAGACTCGCCAGCCAGCCCTTCCTCGGGCCCGAGGAAGGGCTGGCTGGCGAGTCTAGTGTGTAGCGCGGCTGCAAGAGTTGATGTGGCTGAAGAAGAGGTGTTGTACTGAGCTTCCCAGAGTGGCAGGTTAGTCGGTTATGATAAACCCCTATAAGGCCACTCCAAGTGATACTCTGGTTTCTGGTCCACCGCCCGCATCAGATTTTATTCTTGGATTTCTATCTCATTATTGGATTTCTATCTCATTATTTCTACTACGCATGCGCAGAATGGTCCATGTGGTGTGATAATGATAATTCATTTGCAAAAATAATAATGAGATTCATAAGGTGAAATGATAATGACATAATGAGAAAAGCCGCCCGCCCGCATGCAATTAGAAAAAAATTCAGGACCAGAAACCAGAGTGTCACTTGGAGTGGCCTAAATATAAATTGTTGTGGAATTTTCTTATGATAGGCAAACACTTTCGCTGTGGACTGCACTGGAAAGAGAGTTGTTCTGGCAGTGTACGTGAGATTGCTGTGTGTGTGTGCTTGTGTAGTCTGGTGCATTCAGCATAATTATTATAACATGTACTATTAGCGTATTCATGCACTCCAGGCATGGCGTAATGTTAGTCATCGTTGCAGTCAGAAGTGGTTAGCTGTGGTCAATTTAGATCAACCTGAGGAGTACAGTGAACCCAAGGCTGTCAGGAAACTAGGGAGACAGAACAAGTACGAGATCAAGGCAGTGTTGTGGAACCCTCACCTGGTGAAGGAGGACTTACTGGCCTCCACCGTGAGTGTGTGTGTGATACACAGGCTGTACGCTTTTAGTATAAGGAGGTGTCTAAAACCAGAGTCTATGGTAGCGCGATAATTACGATGTAGATTAAAATTGTGTGCACAAAATGAGTGGATGGTATCGTTATGGGAGCTATTGTAATTAAGAGTAGATAACACTCTTGGTGTAATATATCCTATCTTTGTCCCCCAGTGCCAGCAGAAGCTGGAGGTCTGGAATGTGAATGCTGAGAGACATCCTCTGGTACACTCCCTCAAGGCACACACTCGACCAGTCAGGTACCCACCCCATAGTTACAGAGCCTCTAGAGAGAGAGGGTACTTCGGCATTCCCATAGTTACAGAGCCTCTAGAGAGAGGGCACTTCATTCCCATGCATAGTTACTGAGCCTCTAGAGAGAGGGTACTTCATTCCCATAGTTACAGAGCCTCTAGAGAGAGGGTACTTCATTCCCATAGTTACAGAGCCTCTAGAGAGAGGGTACTTCATTCCCATAGTTACTGAGCCTCTAGAGAGAGGGTACTTTATTCCCATAGTTACAGAGCCTCTAGAGAGAGGGCACTTCATTCCCATAGTTACAGAGCAAGTCATGACTGTTTAAAGATACTTTACTTAACGTTGGACATTACTAATGCTGCTACCAGTGTATAAATGTACGTACAGTGCACTGCACAGTAGTGACTTGTACTTTGTTTCCACAGGATATAAAGAGGTTCTCGTTGCCCAGAGTGATATCTCTAGACATTGGTGTCCCTGCCAACAAGAAGCCTTCACTGAGGGAACAGCTGTCTAATCAGGTTGCCAACATCTTTAAAATGCAACGTCAAGCTCAACAGATTAGCTATAATTATACAGTCAGACTAGCCGTTTTGATAAGTGTTGATTCTTATTGTCCCGACCCAGCTCAAATAAGATGTGACTAGACTGATAGCCAGTAACTACCCTGGTGGCGTCATCTTTACACAGCTGGCTTCTTTCACCTCACCACAATTTGCAAAGGTCTGTGCACTAGTAGCAATATCAGGAGCATTTATTAGAAGAAAGTACCAGTAGCTATAGCAACCACACCACCAATCAGAACTGCACTAATAGTTAGTATTGATTGATTGCGAAATTTAGTTGTGAACTGCTGGAAGTTTACGCATAATTATTACTTGTTCTCCTACGAACAACTATTTGTATTATAACCATTTTTGAACCACCTCTCTGCAGGCCCTGAATGAATCTACCCAGCCGTCTGTCCTGGCCACTCGACTGAAGCTCCCACTACCCCCGGGCAGCGGCAGTCGTGTGGGGGGTCTCATCGTGTTGTGGTTAGTCCAGCTCAGTTCTCTCTGTTGCACTCCAGCCTGATCAGCTGACTATGAACAGATGTCTAGTATAAATTGAACATAGTAATATAAATTATGTAAACAAAACCTTCCTAATTTGTGACCTGCATAGAATTCTTATATCATTGTAAAGTATTGTATGTACAATTTTATCGTCACATCACCATTTTTTGTTGAAGCTTAATATTAATTGTTGAACTGTACCGTGTCATATATATAGGGGGGAGACTGAGGGGTACCCGGGATTGTTGATTATAGTGATTACGGTCCATTGTGGTTTATCATATAGCTCCAGAAGACTCCTGCAGAAGCTTTCAGGGAGTCCGGACCATGCATCTTTCTGGCAGTCAACTTCTTCAATACAAACTAGATATATACTACCAAGAGCTCGAGAACTATTGATAATTATAATAATTATACTGCCCATAAATAATTGCTGCTTCTTGTATAGCAATCAAGTGAGTGTATAGCAAAAATTGCGACAATCAACACAACATCAGCACAGAGTACTAGTATAATATAACTCAGACTATAGAATTCTGAAGTATAAATAAATTCAGGCAGTTTTGTGCGTATATATACTATATAATGAGTCTCGATTATACAGGCATGCAGGCCTGGACTGACTTAAAAAGTATACATTAATTATTATTTATAGTCTAATTTCTGTCAATGAAATAGAGTGGCACGTCCTCCTGTGGTGTGACGAGGGCATGTTCAAGCATCTTCATATCTTCCTGTCCAGCCTTCAGTATGAAATTTCGAGCAATCTATGGTATCAATCAATAGATCAATGTTCAGAAATCAATATAATTGTCCTGTATAAAGTAACATGATCACTCACGTCAACCATGAAGAGTTTCATTTCAAGTTCTGCAAACCTTTTTCCTGCATGTAGGTGCAGACTGAGACACACTATAAAAAACACTACCTTAAGGTTACTATTAAAAACGGGTACTATGAGCGGTTTCAGATTTTTCTCGGGTAACTATCATTATAGGCAATACTTATGTGTCAATAGAAGGTTTGGAGTCAGATATACAGATGAAAAAAGGGCTAGCTTGCTTAGCATATTTTCAGAAGTTATTATATACCTTATTATTTAATGCGTTTTAACGCGGACATAATTAGCGTTAATTCACTAAAATTAGTACCCGTTTCAATAGTATACATATAGGTGGTAACACATACCATAACATTGTCTGGGTCCAAACCCAAATGGCAGTATTGAGAAGGGATGCTGCTGTGGTCCATCATTTCTCATCCACCTCTCTGGCTTGAACTTTGATGGCTCCTCAAATATTTTGTCACTCTTTGCAGCCGTGTAACTCGAGTAGAACAAAGTCACCTGTGCATGTTAGGAGAATGGAAATACTTATAATATTAGCAAGCTTTAAAAAGTTTTGACTCACCCCGGCAGGCACATGGTAACCATGGATGATGGCATCCTCATTCAAAACACGGGGTAAACCTGGTGCTGTGGATCTGACTCTACAATAATTGGTTTAAAGTTAGCGACTACATTATACCCATGCAGGAAGTCATATATAACAGCGGCATAATTATTACATATGCAGGTCGCATACATTAGCTTATAATTGTTATGGGCACACATAATTGTACCTGAAGCTCTCCTTGATGCATCCTCTGAGGTAGGGCATTGCCTCTAGGTCCTGAGCTGTGGGAGGTCGCTCCCCCACTACACTCTGTATTTCCTGGTATAGCCGCTCCTGGACCTCAGGGTTATTAGCCAACTCAAACAGGAGGAATATAGACTGATTAGCGGTCTAAACGAAGAGGGGATGAGATAAACGTTTAAATGGGAGCCAAGTATTAAAACTTCAGCAGTGCTATTACTATTTTCAGGTCAATTGTCCGGAGGACTCTTCTGCGCATGTGCAAGAAACTTGACCACAGTGTAAAGATAGCTCCATTAGGCAAGGTCTATAGCTAGCTAGCTAGTCATATATAGACTGTGACAGTGTCATGGTCTCATGGAGACAGTTCCTTCTTAGTGCTTCTGGACCAATGATCAATGTGAGGTGCCTCCAACCACACTGTTATGCCTACTATCGTTGGTGCTAAGAAATGTGATGAACTTCGACTGTCCTGCCTGGTCATGCTGGTAGTCTGCATGATTTACTCCTATGTCTGCTACAAGTTTAGCAGGCAGGAAAGATATACTGCAATTCTATGTATCTTGAATTAAATCAGCCATTTAATAGGCAGCACTAATTTTATGTTCTTTTCAATGTCTATATATACATGGGGAGCCCCCTGAGACTATTATGCCTGCAAAAATAAATCAATTACTATCATTTATAGATCTAGTCTACTGCGCATGTCCAAACACATGCCTCTGGACAACTGACCTGAAAAGAGTAATATAATTATATGTAATACTGACATAAGAAGGGGAGTACAGTAACTTATGTATGTATACCGTGTGGATACCAGCAATCAGCATTGAAGCTGACAGTGACACAGCTTCTTCAGTGGACATCTTCTTCTCTCTCAGCCATTGCTCCAGCATCCCCTGTACTTCACTGCTCTCACCTCTGTCCAGCTCCTTTTGCAAGTCGGTAGCGTACTTGCTACCATGTGAAAAGGTCCCCTGTAAAAAAGATACTCCAGCTGGTATTCAATTATAGCGGTAAGTACTGCAGCACTTATCGTCTACCTCACTGCGCATGCACATGTCAAAATACAGTAGAACATCGCTAATCTGGATCCCTTTAGTCAGAAACCCAAACAAATAGCAAAACCGAAAAAAAGGAGGGGCTACCATTAGACTGCGCATTTGCAGTCTAACTTACTTTGCTGATTCAGCAATAATGTGCTCAATACATACAACGGCCACTACAAAGAAAACAAAGATAGCTCATTGTATTGGAGAGACATATATATTCCAGCTAGCAGCTCCCTTCTGGACACAGTAATATCCTAATACAATGTATATAAGTGTCTTCGTTAATGATATTCATAATCAATTACTAATGACATCCGTTAATCCGGTAATTTCGGATGTGGTCTGGTCTGGCTCTATTTGGATTAGTGAGGTTCACTGTCAACATACATACCTTTATCGCATCCATGAATGAGTAGTAAAACTTGTTCTTGTAAATCTTGTACAGAGCTGGCTCGTTGATCAGTCTTCCAATGCCTTCGAAAAGCCGGTCGACATTGTCAAGAAACTTTACATCTTCCTCTTTTGGATTAACTAGCAGGTCCAGATCAGCACCAAACACAAATTTTCCAGTAGCTATTATAATGAAAATAGAATTCCCATATTATAATTTATAAACTGAAGATTTATAGCTACCTTCCATTGTTATCTTTTTAGCGAGTGGAGTGAAATTCTCAATCAAACCATCTTCATTTCTTACGCTCCTCAGGTGGTCAGAGAATCGAGTGTAGATAGGGTTCAGGCCCTCAATGTAGCTGTTCACATTCCGGGGCAGTACTTGCTTGCTAGCTGCAACACGCTCTCTCTTCCAATCTTCACCATCCCTACATAATTATGTGAAAGCTGTATATCATTACCGTATTACTAGAATGTTTTGCAAGCATCAAACTTTGAGATGGTTGATCAATTCACAACTGTCTGTTACAATAAAATCTGCAAAACCTAAATTATTACACACGATCCTTGCTCGCAAAGGGTCAATTTTTCTGCTGATTTGGCTCGTTTGCAAGGTTTTCCAGCAAAATATTCTAGTAATACGGTATGCGTAGCCGGACGAGCTGACTGTGTGTGTGTGTGTGTGTCTGCAGCTGTAACTGCTCAACGGTTACAATGCAACAACAAATAGCAGATTCTATATAGGCTTCTAGTCACGTTCTTTTAGATTTTAATTTTTGATTCGTGGATTTGCAAACTAAAGCTTCTTTCTTGAGTTTGACTCACAGTGAAGGCTGTTACAGTCTCTTCAGAATCTTTCATAGCACTATCTGTTCGCTATTCAACTTATGAGTTAGCCTTGCACTAAAGCGCTATAGCTGTTTGTTAGCTACAAGAGTCAGAAAAGAACTGCAAAGCTACATGCATGTATACACTACTTAAGATGACAACATAGCAGGATACACAAGTAGCTATAGTCTTTGTAAGAGTTTAACAGAATAGAATACTATGCGATACTTACACCTCATACACATTGACTACATGCACTCACAGACTTGTAAATCCAGGTGGTTTTCCAGATTGCTCGAAAAACCATTTCATCTTAGGGCCAACTGACGTATCCCTTTTCGGGTACTTTCCTTCAGCTCTGAGCACCTCCTCCAATACATCAGGATCAGCCACTACCACCATGGTACCAGCACCTGCAGGACGATAGTTATAATGACAAGCAATGGGAAAAACTAGACTCGCAAATCAACTGAAAATGTCCAAGTTTCTCTATGTTTATGGTAAGGTAAAGCAAGCACACCTGGTAGAAGCAGCTTCATGATTCCTCCGTACTTTTCCAGACCCTCATAATGAAAATCAGAAAACCTTTGCCCTCTCCTCCGTACTCTCACTATATCCAGCAGATTCCCCAGTAATGGCAGAGGCTTGGGTCCTGGGATTGAGTTGAATGGTTTGGCTTGTTGTGGTCTTGTAGCAGCTTGTTGCTTGGAATGTGAACTTGTAGTCACACATCTCACAGCAAGCCTGGTGGTTGGCATCGGCATGGGCCATTGCTTGAGAAAGGAAAGCATCTGATTCTCGTTTTTGATATTAATTTTTGCTGAGTAATGTTCTTATCTACCGCAATGTTTACTTTTGTCTACCCGCACGGTAGATACTAGCCTCGATTCCAGGCCGCTTGAAAAAGGCTTCAAGCGGCCTGGAATCGAGGCTAGGTAGATACGTGCATAGTCAGTCTTTTAGCCTCGAGACCAGGCCGATTAAAATACGTATTTGAATCGGCCTGGATTCGAGGCTATAGTCAGTCTTGCACAGTCCTACAATACACCAATACACATGGCAGTGATGATGCCTTGATTCCAGGCCAGTTTATAGAAGACTCTGCCAGATTAAAAAGCGATAATTTATGACAGTTCTTGCTGTAAAAAAATAAACGTCCCCATTTACTGCGGCATAGACATAGATAGAGGCTAGTCTTGACTGCGATGAGACCAGCCTCTCAATCATCTTTAGGTCGTCCTTGCTTGTCTTTAGAGTGAAGTTTTGAACCACCTGTGCATCAGGATTTCTCATTCTTTGAGGTTCCATGCACGTGTGTGTTACCACAAAACCTGCAACTATAGTTGTGGATATGTATTTTGAACCTATCAAAATACATATCCACAACTATAGTTGCAGGTTTTGTGGTAACACACACGTGCATGGAACCTCAAAGAGTGAGAAATCCTCGATTTAAAGCCGCAAAAGCGGTGCAGTTTGGGCGTTTTATTTTAAACCTTGTAGCCTTGGGTTGACAGGTGCATTCATATCATTACACCCACCACAGATTCAAAAATAATAGCTCCTGTTAATTAATTTCTGTCAGTTAAAAAAAGAGGGACGTCCTCCTTCACTGTGGCTATCAGTTTTTCAACTATCTTCAAGTCCTCCTTGTTTGTCTTTAGAGTAAAGTTTCGAGCCAACTGTGTATGCATGGGTTCAAAGGACATATTTAGACACAGCCATGACTACTAGCCTCGACTCCAGCCCCTTGAATAGGGCCTGGTATTTACTGTTGGCGCGTGGGTGGACAATTATTACCGTATTTTATCTCATTGAACGTTAAAACAGTATTTTATCTTATTGATAAAGAACAGAAAAAAGAAAAAGGAGAGGCTACCTCTCTGTTTATACTGTAGACACAGAGACAGCTAAGTAAAACATCAGCTCTGTAGATTTATTCATTAACTTGAGGCTCGGATCGGATACACACTCAGGCGACAAGTTAATCTCATAAGAAATTAGTTAAACCTGTGGGTAAAAAATAAATGTGGATAAGTACAGTGGCTGTGACGTAATATAATGTGAGGACTACTTATTGATTTACACAATAGATTTACCATTGAAAGCACTATCCATTAATACACACTCAAGCAACAAGTCTGGATACACACTCAAGCAACAAGTCCCTCGGATCGGATACACACAAGTCCCTCGGATTGTAAACACATTCAGGCCACACAGTTCTCGGATCAGATACCACGTACTTACTCTGTGACCAATTTTCGGCAAATATCACAACAATACTTCCTTCCAGAGAGAATGGCACTGCATGAACGTCGAACAGACACACCAACACTTTGAAGATGGCTTCACTCAGAGAAACAAGAGGAGAAATCACCATCACAACACTTTATTATTATTATTACTTCTTTCATCACAACACTTCTTTCAGAGAGAGGTGCACTGGTCCTGTCAAGCGTCACATCAATCAAGAAAGGGAGTGTCTGGAAAGCAGATGGACTTGCTCTGGGACTTGCCATAGCCGGTCGGTACAGTACCCACATAAACACCAGCGTACAGACACTTCAACGCCTCCAGCTGCTTGTCTTTCAAGACTAGACCTGGTTTTCCAACACAGGATAACGCGTACGCGAGAGCAGAAGAGAATTAAGGTAGCAGCCATTACACAACTTGGACTAGATTTCTTTTTTCAATGACATCATTAATTATAAATTAATGAAACGGATATCAATGTTTTACAACTAAATCCGGAATAAAAATACTGATAAATATACTACAATTTACGATTACCAAGATTCTTGGTAATTCTGGCGCATGCGTAAACAGTGTATACCAGGCCGCCTTTCTCAGCGGCCTGGAATCAAGGCTACCATGACTACTAACTTACACATGCAGTTAGTTGCTGATTTTATGCATGGTATTATTAACATACATATCTACAGAAGAAGACTGTTGGTACCACAACCAAATTCTGACTTACTTCAACCAGCAGTAGTTTCATTTCTAATCCAGCAAATCTTTTCCCTAAAATAAAAAATACAATTAGCTATGAATGAATCATGCAGTCTGGGACCCACCATAACATTGTCTGGGTCCAAACCCAAATGGCAGTATTGAGAAGGGATGCTGCTGTGGTCCATTCTTTCTCATCCACCTCTCTGACTTGAACTTAGCCTCGATTCCAGGCCGATTAAAATACGTATTTTAATTGGCCTTGAATCGAGGCTAGCTTGAACTTTGATGGCTCATCAAACATTTTGTCGCTCTTTGCAGCCGTGTAACTCAAGTATATCAAATTCACCTGCGGTTAAAATAAAATAATTTACCACCATAATTATCAACTCACCCCAGCAGGTACATGGTAATCATGGACGACGGCATCTTTTTTCAGAACACCAGAGAAGAGATTTACAACTGACCTGACTCTGCGTGTACAACAAGATGACTCATTACAATACTTATTAATCAATTAAGCTATCAACATTTAGATTGCCGCATATATATATACTTATAGCAATGATGATTATATACACGGTTGCTGCAAACAGTCTTCACACAGTTGACACTCACCTGAGGCTCTCCTTGATGCATCCTCTGAGGTAGGGCATTGCCTCTAAGTCCTGAGCTGTGGGAGGTCGCTCCCCCACCACACTCAGTGGCGGATCCAGGAAAAATGAAAGGGGGGGTCCAAACTAACTAGCGCCAGCGCAAGTAATGAAAGTCGCGCGCAGCGCGAAATTTTTAGGGTTACGCCCACTTTCGGTCACACGTGACTAGGGAAAATCCCATGCTCAGCCAGGGGAAGTCCCATAATAGACTTGCGTAGAGCTGCCACAAACAGTCAACTAGCTAGCCGGCCTAGGCTAACCTGAACACTCCTTTGGCAGTTGATACATCAAAACAACAGGTACAATCATTGAATCAAATTACAATAGCTACAAAAACTGATAAATAGCTAGCTGGTGTCATTAAGCCTTTTAAAGTTAACTTCAAAAGGGGGGGTCAAGGGACCCCATGGACCCCCTTCTGGATCCGCCACTGACACTCTGTATCTCCTGGTAGAGCCGCTCCTGGACCTCAGGGTTCTTAGCCAACTCAAACAGGAGGTACGTAGATTGATAGGCAGTCTATAAGTGCAAAAAAACACATGTGCATGCATGAAACCAATTTTCTACACCCATGCATGCAAGTGCAGTTAGCTTACCGTGTGGATCCCAGCAGTAAACATTGTAGCTGACATTGCCACAGCTTCTTTAGTGGTAATCTTCTCTCTCAGCCATTGCTCCAGCATCCCCTGTACTTCACTGCTCTCACCTCTCTCCAGCTTCTCCTGTAATCTGTTGGCATACTTGCTACTATGTTCATATAGCTTCCCTGCAAGTATTGTATATAGTAACACTTCTTTGCATGGACCTTTGAAAAAATTACTTCTAAAGCATCCAAGTAGAAGTGGTACAGATTGTTTTTGTAGATCTTGAACAGAGGAAGCTCATACGCCAACCTTCCCATTCCCTCGAAAAGCTGATCGACTTTATCGAGGAATTTGAGGTCTTCTTCTTTCGGATTAACCAGCAGATCCATATCAGCATCAAATACAAACTTCCCAGTCGCTGCAAGTATGTATAGTGTATATACCTTATAGCATGCATGCAGGTATATTTCGAGGGATAATTTTCGCGGAAATGCCTTTAGAAAGGTTTTTGCGGATTTAATTTTCGTGGAATATAGCAGCCTTTTGCAGCATGCATGCATATACGATATGAAATTCGCGGTACATGCTCAATCCACGAAAACCACGAATATTACTATATGGTACAGTTAAACACCCAAACGGCATCCCACAAATCCCACTTGCTGAGTCCATGGGATTATTATGAGGCCTCGAGGGCCCAAGCGTGTATATATAGCGCCCTCGAGCTCAGCAAAGGTGCTGCTAAGGGCCTGAGGGTCTCACCATAGTAACCGTTGGACGAGGCCTATAGAGTAGTGCTAAGCAAGCAGGCTATTAAAGAATATGCACAAAATAATGATATTCATAGAGCGTTTGATGCGTGGGTGGAAACACTACCTTACCACTATACAAAGATCCTTGTAGTATATACGGAAACCATAGAGATCAAAGGAAAGCCTTCCACTAACAACATACGCCATAGGATCTACAACTGAAATAACCACAGCCTTCCTGTGGTAAAAAGTACAGTTTGGTAGTTAGAGCATGCAGGACCTATACGTGCGGAGGATGTGTATGACATGCAGTCTCTCCAGAATCAGGAATATATTTGTAGAACGTTGCTATTCTATACTTACTATATGATAGTTAGACACTGTTTTGGAGGTGTCTATGGGATTTAGAAGCCCAAAGGCACTGATTTACTATCCCGAGCGTAGCGAGGGTACTAAAGTGGCTGAGGGCTTCTAAGTCACATGGACACCGACAAAACAGTGTCTAACTCATTTAGATACTAGTGCGCATGCGCAAACTGCTTGACTACAATACAATTACTTGACAACGGAATACTAGGTATACTAAGTAAATTTGCAGGTATACTAAGTCCAATAGTATACCTGCTCTGAGGCACTTTTCCCATGTACTTCCCATGTACATGTAGATCTTATCAACTAGTGTCTAAACTATAATTGAGAACACCCTGCATTGAATTTGTAGGTGAACAGAGTCATGCAGTACAGTGCTAGTGTAAGCTTATACACATTAAAGCTAGATCTAGCTACGTACATTCAGGGTGTGTGTTCTAGTGCAGTAGGTTGCACATGTACACACATTAAGCTAGCTAGATCCTACATGTACATGTACATGCTATAATTATAGTAGACAACATTCAGTTTTAGTTTATACGCCCACATAATTTTTTATTATTGTTTGTAGCTTTGCAGATTTAATGATCATTACAATGTGAAGTCATACTAGAAGTCTACGATACAGTGTGTAGCGCGGCTGCAAGTAGAGTTGATGTGGCTGAAGAAGAGGTCAGAGATGTTGTACTGAGCTTCCCAGAGTGGCAGGTTAGTCGGTTATGATAAACCCCTATAAATATAAATTGTTGTGGAATTTTCTTATGATAGGCAAACACTTTCGCGCGCTGTGGACTGCACTGGAAAGAGAGTTGTTCTGGCAGTGTACGTGAGATTGCTGTGTGTGTGTGTTTGTGTAGTCTGGTGCATTCAGCATAATTATTATAACATATACTATTAGCGTATTCATGCACTCCAGGCATGGCGTAATGTTAGTCATCGTTGCAGTCAGAAGTGGTTAGCTGTGGTCAATTTAGATCAACCTGAGGCGTACAGTGAACCCAAGGCTGTCAGGAAACTAGGGAGACAGAACAAGTACGAGATCAAGGCAGTGTTGTGGAACCCTCACCTGGTGAAGGAGGACTTACTGGCCTCCACCGTGAGTGTGTGTGTGATACACAGGCTGTACGCTTTTATTATAAGGAGGTGTCTAAAACCAGAGTCTATGGTAGCGCGATAATTACGATGTGGATTAAAATTGTGTGCACAAAATGAGTGGATGGTATCGTTATGGGAGCTATTGTAATTAAGAGTAGATAACACTCTTGGTGTAATATATCCTATCTTTGTCCCCCAGTGCCAGCAGAAGCTGGAGGTCTGGAATGTGAATGCTGAGAGACATCCTCTGGTACACTCCCTCAAGGCACACACTCGACCAGTCAGGTACCCACCCCATAGTTACAGAGCCTCTAGAGAGAGGGTACTTCATTCCCATAGTTACAGAGCCTCTAGAGAGAGGGTACTTCATTCCCATAGTTACAGAGCCTCTAGAGAGAGGGTACTTCATTCCCATAGTTACAGAGCCTCTAGAGAGAGGGCACTTCATTCCCATAGTTACAGAGCCTCTAGAGAGAGGGCACTTCATTCCCATAATTACAGAGCCTCTAGAGAGAGGGCACTTCATTCCCATAGTTACAGAGCCTCTAGAGAGAGGGCACTTCATTCCCATAGTTACAGAGCCTCTAGAGAGAGGGCACTTCATTCCCATAGTTACAGAGCCTCTAGAGAGAGGGCACTTCATTCCCATAGTTACAGAGCCTCTAGAGAGAGGGCACTTCATTCCCATAGTTACAGAGCCTCTAGAGAGAGGGCACTTCATTCCCATAGTTACAGAGCCTCTAGAGAGAGGGCACTTCATTCCCATAGTTACAGAGCCTCTAGAGAGAGGGCACTTCATTCCCATAGTTACAGAGCCTCTAGAGAGAGGGCACTTCATTCCCATAGTTACAGAGCCTCTAGAGAGAGGGCACTTCATTCCCATAGTTACAGAGCCTCTAGAGAGAGGGTACTTCATTCCCATGCATAGTTACAGAGCCTCTAGAGAGAGGGTACTTCATTCCCATAGTTACTGAGCCTCTAGAGAGAGGGTACTTCATTCCCATAGTTACAGAGCCTCTAGAGAGAGGGCACTTCATTCCCATGCATAGTTACAGAGCCTCTAGAGAGAGGGTACTTCATTCCCATAGTTACAGAGCCTTTAGAGAGAGGGTACTTCATTCCCATAGTTACAGAGCCTCTAGAGAGAGGGTACTTCATTCCCATGCATAGTTACAGAGCCTCTAGAGAGAGGGTACTTCATTCCCATAGTTACAGAGCCTCTAGAGAGAGGGCACTTCATTCCCATAGTTACAGAGCCTCTAGAGAGAGGGCACTTCATTCCCATGCATAGTTACAGAGCCTCTAGAGAGAGGGTACTTCATTCCCATGCATAGTTACAGAGCCTCTAGAGAGAGGGTACTTCATTCCCATGCATAGTTACAGAGCCTCTAGAGAGAGGGTACTTCATTCCCATGCATAGTTACAGAGCCTCTAGAGAGAGGGTACTTCATTCCCATAGTTACTGAGCCTCTAGAGAGAGGGTACTTCATTCCCATAGTTACAGAGCCTCTAGAGAGAGGGTACTTCATTCCCATAGTTACTGAGCCTCTAGAGAGAGGGTACTTCATTCCCATAGTTACAGAGCCTCTAGAGAGAGGGCACTTCATTCCCATGCATAGTTACAGAGCCTCTAGAGAGAGGGTGCTTCATTCCCATAGTTACAGAGCCTCTAGAGAGAGGGCACTTCATTCCCATGCATAGTTACAGAGCCTCTAGAGAGAGGGTACTTCATTCCCATAGTTACAGAGCCTCTAGAGAGAGGGTACTTCATTCCCATAGTTACTGAGCCTCTAGAGAGAGGGTACTTCATTCCCATAGTTACAGAGCCTCTAGAGAGAGGGTACTTCATTCCCATAGTTACTGAGCCTCTAGAGAGAGGATACTTCATTCCCATAGTTACTGAGCCTCTAGAGAGAGGGTACTTCATTCCCATAGTTACAGAGCCTCTAGAGAGAGGGTACTTCATTCCCATAGTTACTGAGCCTCTAGAGAGAGGGTACTTCATTCCCATAGTTACTGAGCCTCTAGAGAGAGGGTACTTCATTCCCATAGTTACTGAGCCTCTAGAGAGAGGGTACTTCATTCCCATAGTTACTGAGCCTCTAGAGAGAGGGTACTTCATTCCCATAGTTACAGAGCCTCTAGAGAGAGGGTACTTCATTCCCATGCATAGTTACTGAGCCTCTAGAGAGAGGGTACTTCATTCCCATAGTTACAGAGCCTCTAGAGAGAGGGCACTTCATTCCCATAGTTACAGAGCCTCTAGAGAGAGGGCACTTCATTCCCATAGTTACAGAGCAAGTCATGACTGTTTAAAGATACTTTACTTAACGTTGGACATTACTAATGCTGCTACCAGTGTAGATACATGTACGTACAGTGCACTGCACAGTAGTGACTTGTACTTTGTTTCCACAGGATATAAAGAGGTTCTCGTTGCCCAGAGTGATATCTCTAGACATTGGTGTCCCTGCCAACAAGAAGCCTTCACCGAGGGAACAGCTGTCTAATCAGGTTGCCAACATCTTTAAAATGCAACGTCAAGCTCAACAGGTTAGCTATAATTATACAGTCAGACTAGTCGTTTTGATAAGTGTTGATTCTTATTGTCCCGACCCAGCTCAAATAAGATGTGACTAGACTGATAGCCAGTAACTACCCTGGTGGCGTCATCTTTACACAGCTGGCTTCTTTCACCTCACAATTTGCAAAGGTGTGTGCACTAGTAGCAATATCAGGAGCATTTATTAGAAAAAAGCACCAGTAGCTATAGCAACCACACCATGCACCAATCAGAACTGCACTAATAGTTAGTATTGATTGATTGCGAAATTTAGTTGTGAACTGCTGGAATTTTACGCATAATTATTACTTGTTCTCCTACGAACAACTATTTGTATTATAACCATTTTTGAACCACCTCTCTGCAGGCCCTGAATGAATCTACCCAGCCGTCTGTCCTGGCCACTCGACTGAAGCTCCCACTACGGTCTACCCCCGGGCAGCGGAAGTCGTGTGGGGGGTCTCATCGTGTTGTGGTTAGTCCAGCTCAGTTCTCTCTGTTGCACTCCAGCCTGATCAGCTGACTATGAACAGATGTCTAGTATAAATTGAACATAGTAATATAAATTATGTAAACAAAACCTTCCTAATTTGTGACCTGCATAGAATTCTTATATCATTGTAAAGTATTGTATGTACAATTTTATCGTCACATCACCATTTTTTGTTGAAGCTTAATATTAATTGTTGAACTGTACCGTGTCATATATATAGGGGGGAGACTGAGGGGTACCCGGGATTGTTGATTATAGTGATTACGGTCCATTGTGGTTTATCATATAGCTCCAGAAGACTCCTGCAGAAGCTTTCAGGGAGCCCGGACCATGCATCTTTCTGGCAGTCAACTTCTTCAATACAAACTAGATATATACTACCAAGAGCTCAAGAACTCTTGATAATTATAATAATTATACTGCCCATAAATAATTGCTGCTTCTTGTATAGCAATCAAGTGAGTGTATAGCAAAAATTGCGACAATCAACACAACATCAGCACAGAGTACTAGTATAATATAGCTCAGACTATAGAATTCTGAAGTATAAATAAATTCAGGCAGTTTTGTGCGTATATATACTATATAATGAGTCTCGATTATACAGGCATGCAGGCCTGGACTGACTTAAAAAGTATATACATTAATTATTATTTATAGTCTAATTTCTGTCAATGAAATAGAGTGGCACGTCCTCCTGTGGTGTGACGAGGGCATGCTCAACCATCTTCATATCTTCCTGTCCAGCCTTCAGTATGAAATTTCGAGCAATCTATGGTATCAATCAATAGATCAATGTTCAGAAATCAATATAATTGTCCTGTATAAAGTATAACATGATCACTCACGTCAACTATGAAGAGTTTCATTTCAAGTTCTGCAAACCTTTTTCCTGCATGTAGGTGCAGACTGAGGCACACCATAAAAAACACTACCTTAAGGTTAACTATTAAAAACGGGTACTATTAGCGGTTTCAGATTTTTCTCGGGTAACTATAACTATGGGCAATATACTTATGTGCATGTCAATGGAAGGCATGGAGTCAGATATACAGATGAAAAAAGGGCTAGCTTGCTAAACAAGTTCATTACCATTATATTTTTTAATGCGTTCTAATGTGGACATAATTAGCGTTAATTCGGCTAAATTTAGTACCCGTTTCAATAGTATACATAGGTGGTAACACATACCATAACATTGTCTAGGTCCAAACCCAAACGGCAGCAGTGAGAAGGGATGCTGCTGTGGTCCATCCTTTCTCATCCACCTCTCTGGCTTGAACTTCGTTGGCTCCTCAAATATTTTGTCACTCTTGGAAGCCGTGTAAATTGAGTAGAACAAAGTCACCTGTGCATGTTAGAAGAATGGAAATACTTATAATATTAGCAAGCTTTAAAACAGTTTTAACTCACCCCGGCAGGCACATGGTAACCATGGATGATGGCATCCTCATTCAGAACACGGGGAAAACCTGGTACTGTGGATCTGACTCTATAATGATTGGTTTAAAGTTAGCGACTACAGCGGCATAATTATTACATATGCAGGTCGCATACATTAGCCTATAATTGTTATGGGCACACATAATTGTACCTGAAGCTCTCCTTGATGCATCCTCTGAGGTAGGGCATTGCCTCTAGGTCCTGAGCTGTGGGAGGTCGCTCCCCCACCACACTCTGTATCTCCTGGTGGAGCCGCTCCTGGACCTCAGGGTTCCTAGCCAACTCAAACAGGAGGAACGTTGACTGATTAGCGGTCTAAACGAAGAGGGGATGAGATAAACGTTTAAATGGGAGGATATGTGCCAAGTATTAAAACTTCAGAAGTGCTATAATTATATGTAATACTGGCATAAAAGCATGCAGAAGGGGAGTACAGTAACTTATGTATGTATATACCGTGTGGATACCAGCAATCAGCATTGAAGCTGACAGTGCCACAGCTTCTTCAGTGGACATCTTCTTCTCTCTCAGCCATTGCTCCAGCATCCCCTGTACTTCACTGCTCTCACCTCTCTCCAGCTCCTCTCGCAAGTCGGTAGCGTACTTGCTACCATGTGAAAAGGTCCCCTGTAAAAAAGAGAATGGTATTCAAATTATAGCTGTAAGTGCTGCAGCACTTATCGTCTACCTCACTGCGCATGCGCATGTCAAAATACAGTAAAACATCGCTAATCCGAACCCCTTTAGTCAGAAACCCGAACAAATAGCAAAAAACCGAAAAAAAGGAGGGGCTACCATTAATTAGACTGCACATGCTTACTTTACTAATAAGCAATTACTGAATCAGCAATAACGTGCTCAATACATACAACGGCCACTGCAAAGAAAACGGAGATAGCTCACTGTAGTGGAGAGATATTATATTCTAGCTAGCAGCTATAAAATGTACAAGTGTCTTCGTTAATGATATTCCTAATCACTTAATGACATCCGTTAATCTGGTAATTTTTGATGTGGTCTGGTCCGGCTCTATTCGGATTAGCGAGGTTCACTGTCAATTAACATATACATACCTTTATCGCATCCATGAATGAGTAGTAAAATTTGTTCTTGTAAATCTTGTACAGAGCTGGCTCATTGATCAGTTTTCCAATGCCTTCAAAAAACCGGTCGACATTGTCAAGAAACTTTACATCTTCCTCCTTTGGATTAACTAGCAGGTCCAGATCAGCACCAAACACAAATTTTCCAGTAGCTATATATAATGAAATAGAATTCCGATATTAATTTAAAAACTGAAGATTTATAGCTATACCTTCCATTGTCATCTTTTTAGCGAGTGGAGTGAAATCCTCAATCAAACCATTTTCACTTCTTATCTTTCTCAGATGGTCAGAGAATCGAGTGTAGATAGGGTTCAGGCCCTCAATGTAGCTGTTCACATTCCGGGGCAGTACTTGCTTGTTAGCTGCAACACGCTCTCTCTTCCAGTCTTCTCCCTCCCTATATATATGAAAGCTGTATTATTATGCCTCGCGTAGCCGTACAAAGGATACGGTAAAGCTGACTGTGTGTGTGCATGTGTCTGCCTATTCCAGCTGTAACTGCTCAATGCAACAACAACATTTTTATAGTAGCAGGCTTCTATATAGCTTTCGGATTTTAATTTTTGATTCGTGGATTTGCAAACCAAAGCTTCTTTCTGGAGTTTGACTCACAGTGAAGGCTGTTACAGTCTCTTTAGAATCATTCATGCATAGCATCATCTGTTCGCACAAACTTTCTATTCAACTTATGAGTTATAGCCTTGCATTAAAGTGCTATAATAATAGCTGTTTGACAATTAAGAGTCAGAAAAGAACTACAAAGCTGCATGTATGTACATAGCGGCAGACCGCAAAGGCCTGGTATACTTTCATGCGCATGCGCGAAATAATTACAGCAATTTCATCATACAAATTGTAAAAAACAGACAAAGTTACAAAAAGGAAAAATACGTATGACCATGTATAGTGTTAAAATATTCATGACCACAATGCCGGGCAGCTTTCAGAGACACTACTTTAACTAGTGTTCAAGCTGGCGCTGTGCTAATGCCTCTCGCCATGTTTTTGCTTTCCCTCAAAAGTATTAGAGTGTTATCTATAATGAAAGTTAGTTTTATCTATATAAAGTCACTGAGAAGAAAAGACTTATTTACATGCATCTATTGTTGTATTATGTGGCTTACTAGGACCTCAAGAAAGAAGAAAATTGATTCTTCCAAGATCTGTAGTTCAGTGTATATAATATCTAAGAAGAAAAGACCTGTGTACATGCATATTGTTATCTATATTGTTATATGGTAGTGTTTTGTGGCTTACCAGGCCCTCAAGACAAAGATGATTCTGCCAGGATCTGAATCTTGGATATTTACTCACACGTGGGGAATGAGCGCGCATGCGCATTACATCCACAGGAATAATTAAAGGGTGTGTCCAAAGAGATCAATTTCACAAATGGCTACTGCTAGCTAGCTGTTTTAACAGATATTTTCTGAGTCTTGTAGCCATGGCTAACTCATATGTTGAATAGAAAGTTTGTGCAAACAGATGATGCTATGAAAGATTCTGAAGAGACTGCAACAGCCTTCAATGTGAGTCAAACTAGCCATAACTCGAGAAAGAAGCTTTAGTTTGCTAATCCACGAATCAAAATCCAAGAGAACGTGGCTAGAAGCCTATAGAAGCTGTTAGTTTTCGTCGCATTGCAACCGTTGAGCAGTTACTGCTGGAATACACACACACACAGACACACAGACACACACACACACACACACACACAGTCAGCTTTACCGTATCCCTCCTGCGGCTACGCCTCGAGGCATAATTATGTTGCAGCAGTATTGTTTCTTCTAGCTCACACAATAAAGGGCGTAAGAACTCAGTCATCTTTGCACAATACTTTATGTAACGAGTGTTGCAAGCGTGCGCTTGCTAATGCCTCTCGCCATGTTTTTGCTTTCGCTCAAAAGTATTACAGTGTTATAGAGAAGAGGTAAATAATTTGCAATGTGCTTTGATTGTTTCACAAGAAGGGGGTGTGCTGTGAGTTTGTCAAAGGCACAGAGTAAGAGAGAATTTAAGCACAGACAGTAGTATAGCACAGACAGTATAGTATATAAACAAGCAGAAAGTGTGTATTGTACCATCAATGTTGTTATTTGGGAGATGACAAAATTTGCCAATTTAGCCCAATACCATAGATAACTAGTGTTCAAGCTGGCGCTGTGCTAATACCTCTCGCCATGTTTTTGCTTTCGCTCAGAGTATTATAGAAAGGTTAATCGAATAATACAAATTGAAAATAATGTAATTATCAGAAAAGGTTGGTTTGTGGCTTACCTGGACCTCAACAAAGAAGAAAATTGATTCTGATTCTGCAAAATGGATTCTCTTACACGTGGTATTGAGCGCGCATGCGCATTAGATCTACATCCAGGAATAGGGGTGTGTCTGCAAGTTCAATCAATAATGGCTACTAAAATAGCTAGCTTCTTTAGCAGCTCTTTCTACCTCTTGTAGCCAACAAAAAGCTAGCGCTTAAGTGCAAGGCTAACTCATGTGTTGAATAGAAAGTTTGTGCGAACAGATGATGCTATGAAAGATTCTGAAGAGACTGCAACAGCCTTCAATGTGAGTCAAACTAGCCATAACTCGAGAAAGAAGCTTTAGTTTGCTAATCCACGAATCGAAATCCAAGAGAATGTGGCTAGAAGCCTATATAGAAGCTATTATAGTTTTCGTCGTATTGCAACCGTTGAGCAGTTACAGTTGGAACAGACACACACACACAGACACAGACACACACACACACACACACAGACACACACACACACAGTCAGCTTTACCGTATCCCTCGTGCGGCTACGCCTCGAGGCATAATTATGTAACAAGGACTACAACAAAATAGTATATACGTGTTTCTTTGACAGTATATCCACAAATACACGGATTACCTCCTTTTTGGGGTAATGTACGCACATGCGCATACAATACAATGTACCTTATTATAACGGGTACTAATTTTAGCGAAGTTTAGCGAATTTGTTAAATTAAGGACGCGCTAATAATTATGAATCTCATTATTTTCTTTTTTCTTTTCTAATGTGCTTTTGTATAATGCAATGTACTTTTGAGAGTATGCTAAGCAAGCTAGCCTTTTTTCATCTGTATCTAACTCCAAACTTTCCATTCAACCTTAAGGTTATGATGCAGTGTTCGCCCACGCAGTAATTATCAGTAGTAAATCAAAGCTTGTCTTGACTGTATACACTAGTCGTCATTTAGTATGCTAGATATTGCATGCTCTTTGCCAGTAAGGCAATTATCTATTTAAAGGAGGAAAGGGGCAGGGCGGCTCGAAACAATTTCTTCAAAACAATGAACAGTCATCGAGTTAGCTCATGTAAAAGTAGAAAAATATGGAAAAATAGCCGACTAGCTAGTAAACTATGGTATTTTTCTTCATTTTGTAGGTAGATAGAGCAAGAACTCTTTGAGCCGCCCTCAGGAATATCATAAATTGCTGGTAGGTCACTGTTTAGTTCTTGTTAGAGTCTTTATTTGTCTAATATTTGACGACTAAAATCGGCAATGACCACACACGATCTTTGTGGTAAATTTTTGCCATCTAGTTAACGTACTGATAGCTAGCAAGCGCTGTAATAGTTACTTATGAGTAGTGCAACAGTATAGACACATAAAATAATAGAAACAATGTCTTCCTTTCTCACAAAAACAAAAAATGAATAATTCATGAGCAAACACTGCATCGTAACCTTAAAACTCCTACTTGTACATAACTAGTGTTCAAGCTGGCGCTGTGCTAATGCCTCTCGCCATGTTTTTGCTTTCGCTGAAAAGTATTAGAGTGTTATAATTATTAGTTTCTATAATGAATTTTATATTAAAGTTAGCTTATCTATATAAAGTCACTGAGAAGAAAAGACTTATTTACATGCATCTATTGTTGTATTATGTGGCTTACTAGGACCTCAAGAAAGAAGAAAATTGATTCTTCCAAGATCTGTAGTTCAGTGTATATAATATCTAAGAAGAAAAGACCTGTGTACATGCATATTGTTATCTATATTGTTATATGGTAGTGTTTTGTGGCTTACCAGGCCTTCAAGACAAAGATGATTCTGCCAGGAGGATCTGGATCTGGATCTTGGATATTATTATTTTCTCACACGTGGGGAATGAGCGCGCATGCGCATTACATACACAGGAATAATTAAAGGGTGTGTCCAAAGAGATCAATTTCACAAATGGCTACTGCTAGCTAGCTGTTTTAACAGATATTTTCTGAGTATTGTAGCTAACAAAAAGCTAGCGCTTTAGTGCAAGGCTAACTCATATGTTGAATAGAAAGTTTGTGCGGACAGATGATGCTATGAAAGATTCTGAAGAGACTGCAACAGCCTTCAATGTGAGTCAAACTAGCCATAACTCGAGAAAGAAGCTTTAGTTTGCAAATCCACGAATCAAAATCCAAGAGAACGTGGCTAGAATTCTGCCTATAGAAGCTGTTAGTTTTCGTCGCATTGCAACCGTTGAGCAGTTACAGCTGGAACAGACACACAGACACACAGACACACACACACACAGTCAGCTTTACCGTATCCCTCGTGCGGCTACGCCTCGAGGCATAATTATAATCATTGTGCTAATGAATTCCGCCAAATTAGTATACCCTAAAACAGAGAAAAATCTGAAGACACTAAAATTACTACCCGTCTATAATAGTAACATTATACAAGGCTTTCTCTTTGCGGCCTGGAATCGAGGCTAGCATGTACACTACGTATACTGAAGATGACAACATAGCCGAATACACAAGTAGCTATAGTCTTTGTAAAAGTTTAACACTACACCTCATGCACATATTGACTATACTCACTGAGATGCAAATCCAGGTGGTTTTCCAGATTGCTCAAAGAACCATTTCATCTTAGGGCCAAATGACACATCCCTCTTCGGGTACTTTCCTTCAGCTCTGAGCACCTCCTCCAATACATCAGGATCAGCCACTACCACCATGGTACCAGCACCTGCAGGACGATAGTTATAATGACAAGCAATAGGAAAAACTAGACTTGCAAATCAACTGAAAACGTCCAAGTTTCTCTATGTTTATGGTAAGGTAAAGCAAGCTGTGCAGCACACCTGGTATAAGCAGCTTCATGATTCCTCCATACTTTTCCAGACCCTCATAATTAAAATCAGAAAACCTTTGCCCTCTCCTCCGTACTCTCACTATATCCAGCAGATTCCCCAGTAATGGCAGAGGCTTGGGTCCTGGGATTGAGTTGAATGGTTTGGCTTGTTGTGGTCTTGTAGCAGCTTGTTGCTTGGAATGTGAGCTTGTAGTCACACACCTCACAGCAAACCTGGTGGTTGGCATGGGCCATTGCTTGAGAAAGGAAAGCATCTGATTCTTGTTTTTAATATTTTGCTGAGTGTTATTAAAATACCGCACTGTTTACTCTAGAGATTGCGTAAGACTTAGGCCTGGTCTCGAGGCTAGTCTTGCACCGGAAGAGGCTGGACACGCGTCATCCGTAGTCATTGGTTAGTCCAATAATCTCATGAATACACTTAATATCGATCCTGCTGAGTCATCCCCGGATGTTTTCTATTTGAACGCTAGGTCAATAACATGGGTCTGGCTGGACACACGTCATCCGTTAGTCATAATAGTCATCAATAATAATTATCATGAATACGCTTAAAATCGTCGATCCTGCTGAGTCAGCATTTTACCTAACTTCCATTCTTGCTTGTCTATCTCTCTCTTGTATTATATCTACTGTTAGTATGAGTCGTAGTAGTTTAACAATATGATCGCTATACCTGCTACATCAAGACAGGAGTAAAAAAACAAAGGCAAGTGCAGCAACAACTCGATGTTTGTGACTAATCTAAGTTTCTGGCTCATTGCTTCTAGTATGACTATGCTACTCAGTTTCTAGTTTCACTGGGTATTTTTAGCATTATTTACTACTAGTATGGAGTGCTAAAATCGCTTGCAGGCTTTTAACTTGGCTGAATAGCTACTGTTCTCTGCAAGTTTCCCTATATATATCTCTTCATGCACACACATTTCCTCCGTAAAACATTATGACGAGTGTCTAACCTCCTCGAGTAAGAGGGATTGGTAACGGAAGCAGTTCACGTGATCATTTTACATTGAATCTGCAGTAAAACCTCGAAAACTATCCGCGTTACGCCCTATAAACGAGGCTATTTTGCCGAGTAACTCAGAAAGTTGTGTTTTCTCGAGACATAATCTTTTTCAGCAATTTATAACACGCCCAGTCTGTGTGAGCCATGTGTTGTACTTGCTAATGACTGACCACACCCAGTAAAAAGGGACATTCCAGTAAAGTTTTAGGCGAACAGCTGCTATTTATAGTCTTGTATCGCTAAAACGTGTAAGCGTGCTGGTTATAAACTGCTAAAATAGACATAGACTTTTAAATATGAGTGAGTTGCACAGACTGAGCATAATTATATGCTTGTGGTATATTATACACTGTGTGTAGAAATAGGCCTCAGCTTGGCCTAACCGGACCACGCCCATCTACAGCTTGACACAGCCTCGATTAAACCACGGGTAAAGCGGATGTTACCAATACCAATCCCTCTTCCTCTTCTAGACGCCGAAGATTTCTTGGCGTGTTAACGCGCGCTGCGGTCAATTGGAGGCAAAAAGAAAAGAAAAGAGGTTATGCAAAGCAGCCTCTTGTTGCCAACCTGCTACAGTTTCCAGCTAGATGCAACTGACAATAATGGCTTATTTATGTTGTAAGACTATCCCAGAAGATCACAGAAAGAGAGAGAAGTTTCATGGGTAGTTGAACAAAAGCAAGAGCTGAGTTGTAGCTTCAATCTATGGTTGTAGATATTCAGCTTCAAGGATGTCTCCTACTAGACTATAATACATCTACACCTAAAACTAGCATTCTATATTCAAGTGGCAGTACTGCAAATAAGATTTGATTTGCATCTTTTGCTCTGAGAACTGAATCCATGCCATTGAGAACCTTGAAACATAACATGCCTGGATCTTTCTAGTGACTCTGAGTAGTTGCTATAGCTTCTCTCTCCTTCTTGCATGTGTAGATCCATCCAGATTTGAGCACTGAGCACGAGGACTCTCAACTACATGTACATAATTTATTTGCAGAACTGTGGTTTTCACATTATTGTAACCATGCACACTGTGGTCATAAATCATGAATAATATTATTTGTGACCACTATATTTTACTATCATCACCCAATTAAGGTCTTGCACAACTCGTTGATAGGAAGTTCTCCAGACCCAATTTTTAATCGGGGCTGGTGCGAGACTATGTTAATGAGACCAGCCTCTCCAATCATCTGTATAGGTCATCCTTGGACTGGTCGTCTTTAGAGTGAAATTTCAAACCACCTGTGTATGCATGCATGCATGGGTTCAAAGGACATATCCACAACTATAGTTGCAGGTTTTGTGGTAACACACACTTTTCATTGCATGCAGGGAACCTCAGAGTGAGAAATTCTCGATTTAAAGCCGCAAGAGTGGTGCAGTGTGGGCGTTTCATTTAAACTGGTCGCACCTTGTAGCCTTGGCTTGATATGTGCATTCATGTCATTACATAGCCTCGACCCCAGGCCGATCCGTCTCCAATTGAACGCTAGGTCGCCAACTAGTATTTTTCTCTATTAAAAAAAAAATCGGCCTGGGACCGAGGCTAGTCATTACACCCACCACAGATTCAAAAATAATAGTTCCTGTTGATTAATTTCTGTCAGTTAAAAAAAGAGGGACGTCCTCCTCCACTGTGGCTATCAGCTTTTCAACTATCTTCAAGTCCTCCTTGTTTGTCTTTAGAGTAAAGTTTCGAGCCAACTGTGTATGCATGCATGGGTTCAAAGGACATATTTATATATAGACACAGCCATGACTACACCTACACATGCAGTTAGTTGCTGATTTTATGCATGGTATAATTAACATACATATATAATTATCTATATCTATACTGTTGGTACCACAACCAAATTCTGACTTACTTCAACCAGCAGTAGTTTCATTTCTAGTTCAGCAAATCTTTTCCCTAAAATAAAAAATTATGAATGAATCATGCAGTCTGGGACCAACCATAACATTGTCTGGGTCCAAACCCAAATGGCAGTATTGAGAAGGGATGCTGCTGTGGTCCGTCCTTTCTCATCCACCTCTCTGGCTTGAACTGTGATGGCTCATCAAACATTTTGTCACTCTTTGCAGCCGTGTAACTCAAGTATACCAAGTTCACCTGCGGTTAAAATAAAATTATTTACCACTATAATTATCAACTCACCCCAGCAGGTACATGGTAACCATGGACGACGGCATCTTTTTTCAGAACACGAGAGAAGAGATTTATAACTGACCTGACTCTGCGTGTACAAAGATGACTCGTTACAACACTTATTAGCTATCGACATTAATTTATAGCAATGATTATATATACCACCGTTTCTGCAAAACAGTCTTTGCACAGTCACATTTACCTGAGGCTCTCCTTGATGCATCCTCTGAGGTACGGCATTGCCTCTAGGTCCTGAGCTGTGGGAGGTCGCTCCCCCACCACACTCTGTATCTCCTGGTAGAGCCGCTCCTGGACCTCAGGGTTCTTAGCCAACTCAAACAGGAGGTATGTGGACTGATAGGCAGTCTAAAAGTGCAAAAAACACGTGAGCATGCATGAAACCAATTTTCTACACCCATGCATGCAAGTGCAGTTAGCTTACTGTGTGGATCCCAGCGGTAAACATTGTAGCTGACATTGCCACAGCTTCTTTAGTGGACATCTTCTTCTCTCTCAGCCATTGCTCCAGCATCCCCTGTACTTCACTGCTCTCACCTCTCTCCAGCTTCTCCTGCAACCTGTTGGCGTACTTGCTACTATGATCATAGCTTCCCTGCAAGTATTGTATATATACGTGTAGTAACACTTCTTTGCATGGACCCTTGAAAAAATTACTTGTAAAGCATCCAAGTAGAAGTGGTACAGATTGTTTTTGTAGATCTTGAACAGAGGAAGCTCATACGCCAACCTTCCCATACCCTCGAAAAGCTGATCGACTTTATCGAGGAATTTGATGTCCTCTTCTTTCGGATTAACCAGCAGATCCAGATCAGCATCAAACACAAACTTCCCAGTCGCTGCAAGTATGCAGTGTATATACCGTATAGCAGGTATACTTCGAGGGTATTATAATTATGTTCGCAGAAATGCCTTTAGAAATGTTTTCGCGGATTTAATTTTCGTGGAATATAGCAGCCTTTTGCAGCATGCATGCATGCATACGATATTAAATTCGCGGTACATGCTTAATCCACGAATATTAATTTCATACCCTCGAAATGTACCCACTATATGGTACAGTCAAACACTCAAAAGCATCCTACAAATCCCACTTGCTGAGTCCGTCATGGGATTATCATGATACCTCGAGGGCCCAAGGGTGTATATAGCGCCCTCGAGCGCAGCGAAGGCGCTGCTAAGGGCCTGAGGGTCTCACCATAGTGAGCGTTAGACGAGGCCTATAACTGATTTAGAATAGTGCTAAGCAAGCTAGGCTATTAAAGAATGCACACAATAATGATATTCATGCATAGAGGATTTGATGCGTGGGAGGAAACATTACCTTACCACTTTATACAAAGATCCTTGTAGTACAGAAACCATAGAGATCAAAGGAAAGCCTTCCACTAACAAATGCCATACATATACCATAGGATCTACAACTGAAATAACCACAGCCTTCCTGTGATAAAAAGCACAGTTTGGTAGTTAGAGCATGCAGGACCTATATATGCGCGTATAGGTGGTGTATGACATGCAGTCTCTCCAGAATCAGGAATATGTTTGTAGAACGTTGCTATTCTATACTTACTATAGTAGTTGTATAGCTCTACCTAGAGCGACAGCTGCGCATGTATTAGTGGCAAAGACCTGCAAACTACAAATAGTTAATGCACCGTTTAATTTACGCTCGTGTTATATAGATAATTGGCCAAACGGAAGTTCTCAAAGCATCATCACTATAATTATATCTATATATTATAGGCCCTGCCTCAAGCTACACTTGACAAGCTTCTCGCTTGGCCAATAATATCCATAATACTTGGAACAGTGCATTAACTACATTGTATATATGTATGTATAGTACACACATACCTTCCATAGCTAATTTTCGAGAAAGAGAAGTTATATTCTCAATCAAACCATCTTCATTCCTTACGCTCCTCAGGTGGTCAGAGAATCGAGTGTAGATAGGGTTCAGGCCCTCAATGTAGCTGTTCACATTCCGGGGCAGTGCTTGCTTGCTGATTGCAACACGCTGTTGCTTCCAGCCTTCACCTTCCCTGCAGTAAAACTATAACATGCATGCATGGTTGTGCCTTATATGAACTGCATGGCCAAGAGCATTGACTGGTATTTGTTATGCATGCAGACGGTTATACTGATGTCTCTACTTTCTCTCACTGAATTACTCCAGCTGGAATTCCAGTATGATCAAAGAACCATTTTCTCTTTGGACTAAACAACTTGTCTCTCTGTGGATATTTCCCTTCAGCTCTGAGTACCTCCTCCAGTACATCAGGGTCCGCCACTATCACCATGGTACCAACTCCTGCATCAGGCATACAATTGAATTTTACTCCACCCCTTACCTCCACCGTACATGCAGTATGATACCTTTATTAGTAACAATGTGAAGCACTTGTTCACATTGTGGTGAATAGCCAAAACAAGCTTGGCATAGTATGGTGTAGTAACTTGCAATTTTAATTAACCTGGTAAAGTAATCTTTATGATTTCTTCTCCACATTTCTTCAATTCTTTGTCATAGTACTCGAATGTTAGTCCACCACTCTTTATAACCTTGGCTATATCCAACAGATTCCCTAGTAATGGCAGAGGCTTGGGTCCTGGGATTGAGTTGAATGATTTGGCTTGTTGTGGTCTTGTAGCAGCTTGTTGCTTGGAATGTGAGCTTGTAGCCACATACTTAGGTTTCACAGCAAGCTTAATATAATTAAGCCTGGTCGTTGGGAGCCTTTGCATAGCATATATTTGAGAGTGGGCAGCATTGATTTGTCGTCTTTTGTTTGTACTGTTTTTACTCTCTGTTTACATACTTTGCGGTCAGTATTGAGGTACTCCCCCATTTTAGGAACTTGTTGCGCATGCGCAAAAATAGTAGTTAAATTTCGTGGGCGTTCAACTGTCATTAATTGGCCGCACCTTGTAGCCTCCCAATTACAGCCACACACCACCCACTCACTCATTGTTGCAATGCAAATAATTATGGCAATAATAATGGGAAATAATTATCTGAAAATTGGGTAGTATAATTATAATAATTTATATAGAGAAATCATAATAATAATGAAACTGATAATTACTATAATAATCATTATTAATGTCCAACGAGTTTACTTGCACATTCGTGTGGCCACACCAACTCGGCAGTTTTCATGACAACCAGAGTAACCTTGCTGACAATAAGTCTCTGTCGACCTTTGACCTTGTGGAAATTGATCGAACGAGGGCAACCTTGTTGGGTGGGTAGGGCTAAGCACCTGCCGAGGAGGGGGGCGGGGTCTGTGTCTATAGAGACTAGGTATTGCATAGTTACCATTTTGAGAGTGACTATTAGTTGTGTGAGCATGCTCAGTAGAAGTGGGTCCAAGGTACGGGGGCGGTACTGCTCTGAGGTGGGCAGGAGAGGTGTGGCCAGCATGTTGGGAGAGGGGCATGACACTACAGGGAGAGGACGATCCCAATAGGAGTGGTTGAGAGGTGGGAGTTGGGGAAATCCCTAGCTGTAGTTGTCTTACTGGTGAGGTGCCTGTGTTGATAGCAGGGGAAGTCCCCCGATGATTAGACGACATCCTGAGGTGTTGTGGTAGAGGGGGAATTTCCATAACAGGCGATATCCCTAATTGATTGGGTGTGGTCCTTGGTAGCTGTGGTGGTGTAGGGGAAATCCCCATACTATCGGGAGTTCCAAGTCTATAAGGTGACTGAGTGGTTGTCGACGGTAAAGCTGTCTCCCTATTGGCCACTGAAGGAGTGATACCACCCCCAGTCCAGTTAGGCAGGTTGGACATAGGGAGGGATGCGGGCCGCTGTGGTGGTAGGGAGAACCCAGACTGAACAGGGTAGGCCGGTGTAGAGAGAGGTGCATTGCTGAGAGGTGCAGTGGTGAATACTTGTGGTAGCAACGATTGGTCGAAGGGGTTACCGCTAGACTTTGGAGGAGGGGGGACACTCACAATGTACCTCTGCCCAGTTCCATCGCTGTGAGGGGGCGTGGCTGTCCTGTGGGATCCAAGGAAAGACCCACCATTGTGAGGGGGCGTGATTGTTGTTTGGGCTCCAAGGAAAGCTCCATTGTTGTGAGGGGGTGTGGATGTCATGTGAGGGGGCGTGGTTGTCCTGTGGGATCCAGGGAAAGCCCCATTGTTGTGAGGGGGCGTGGCTGTACGATGAGTAGAATGGTGACTGAAACTCATTCTGGGATTGTCTTGTCTTGAATCAACCGAGTATCGACGTGCACTCCGTGTGTTAGACCACCCCCTCTCAGTAGCGCTGGGTGTTTGCTGTGTGTTAGACCACCCCCTCTCAGTAGCGCTGGCTGTGTACGCGGGACTAATAGTATTGACACTGTTACCACTGGTGAAATGTTCTGTGTTTAACGTATCGCCATTGTATGATAGATGACCACTATTAGACAAGTTTGTAGTTGGAGGGGTGACCATTCTTTGTTGAGGTAGGATGGTGGTGGGAGGGATGACCATTCTTTGTTGAGGTACAGCAGATGGTAGGATGGTGGGACTCAACTGTGTTCTGGCAAAACTATCTGAGCAACTTTGCACTCTGTTTCTGTATATTGCATTATTGCTCACATTCTGACTGGTTCCGATTCCATTCTGACCAATTCCATTCCGAGTATTAAGAACACAACTTGTTGGCATTTTTTGGTAGTTTTGCTGAAACAAATTTTGATTCTGTCCACTCAAAGCTATGCCTTGTGTAGCAGCATTGACACTAGCCCTGGCAATAGATGGCTTCATCCACGGGTTAGATGAGTTTGTGATTCCCAACTTAGTACCGGTCATAGTTTGAGGCAATGCTGTTAACTTTTGAGGAGAGTAAAGGCTTGGCTGTGTCCGAGTTGCTAGTGGCAACGATTCACTTATGCTAATATTAGTCTTAGTGTTCAGTTTAGTAGTGTAGTCAGTGCTGGTCTTGTTAACAACGCAGTAGGGGGTCACAACAGCTGTCTTCTTGGTTCTGAATACAGCCTGAGGGTGGGTGGAGGATAACACACACGTCCCTCCGTTAGCAGAGTCTCTTGAGAAGCTACTGAGCCTGTCAGGGCTTGAGTCGTGTGGAGTGTAGCCTCCATGGTGCACTGGCAGAGTGGAGACAGTGGCATGGTGCCCTGTTACATAAGATCCAGGTCCAGTGATATCGGGTCCAGCAAAATTAGAACAAGTAATTTGGTGCCCAGTTCCAATTACATTATGTCCAACAATATTAGATGCAGCAGGTCCAGTGGAATTTTGTCCACTCACACTGTTAGGGTTAGTAACGTTGTGTCGAGGTCCAGCAACATGGTGTCCAGTGGTATGAGGTCCACTAATAGTGTGTCCAGGTCCAGTAGCATGGTGTCCAGTGGTGATATTGTGAGATCCAGCAACATTATGTCCAGTGGTATTACAGGTAGGTCCAGTGGAATTGTTTTCACTAATATTGGGTACAGTTAAACCAGTGATATTATGTCCAGCAACATTATGTCCGGTGGTATGAGGTCCAGCGGTGATAGAAGACACAGCGTTTCCAGGCAATAGTGTAGAGTTGTTAAAGTGCAGCTGGTTGCTGGTTGAGTGTAGTGGGAGGTGGGCAGCACTTGCACTCTGAACTCTTGACAGTGTAGAAACGTTTCTCTGAGTTTCACTTCCAATATTATCCAAACTGGATGTCATATTTCCCATTGATAGTGTCATATGATTTACATTGTTGCTTTTTCCATCACTAATCGATTGTTTCCATGGCGAATGATTATTACGTGACAAAACACTCGTCTGTGGGGGAGGTATCAAAACACGAGATGAGTCCGACGTACGTGTAACCATGGATTCGACCTTTGAGCTTTCGTCCGTATCCAAACCAAACAAATTAGGATTTAAAGAGTGTGGTGTTTTCTGAGGATAGTAAGATCTAGTACTTGACAATGACGGGTGAGGAAGAAACAAACGTTTGTCCTCCATGGTAGAAGTAGAATGGGATCTATATGGCCGGATATTTGGTGGGTTAGATTTGATAACTGGTAGTGTAGAAATTTCAGCCGAGGGTACCACTATAGGTCGCTTAGCAACTAAGGGTTTCACTAACGGTTGAGTCATCGTAGCCAGAGTTCTTTTTTCTGTATCATTGGTCGTTGGGCCCTTGGTCCAATTGTCAATACATAGGATGGGCTGGGGGTCATAGTTCGTGGATGTGGGTGGCTCTGTTGTTGTCGAGCCACGCCCCTTAGAAACGGGTATTTCGGATGCCGAAAACGAACGAATCCATTTTGGTTTTAACGGCACACTTTGACTGAGTGTATGTCCATTATAATCACCAGAAGCTCCAAGCTGATTAGTCGCTGTAACTCCGTTAGTGGGCAGGGCTTGAGAGGGGGGTGGTCCGTTAAATGAGGGGGCAGTCTCTTGTGGACAGACAACATTAGTAGGGGGAGCATTGTTAATATTGGGTGTTGTCGAATCAATGAAAGTACCACTCGATGGTAGAGGATTATTTGACAGAGTGATATTACTTGAGATAATCGGACGAGTGTACGTTGGAACAGTTACTGTTGTGCTAGTCAAATTGTTCGGAATTGATTGAGTTTTTGTCGTTGCAGAATTTTTTGAATATTGACTCTTATCTTGCCCGATAGTACTTTTGCTTTCATGTGAACTTTGACCCCGTAGCGGCAGGGGAGAACAGATCATGGGATAGACAGTTGCTGACGAAGCAGACTTGGTAGTGGACACTTTAGACTCTCCTTGACACACAGAGGTTGTGGTGATAATAGTATCTTTGCTAGAGGTGTGACTTACAATAGTGCTTGTATTAGCAGTGCTTGTATTAGCGACATTATCTTCTCGACCATTACTATCTCCCGTCAACATTGTTCTCAGTCGAAAGGTCTCAGGCGACTTCGATTTTACGATTGTATTTTCATTTTCAATATTAGACAACTCTAATTGTGAGTTAGTTTCAGATTCTTCATCGTGATCGTACCAATCCATCTCCGCCTCCGGGCTTGAGGGGGCGTGGCTAGAGGGGGAGGGGCTAACAATGGGTGGGTACTTGAACATATCTTCTGGTGGACTAGATGGCAGCTTGGTTCCCGTGGAGATGTATAATAGGTGGGCGGCAATGGGTGACAGAAGAGGTATGGAACACGGTGGGAAGTGTGTGGTGGGCGGAGGGGGTGGGGGGTACGGTGGTTTCCATGACGATGCTGTACCACATGAGCGTTCCTTTTTAGCCGCTTTTCGACTTTTTTCCGATTGGCTCCGCCAGCCCTCCTTGTTGCTAACGGTTACGCCGTCTGATTCAGCACTTGAGGAGGCTACTATTGTTAATTTTTTAGTTTCTTCGACGGCATTGTTAGAATTAGAGTTCAAGTAAATATTAGGTCCCTCTGTTTGATCCTGTGTCATCGACGTTTGTTCTTGCCCTCGATTATCCGCTAGGGGTGGTATCACATGACCACTGGTTACTGTTGACGACTGCCCTCGATTATCCGCTAGGGGTATCACATGACCACTGGTTACGGCCGATGACTGCTCAGCAGTACTCGTCCTTAACAGTTCAGTTGTATTTTGACCTCCGCCAGGCTGAGACGATTCATTGCCTTTTTTCTTAGGTTCTCCTGAGACGGCCATTTTTGTTTGATCTTGTTGGCACCGTGTCAGGGAGGTAGTGAGGAGTTGAGATTTGAGAGAGTCGACAATTCCTTCCGCCATTTCTGATAATTGTTCTGTAGTTACCGTGGTTACACTTGGTTCCATGGTGGGCGGAGTCTTGGATAGACCGCTCAAAGCTGATTGGTCGCCACTTGTGATGGTGGTGGGAGGGGCCATTGGATTAATTGGAATCAGATTTGATGATTTTTGTGAAGCATTGAAATATAATTGAGCTTGGGCAGACAAAATAGATGATTGAACTGGTTTGGTGGGTTCAAAGGTCACAGGAGATGGTTTAGGGGGAGTGGTCGAAGTTTTATCGTCTTCGTCAGAATCCAAACAAATGATTTCGATTGGTTGGTTAGGATTAGTGATGACAGGGGTAGGAGTTGGTTTACACACTAGCATTGGGGGAGGGACTGGCAACATCGGAGGGGGGGTGGGCGTTGCTAGGATACCAGGTACAGAGCTGCAGAAGGCGAGAGGAGGTACATCAGTGCATGTCACACTGCACATAATAATTGTATAAACCAATCAGGAGTTCATGATATGTATCTCTACCGTATTACTGGAATATTTTGTGGGTGAAAAATTTTTGCAAATGAGCCAAATCAGTAAAAAATGTGACCCTTTGCGATAACCATTGCGTTCTGACAAGGATAGTGCATGTACATGTACATGTAACTAGTAGGTTTTGCAATCTTATTATTGCAAAGTGATAAATGCTCGCATATAAATTATGTGTTTGATGCTCACAAAACGTTCTAGTAATACGGTATATAATACTAGTGTTAAGTAAAATATAATGAACTCTGGACACTGCATTAATATGTGACAGGCTCTCAGAGGAAGCTATAGTTGTGTGGCAAGGCTTTTGCTTTTTTGTATGGTGGATTTCGACTAATCATAGAACTAGCTTGTAAGCACATCATTGGAAAGGAAATGTTGAGAGCACCAATCACACACCCACACCACACGCCCACACCACACACCCGCACGCACACCTTGGTAGTGGAGTGTTCTTGGCTTGCATGGCTCTGAACTCATGAATGGAAGCGGGACCATTCTTAAGTGCTCTCAGTTCTGCCTGGAACCCGGTGAGGGCTTGGTACTTCTCCAACTCAGTCATACGTTCGTTAACACTGTCTACGAGCAGCGACTCATGCTTAAAGGGCAGCTACAAAGGGGTTAAACATAACACAGTAACACAGGGGTTAAGAAACAAAGGCATGCTTAAATTATAAAATTACGTACATTATATTATTGAGTAGACATTAATTAACAGTATTTTTATAAAACTGTGCTGTTCGATTATTCTAGATTAAATACTGGGGGGGGTGGGGTGGTGGGCGTTCATTTTGTTAACTGAGGGGTCAGGGTTTAATCTACGAGTGATTCAATACAATTGATATGAGACACTATTATTACGAGGTACCTTTGTTAGCAGCTGCCCGCTCGTGTAGCACAACGCCATGAGGACGGGATCAAACAAATAATCGGGAGCGAAAGGTGAAAGGTCACGGCTCGGAGGTAAGGAAGTCTGCAGAGGAAACAACACATTAGCGTAATACAAGCGAGGTTATATCAACACAGAATCTGGACCACCAGAACCTTAGTTACGTACAGAGCCAACTCCAGTACTCTAAATATGGAGACTTATAGTGTTAAATAGAGCATCTTGGAACGTTTAGCTTTTTTTTTTCGTTGGTCCAGTAACGTTTAATTTTTGAAAGCTTAGACCTTTCAGATGGTATTTCATGATGTCATATGATGTCACTGACGTACCAGAGGTGCGGTGAGGCTGATAATGTCCTGTGTGGACAAGTGCCTCTCAGGTTGTAAGTGATCCACCACTCTATCTGTAACCATGGGAAACAAACGTAACAACGTAACATCATATATAATTATTTAAATTACATCTATAACGATACAATATCAGAAACCATAAACCGGTAAATATGACAATTTATATTCAAAACTTTGTAATCGTATCAGGAAAATCAGGAAAAAAATGGGAGAGTGAGGGATAGAACCCACAGCCTTATCTACCTGCCCCCCACTAGCAGCTGGTGGCCTAGACCACTCAGCCACCGAGTCAGTAAATACAGTTAGATCCAATTAGTGAACCTTTAGGTTGGTTACCCAAAATAAGATAAAAAAAAAATTAAGCCATAAAAACGGGTCCATTTCTAACAAATCGCTAAGCCTATATATGTATATGGCTGACGTTTTTCCTTCAATTCATTCTAAAGCAAACACATCATTAGATATGTACTCAAAAAGCAAGTACCAAATTCGGAAAAATCTTAATCAGAAAGCAATCATTGATCTAAACAACCCTTATCTAGGCCACACCCACATACCTGACATTCCCTGCTTTGATATCTGCCTATCGTAGATCTTCCTCTCCATTGTCCCATCGCACACAAGACGATAGATATAGCACGGCTTGGTCTGTCCGTAACGATACACACGACACACGGCTTGAGCATCGTAACAAGGGTTCCAAGATACGTCCAATACTACCACACGATTGGCCCCGATAAGATTGATACCAAGGCAACCAGCTCTGTACGTATGGAGGGGGGTATGAACAATTTGTATCAATAACAAGTGAATAATATAATTGGAATTTGAATAATTCTAGCACAAAATTACTGGCATAATAGTAAAGGCTACAAAACGCTCATACGTGGCTGAGGGTCGTATATCCGCCATGTTCAAATATACAGTTCATTGGCTATAGCTCACTCTGTGGAGAACACTAATACCCTCACACCCACACCACCTAACCCTCACACCCACACAGCACCCCTCACACACCCACTCACTTTGTTGAGAGCAGGAATACCCAGCAGTCATTGTTTGAGGGGGCGTTGAAGGCAGTGATGAGTTTGTCCCTCTCCATACTACCAGTGCTCCCATCCAGACCTGTGGGGGTGTGTATGAGGGGTGGTATGGGCGGGTGAAGGTGTGTGGAGTGGTGAGAGGGGGTGAGATGTGAAACTTATTTACTGGGAGCCACAGTTTACGTAGTACAGCGCACTAGAGACTTACGGCAGTAGTGTTTATTCTTGGTCCAGGTCAGGTTCTGATACTGCATGGCCCCATTCCCAGTCCCCATGCCAGAGTCTGGTATTGGAACGGGACGGTGTGTGAGTATCCTCTCCACACATGACAGTGTAGAGAGGCTCTGACTGAACACAAGGATCTTGTCCCTGTAGTGGACAGACTTGTCGATGAGCTCCATCAGTACCGCCATCTTAGGACTGTGCTCTAGCTGGTCAGGCGTGTAAGAGGGAAGCTGGGAGTGTGGCTGTGTGTGGGGGTGTGGGATGTATGTGTGAGGGAGTGTGTGTGAGGGAGTGGAGTGCTCGATCGCAAATTGCTATTCAGATTAACGATATTGACCTATATAAACTTATGCCCACCCACACAACTTAAGAAAGCAACAGTGTTGACAGAATAACTCTCACCCAGTCTATTTTGCAGCTGGACTCTCCGCCGACCTTTAACCCCGAGGTAGCGGGCTTTGGGAGGCCTGCCTCATCAAGCATTCTTGTATGGGATGGGTCCTTGCCGCCCTGGGCAACCACCTCCTGGTAGTAGATGTCAGGGTGATTCCAGATCTGAGGGGAGAAGACAGTGTATAACTTCATCATGGTCAACAGCACTATACATTGGTACAATAATTATATGTTAGGTAGGCTGTCAAAGAGCTACAAAGTACATTTTCTAAAGTAAAAATGGACAATCTCAACTTGAGTTATAGACAATCCATCAAAACAAGCCTGTATCGGAGGGTACAATTACATAATTATGGACATGAAGAATTACTACGATTGAGCCGATAAAACACCTGTGTCCACACAGCTGGTGGCTACTAACCACCTCTTAGGGCTAGTTTACTACATAACAGGCAATGTGTGCTCTGAGTTGAGACTAAGATTGAAAATATCGACCAGTTGCATGAATTCGGCTTCTCTACCATATCCAAGACAACACACCTTAGTACACACAGCAAATGCCTTCAGTGGACCATTACTGGCTGAAACCCCGCCCCCTTGCTCAATCAGCGACATGTTGTAGTTGTAGAGAATGCCCTGTACTTCAGACGGCCTCAGAAATAACACATGCTCAAATTTGGGGGGTAGGGTAGACTTTAAAATTTCGTGCCCCCTCCGCAAGACGAACCCCTCGAGGAGGGAGTGCAGAACATGAGATCGATAACGCATTAGACGCACATCCTGTTGTGTGTGGGCGGGGGGAGGGGCTATAGTTATACAGTGGCTATTGTGGTGGTCTGCTTATAGGGACACCACAACAGACAGTAATAGTTACAAAAATCAATAATTTTTATTCACTAATTATTGATCAACCAAGGCACACCCACACCCACACCCACGCACAGAGCACAAACGTACATTAGGGGTGGAGTCAGCACACTGGCCATTTGTGATTGGACGATCAAAAAGGTCAGCAAATTCTTGTTTAGTGCCGAGATACTTGGGCCTCACAAAGTCCACCATACACCAGTACTCAGTGAGGTTGTTCTGGAGAGGGTAGCCCGTCATCACAATGCGACGTCTGTATGTGTGGGCGGTGTGTGTGTGTGTGGGTGGTGTGTGTGTGGGGGGAGGGTTGGGTTATGATATACTGGTCATAGAAAATTTTCATAACCTTTTTGTACAAATGGCCGCTCGAAAAGGAGTACTAAAAATTGTCCTCCAACCTTTGCTAGTGTAATAATCTAAGTAAACTTTGCTAAACCTAATTAACCGTTAGTAACAGACAACACACGGACACACCCATAACTAAAACCACGTCACATCAATGAAGTTTTGGAGATAAAGAGGTTAGGGCCCCAGATTCTGATTTATACATCGTCTTGTAGCTCTATCAAAGTACGAAGTCAACCATACACCATTTTTGTGCAGTCCAAACCAGGCTTTATACATAAATATTAATGTTTCCAAAATTTCAGAGAAAACACAAAGACCGTACCTCGTTCTGATTCGCTTGAGTGCTTGTGAGATGTTCGTGACATCGTTCTTTATCCTGTGTCCCTCGTCACACACCACAAGGTCAGGTCCGGGGTCACACAGTGCTCGCTGTATGCCTGGGGGGTACAATTATTATTACGATAGTGAGAGAGTATAATTAATTCAATCAACACAACAATGTAAATATTGAGACAGTGTTTTTCATAATTATTTTACCGTATAGCTAGTGGTTTCCGAGGAGAAAAATATTCGTGGTTTTCGTGGTTAAATACTAGACCACAAATATTACCCAGGAATAAAGCGACCTTGCATGTATACCTTATATACCCTAGTACTAGACTAATCATTTTGCTGGTGAAAAACCTTTGCGAATGAGCCAAATCAGCAGAAAATTTGACCCTTTGCGATCAAACTATTGCGTTCTGGCAGGTTTTGCACATTTTATTGTTGCAAAGTGATCAACACTCGCAAATTTCACAAATGTTTGATGCTCGCAAAAGTAATACGATACCTGCATTGCAAGCAGCAACCACAAAAAAAAGTCCACGAAGTGGCTCAACCACCAATGTTTTGCCCCCCCCCCCGAAAAGTACCTGCTATACAGTACTTTGAGTATTACAATGCTCTACGCTACTCTACAGCTACCGTATAAAAGGAGGGGGGGGGTTGATTTGGAGTGATCACGTGGCTATCAACTGACCAATCAGAGCGTCCATTTCCTTCTCCGTCTCGTCCAGGTTGATTGTCTCGGCTTTGGGTGGAGCATTTTTACGCCTCTTGACGGCCATTTTATTGCCAGCCAGCGAAGGAACAGACAGTGAGAGCAGGCGAAACATCTCGTATCCAATCAGTATGACTCCGCCCACTTCCTGCCAATCCGTGATAACCTATCAAAGAAAGTTGAGTAATTATTGGAATTTTCTAAATAATCTTAGACCTGAAATAGACAGTTGCTCAAAAGTTACCCCTAGTGACATGACATCACAAATAGATCACATGACCAGCGTGCGTGTACCTTGACCCTTGATTCCATGGTTTTGGTACTCTCTGATAATAGAAACAGTCCAAAAGTTCGATGCTGAGTATCAGGGGTCAATAGTCCGGTCAGGTGACTTGATGAGGGATTCTGATTGGCCGGCAGCCAGCGGTCAAACTCGTTGACCCAGTTTTGCAGTGTGTTGACTGGCACGACACACAGAGCGTGTTTAGCCGGAGTGTAGCGCATGAACACATCAATAAATGAAATAACCTGCAGAGAGAGAGAGAGAGAGGGGCAAAGAGGACGTTCAAAGATGCTCTAACCAGTAAACGCTGGGTCTTCTTGTGTATTTAGAGAGTACTAGAGTCGGCTCTGTAACTGTAACTATCAACGATTTTCAGATAGCTTAGAAAGATCTGGCATGCTCAAATCTCAAATTTGGAAAATGGGCCATCATTTCTCATTTTGGGGAATAGCCATTAATTCTAATATGTCATCGGAAAGGCCTCTCTCAAAGCTTTCAGAAAATCCGTAAGTTATGGCAAGATTATATGATAGAGAGAGAGTATCGAACGTAGGCATACTGTACATCAGATGTATGCGGAGAGTAGCATGACTTCCTGTATCTGTCACAAGCTTGGAATTTGCACACTGATCAATCCAAATGTGGGTGATGTAATCTACTATTTCAAGCTTGTGACAGATACAGGAAGTCACGCTACTCTCTGCATACATCTAATGTACAGTATGGCTACGTTTGATACTCTCTCTCTATCATAATAATCCTCTTGGTTATGGCCAATCAAAGATGCGTCTAAATTATGCACAGCAATTTTAGACTAGTATAAAATTATTGCACGATCAAGAGTGCCCCACCCACTCACTTGTAGGGTTTTGCCGAGTCCCATGGAGTGAGCCAATATACAACCAAACCCAGGTGATGACGAGTATCGCCCCAGGCTCTCTATGATGTTGTCGTACAGAAACCGAATACCTCCAATCTGGAAGAGAAAAAATGAAATACAAGGGCAGACAAAACACTCCATTCTTTGAGTGGCTATAAAATGACTTCTGGTGACCCAATTTGATTACTTTTGAGATTTTCTGAAAGCCTAAAAGAAGACCTTTCAGACATTGTAATTACAAAGTTGGAACAGACAAGCATTTGTGATTTCGATTGATGACCATGGGCCAATGAAATTGGGCCTAAAATGAAATATTTTGATATAATTATATTTATTTATCATAAATTATATGCATGGTAAAATCCGCTTTCAGCTTTCAGAAAACCACACAATCCTTGAAATCAAACAAGTTATTGAAGGGAAAACCAAACAAAGGTGGGGAACTTCTGCATTATACTAGATATTAAAATGCAACAGGCATTAATAAATAATTCTGATTGCTCCATTACCACCACTAGCCCAGCCATGAAAGATAGATTTACCAGAGGCTATGAGAATTTCAAAGTGTTTACACCTGCCTGAGGTACTAATCCGTGCCTAATTAAGAACTCACCCACACCCAGGCAACCATTATCTGATTAGGTGAGACCACCATTGTACCTCCTATCCAGCATTTCACAAAGCCACCAAGACACATATCCTTACTTAATTCCTTTGATACCCCAAAGAGACCACCTCCATGCACTATTACTAGGAAACACAAAACTAAAAGGCTGCAAAAACTATTTTGAACAGTACCATGCAATAATAAGAAACCCACCTGATGAGGTTTAACGATCCTGGCCACTTGCGGTGCAAGGATGACATCAGGTTCATTCACGTTATGACTCACATTCACAACCACTCGACCATCTGGGCGTGGCACTGTTGGGTCCTCATACTTCCTGTGTAGCACTTCCCCTCTAGTCGACGTTGGCTGACCTCCGACCTTTAGCGGAGGAGCTTTCTTCTTAACTGTATCAGAATCGGACCCGGAGTCAGACTCAATAACAATAGTGTCTTTTGGTGGTGACGTTTTATTGGATAAGTCGACTACGACCATCTCGGGACTACTGTGCTCTTGTGAGGCTAGTGTGTGTGGTGGGTGGTGTGAGGCTGTGACGGGTGTGTGCGTGTGGGTGGAGGGGGAGGTTATGCTCTGCTGCAGCTCCAGTCTTCGTATCCTCTCCATCTCCGCACTCTGTGCTATGCGTGCCTCGGGGTTGAAATCCTCGACGCTCTCATAATGTGTGCGTAAGGTCTTGCGTAGACCAGCAGTATGTTTCTTTCTGTCTCTACGTCTCTTCCTTGACTTGGCCACCTTGACAGTGCTCTCTTCTTGTCCACTTACTCTCTCTTCCTCAGATGGTGGCTCTTCATCGCTGCTACTCGAGTCACTCCCGTCGCTGCTACTAGAATCGAATTCCTCCACTTGACTATCCACGTCCATTATTGACACTTGCGCAAACCTTCAGAACAAGCTTTGCAACACTACAATAGAGCTACGCAACAATCTAGCTATAGCTAGCTCGTAAACAGCACAATGATTGATATGTTTGAGGTCGACCACGTGGCTCGCGGTGTTAATTTTTAGGCTTGTTCCCTTAACGATCTTTGCCATTTTAATGTGATAAGTCAACAAAGATGGAGGTTCCGCTAGAGCAGCAAATGAATGAAATGTAAGGCACCCATGTTATGCTATGCCTCGCTAACTATATCCTCTGACTACAGCATGTCCCAGCCGGGCGTGACGGGTGTACTGTGCACAGACAAGCAGGGACTGGCCTTAGCCTGTGAGGACTTGTAATTTTATGTCGTGGTAATTTATCGATCAAAAATTGAGTATCTAGAACTTAGAGTACAGTAAGACCTCTATTTAAAGTGACATGTAAAATATACACTATGTACGCAAAACAAGAACTTATATGGTACTATCACCTCGAGAGGCTGTAAAGCCTATTTGTGTGACCTTCTGCATTTGGCTTATTGATTGATATTTAATGGGCGAAATATCCAACTGTTACATATTCAGAGTGTCGTCTCTTGAACGGTACATCAATCTAGTTGCTTTATCTGATTTCATAGTAGGCAGGCATGCTATCACTGTCCCCCCCCCCCCTCCCATACAGCCCAGGGCAACCTAAAGCCGGAGGTGGCTGGTCTGGTTGCAGGCCTGGCTAGCAAGGCCACCAAACTCAGACATGGAACTGGAGCTGATGACATCCCAGTGGTCTCCGTGGAGAGTGATGCAGGGTGAGCCCCTGTAGTGTAAATTGCATCGTCACATAATTATCCTTCCTCCCTCTCTCTCTAGTAATCTACTGATAAGATCTCACGGGAACTCTACCCTCGCTATTCACAAAGTATAGAGAAAACTCATGCTCTAAATTATTGGGACGTTGTGATGTGTTTTTATGATTTATTTGTACCAGGTGCATAAAATTATTGTGCAAAAAATGTTTGTTAGGTAAAGATCGTAGTGGTTCAATCCGCGGCTTTACCTCGAAAACTACATTAATTGAGTGGGTGCCGTCATAATTATAAAACCACAAACAGTGAGCTGTGTCAGCTGCCCCACCCTCTTATTCTAGACAAGGCTGAGACTTACAAACTGAAACAGTTCCTCAATTATTGCAAAGGTTGAAACACAAACACACACACAGTAAATTGTAAGCTATCACAAGTGCTAAGTGTTAGCAAAAGCAAGCACAGGTCTGGTCATTGGGGTGATCTGCACAGAGGAATGAAATTAATAAGCTGACATTATTTTTACTTCAACTTATCAGCAATATATCGTATAGTGGGTATATTTCGAGGGTATACATATTCGCAGAAGAAAGACTTTCGCGGATTTAGTTTTCTTGGAATAGCAGCCTTTTTGCAGCATGCTATTAAATTCGAGGGTATAAATGTTTGCAGTACATTTATACCCTCAAAGTATACCCGCTATGCGGTACATTTAATATTAGCATCATGTCAAAAAGCTATACTTAACATAAAATTATGCAAGGCCCATAACAAGCCAATTACATATACTATAGCAGCACAATAATTATACAACTGTGATCACAAGACAGTCATGTGACGTGCGTACCATGAATGCAGGTTCTCTCAGATCGAGTTCCTCCTCCTCGTCTGAGTCATCACTGCCATCACGGTCAGTGAGGGGGATCAGGTGACGACGATACCGGCGCACCCTGGAGAGAGAGGGGAGGGGCACAATATTCAGCATAGTATAAATATTGGGTTTGAATGCGATGTTCTTTCGATTGTAAATTGGCTAAATTTTTGCATAATTGAAACGCAAAAAGTGAGCATACAGCATGCAATTTCCTATGTTTTGCATGCAATTTGCAAAAACGCAATCAGAGTTAGTAGTGTCATTCACAATCCATTAACCATGTATGGTAGTATAGGCAGTGCTAGTGTGCATGCATGCAGTGTGTACTGTGCTGGTTATTATCTACATCACTCTATCACATCACATCACTCTAACTATGAAAATGAAACCTATTTGTAAATGGGAATGATCGATAGTGATGACCACCCCTGAATAAAAGCCAACTGTGATCTAAAGGTCAGGTCCCAAATGAACAGTTGTGCACAAACAACCCATCAACAAAAGCCACCTCTGCATATACATGTATATAAGAGCCAACATTTGTTCCCCAAAGGTGTCTGTTATAGAGGGGGTTCTCTATACATGCTTATCACAAATGAATGGGAATAATCTACGTTACAAATCGGGATTTGAGTATACCATATGAACAGGATCCTTCTAAGCTATAACAATTATTTGCCCAACTGAATTTCTTCATGGCCTAATTCAATAAGAGAGGAGATGGGACTCACTTCCTGTATCTCTTCAATGCTAGACAGAGGGCCAGGGACAGGAGACAGCAGACCACACCCCCTAGAGGGGGTACGATGTAGAGAATGAGTAGATATTTTTGAGGGATTCCCCCCGAGGAAGGAGTGGGCGTGATTACATGACTGGAGCTCGTGTGAGAATCAGACATACTGGTCGTTGAACTACGACTGGAAATTGTTGTGTGAATAGAATCAGACACAGTGCTCGTACTTGAATGAAACACAGTGCTCATAGTATGGGAACCAGACACAGCGCTAGTAGTATGGGAACCTGATACGGTATTTGTATGGAACACAATGCTTGTAGTTGGTGACTGGGAATCAGACAGTCTCTGTGTTTGTGTAGACATAGTTCCCGACCCAGTGGTCTTGGTTCCATTTTGAATGGGTGTGCTGGTTCCAAGGCGAGCTGTGTGCATGCTGGTTCTTGATTGAGGTGTGTAGGATTGTCCACCATTGTTACTGATTGTAGTCAATAGCTGATCAAATGATTGACTGTGTTGACTGGTGAGCATGAGGGAGGCATGTGAGGGAGGATACGAGTTAGTTCTTTGTGTTTCATTAAACATCGCTGAGGTTTTATCGGAGTAGCTATTTGTCATCTGTACAAACCCTGCAAGTGTGTGTGGAGCATCTATACATGTACGTATAATACTTATTTATCGTATAAATGTAGACATTAATTTTTAGTATAATTATGAAGATCAATCAGCACAGCACACTACACTATACATTGCTAGCCATACCTGTTATACAAAGTAGCAACTTCAGAACATCTACAGTAGAGAAATAATCCATTTTTCACACATGCAGAAAATTGATTGACTTTGCACTAAACAATTGTCATGTGATAATTTATGCTGTAATGGCTATAATATTATGGACAACATTGATTGATAATGACATTCATAAAACATATTAAATAGTATAGATGTACATATATAATAATTATTAAATAGGGATGAATTGATACAGTAGCTAGAACTTATAATTCTATATAATTATAGAGACGTCAGTTTCCAAGTTGTGCATTTGACGTGGTAACAATCTCCACGGGAATATTGCGATTAGATCGACATCTGGTCATCTGAAGAGCACAGCTCACTTCTTGGTGATCTGCATTAGATTGAACGATCACACGCTCGCACACGCAGAAGACGATGTTTCCCTGAATGAGGAGTGTTGTGGAGAGATGCTGCTGATCTGTCGAGAATGGTTTTTGAACACATCGAGCATCACGCGTGTAGTTGAGTGCAGCGTTGTCCTGTGAGTGTGTGTGTGAGTGTGTGTGTGTGTGTGAGGGTGTGTGTGTGAGGGGGTGTGCGAGGGTGGGTGTGGGGAAGGTTAATACTGGGATATGAAAATAATTTTTATTAAGGGAAAAATATCAAAGAAACCAATATCTCAACAGCAAAGACAGCAAAGACAGCAAAGACGAGGTGTAACTAGTTATGATTCATAGCTATAGTAACTAGAGCACTGAAGTGCTAACCCTCGGCTGTTGACATGAATAAATAGTAATGTTACTTTTATAGACGGGTAGTAATTTTAGCATTTTCAGATTTTTTTCTGTTTTTAGGCCAGGGTACTGATTTTGGTGGATTTGTAGGAGTGTTCAGTTATGCTAGGGAACATTCAGCTACATACTTTCCCACACTAGGTCCAATCCTTAACTTATATAGACTGCAGCTGTTCCCACACTAGGTCCAATCCTTGATTTATATAGACTGTAGCTGTTCCCAGACTAGGTAATTACCCGAGGTGTGCGTGGGCGGCCACGGGTATACATGTAGTAGTTGTGGACAGCTGAGTCTACTCACCTGGATGCCATAGCACTGCGTTTACAGCATGGATAGCCTCCACACAACAGTTTTAATAGTGGAAGATTTCGATGTTAGAGCTTCATTGTCGTATAAAAGCGAGCAAAAGCTAAGAAGCACAGTTGAACTTGCATGTTTGCTAGCTCTACATGTGATCTTTATTCGAGGTATATCTAGATCTACTAGGTTGTTGCATGTGACGTTCCTTTGATTGTGACTTGTGAATTATCGCATAATTTGCAATCATAAGAAACGCACGAAGTGAGCATACAATTCACAATAGTTAGAAACGCAATCACATTCTCAGTCCATTAGCCTCTGCATTCTAAACCTGATATATGCTATATATACTCACGGCCATAATATATTCCAGGTCCGGTGTTTCACAACGTAGCCCTAAATTGCTGATGGTGCACTCCCTCTCCTCCTCTGTCACACAGTCAGCGTAGGGTTGGAAGCCGACCAGCTCTGCAGAGAAGGCCAGGCCTATGATGGTGCCGTTATTAGTGATCCTCTGTGCAATGGCCGACTCGACAGCTGGGACCACATTGAATGTATCTAATCTTTGAGAGAGAGAGGAAATGTTGCCACCAGTTACCTGCATGTGGGGGGGGGGGTAATGAAACCACTGACAGCCATAAGATACACTAAAACATTTGAACGCCTATTTGACCCCTAAAAAGGTCAGATTGGCAACCATGTTTCGTACACAACATATGTGGCACAGAAGAAGTAAACAAACAGGTTTATAATAATGAGTATAGCTATAGTTCCCCGTAACTATAGATTCTTGAATACACATGATGTAGTACTCTAGAAATTAAAAATGATGTCTAGATCAGTTAGATCATGGGCTTTCGGTATGGAAATCCTCCTCAGCCCTGAGTATTGGGGAACTATGACACAGAGATGCCTCGTGCTCATGATCTATATGACCTCATCGTTGTGGAGTTATTTTAAACTCTCACACACATGATGTGTATAGGTATACATAATTATTGTAATATGAACGTGACAATGGTGCATTGTGGCACCCTCTGATGCAGGTAGACACTTACCAGTTCTCTGTTTTCAAGAACTTGGATTCTATTCATTAATTCCTGTGTGTGTGGGAGGATAGGGTATCAGTTACATGTGCAATGGGGTGTCTTTGAAAGAATGCAGGAAGATAAACCACAAAGAATGTAAACATTCATTTAAGGTACATGTACATGCACATTACACAAAAATGTCGAAACAATGTACTGCTACAAGAAAATTATTATCAGTTAAAGATTGTAACAGTGATAAGCAAGGTAGCACCTCGATGTCATTACCTGAACTTGAGGACCTGTACAGGAGCGAAAAAATAGTGGGTTAAAAGCAGTGGAGTACAATATGCCATGAGAAGTAACAAAGACAATGGAAGTGTCTCCATTCATCAGAATAATGAGCATCAATGACACGCTGAGGGTCAGTGTCTATTCAGGATGCTTGTGCACACAAGCTGTTAATATATACATCCTGAACACAGATCTGATAATAAACATTGAAACATCGCAAAATCAATACTATTTTCAGCTTTATACACAGAAATCACATAATTTATGGGTTTTAATTTTATCTTAGAAACTGGTTTTTGACAAACCTAAAGATAATTCTCAAGGACAAAGTATTGCTGAAATGTCAGAGATATAATCATGACAAGCACACACCCCACACACCCACGCACACACACACCACCCACACACTCACTTGGGGCACAGTTGCATACTGGTATAACTTGCAGCATCATCATTACGGCCAACACCAGTGCTGCTATAGCAACCAACGAAATAAAAATGAGTAGAGCACACAAAGTAATCCACAAGCAGGACCGTCCACCATTGCAACCAGTACACTCGGTCTCCTTGGGTTCATCCATACTTCCCTGTAGAGTGGTGACGCCGACGTATCTGTTCTGCTCAGTTCGAGTTAGCGTAGCATGTCTCATTTCCGTGGCAGCAAACTGGTCTGCATACAAGACATTGTTTTGTTGGTGAAGGTAGCCTGGCGATGTGTTTTCTCTTTGCTTGTCTGTCACGATATCATATTCATTAGGTGGGTCCAATTCTCCAGGGCTTGTGTAGTCGCCCTGTGTGTGTGACTGTGTGTGTGGGGGGGTGTGACTGTGTGTGTGTGTGTGTGTGTGTGTGTGTGTGTGTGTGTGGGGTGTGTGCGTGTATGTTTGTGTATGTGTGGGGGGAGGGAAAAGAGGGGCGGAATTTGAGTTATGTTGATAACCACAGTCTCTACCCAATGAACCACGGAATTCTTAGGCCACATACATACACACGCACAACCTTTATGATATTTACCCGCCCACTTCACACCCTCACATACTCCCACTCCACACCCTCATGCACACCCACTCCACACCCTCACACACGCTCACTTGCTGAGTCAGGTACTCTTTATGTTCGGACTGAGCCACATCGACAGACGTGTACAACGGTGCTATCCCGCCCACGCTGCTCCCGTTATCAGTCAGTCTCTGCAGCTCTAGCGGAGCGGGGGGTTTGTTCATCGTGCTTGGGGGTCAATAAGGTCAAATCGCTACTACCAATATACCAGATCAAAGAATTACAAGGAACCAATCACACAATCTTCAGTTGTAGAATGTCTAGACCTCAGTAGTACGTACTGGAGATGGGTACTTGGTATATAGCCTATAGTGTTATTGTGAGGTGGAGAATGGGATTGTTAGAATAATAGGTTTCCGAACATTGTGAAGCAAAGACTCAACAGTTTAGATAACAACACGAATGGAATCATGATATAAAGACGAGACAAAATAGTAAACATTTTGGACAGTGTGTGCAGTATTTGTAGCAGCTATAAGATCTTGCCTCACACATCACACACATCTCACACACATCACACATCACTTATCACACACACTCACACACATCTCTCTGATTGCTTACCTCAAAGCTGTAGCCTTTGATAAAGATTTAATTACTTCTCAATCAAAACAACACATTTCGTTGCGGTTTTCTAGTGCTCAACAGATCCGGATGTATTCATGTATCCACCATCAAACTAATCTAATTAGCCTCGGATATAAGACGTGTCAAAGCCTTGGGCTCGGATCTAAAGGCCCACAAAAACTTTGAGTCGAGGCCATGCGCAGAGCCGTAGTAACAAATTTTTTTTTTTTTTTAACAAAAATGGCGTCGCTCAGTGTCAACCAATCAAAACATCCCACATTTGCACACACGTGGAGTGAATCTAAAGTGGGCGATCTCTGGCTATTACTCCTGCAACTTGGAAGTGCTAATCAATAATTCAGAAAAGACACAAGCCATGAAGGGAAGACTGTTGCTGCTAGCTGTTCTGGGGCTCCTGTGTGTGGCAGGTAAGACATTAAATTGTTACTTGCAACTCAATACTCCATGAGCTAGCTTGCAAGTGTTCACATGTTAAAATCGTAATTGAAATCTCTGCATGAATTTATATTAAATGTACATTACTGTTATATTGGACTGTGTGTGCAGGCTGCCGTGCTCAGGAGGAGGATGAGGACACACCCCCTCCCACTGCCGACGATGACCTTGGTGCCAGCAGGGATGGATCACGTACCGACACAGAGGCTGTACAGAGGTGAGGGGTAGTAATGTGTGAGTGGTGTGGTGTGGGTGGTGAAGGAGCTGTGCAGAGGTGAGGGGCCGGGGTAGCAATGTGTAGGTAGTGGTGTGGGTGGTGAGGGAGCTGTGCAGAGGTGAGGGTGGTGTGAGGCTGTGCAGAGGTGAGGGTGGTGTGAGGCTGTGCAGAGGTGAGGGTGGGGAGGGAGCTGTGCAGAGGTGTAGGTGGTGTGGGGCTGTGCAGAGGTGTAGGTGGTGTGAGGCTGTGCAGAGGTGAGGGTGGGGAGGGAGCTGTGCAGAGGTGAGGGTGGTGTGAGGCTGTGTAGAGGTGTGAGTGGTGAGGAGAATTGTTATTAATAATTGGGTTTTTATTTTCATTGTTTACACATCATTTTCGCTTTCTCCTCCTTTCACAACAATTCTCGTGATAATTAGTGTTTTTAAGACCACAAATTCTTACAATTTCAATTGCGATTGACAGTAAATGCCATCATTGCTATAGCGATATACAACCCAGTGATGTGCCCAGTATGTTCAAAGTGGTGGCTTTTTCAAACCCTCAATCTCAATTTAACAGTAGTGAACTAGGCCTAAGAGGTGGGCCTAAGAGGTGGGCCTAAGACTTGGTTTACTATTTGTCTAGAGGTGGGTTAGTACCGACCACCACCAATGTGTACTAACACCCCCTCCGTCCCTCCCTCCAGAGAGGAGGAAGCCATTAAACTGGATGGTTTGAGTGTGGCAGAGATGAGAGGACTGAGAGATAAAGCTGAGAAACATGTCTTCCAAGCTGAGGTCAACCGTATGATGAAACTTATTATCAACTCTCTCTACAGGAACAAGGAGGTGGGTGAAGGGGGTGTGGCCAGCGCAGTGGTGCATGCACGATTGCACATTATAACTGTAGTAAAACTGATGTTTCTCAGAGTAAGGAATTGCCAAATTAGTTGTGGAACTGATGGTCAGTTTTGTGCATTTTTCAACCATTCCCAATTAGCAGCTACCGTTACAAGCAACCCATATATACCCACAAGAGACAAGAGTTACTTAACTTCCAGTCTAAGATTCCTCCCTCCCTCTTGCTCAGATTTTCCTAAGAGAACTTATATCGAATGCATCAGATGCCCTGGACAAGATACGATTCCTCGCCCTCACTGACAAGACAGCCATGGGTACTCTGGATGAGCTCTCCATCAAGATCAAGGCTGACCCTGAGAACAACGCCCTCCACATCACAGACACTGGATTAGGTACGTGGTGATGTGCAGCGTAGGTGTTGGTATTTGAAGGGGGATATTGGGGAAGAAAAGGGGAGAGAGTGTCTCTTAATTAGAATCATTTTATTGTCATTTTCCCACCCACATTTTTAGGCTATACAGTCCAGGGCTGAATTGAGGGGGCAAGGGGGGTACTTCCCCCCCTGGGCACAGTTTTGCCCCCCCCCCCCCCAGGATCTGGCAGATTCATTTGTACTACTATAATTCTGATGACTTCGCCCCTCCTACATTCTTAATTTGCACAGTTCGCCCCCCCTGATCCAAAATCCTGGATGCAGCCCTGCAGTCACGCTTGTATTTCTCCCATTCCCATACAGGTATGACTAGGAAGGATCTGGAACTGAACCTCGGCACGATAGCCAAGTCTGGTACCACTGAGTTCTTTGAGAAACTAGAGGCTGCCTCAGACTCGTCAGCTAGCGATCTGATTGGTCAATTTGGTGTCGGATTCTACTCTTCATTCCTGGGTTAGTTCACAGTGTCCAATTTCATAATTCTGTAGCTTGGTTACATGACACGCTGCCTACTATGAGCAATATCCATCATCTCTCTTGGAAGTATGAGCTATAGTTCCTGGTAACCATAGATTGCTTGAGGATATTATTCTAGCTCTAGTTATCCGATGAAAAGTGATATCTAGATCATGCAGGTGATACCTTTCAAATAATGTGTTTGAATTGGTAGGACCATACTTTTTCAGCCATGGACCATATTATTGTATGGCCAAATTTGCAAATCTTTTTTATCTCTCAAATATGAGCTTTGATGACTACATTATTTTAAGCTTTCAGAAAATTATAATTCAAGTTATGGCAACTGAAATATGTACTATTCCTTGATTCCCCCTCCCCTACAGTTGCTGACACTGTGGTGGTGACATCCAAACACAACGACGACCCAGTCCAGCACATCTGGGAGAGTGATGCCTCACAGTTCACTATAGCGGAGGACCCACGAGGCAACACCCTCCAGCGAGGGACCACCGTCAGTCTGTTCATGAAGGAGGAAGCTAGGGAGTATCTGGAGCCAGGCAAATTGAGAGGTCTGGTGGAGAAGTACAGTCAGTTCATCAACTTCCCCATCTACATATGGGAGAGTAAGGTTAGTAATGTACAAGAGTTGAATTAAAATCCACAATACCAAGAGTAGTTAAGAGTATAATATATATGGAGGGCGATGCAGCGAGAGACCTCTGATCTATACTTACAGCCTCGTCCTGTGGCTAGCAACTGTCACTCGTGCCTGCACACATTGTCTATAGTGGTGTATTGTTAGTATGTATCGTAATAGGACTGAAATTTTACAAGCTAAGAATGTCTCGCTCGGGTTATAGTCCGTTGGTTTGTTTGTTTGTGGACAGCTGAATCTACTTACCTGGATGTCACAGCACTGCGTTTACATAATAGTTAGACACTGTTTTGGAGGTGTCTATGGGATTTAGAAGCCCAAAGGCATTGATTTAGTATCCCGAGCGTAGCGAGGGTACTAAAGTGGCCGAGGGCTTCTAAATCACATGGACACCGACAAAACAGTGTCTAACTCATTTAGATACTAGTGCGCATGCGCAAACCGCTTGACTACAATACAATTACCTGACAACGGAATACTGGTATACTCAGTAAATTTGCAGGTATACTAAGTCCAATAGTATACTAGCCTCGATCCCAGGCCGCTCTTCCTCGAAGAGAGGGCCTGGTATCGACTGTTTGCGCATGCGCCACATAATCCCCAGAAACTGGGGACTCCGGATATTATCGTATAATGCTCAGTAAAACAATGACGTCACAACAAACGGAAGTGGATTGAAGAAAGTGGATAGAAGTCTGATTGTGAAGGCTTCTAGCCTGTGTGATAGCATTCTAATAGCTACCCCTAGCCTGCTATGTTAACAAAGAACTCACAGCCTGCAACCAACAGTGTGGATGACAATCGTCTGAACGGAGGGAAGGCTGACAATAGCCTGTATGGACAGGCCACGCCCATCTGACACTAACCTTGGTGAAAGTCAACTCTATCAGAAAGAAATTGCTGCTGTAACCAATACTGCTCTGTCTCTAGCTAGCTAGCTATATAGCTCTGTGTCTGACTTTTAATATGAAGAGTATTCTTCGTCTATAATTATATAGTAATTATGTTATTCAGGATATAATTTGGGTAAAAATTCAGTTTAATGGAAAACATTACGGGAATATTATCCAATAATTTTGCGCATTCGCAAGAGTCAGTAGCAGGCCTAATAATTAGGCCTTGTGAAGGAGGCTAATAGTATACCTGCTCTGAGGCACTTTTCCCATGTACTTTCCATGTACTTCCCATGTAGATCTTATCAATTAGTGTCTAAAGTATGGATAGCCTCCACACAACAAGTTATTAGTTTAAATAGTGGCAGATTTTGATGTTAAAGCCTCGTTGTCGTATAAAAGCTAGAGCTAGCTACACAGCTGTTATTCGAGGTACCCTATGTATTTGCAGCTGAAGTGATCCTGTACCAGGAACAATGGAACAGGGTCACTAAAGTAGAAAGCTAGAATTATGGTTGTGATTTGTTACTTCTTTGCTTGCCAGGAGCCGGCCATAATTATTTCTAAGACTCCAGTCTTCTCTGCTGTAATCCTTAGTCTACAATGCATGACGATGTCTCGTGTACCACTAAAACCATGTTCTCAAAAGTTTCAGCATGCTTCTAGTCTATTACATGTTACTGTGGATTGCAGTGCACTTGCAGCTAGACTCGCAAGCCATTCCTTTTTCCTAACCACACCCCTTGCCCCGCCCATGCAGACTGAGACAGTTGATGAGCCTATAGAGGATGAGAGTGATGAGGCCACACCCACTGATGAAGGGGAGGGTGACGATGATGAGGACGCTGTAGTAGAGGATGAAGAGAAGGAAGACAAACCAAAGACAAAGAAGGTAGTGTGTGTGTGTGGGAGTGTGTGGGTGGGAGTGTAGATAGTGTGGGTGGTGGGATGTGTGTACTGTATTAGCCATACATCTATCTATGCATACAATTCTTTCCTTGTTCAATAGCAAAACGCAAAAACAACCATTTATAACAATGCAGTAAATACAGTGTTTTCGTACACTTATATTGACCCCACTGACCCCGCCCCCAGGTTGAGAAGACGACGTGGGACTGGGTTCTAGTGAACGATGCCAAACCTCTCTGGTTGCGCAACCCTAAGGAGATTGATGAGGATGAGTATCGGAACTTCTACCGTCTCTTCTCCAAGACCTCGGCCGATCCTCTCGCCAAGATACACTTCACTGCTGAGGGGGAAGTCACCTTTAAAGCTATCCTCTTCGTGCCCGCAGTAAGTGGGCGTGTGTGTGTGTGGAGTGGGTGGTTACGATATCAGTACACAGAGTTTACAATTTCAATACATAATTATGTATTGATTATGTTGTTATTAGGAGCTTTTTGAGAACTATATAATAGGTTGTACAATTGATATAATTAATGTTTGAAATTGCTCTACAGTGTATGTGATCGTTCCCCGCCCACTCACACACACTCACAGACCGCCCCCGCTAATCTATTTACGGACTACGCCAAGGCGACTGATAAGATCAAGCTCTACGTACGACGTGTCTTCATCACTGATAACTTTGAGGACATGATGCCAAAGTATCTGAACTTTGTGCAGGGAGTGGTGAGTCACATGACTAGCTTGTATATATGTAACAGATCATGTGACATCTTTTTTAGAGGTTTTTGCATTGCATCGTAACTGTTGTACTTTTATCCATGATCATAACGAATGGAGTGGGGATTATGGCTTTTCCCCACGTGTCACTATAATTATAACCTTCCCCGCCCCCTTTACATGTGTCACTATATAACCTGCCCCACCCCCTTACAGGTGGACTCTGATGACCTCCCACTCAACGTCTCCCGGGAAATGCTGCAACAACACAAACTGTTGCGTGTGATAAAGAAGAAGCTTGTGAGGAAAGCGCTCGATATGTTCAAGAAACTGGACAAGGAAGACTACGTCAAGTTCTGGAAGGAGTACGGAACAGCTGTTAAACTAGGAGTCATCGAGGACCCCTCCAATAAGACAAGATTGGCAAAACTGCTCAGGTATGTGGTGTGGGTGGAGTGGGTGTGTGTTGGTAGAGTACTAGCTTAGCTGTGCCTATAATAGTTTTCATATAATAATAATTATTGTAATTATGCGTTGCTGATACAGCTTTGATAACCAAGAGTAGACAATATCTTGTTATAACCTATTACAAACGTTCACAATCTATATAATTATACCACACCCACACCACCACACCCCACCCACACCACCACCCCACACCCACACCACCACCCCACACAGGTTCATCTCGAGCAATGACGCTGAAGAACTCACTTCACTGGAGCAATATTTGGAGCGAATGAAGGAGAAGCAAGATCACATCTACTTCATGGCAGCCCCCACTAAAGAAGAGGCGTCTCGTTCTCCCTTCGTGGAGAGGTTGTTGAAGAAGGGATATGAAGTCTTGTACTTAGTGGACCCTGTGGACGAGTACTGTGTGCAGGTGGGTGGGCACTTATTAGAGCTTGTGGGTGGGCGCTTATTAGAGCTAGCCAAAGCTATAGTGTAGTTCCACGATTGCGCTCTTTACATGTCCTTTCTTATGCTTGCTGAACAATTTTATTTTCAACGTTTTTTTTTATTGCCTTCGAACAATTATTTTCAAGTGTTACATGTACTATTGGAGATGCTATAATTTATAACTATATCTTATATGTAACAATTAAATACTGTAGTTAGATAGACTCCCTACTGCTACGAGTATGATAAAGGTTCAGAATTTTGCGTTACAAGCATAGTTTCAAGAATTACCTCTTTTCTTTGTTCTCAGAGCATGCCAGAATTTGAGGGTAAGAAGTTTCAGAACGTGGCCAAGGAAGGGCTTGAGTTTGGAGACGAGGGTGAAGGCGCTAAAGAACAACTAGAGGAGTATACAGAGACGTACAAGCCTCTCACTGATTGGCTGAAGGACGATGCTTTGAGAGAGCTCATTGACAAGGCAGTAGTGTCTAATAGACTGACAGACTCACCGTGTGCCCTCGTGGCCAGTCAGTACGGATGGTGAGTGGGCGTGTGTGTGGAGTGGGTGGTAGCTACGTGTATATAAGTATCGTAGTGTGTGGTTTAATGCATGGAATGTGTTTGTGTGTGCGCGTCTATAGCTTTACTCTATTATTGATGTATTGTGCAGGTCTGGAAACATGGAGAGGATCATGCAGGCACAGGCCTACTCCCAGGGGAAGGAGTCCAAGTAAGTCACTCACTCAGTACCAGGTACTACTACTACCTACATGTCGTGTGTTTTAGCCTATATGTTATATGCCTTGTGTATGGAGCTACTTAATGCATCTCTTAGTTTATCTGTAACTCCACTGTAACACTGTCTATACATGTACATTGTACAAGTTATTAACCCCCCCCCCCCCACACACACACACACACACACACCCTCACCCTCACCCTACACTCACACACACACCTCCCCCCCACACACACACACCCTCACCCCACGCACAGCTTCTATGCCACTCAGAAGAAGACGCTAGAGATCAACCCTCGACACCCTCTCATTAAAGAGCTTCAACGTCGTGTGGGCGCTGATGAACAAGATGAAACCACGAGTGACCTCGCTCGTGTACTCTACGAGACGGCAGTCCTAAGGTCAGGGTTCACGCTCAAGGACTCTGGAGATTTCGCCATGCGTATTGAGCGTATGCTAAGACTGAGTATGGGAGTGGACCTGACGACAGAGGCAGAGAAGGAGGAGTTTCCTGATGAAGAGGAGGAGGAGGAAGAGGAAGTGGGGGATGATGAGGGTAAGCCCCTGTCATTAGTGGGTGGTGGGGATTCCCCTGTCATTAGTGGGAGGAGACTCCCTTTGTAATGTGTTTTATAGCTTTGGTAGTGCTTGTTGTGTGTATTATACATTGTGTTGTATACAGCCCTCTGTTGAGGGAAGGCTTAATAGTACAATCGTACTTAGTTTTACCATTTCTTTACAGACGAGGAAGACAGTGATGAGGACAGTAGTGATGACAGTGATGAGGGAGGTGATGAAGGAGAAGAAGAGGACACTGAGTCCGAGGGTGAAGAGCAGGTGTGTACTCTGAACCCCACTAGTAGTCACTGTATACCAGAGCTTATTATGTCCCGTGTGTAGTGTTTTCACCCTCAGTTTATAGGCCACCTCTTTTGCATCTGTTAGCTTTTTGCATACACGTGTACAATTAGTAGCCTCAGTTATAATTATTTCTAGATAATAATAACGTTATATACCCCCACACCCACACACACACACACACACATGTTACACTTTCCCATACCCACCCACACACCCAGGCTACTAATGAGGAGGATGAGTCTCCCTCGAAGGATGAGCTCTGATTGGCCAGTTAGACACGAACATGTACGCATGCAGAGACCTGTTGTACTGTCAGTATTTATAGCTAGTGCAACTGACTATTAGGCAAATTTTTGATTCTATTGAGTAAGTTTTATTAAATACGTACTAATGTGAACATGATAAGTAACCATGCACCCCTCTCATTAAAGAGCTCGATCCAATGTCGTGTGTGCTGATGAACAACCACAAGTGACCTTGCTGATCATGTACTACTAGCCTATAGATCGCAGGCTGCACTTTCTTTTCATCATGGGAGGCTATATTATAGTGAAGGAGGATAATTATTACTAGGAGACATAAGTTTCACCCATGTAGCGTGTGGGTTATAAACCGGAGCTGTAGTGGGTGGCCAATTAAACTCACTTCCTGCTGCCTTTCATTAGGTAACAGCCCTCCTGCTGCCTTTAATTAACGAGTGTTGCAAGCTGCGCTGTGCTAATGCCTCTCGCCATGTTATGCTTTCGCTCAAGAGTGTTAGAGTGTTAATTAAATATAGTAGAAGGAATAAGCTATAATGAATTAAGTTACCTTCATGCTTTCACTCTCACAGGCCGGTTCGAGGAGCTTGAGCCGGGGGAGCAAGAGAAGATGGAAAACAAGGCATTCTTGTTTTACATGCATGCATGCATCTTTGTTGTTAGTGCGGCCTGAGATCGAGGCTAAAAGATTCCCTTCCTCCTACGTTATTTCCTGTAGTCTTTCATTAGATCACAGCCCTCCTGTAGTCTTTCACTAGATCACAGCCCTCCTGTAGTCTTTCATTAGATCACAGCCCTCCTGTAGTCTTTCATTGTGATAGTCGACAGCCCCGGCTACAGTGGTAGTTTTTTTTTTAACTCACTAAAAGAAGTTTATGCCGATTAATAATTACACAGAAACTATATAGAGCTAATATTAATCTGTAACCTAGTCTATGAACAAACGTATATACATAATACAAACAAAAGAGTACTATAGCGTGTGGGTTATAAACGGGGTGTGATATGATATGATAGTGGAAACGAAGTTAATAGTCTCACACTGCCTCTCTTTGTATGGATGCGTTCTGTGGAGATAATTATATGCAGTTGCAAAAAAATCCGTTCCATGGAAACTTTTTTCTTTCAACAATGATTTAAGAAAAAGAATATTGACTTGCATAGCCTGGGGGGCATGCAGATGCAACACAGTGGCTATATATATATAAGGTAGATTGAAATCTGTACGTAGACTGACAGGAGGATTGTTAATTCCTCGCAATACGGTATCGGTGCACGGTTGGTGCATGTAGAGGATGGGGGGGGGGGGTGAAACCCTGGTAGTGTACGTATCATAGTATTGTGTGCGTACGTCTTATCAGCTAGACATAATAATAATTATAGGTACAGTAACATGTACTGATACTGCTCTGTAGTACATAGGTGTGTGGTGTAATGTAATACTATTATGTATGCATAGACTACTTCATGCATGTATGTGTACATAGACATAGCCAAGTGGGTTGCATTTGTATATATATGGCTATGTCCATGCACAAAGCAAAAGCAGCTGTTAAACTTTACATGGTGAAGTCATCCTTACAAGTTAGTTACTGAGTGGCCTGATGAAGCAAGTGGTCTAGCTGTGGTCATGCTGACGATCTCACCTCACAATCTGATTCACTGTATATGCCTATAATATCATAGTGGTCAATATGTTTCTGACCACCTCTCATGTTCGTTATCCCAGGTGCTCCCATGTACCTGCAAAACTGGCCATATTTGATATTGATATTTTTATTCCATGCATGCTAGAGTATATAAAGGCAGCGTTTAGTCTTTGCAGTCACAAGCAGCAAATTGTCTCCGCAATCTCTCTCTCTTCATTCAAACTCTCAGCAAATCTCAATTAAGGAACAGCAGCAGCAATGGCTATGGCTAAGGACCCAACAACATATGGCGGCCGAGGTGGCAACCTTTTCGATGATGGTGTCGAGAACGTGAACATTGTTGGAATTCGCACTGTGAACATTCGATCTGGAAACCAAATGGATGCCATTCAAGTGGACTATGTGCTCTCCGATGGCTCTGTCTACAAAGGTCCCTTTCATGGTGGCTGTGGAGGATCTGCCTCAACAATCACTCTGGCTAATGGCGAATGGATCTGCAAGGTGGAGGGGAAGACCAACGGCAGCCTCGTCGATCAGCTGACCTTATCCATCAAGAATGCAGCCGGTACTATCAGGAAGGAAGGACCGTTCGGAAAAACGGGAACAACTGTTTTCATGAAAGAAGGAAATATCGTCGCTCTTCATGGAGGGGCAGGAGACCTTCTCGATCGCATTGGATTCTACGATTTGGAAGATTTGGCTCGTCCTATGTCCAAGTCCAGGATTTTCGGTGGATCTGGAGGCGGGACTTTTGACGATTTCGCCACTGAATCTGGCATTGTTGGAATCCAGAAGATTTACATTCGTGCAGGAAACCAAGTGGACGGGATTCAGGTTGTCTATCGGCTTGCTAATGGGCGGACCTGGACCAGTGGCCGACACGGGGGAGGCGGTGGAACAGCCTACTCCTTCTCTGTCGGAGTGGGCGACTTCATTTCCAAAATTGAGGGCAAGACAAACGGAACACTGGTTGATCAGCTTACCTTTACTGTGACCAAGGACAACGGCTCTACAACAATTCATGGCCCCTACGGCAGAACTGGGAAAACTCCTTTCTCTGTGGCAGGGAATGTTGTCGCCCTCTGTGGCCGTGCTGGCAATCTCCTCGATGGTGTCGGCTTCTATTTGTATGCGCCACTGACAAGGAGCAAACAATTTGGAGGAAGTAACGGAGATGCTTTCAACGATGACCCCAACACGCTCACTCTCCCTGAGGCTGGCCCTGGTTTGAAGATCTCCAAGCTGTACATCCGATCCGGCAACCAAGTGGACAGCATTCGAGCTGAGTATGTTGCCCTCGGAGGAAGCGTTGTCATTGGTCCTTCGTTTGGTGGCACTGGCGGGTCTCCCCAAGTCATGGACGTGGGAATGGACGAAGTAATCGAGAAGATGGAGGGGATGACAAATGGTCAGCTCATTGATCAGGTTACCTTCACCATGAGGAACACCAAGGGAGTGAGACGCACTGCCGGGCCCTATGGTAAGACTGGAAAGACACCATTCTCTGTCACTGCTCCTAACGCCATCCACGGATTCTATGGCCGGGCAGGAAACCTCATAGATGCTCTTGGAGTCTACTACAACTGAGGCTAGAGAAAAGTGAAGAAAAGTGAAAATAACATTGTTTAGAATGAGACTATATTTACTATCTGTCTATAATAGCTAGAATTGATTTTGTTGATCTTGAATTGAAGAATAATTATTGTGTCAAACTGAGTGAAGAACACTGTCCTTTGCATAATTATTATAATTATTATGTATATTGTTGTCGACGTCAAGAGACAATATTCGAGACAGTATATACATAAACCTAACAACCGTGCATTATTTCATGGCCTATCATACTTCCTATTCCCTGCTATCTGCTGCCTGTCTTTTAGTATTGCATGCATGCGTGGTGTCCATTTGCTGCCTGTCTTTTAGTATTGCATGGTGTTCATTTGCTGCAAGTTCCTCTGGCCGCCCCCCACCTCCTCCAGCCCCATGCACATGTGCCAATGTGACAAGTTACAAACTGCTTGTTTTGTGTACTTTGTGATGACTTTGTCAGTTTGTAATGTTGGTAATTTAATTTGGCAAAGATAAACTAAGCTCTTTCTTCCTGTATAAGATCTACATTAATGAAAGGCAGCAAAGAGGATCTTTGCTGCCTTTCATTAGGTAGCAGCCCTACCTATACTGTCTTTATTTTTTATAAATAATCCATCTGCATGTAGTACAGTTCAGTGTGTACAATATATATTTTTTTCTTTAATGGGAGCATGAGGTGCGTACCAACTAGCAGCTGAGAGCTAATATTAAGGTATATATTTATAGTAAGCTTATAGCGTATAAATTAACAAGATGTGTGCCCTAAAGTACTTTTTGGAAAACGCAGTATAGGTCCACGCATGCATGCGTTACTAAGAGCAACAATCCTGTACACGTCTTATATAAAAATAGGGGCCTATGAATACATCAACAAATTAAAGTCCATCCATAATCGTATTCATTTTTGCCAACATCGTACTCATACTTACATAAAAGCAGGAGTACTCCTGCTGAAGTGCTGAGAAACTATATAATTATGTATGTACACAAGACAAATCTACGTTATAAGAGTGCATAGGGTGTGGCTTCACAAATAAATTGACTGACAATAATTATTAACTAATTATAGATCAAACATAATTTATAATGTTTTATACATAATTTTATAGTGCATACTAGAAAATTAACAAAAAAGCAACTCCTATCAATCGATTACTTATAGATCATTTCTTGCAGAGCACCTCCACTATAGCTTGAACTCCGCCCTCTCCCACTCCGTTCAACACAGCTAGACGACCGTCAAACATCAAACTTGTCATTGACGACCTCTCTGTTACGAGCGGTGGCAATGAGTGGAATCGTTTCCCTTGGTAACGAAAGGCCTCGCTAGTGTTCATTGGTCGCAACTTGTCACCCCCTAGGCCCCCGGCAACCACAAGTCGACCGCCAACAACACCGTAACCAGCGTCAGAACGTATCTCTTGCATATCCTTCACGCGTGACCACATATCGTCATGGATACTGTATTTCTCGACCACTTTGCACACCCCCACCAAAGGAACGAGACCACCCACCACGTAAATCTCGTCTTTAATACCTATCACATTATAGAAGACACGCACGGACACCATCGGAGTTAGCTCCTCCCACTGTTGTGTGTCCAGATCAAACATTTCCATCGCTTGAACAGGTTTCTTGCCATCACGTCCGCCAACAACATACACTTTTCGATCGTGTACGTAGCCACCACACGAATAACAGGAGGTGGGCTTATCAGGGAGAGCTAGCCACACTCCTCGATCGAAATCGTATGCTACGCTCTGATTGCAATCAATCTTGTCGGTCCCTCCCAAAACGTAGATCTTGTCGTCGACTAGAGCGATGTAAGGGCCGACCACACCCTTGGGGAGGGGGGCTATCTGCGACCACTTCTGTGAGTCGATATCGAAACAGTCCACTTCCGGCACTGTGGCCTGCTTGTCTGTGACTCCACCTACAAGATAGATCTTGTTCTCACGGACTATTGCTTTGGTACAGGCGGCCCTGTTTCGTGGCATAGGGGGGAGAGCCGTCCACTTCTTGTCAGCAAAGCTATACACCTCAGCCTCATTGATGGGTTTACCTTCTTTCTCACAGCCACCTGCATGTAATAAAGGGGTGGATGAACACTAGGCATAGTGGGATGGATGAGCACTAGGCACAGTGGGGTGGACGAGCACTAGGGTAATTTATACAACACAATAATAAATACAGTAGCACTGTATTTATACTGTGGCATGTATTGTGACATTATAATTATGTATACCTGGTACGTATATATAGCCACCCTCAACCTCAGTTTATATAATTAAGTACGTATCGAGTTCCTGTGATCAATAGAAATTCAATACACATATCAAAACCATAATACTTAGACTAGGATGGACCCACTCGTATCATACAGACACCAGTGTACAGAGGCACACACTGTAGCTAATAAGGGGACGTACCCAGCACATAGAGCTTGCCCTCGTGATAGGCAGCCACAGAGTAGCAGCGTGGAGTAGCCATGTCAGGCAGCCGCTCCCACTCGTAGTCCTCCAATACTCCTCCTTTACTAGCCATTGTACAGTGCAGCACGGTCACTCTGTCTCTAGTACTAGTACAGTAGCAGCTTAGTCAGTTTTTAATTTTGCAGCTGATGAGCCCCTCCCCCCCACGCCTTCTAATTATTCTTTGACCGCATGGCCTACTTTGAAGTGAAGCTCAAAGAACTTTTATAGTTTAGAAGCTATCTCTCTGTCTCTGGGTGTTGAATGGATGAGTGTGTGCTGCCAGGTGTGAGGGAGTCTGCTCAGTTCATAGCCAGCACTGCCTCTCACGTGATCATTGAGGAGGATGGTGTACACAGAGCAGCAGAGATGGTGAGGACACCTGTACCTGGTACATACAGTACAGATTGTTGAGGTCCCACAATAGCCAGCTGCATACTTGCTGACAAACCTCCTCCTGATTGCGGATACTGGAATGGAGTATTTAATACAATGGTTACAGCCTGTCAGTCGTAGCCTAGCCAATAACGTCATTAAAATTAATGATTAGGCCACTCCAAGTGATACTCTGGTTTCTGGTCCACCGCCCGCATCAGATTTTATTCTTGGATTCTATCTCATTATTGGATTTCTATCTCATTATTTCTACTACGCATGCGCAGAATGGTCCATGTGGGTATGAAATAGTGTGATAATGATATTCATTTGCAAAATAATGAGATTCATAAGGTGAAATTGATAATGACATAATGAGAAAAACCGCCCGCCCGCATGTAATTAGAAAAACTTCAGGACCAGAAACCAGAGTGTCACTTGGAGTGGCCTTATACGGAGTGTTGAGTCCCCCAGGCCAATAGCCGGCCGCATTGTTCCTTTATAATTATTGTGGAACAGAGCATAGCTGTAGTTACTTAATACAATCATAAATTATCACATAGCTAATCAGTGCAGTATAAATGTAACGTCATAATTATGTCATATTCATAATTGATTTCAATGCAGCTCCTCCCCCACTTGTCGGCCCCCTCTGACCACACCCACTCTCCTGACCCCCTGGAGCCGACAGGTCTCACTGACAGTGAACTATTAGAGTGGATATTCCTATTGGACACGCTCAACTTCTGCTTCTGGTCTGACACCACCACCCTCTACACTGTTAATTATAGAGGTACCTAATCAACCAGCACCAGTGGGTTGTAGTAGTCGTTTGTTTGTTCATCTGTGTATTCTGAGTTTGCTCCCATGGATAGCCTCCACATAACAAATTATTAGTCAAATTTTCATGTTAAAGCTTCGTTGTCGAGCAAAAGCTAAGAAGCTTGAACTTGCACATTGGCTGCATGGCTATAGCTACAGGCAGCCCAAGACACCCTACGTATTTACAGCTGAAGTGATCCCGTACCAGGAACAATGGAACAGGATCACTAAAGTAGAAAGCTAGAATTGTGATTGTGGTTGTTGTTTCCTGATCCTAGCTCCAGAACATACCACAAAAGCCATTATAGCTTCTTTGCTGTGATCCTAGTCCACACAGTGCATGTCTCATACTACTGAAACTCTATTCTCAGCATGCTAGCCTCTAGTCTATACTGAAACTCTATTCTCAGCATGCTAGCCTCTAGTCTATACTTGATCTTATTGCTCCTGTTATTCGCTGCTTTGCCAGCTTCCATGCTCATACTACTGCATTTATTATAACACTCTTCTGGTGTCGTAGATTGATTTTTTTTATTCGTGTCAACAGCCGAGGGTTAGCACTTCAGTGCTCTAGTACCCAGTACAAGTTATGGTTGTTCAAAAATGCAGCTATTTAGTGTTAAAATATTATAGGTCCCCTTCATTTTGAAAGTACTAGAATCAGCTCAGGATTCTGATGGTCCAAATTCTGAAAGCTTAGAAGAAATGGTGTGCTTTTTTTTTAACACATAATCTGAAAGGCCTCTCTCTAAGCTTTCAGAAAATTGAACCAACGAAACTAAAAGTTATGGCCGCTCAAAAATGCTTTTAACAGTAGATCCCCTTGAAAGTAAACTAGTTGAAGGATTTGCTGATTTGCTGATTTTCTGAAAGCTTATAAAGAGCTCTTTCAGGTACATGTGTGCACAACCCTAAATAATTTCCTATTTTCAGGAGAATACCGTGGGCTATAGGCCTACACTCCTGACTATAGCCCACGGTATTTAGCAAGAACAGGCTAAAAACTGTGTTCTGAGTGAAGCCAAAATCTAGGTAACTCTGTATAGTCATATTTTTGTTCGTCAATAATTAGGTGTGTTTGAACCTTGAACCCTTTCCCACCCCCCTCTAGGTCGTAACTGGACTGGATATCGTTCTCTGTGTGCTGCGCTGTGTAGGGCAAAGGAAGACCTTCACCTGCCAGTACACAAGCCGTTATTTTATAGCTCTATTACCATGGACACAATGAAGAAGATATTCCGTTCTGATTCCAGTGAGGAGTTGCCGCTACTCGAGGAGAGGAGGACCAACCTCCACCAGGCAGCGAGCGTCTTGAACAAGGTGTGTGAGTTGTGAGTGTGTGGTGTGGGTGTGGGTGTGGGTGAGAAGGCAGCAAGGCTACTCAACAAAGTGTGTGTGTGGGGGGTGTAGGTGTGTTCTATGTGTGGAGTATTGGTTGCCTATAAAGATCTGTGAAGAGTTTAAGATTTGCTGTACAGTACTAGACAGTACTCTTGTATATACTCGTACATGTGCAATTGTATTGTCCAAGCAATTGCCCACATCCATGTTACATTAATGTACCCTCCTCCCTCCAGCACTTCAGTGGCAGTGTGTGTGAGCTGGTCTCCAGTGCTGGGCACAGTGCTCAGAGGCTAATGCAGCTGTTGGTGGAGCACTTCAACAGCTTCAGGGACATCTCCACATACAGGGGACGCTCAGGTGAGTGGGTGTGGTCTGGAGCCTTGGTAATAAATTGAAAGTAGGCCTTTGGAATAATTATATGCATTTATGGAAACACACACAGTACTAAAGTTAACCGTCAATGGTTTGGATTCATTCAGCTGCCATAACTTGAATCCAATGTAGGATTTTCTGAAAGCTTAGAAAAAAATAGTTCAAATGGTGTCATCAAAAATCATATTTGAGAATTTACCGATTTGGCAATACCATGAATAATAGCCCATGGTCCAAGGCCGAAAAATGACAAATTAAGGCCCCGACAAAATTTTGGATTAAAACACATCATTTGAAAGGCCTCTTTCTAAGCTTTCAGAAAATCCTAAAATATTTGACATTGGATCAACGGTACTCGAGTTAATGGCTGTTGAAAGATGTTCAACTTCATACCCCCTCTAGCAGAGGATGCACATCCAGGGGAGGCACATTGTACCCCCCTGGACTAAGTTAGTTGTGTATGATAATTATATTCAATTTGTTTGAGCTCTTAACTTTAATTATGCCTCGGTGCGCATGCGCAAGCGAGGTATACGGTAGTATGGATTGTAATTTGTGAATTTGCAAAATAATGCTTCGTTCTCGAGTTATGCCTAGTTTTGCTAATACTTGGAATGCTATTGCAGCCTTTTCAAAAGAGCATGTAGCCAAACTTATTTACCGAGTGTTGCTACTCTACTTAGTAGTTAGCTCTGCACTAGAACGCTAGCTATTGGTAGCTGCAAGGCTCTGCTGATGGCAGCCGAACTGTTGGCATCGATCGTTTTTAACAACAATCATGGTCGATCATTACCCACTCTTTGAGTTTGCATCAAAAATCATATTTGAGAGATTGCCAATTTGGCGATACCATGGTATTTCCAAATTAGCCTCGGTCCCAGCCCCTCTGACTAGAGGGCCTGGTAACCACCGTTTGTGCATGGGTGGATTCAATAGTAAATTTGTTAGTAAAACTCTTTGTAGTTTATCAATTAACCTTTTGTACTATGGTCACCCACGTGGTTGATTAGTGTCAAGAGAGAGAAATCGCCATCACAACTCTAGGCTCATACGAGGAGCACTGATCTTACTGAGATGGCATCAAACAAACGTCTGGAAGCAAGTAGATTTGCCGGAGCCGGTCGGTACTGACAGAAAAACGCCTACCACTCTACCACAGTACAAAAGAAGACAAAATCTGACTTTTCAACACTGGAGAGAGCTTGAGCAAGAGCAGAACAGAAGTAGAAGCCATCACAACAAAACTAGTCACTAGTCTAGGTCGTAAATGTTGTAAGTAGCTGTGTTATTAATTTATTAAAACTGCTGTGATTTGTGCAATGACATCATTGTAAAATATACAATATACTGACTAATTTACTAAGATATCTCGATCCCTAAGAATCTTGGGGCAACTGACACATGCGCAGACAGTGTATACCAGGCCGTCTTTCTCAATTGAGAGCGGCCTGGAATCGTAATGTACTATCAATGTTAATATTTGAAAGATACCAATTTCGGCCCTATACCATGGATCATTAAAGCCAAAAAATGACAATTATGGATCCGGCGAAATATTAATTTTTAAATACACACACACAGTTTCTTTTCTAAAGAGAGCTCAGATATTTCCGGCTGATGTGTGGGACCGATTTGGTGGGCGTGGCTTTGGAGAGTTCAATGATATTCACACTCTGACCATGTTTGCCGACTACAGGTGATTATAATTTCAGCTGTTTTGATAGCAAACTCATAATTTGTGTTCATGCCGCTTAGTAATCGCACACTCCCTCCCAGGGTCCCCCAGAGCCTCCTATATATGGGCGTCCTGACCTACGACTCTGAGTTGCTGAGACGACTGAGGGCGGGGGATCACCTGGCTGCAGGGGGAGAGAAGGAGGCAGAGATCAGGGGGTGCTCCATCTGGGCCATCGAGGTGGGTCCTGATCATTAGGGTTATTGGTCAGTGGTTGCTTTCCAAATATTTTTTCTCTGCTTTTCTTTCAGCCGTGCATAGTTCTCCCCCACATCACACACACACACACATCCCACACTTACACGCCTCACACACACACACACATACACACACACCATCCCACACCACAGCTGATCAAGGAGCAGATGATCTCTCTAGCGAGGGAAGCGTCCCTCCATTGTGAGCAGACTGACCTCTCCTCTGTCAAGATCGACTACTATCTCTGGAACTACGCTAAAACCCACGCCTCTGACATGAACTCTCACCCCATACACAGAACAAACACTATCTTCTACTAGTTTACCATGTTTGTGCATGTACATAAAATTAATACTTCCGATAATAATTATTGTTATCAAAATTTTTAATTTCCTCTACGTAGTAAAGGCCTCGTGTAAACGGGGCTTATGAGCCATATTCCATACTTCCCGGGGGAAGTATAATCCGGTTTAATCCGGTTTAATCCGGGTTGGATTCTAATAATAAATGCGATGATATACGTCCATCATACTTCCCTGGGGGGAAGTATAATCCGGTTTAATCCGGGTTGGATTCTAATAATAAATGCGATGACGTACGTCGATGCAACCGCTCTATAAAAAGGTTTGCACTCCCTATTCTTTCATATATGCTAACAGACGAAGACAGAAATTTGATTTCTCTCCTCAAAACACAATTTTCCTCAAAATTCGAACGTTGGAAGATACGACGCAATCAACCAAAGAAAAAACAGTTTGCAATTCTTTTGTATCGTCCAGATATGTTCAATACAATGCAGCAAGATACAGATATAGATAAAGTGTTTCTTGAAGACATCAGACAGGGCTTTTCACACCCCTACTACTGTGCTGCTGTGCCTCGACCTCGTACAAAGCCAAGACTTGGCCCAAGTGATGACAAATTGTGTTCTGAAAGAATCATCCTACCCTCGCTCATGCGCTCAGTAGATCTACATGAAGTGATGAATGATGATGCTCAGAACATCTACCTGTACACATACTATGAGCCTTGCCCAGATTGTGCTGACATTATTTTGGACTTTGTTGATACTCATCGAGACGGCTTTAATCTTCTTATCGTTGGATGCACTGAGTTATATCTTGATCCCCAAAAGAAGGGTATAACCAAGTCCAAGTTTGATGAGTGTGACAAGATAGTGCTGATACAAATCTAGGCACTAAACTCACGATGGACTGAAAACTGAATATAATATTACTCTGGTAAGTAGTATAGTATAGCTAGAATATCAGTAGTGTAAGTATAGTATAGCATTAGCAGTAATGAACAGTCTTTATGTGAGCTTGTAAATTTCATAGATCGTTCACCGAGCCCCACCTTCTCTCTGATGTCAACAGTATCAGGGGGTGGACCGTCTGATGGAAGTGGGTCTCACTGTCCAACGATGACGGAGTAAAGTTTGTGATGTGTACCTGGTATCACACTCACACTAGCTGTGCAGTTCTAAAGAGATACCTGGTGACAATAGGGCTGATGGTTATACAATGTATACCAGAGGCGATGGTACACCTTATCAAAACAAACTCACACTAGCTGTGCAGAGATACCGGTGACAATAGGGCTGATGGTTATACAATGTATACCAGAGGCGATGGTACACCTTATCAAAACAACCAAATGATACCCACGATGTACCTCTTGGGTGGTAATGGAAAGCATCGTTATAATAAATTATAGTAATACATGTATGTATTGTACTTCAAATTGATATATCTTAGCACTGTTACATTCATATGATGTGAAAATCAAGCTTAGTCAAGCCTTTATACCATAATAATTATTATGATAGGCTGATCCATAAAAAAAATTTTTGGGATTTATCTCATGGCCGGGCATTTAAAATGATAAAAACGGGTGGGCGTAATAACCGTGGTTGCTATGGCAACACATGTTGCACCATTTTATTCCTTGTTGTATGGGCATTCTATTGGTATATGGTTGCTAGGCATTTTATTGCTCTGGAAACCCGATAGAGAATTTACAGACATTTCACTTCACTGTTAATTAAGAATCCGACGGTTAAAGGGTTAATTAACCAAATTCAAATATTTTCATTCGCAGCTAGCTAGCTCTTGCTTGGTCTGAGCTCCTTGTAATCGAGTTCCTTCGCAGCCAGGTATGGTTCAATACTAAAATTAGCCTTTGCTAGAGTCAATAATCCTTCTTTTCACGATCATTTTATGGAAAATATACGGGGTGTTACCCGCCCACTATGACGTGGACAAATCTGATTGGCACTGCCAACATTCTGGCAGTGGTCCACGGAATTGCTGCAATAGTGACCAGACGTTCCCTCCCTCCCACATCTGCTCGCGAGACTACTGATCATTGAAGGTTGGAGTTCTAGTATAATAATCAGTGGTTGCTTTCCAAATCTTTTTTCTTTCTTTCTTTCAGCCATGCATAGTTCCCCCACATCACACACACTAACCTCCCCCCCACACACACACACTCCCACACCACAGCTGATCAAGGAGCAGATGATCTCTCTAGCGAGGGAAGCGTCCCGTCCCTTCATTGTGAGCAGACTGACCTCTCCTCTGTCAAGATCGACTACTATCTCTGGAACTACGCTAAAACCCACACCTCTGACATGAACTCTCACCCCATACACAGAACAAAAGCTATCTTCTACTAATCAGTTTGGCATGTTTGTTAATATACATAAATTCTGTAAGTGTTAGCAATTAAGCACAACAAAATCTTTTAAAATTGTCATCTTAGCCTCTTCTACTATAATTATTTGAGTCCAGCCTCTGGCAGAGGAGGCACTGTATACCATCCAGGGAGAGGTACATTGTCCCTGGACTAAGTTAGTGTTTTTTTATGAGTATATACATTATTGAGTTTGACATAATAATAAATTGTTTATTATTATGTCATTATTATTTATACATGTACTTGAGCCATAACCCACCGGAACTGATTTACATGGCTTCCATGCGTACACGTACAGTACATACTGTACTGCTTATAGTCTGCCGCGTTTCCAGGCCATAAAACGGAAAGTGATTTCGACTGGAGACAAGGATATTGCACATTAATCATTTGTACACTGATTGTGCGTAGATACTGACATCATTTGAGTGCTACAGTAGTATATAGCATAATAGCTACATAGACACGGGGATGAGGCTACAGTTGTGTCCATAAAAGGTATTAATAAAGTGACAATTTTGCATGAAAATTAGAATAATGCAAAATCAAGTTCCTTCGTCTGATTCGTCTATAAGTTTGGTTCTCTCGTCACCTCCCACCACCTCCCCTCCACCACCCTCCAGCACACTGTCCTCCAGGGTCCACACCTGCACACATATAGGGGGAGGGTATAATAATGATGTGTTCACTACATGTACTAATTATACATGGGTCACAGTTTCTATTGACACTCTTTAGAGTTATACATGTGTACAGGTGATCTAACCTCAAATCGTCCCATTTTCTCTGAGCTGTTGGATCCTGATCGACCTCTGACCTCTGTCTCCTCTCCTGCTGGCTCCAGACTAGTGGGCGTCGCCTCATCCCACTCATCACTGAACACAAGACGCCCACTCCTACACACGCGAAAATTATAATAATTATATTTTTTTGCGTATATTTTTACAGGGATCTAATGATCTTTTTGAGGCCACTATTATGTATAAGGACACACTTTCTAACTTCTCCCGAAGCTCCGTTCTCTTCGTCAGCGCCACGCCCCCTCTGGTTGCTATTGACAACAGTCGGTATGGCCCCAGACAGCGGAGAGAGGTCGTCGTCAAGTGCATCTTGGTTACATATGGACAGCTCATTCCGAATAGCAGAGTCACGAAACTTCCTATCAAATGAAAACATACAACATTTCAAATCAAGGAAGTAAATTGGTGATTATCTGGGCTTACAAAGTTCTTGTTGGGTTGAATTCAAATCTCTTGTGTCTGTACTGACTTGACCTTCGCCATGAGCGCACTCTAGGCCTCGCACAACAAACACACTGTCCCATAGTTTTACTGCTGTTATTTTAATTTCAGCACTACAAAAATGCTGGTTCAAAGGTCAATCCAAAGAATAAATGTGTACTATTTAGAAAATTGTTTACCCACATGGCTACTAAATTGTACTGACTTATTAAAGTTCCTAAAATGGATAGCAGACGTGCCTCTGCTCAGGCTACCCCCAGCAACACTGTAATAGCAGCAGCTAGCTCTACAAGTCAAAACACCTCCTCCAGTAAGAAAAAGAAGAAAGGTATGAAAAATACTAGCCCTGGAGCACAACCCACTGTCATGGCGAAGAGTGCAAAGGTAAAAAAGGCAAAGGTGTCGCATACTACCGTGGGACTGCTTATGGCTCGATCACCATGGTTACGAAAGGATAACATCTACCTTGGCGTGCTGCAGAAACACTCAGTGAGTCTTGAGTAATTATGCTGAGTCAGCAAATAATATTCTGCGTCTCCGTCCATAAATGCAAATGCAAATGCAGCAAATTAGAATTAAATATCTCCATCAGCCCCTCCCCTTTTTCTGCAGGTGCTCCATTTCCACGGTTGTGTACAGTTACAAGTGCTGGCCGGACTCATACACTGCAATGGCTTCATCATCAAGCCCACCCCCACTTATCACACACTCTATTCTCCGCCCACCTCCCCCTCACTGGCCCTATCACCTTTGGACCCTCAGATGCAGGTCAGACCACACAATATATTTGATCTCGTACCATTATAAAGCAAGATTTACAGCATTATATTGTTTATTGTTTTTTTCAGGATGATGAATTCGATGCGTACTTGGCTCCATTCCGAGACAGAGATAGTCTCCACTTCCATTCCAGTTCCAAAGAACCCTCTCATCCCAAACCAAAGTGCAACGGCAGCGGATGCCTACACGTGGACATTGGTACACCATGCACTAGATGCACTAGATACTAGAGTAGTTCTGCAAAACATTTTAGTCTAAGTATACGCTAAGTCAATCTCAACTTTTAATTGTTGAGTAACTAGAACTGTCGGGTATACAGTAAGTATAATAAGTACTTCCCCCTATTTTGTTTACTTTCGACCTTTAACCTCTGTAGGTTTGGAGGATGCTAACCAATTGAACCTGCTTATTCGTAAGGACTGGAGTGATATGACAGCCCTAGTGTTGCTGAGGGCAGTGGAGGGTTGCCTAGTGCCGCTACTCAACCACTGGACACACCCACTACCCATACTAGCTGTAGTAAGTGATGTCTGATCTATATAGTACCGTATAGCGAGTAATTAATTTCTTTGGTGCAAAATGTTGTATGAACGACCCCATTTAAATATTCGTACAGCTCAGGATAGTGACGTTGACATAATTATTGCGTGGAATAATTTTATACTTAATTTTCATATGATGCCCTACCATACAACAAAATGTTCACCATACAAAATAACCCGCTATACGTTACATACTATATACATCTACTAGTTACTATAACTGCTTACACATGTTTATAGGCCCAAATACATTTACCAAGAACTGTACTAGTGTACTGTGTAACAGCTCTGACTGAAGGAGCGTGTTTTATGGGCCTAATCTACTAAGAACCATAATTTTATACTACATACAGTACAGTGTACACTTCCTAGACTCAAGGATTCTTTTATTGATAAGTGGGCCGGGATGGAGGGAGAAAGAGTGCATGGGGATATTCTATATAATTATGTGTTTGTATTCATCCTTCCAGCCTTCTCAAGTGGTGCAGGGATTTCAGACTCTGACTGTTACTGAGACCAAGAAGAAACTTGCTCTCCCCCAGGAATATATGGAGGTGGCCTGGGAAGTGGCCGCCAATGATGGTGAGAGTGGGCGGTTGTGTGTGTGGGCAGTTGTGACTGTGTGTGTGCAGGTGCGAAGGTGCTAGTGTGTGGACCTGGGAACAGTGGTAAGTCAACACACTGCCGTTTCCTCATCAACTACATGCTCAATAGGTAAAGAAGTTTCATAACCAGCACACAATCACGTCATGCATGTACATCGATCATCTGTATCTTTTTCCCCGCTCTCTACCTCCCCCCCCCCCTCCTCCGCTATTGTAGGTACCCGCGTGTGTGCTACCTTGAGTGTGACCTGGGTCAGCCAGAGTTCAGTGTACCCGAGGTCCTCTCCCTACACATCATCACTGCCCCACTCTTCGGACCACCCTACACACACTTCAGGAAACCATACAAGTGAGGAAATTGCTTCTAAAATACAGTTGTTAGTGAAGCCTCTAATTAGCAGGGGCAGGACAAACTCACCCTCTCGAACACCAAATTAATATGCCTTAGTAGTAAACTAGGCCTAAGAGGTGGTTATTGTTAGTCTAGAGGTGGTTAGTACCAACCACCACCACCGACCAGTGTGGGCACATCACTGCGCTGCTATAGTATTCCTAATTTGTTTATGTGTATTACTGCCTTCCTCTCTTGTCAGATCCTATTACTACGGTGACAAGACCCCCGAGGCTGACCCTGAGTATTACCTTAGTTTATTGACCGCCCTCCACCAGCACTTCATTGAGGGGGTACGATCTAGTGACCCCTCAATACCCCTCGTCATCAACACGTGTGGATGGGTAAAAAGTACGTCACTCACACACACCCTCACACATCACACATCTCACACACTCTGGCATCACACATCACACCCTCACAGACATGGGCGTCCAGTTGTTCCTAGACACTGTACGAGTTCTCACGCCCACACACATCGTCAGAATTTTATTATCTCCAAAAATCAATATTCTTGAAGATCTACCGTTATTAACCCCTGCATTCCTCAATTCTGGATCAGGTCTGTTCAGAACACCAGATATCGAAGTAAGCTCTAAAAAACTCTCACTATCTGTTATGTAATAATTATAGGCTCCGTCCAATCAGAGTGCAGTTACCCCTGGTGATAATGATGATGATGATGTCATAATGTACGCTTCCAGTGACGAAGCTTTGTCTCTTAGTGAAGAGTCCAGGTCAGTGTGTACAACCTTGTTGACCTTTGAACTTCAACCTTTGTAAATTGTTACCCTAGCGATGACCTCTCTTCAACCTCACCCTCGTCTGATGAAGACAGCAACAAATCTGACCAATCAGAGAGCTCGAACAGCGACCAGTTACATAGTGACAACGAGCGACGAATCAGACGCAAGAAATTGAGAATGTCGGGAGCTAGCTACACCGTACATGGGGGGCGTGGTCAAGCCCAGCCGAGAAAACATATGATCTCTATGGCCCAGCACATAGCGAAGGGCTGGATAGAGTCCCCACCCTATAAAGTGCGTTATCTCAACACCTTGGCTGAACACTCTGCCAAGTAAGTGTAACTAACATATGTACACCACAGACTATTTTCCCACTTTTGTGTGCACTGTACATGTCATTGTGCATTGTGTTCTACTGTGAAAAGTCTGTCATACAAAATTATGTTGTGGTAGTAATAAGGTATGGCAATAATTATGAACCAACAACTTTGCTCCTGAAAAGGTGTTCATTTTTATGAAGATGACGAACTGATTGTCACTCAATACAGGAATTCCAAGGAGACTAGAAGGCTTGGGTACATTGCGTACTTCAGTGGACTGTTTCCATTGGCTAATGATATTGCCAAGCAACACGGCCTCCCGGATCCCCATAGCAACATCCTCCGATATGCCCCGCCTCTTGAGATACCATGGAAGGATGTAGCAGTCCACGTCATACACAAAAATGTAAGTTGTAGTTTTTTAATTTTGTAACTAAAATGAATTGTTCACGTATGTTTCTCTACCGGCTAGGTGCTCAACAGCCAGTCATTGTACGCTCTGAATGGGAAGATTGTGGTCCTCGGTCGAGTTGACACGAAAGAGGTGAGTATAGTTGTTATTGCTACATGTTAGAACTTCACCCTCCACACACACACGCGCGCAGTTTGCGGAGAGGGACCCTGGATCACCTGATCTCCCTCGATTCCTCAAATCAGACACTCCACTCATTGAATTCATTGGACTGGGTGAGCTGTGTGGGTGTGTGTGTAAGCAATTTCGCAAAGGTTGTAATTATAATTATAGCCTTGCATCCTTTTCCTAGTAATTTTTCTGGTAGCTGTATTATTAGTAGTATGGCGAAGAGTGCAATACGGGATGAATAGCACGAGTAACAAGCAATGCATACTATTGATTGTTAATCGTTTGTGATGCAGTTTCAGTAAAAAAAATTTGCCGCAGCCGTTATTCGAACGTGCGGTCGTCAAGGCAGTAATTGCACGTCGTTAATGATGACGTGCAATTACTGATACGCGATTAATCAATGTACGAATCACAGTGAATAGTAGGACAACATGCGATTCATGTAGAGCACTAAAGTGCAAACCCTCGGCTGGTGACATGATTATAAAGAAACCAGAAGAGTGATGTAATACAGTGCATGTAGTGATGAATGACTGAGCTGTCTAACACAGCAACTCAGGAGCAATAAAACTAAACCAGACTGGAGGCATGCTGAAACTGACATTGAGAACAGAGTTTTAGTTCTAGTGTACATGAGGCATGCACAGTGTAATAATTATCTTTGAGAGCCCATAATTTGTGTTTATAATTATATTGTCCATTTTTAAAACTGCAATCGATTGAAGGTTGCAAAGTAAATGTTTGAACTTTGATAATCCCCACACACACACATGGCACAGGAATTCTCCGAGGTGTGGACATCAAAAGAAAAGTGTTTTACGTGACCTCCCCAGAGTGTAACTCCACCCATTCACTCGCTAGAGTCAACACCATCGCCCTTGGCAATCCAGACAACCTTGACCTCTACACCTCTCAAAAGGTACCACATTTATTTATGCATTATTTTGTTACTATATACCCCATGCAGACTGAAGCCGAGCAGCCTTATATGGTAAAGGGTTACCAGTCCCTCCTCGGAACGTTCTCATGGAAATTATCTTAATAAATTTGTTGTTCGTAATTTGTGTAATATTACGTATGTTTAGAATTGTGTTATGTTACGAATATCTATCCCATAGTATGCATGCTTGCACGCACACTGATGAAGATCAGGCAATGAGTTGTAAAAGTTTTGCATTGAAAAATGGAATCAACAAAATAACTGATAATTATGTCTTGTGTTGTTGTGTGATGTGTGTACGTCTACATACGCACATTGATGAAGATCAGGCAATGAGTTGTAAAAGTTTTGCATTGAAAAGTGGAATCAACAAAATAACTGATAATTATGTCGTTGTGTGATGTGTGTACGTCTACATACGGATAATATGATCAGAGAATCGGAATGTATAGAAAAAGGTGGTGAAAAAAATTCATAATTTATCAGGGCCTATAAAGCACTTGACAGACAGTGTCCTCAACAATAAAGCCTCCACTCAGTGTGCGACATAAACCTAGCTTGGACAGCCTGAAGCAATGTTCATATCGGACCTTGGGTTTTGGAAAGAGCTACTCATGGGTCTGGTTGGAAGTGTCAAAAATAAAACTTTCGAAAGACTTAAGTGAATACACAACTCATGAAACGAATTGAAACAGATAGCCACTTTAAGTGACTTAAGGTGCATAAAAATCAGGTGAGATTAATTGTAGTTGCTTTATTCAATAGAGCACTTGATAAACACAGTGTCCTCAACAATAAAGCCTCCACTCTTTAGTTCAGTGTGTGACACAAACCTTGGACAGCCTGAAGCAATGTTCATATCGGACCTTGGCTTTTGGAAAGAGCTGCGCGTGGGGTCTGGTTGGAAAGTGTCTATGATGTCCCTATTCCCCGTCTGATTAATCAGCTTGAAGATCACCTTGGATGTGAAAGGCCATGACAGAATATTGTCAAACTCTCCTTTCATGATCAAAAAGAACAGCGACAAGTGGGAGATGGTATTTCTAACACCATCTCCTATGAAGTACAACTTAAGACACATTTTGTAGCCGTATTGTCCTGAGTAGAATGGAAGGCTGAAAATCGCTGTACCTAATTGAGTTTCTCCTATTTTCTCACTAAAGCCAGTAATCTTCCATAAGAATATTTCCTTCTGGGTCTCTAACTTTGCTAGACGAGATTTAAGCAAGCTAATCTCTTCATTTTTCTGCTTCATGTCTCTCATAAACTCTCTTGTAAGCTCACCGGCTAATTTTGTACCGCCTAACTTTTGAAGCACTCCCATTTCCTGCACTCCCATTTCCTTAAAAAAAAACAGAATCACAAACATAGACATTTCTTGAACTCACTGTGTGTATTGGATGCGGAGAAGTAGCTTCCTTTGGATCAACCGCTAGGTGAGCGTTTTCTTCCACACACAAGCATTCCTAAATTGTTGACTCAATCAATTCATCGTGCACACTGCAAAAACATACTTTATCTTGACAATCAACAGATGGGTCTTGCCATGCACTTCGCAGATTGCCATGATCCGACCCATGAATGTTAAAATGTTGCACTGGCTCTCCCAGTGTCACCTGAAAATGGAAGATCCAATGTCATAATTTCTACGAATATTTTTGCTTTACTTACTGTATGAGTATGCGTTCCAATTTGGTCTGGGGTCAGGACAACACCACATAGATTGGAAATAAAATTGCACGCTTTGAGATGAGCTTCCAACTCTGCCACCATGTCCTCCCATTGGCATCCCCGAGGGCAACTGACGATCATCTGCTTAACATCCCTTCTCACAAATCGATCAGGAAAACACTGCGGAGGAGAGATCAAAAAACCAAACTTGTTCATTAAAATGAAGTTGCTCTTATAGCATATAGACCTACCTCATTCCCTTTGTGATATTCTTGACAGTCAACTTTGGGGCATTTTGGCGAGCTGTAAAAATAGATGACAATTTTAAAACACATACATTGTGGTACTTGTCTACCTCTCTGCTAACAGCTCATCAGCACAGCATTCACACAGCCAGTGTCCACATATTGGCTGCACAGCATCCTTCAGGAGATGGTTGCAGTAGGGGCACTGGTACTTATCAAATAGTGCTGGATTCTTAGATGTACTTCGAAATACTTTGTGTCCTGGCATCTCTCTAATGCATGCTAGCTAGATCATAAACCGATACTTGACTACCAACAAAACGACCTAGATCGATCATGCATGTATAATGAATGACTTAAGCTTATAAGGGGGGAGTCCTAGGGAACTTCCCAGGGAAAAGTCCCAAGTCAAGGTTGGAGTAATCCCTGGGAAAGTCCCAGTGTCTAAGAATTCACAAAACTGTCTATGTACTCTCCCACGCAAGATTCCCGTCAATTTTCAATCCCTAATCTGGGAAAACTGTCTAGGAACTTAATACACAAGTCATTCAGATTGCTTTGCTCCATCATCTGTGTTACTTAGCCCACCAGCCATGGCTTGTGTAGATCTAGCTCTGCTGTCATCTGAGTGCAACAGTCATGGACATAGGTATGTAAGCAGTTTCAGCTAGTTTATAATTATTAATAATCTGCAGTTTGTGGTATAAACATGGTGTTGCTAATGATTTATTTAAGTTTAAAGTACCCCATTGAGAGGGAGCAGAATATCAGTGAGAGTGAGGCCGAGGTCGAGGAGATTGGCTATCTCACATGTAGTGAGAGTGAGGAGAACTTCGATGTCTGCATAGCATTTTGGTCATCACTGTCAGCAGTAAGAGAATATTAAAGTACTCGTAGTATTACTACACTACTTGTGCTACACTCGTTGATTAGCCAAAAAATAGTCACTATAATTATGGCATAGCCTTTCTTTCACGTAGGGCAAAAAAGCAGCAATAATTCAAGCTGAGGAGTGTCTGGTGACATTGGAAAACATTGGTATGAAAGATGCAAGACAAATGCTAGCAAAGATACAGAGGGGTGAAGCAGAAATCACAGCGTTGACTAAACGGATAAATAACCTTGAAAAAGACCTATTGGGAGATTTAGGTGTATCGATGTTGGGTGATCAGAACATTGTTATCACGATTCCCTTAGTTGGTCCAAAAGCTGATAATCTTGCAAAGGGACTTTTCAGTCATCCATTTTATTTAGAGAAATATCGCTACAAAGCACGTCTTCAAGTGTGCATGAACGACAGTGGAGAACAGGGAGGAAGTCTATCTGTGTTTGTCCACATCATAAAAGGGGACTTTGACAGTATTCTGGATTGGCCTTTCATACATATGTTTGCGATTAAAGTAAAAAATCAAAAAAAGCGAGAAGATGATATTGTTAACACTCTCCAACCAGTTTCAATAGGCATTCAAAAGCCGGAAGTAGACCGAAACATAACATTTGGAAGCCGAAACTTTGAGTTGGTAACTGAAAGGTTCATCAAAGATGACAGCATCGATATTGAATGCGAGGTACTTTGGAAGTGCATGTAACCACACTTTTCACAACTATAATCAAGCCACTACACACACAACGAACTATAATAACTCTCATTTTGTGCTTCAATGACTGTAAGAATTTTTAATGCTATTCAGACATTATACGATGCGTAATTTAGCGTGTGCATGCATGCATGCATGGTATTAAATAGGGAAATTGCTAATTATGATCTCCTTGAAGGCTAGCTAAATGCTAGATCTATCAGGCAATTCAATGTCCTTGTACTTCTCTTGTACACCACCCTCATCAGGCACATGCAGAGTAACATTCCATAAACCTCCCTCTATATAACTGCATGCATGTGTGTACTTATGTTGAAAAAGTTACATCAGCACAATACACATACATGTAATAATTATGTAGAAGCCAATTTTTTGACAGTCGATGGAACGTACAGATCGTAAATCCTTGAAATAATAAGCACATGCAATAAAATTTGGCGAGTGCATGACTCCAATGTGTTACAACGTGATAAACATGTACAGTTAGTGTTGATAATTACATTAGTACAAAATCGTAATTGTCAATTTGCAATTAGGAGACAGTTTTTGACTGCATGTGTTCCATCCACCATGCATGTACCTAGACTCGCTGGCCACTCCCATCATCACTATCTTGAGGAGTGATGGGAGTGGCCAGCGAGTCTAGCATGTACCAGCTAGTGCACATCAACACTTCATTGTCACCACGCATGGACTGTGTATGCCCAACTATCCTCAACAATATTAATTTTTATCAGCATGATCATTATGTCACACAAATATCCCCAAAATGTATGTATCGAATAGTGTAAAATAACTAATACCAGCAAAATTTGCAAAAAAATGTACACGTATAGCGACATATGAATGACGTTGTAACGGATTGGAGTCATGCACTTGCCAAATTTCTTGTTTCCACCTTTTTCATGCTTTTCCTGGCAATCTTAGCAATGTTTCACATTGCATTAGATAGAAGAGTGGGAGAGGGATTGGAAACGGAAGTAGCGTCACGTGACATTATACATTGAATTTGCAGCATGGCACCAGAGAGCCTTTGATGTTAGTATGTTGAGTTAAGAAGCCGAGGCTCCTTAACTCAACAAACTGTGACAAACTTACGTTAAATACGTACATATACTAAGCACATAAACTTTTATTGTAGTATAATATCAAGTTAGTTGTAATAAAAAACTAGGGCTATAATGATTAAAATAGAGTAATAAAAAAGGTTGGACTTGCTTAAATCCACTGTTTTTAAACCTTCTGCCAGACTAATATCGAATATTCTCTTGACCCTAAGGGAAAATATATTATCTGCACCAGTCCCACATAATACACCCCAGCAATTCCTGATTGAGCTTAGCACTATTATAATTTAATATTAAGACACAAATTAATACTGAATAACCCCAGGAGATCCCAGCCAATAATATTAGCCTATAATCGCTACCCCAAAGAGCACAAACCCCAGATGCCTTATATCACTATATTAGCAGGACACTCCAGCTATAAGCTATAGCTAATAACCACTTTATTTTAATGCGCCTATTGAACCACATAATTATTATAGGTAAAATGGCACAAACTAAAACCACATTAATAACAGGGCCTATTTGTACTAAGACAGAAAATATAGCTATCTTGGACATAGTCGCCAATGTGACCGCAATATCTTACCCTCCGCACTCTCCCTTTTTATGGCCACTAAAGGTTAAGGTTGACACTTGGATAATTAAATGAGATTCTTTGGCACATGGAGCTGCTCTGAGGCTGGGCAAAGTCATTATGGTGTTACAGTAGTACACTGTATAGCTACAGTCCTATAGTCTCTCATGAATCTGACTACACTAGGAAAGTCCATGCTTGCAGTTGAATTTTCTAGTGCTTTAATGGTATTCATAATCATTAGCTCAGCTATTAAGAATATTGACTGTACATGTACTGTACTGCAATGCATGAGTGCAATATTCCAGATATAATAATTATTATTGGCTCAGTAGTACCATGTGCTCTATTATCTATGGTAGTACGTAGCCCATAATTATTGGCAGTGATTATGATTGTTGCGTGGGAGATTGGCAATTGGAGAAGCATAGTTATAATGAGATTCATACATTCTGCATTTCTTATTTTGATAGCACAAAAAAGTGAGTATTGTAGGAAGAAAGAGATCATTCCAACTTTCGTCCAAGCTTTCTGGCTGTGGCATAATTTATTGCACTGTGGTAGCTTGTTAGCTTTGATGTACCAGCCTTGACTGTGCAAAATGCCACATATTTGCACTGTGGTCTCTTTGATCTTTTGCTCAAATAGCAAGATAGATACGGCCTAATTGTTCTGAGCAGCCCCACCCCTTCTAAGCTGTATTATTGCGCATGTGCAATAATTTATTATGGCTGCCTCAGGCATACTTTGCAAGATGCAACAATAATTCGAATCGCTTCACTGCATTTACAATGGCAGAGGCTGAGATTAACATCTCCAAGAGTACAGACCCTTGGTGGATAGCTACATACACTGGTAGGCCATCCAGCTAGGTAGATGTAGTAACTCGGAGCTATCTATAGCTAGCTGTATGGAGCTGTTGTGCGGTTAATGTTCTAGCATGATTCTTTTCTCCACAGACCACAAGAAGGATTGTGGATACACAGTGACGAGACTGAAGGATCTCCCCAAATTGCACAAAGCTGTTTGGAAAGATGACTTGCAAAGAGTAAAAACAGTCTTGATAGGCCTCAAAAAGACAATGTACATCGATTACTTCGACAAGGATCAAAGGTAAAGCGTTACTGAATCACTCCAAATTTGAGATAATTTTCTCTTGCTTTCAGGACTGCTCTCCATTTTGCATGTGCACGTGGTCACGATGGCATGGTGAAGTCTATCTGTTTAGCTGGAGCCAATCCAAACATTGCCGATGGTCAGGGGAAAACACCTTTGCATAAAGTAAGAATAGATGGGCAACACAATGAATGTTCCCTTCTTCTCTATTTATAGGCTGTGGAGAGTAGGAACTATTCATCAGTGCAGCACCTCCTCAACACTAGAGCAGACCCAGATGTGATGGATGAGTTTGGCCGCACTCCCCTACATCTTGCCGCAAAGATGGGAGACATACCAGCTGTACAGTTACTCCTGGAGAGAAGTGCAAGAACTGATCTTGTAGAGAGGGTGAGTGGGAGCTAGTTCAGCGTTTAATAGATGAACAAATTATTTTGTTAGGAGCTTACGCTTCAGTTGAACATATAGTTAGCCTCGAATCCAGCCCGATTAAAATAATTATGTGTTTTAGTAATTTCTCAGGCTCTTTGGAAAGCAAAATTATTGTCTACTTCTGCAGGATGGGTTGACAGCTCTCCATGTAGCCACACTCAACAACAACCATGAGATAGTCAATTTAATCAGCCACTTCTCACAAGACACAGAACAAGACAGTGACAGCGACCTGGTCATCATCGATGAGGAGGAAGACTTTGAAATTGTCAGTTCTGTTAACGAGGGCGGCAGAACTTGTTCCACTCCAGTGAGCCAAAACCGGCTAAAATCTGCAAACAGTTCAGTGTCGACAAAAAGCAGTGATTTTGAGCTAATTTTCGATACTGATGATGACAGTAACATGATGAGTAGATCTTATTATCCATCAGACTTTGAGAGCAGCTCAAGTTCTATCGAATACTCTTCCGAATCTGTTACTGAGGTAACGACTGAGAACGAATCTCAGTCAAATAATATCACAAGTGACACTAGCGGTGAAGGTTGGGACACAGAGAGTGTGGTCAATATTAAACTTCGTACTCTCGACAAACACCAATATGCTAGTGGGAGACGCCGTGTCCTTACAATTGATCAACGCCAAGGAATGTCCATTGCTAGGCTGAAAGAGGAAGAGGAAATAGCTAGTGATTGTAGGATGGCTAACATTGTCAAGGAGGTGCTTGGCGAATCTAGTGAAGAAGATGAATTTGTTGGAGAGGACAAAAACAATGCTTTTAAGGAGGTTCATAGTGCATACAACAGTAGATGTATAGAGGGAGTCACCGTGGAGATAGCGGAAGCTAATGATGATGACAGTAGTCCAGATGTGATAGAGGATACAGATGGGGAGGAGGCTAATGATGCTGGTGGTCAACCAGAGCTAACAGAGGAGCAACTGTGAGTTCATGGTGCATGGCATTGCTTAATTGTGCATGTGCATGGTACTGCACAGGGAAATACATTATTATATAGTTGTCCCAGAGAATTCAGCATGGGGAATATAATTATGATATCATAATTATGATTTCTAAGCTTCTAGTTGTTGTCCCAGAATGCTAAGCATAGAATATAATTATATACTTATGCCATACTAATCAGTCGTTTTGTAGGTTGTTAGCTCGACAGTTGAAGTTGTTGGACTCTTTCCGAATGTTGATGGAGGAGTCGCTACAAGTAACCAAGATACACCAAACCCCCTTGCTTAAGGACAGGTGCCCACTATACGCACACAACGATCCAATCATGTTCAACTTCAAAGACATTGCCATCTACTTTGTGAACGAGCCAAATAGGGTGAGATCGAAGTGTTTTGCAATGCAAATACCAGAGATATAGTGTGAAGCAATAATAGTTACTCTGTATACTGGTTTGCTTACTTGTGCAGGCGCCTATCGGGGAGAACCTCTTTGGAGTGGCTGGCAAGGTTGTAGCACTGACATGGGTGGACCCATCTCAGGTACATGTATGCACACGCCTATATAGTAACTTGTCAGTGAGTTCACTGAATTCTATTCATATGATCGTTCTTGCTTTTACAGATAGTTCAGGCCGACCCAACAGACAAGAATTCTTTCAAAGCCTTGATCTCAAAATCACCACCTCTGATGCAGATTATCGGACTAGGTATAAAACACACAGTGCACGTGCATTGTGGCGTAGCCATTGTAAAATTTCGACCTATTTCAGTGCTAGTTCGAAACATACAATTAATGCTGTTTCTGTACTTATTGTTTTGACATTACCCTCCCCTCTGCATGTATAATGGCTCATTCAGTCGCCAAGGTTAAATTCAACGATTTGTAAAAAGTTTAAAGCAACCTTTTAAAATGAAATGGTACCCCATCAATGTCCATATTTGGGGATTCTTTTTGCAGGTGTGTTTATGTGTATGCACTGGGAGGAGAAGCGTTTGTTTGTAACGTCTCGCGATGTACATCAATCGTCCCCTCTCCTGGCGCGGGTCAACACACTGGTCCTGAGTGCCCCCGACTGCCCCATCACTCACTATGCATGGCCACCATACACTCAACTCAACGCTGACACTTTCGTAAGACTCTTTGTACACAGAGAATGCATGCTATACTTGCAGTTGTAGAATGTGATCGTACAAAGTGTGCATATACATTAATTTTATTGCTTTTTCTGTTCTCACAGGAGCCACCAAAACCTGAGGTTACCCCTGAAAAGATAAGGAATAGTATAGCATGTGCAACACAGCAGATGAGCTCTGCCCCCGTACAGAGCACACCTTACAACATCCCACCGTTAATGCCACCCCCCTCTGTACAGCCGACCCCGTACCTCAGCTTCACACTCCCACACTCCTCACACCCGATGCCGCCCCCACCACCCTCACCATTCACAGCCACACTCTGTCACCCACACAACAAGCCACAACAAGTCTACCACCAGTACCAACAAATCATACAAACTCAGCCTGGAAGGCAACTCCAAGCTCCCGGTCAACAACAGATGTTGAATCAGAGTCAGTATTCATACCATCCAAACTACCTTCAGATGCCTGGCCCTCCCCCGAGTGGCTTACCTCCTCCTCCCCACTTACCTAATATACCTCATCATAACAATCCCTCGGTGATACCTCGGCATAGCAATCCCTCGGTGATGCCTCGGCATAGCAATCCCTCAGTGATGCCTCGGCATAGCAATCCCTCAGTGATGCCTCGGCATAACAATCCCTCGGTGATGCCTCGGCATAGCAATCCCTCGGTGATGACTCACTATACAAGAACGACATTGCAGCCAGTCAGGAGACAAACACACACTGGCCTCAACCAACTACTGCACTTGTTACAGCAACAGCACAATCTACCTCCAATATTGCGACCACAGGAATGGTTCACCTCTATATGAATAGTTTTTCAGTTGAACACATGTCAGTATTATTTATTATCATGCTCCTGGTGTACATAATGGTTTTATTTCTGTGAAGAGATGCTTGTGTTGAGAGCTGTGCAAATAATTAGAGTGTTAGCGCATGCGCGGAAAATTAATAATATACGGAGATAACATATAGATTACGGAAACAAACTCCGTAATTGGAGTCGTTTCCATAAGCAACGGAAGGTCCCCCGCGATCTCATTCTGTTCAGTTTTGACCTGGTCAGAAACTACTGGAGAAGCTATTCGTGTTCGAAGCTATTTCTCTGCTACTTTTTCGGCTTTTGCTGTGATTTATTTGTTATTTTTCATTGAAAACTTTCTCTAGAGCAACTTGAAGATGTCTGGAAAACAAAACTCAAGAGTGAGAAAATTTTCCCAACACCCTGATCGCGGGCAAACCAGCCAACAACATGCGAAGAGTGAACAAGACAAGTCCCCAAGACCTGAGAGGGCCCCTCCAACTGGAGGAGAGCCATCTCAGTCTTCAGTGGACATTGCAACTCTGCTGCAATCTGATCCTGATGCAGCAAGTTCTGTGAGGTATTATCATTATTACTGTTTGTTGGGTTACTTAATCTCACTCTATTCTGTTCTCAGTTGTTTGGTTTTCATTTCTGTGTTGTTTTGAATGCTAAAATTCATTCAATTCAGTCATTTAAAATAATTATTTTGTCTCTTTTTTGCTTATCACCTTTTTTGCTATAAAATTATAATATCACTGTTTTGCTATCACCCCATTGTGTATGATGTGTACTTTCCCTCATTCTGCCTAAGCTTTATTATAACTAACAGCCTTCAGTCATCAGTAATCAATCACTTTCCTCTAGTTCAATTCTTCATCTTTTGTCTAAAACACTGATTTTTGCTTGCTTTTTTACCTGCTAAAAACAATGCTGTAATTGCATAAACTTTGAGCAATCTTAAATTAATGTTCTTTGTAAAACAAGTGAGTTGTGTATCATGGCCATTCATTGCATGCTGTGTGCTGTGGAAGAGAGTTAGTAACCATGTGAACAAGACCACTAGGATCGACTCTTTACCTAACGCGCATGCGCCAACTTCTTGGAGATCCGCCCCTTTTACCTAGGGTGGGCGTGGTCTTTTGTCAAGGTGCACGTTGGTGAGAAAATCCAAACAAAGCTGTGAAAAAACAAGGCATTTACTCACTGCGTCCATGAAATGATCTGGGAAGCCTAACTTACACTAGCGTGAGCTAGCTTGATACGTAAGTAAGCTAAAATTAGTATGTAACAGATGTTATTTTGGTCTACTAGATAATTTATAGCCTTAGCATTCTGAGCCCTGTGTTGAGGTGTTAGCTGGTGCGCTCACTGTATTGCAGTGCTGATATGAACCTAAACTAGTTATTGAGCTCAATATAAAGCCTTAGCAACAGTCAGTACTCACTATTGTTCAACCACAAGCTCTTAATCTCCGTACATGGTTACAGTCTCCTGAGCAGCCCCTCCCCTTCTTTAACTTGCAGAGATAATTTTTATGGTGGTCCAAATTTGTCCGTTACGCTATCTCACTCTTTGTTGCCTCCAGGTCCAACCCATCCTCTGATAGGCTCAGCCCCCTCTCTCTGGAGGGACACGCCTCCCTCGAATCATCATCTGTTGACGAGGAGGACGAGGAGGAGATGCCACTCAGGATACCGAGGCTGCGACTGTTCCATCGCAAGTCCAAGAGTGGCTCTGAAGCTAAGGCCAACACTGCTGATAGTGCCAGTGTGGGCTCACTGGCTAGCCAAGACTCTTGGACCCAACAAGGTGTGTGTGTGTGTGTGTGTGTGTGTGTGGTGTGGGTGTGTGTGTGGGTGTGGGTGTGTGTGTGTGTGTGGGAGGGGGTATACCTAGCTCAAGGTTTCCATTGTCAGTACTACTAATGTGTATCTGTATGCTAACCCCCCTCCCTGCAGAGAGTGAGGCTAATGGTGGTTATGTGGTAATCAAACTGAAGGATCTCTCCAAGCTGCACAAAGCGGTGTGGAAGGATGACCTGCCCAAGGTGACCTCTGCACTCTCCGGCCTCAAGAAGCCGATGTATGTGGACTACTATGACAAGGAGGGACGGTAAGAGCAAAGCTAGAGCTAGAGCTTGTGTTTAAATGGTGACCTGTAACTGTGTTCTTAGTACAAATTCTTCCCAAGCTAAAAACTAACGCTCTTAGTGGAAATGCTTTTTCAACTATTAATTAATGCTAATTACAGGTATAATTATGTTGACACACTCTAAGTAATAATTATTGTTATTTGTTTCTCTCAGGACTGCACTCCACTTTGCGTGTGCGCGTGGGCGTGTGGACATTGTGAGGGCAGTGTGTGATGCGGGGGCGGACCCTAACATAACTGACAACCAAGGAGCTGCTCCTCTGCACAAGGTGTGTGGTGTGAGTGTGTGGGGTGTGGGTCTGGAGGTGTACAGCGCACTTGTACTTGTAGGCTACAACCATTTTTCGCCTCACTAGAACTAAAAGAAAATGCTACTCTATTGTGTGTGGATATAGTGTGCCCCACTGTGTGTACACTGTAGCTAGTGGTTTGACTTATAATAAGGTTTGCATTTCAAATGATGTGAAAAGAACATCTTTCTTTTTGCTCAACACTATTCCCCATTTTTTGCAGGCGTTTTGAGGATCATTTAGCGTTGTATAATTATTATTATGTGATCTAGCTAACATTGTACACTACCCCTCCCTCCTCCTCTGCCCTGTAGCTGATAGAGAGTGGGTGCAGTGATGCTGTGAGCATTGTCCTGGCTAGTGGAGCTGACCCTAACCTAGCTGACAACCTTGGCCGCACCCCCCTCCACCTGGCTGCCAAGTGTGGAGACACTGAGGCTCTCAGACAACTCATCAGCAAGGGAGCTAGGATTGATGTCATTGAGAAGGTTGGTGTTATTAGTAACTAAACTATTTGTACTATAGTGATGTGCTCGGAGTTTTTTAAGTGGTGGTCTTTTTCAATCCTCAATCTCATTTCAGCATCCTCTTCATGGCGTGTTATGTACTAGTAAACTAATGCCTAAGAGGTGGTTATTGTTAGTCTAGAGGTGGTTAGTGCCAACCACCACCACCGACCAGTGTGGGCACATCCCTATACTGTACAGTTACGCTGTATACTAATAACAATACTCTCCCTCCCAACAGTGCGGCCTGACCCCCCTCCACATCTCCACCCTCAATGGCCACCATGAAGCTGTCTCCACTCTCATCCAACAAGGAGCCAACCTCGACTACCAGGACTCTCAGGGACGGTACGTAACTAGGTAACATGACTATCACATGACCACACTTATTTACAAAGCCAGCAGCAAAATCTGTAAATAAATAAACAAAATCGATCAGCCCGCTGTAGTACACAAACTCTACCAATAATTATACATGTACAGTGGAACACCTCTCTATATCTCTATATCTCTATATCTCTATATCTCTATATCTCTATAACGAACACTTTTTTGAGGAACAATGTTTTTACCATTACACGAAGGTGGCCTTTGTTGATGGGTTGTTTTGTACACAACTTTTCATTTGGGACCTGGCCTTTATATCATGGTGGCCTTTCTTCAAGGGTGGTCATGGAGAGGCAGTTATCTATACTTCCCTCTTGTGTATATAGGAGTGCTCTGATGACTGCCTGTGTTGAGGGACGAGGTCAGCTAGTGTCCCTACTCATGGAGGGTGGGGCTAACCACACCCACAAGGACAACGAGGGACTCACTGCACACACACTAGCAATGTCTGCACAGCAGTACCAGTAAGTCAATCAACATCACAAAAATAATAAAATATAATAACAATAAAAATATTAACATTCGCTCTTTTATCCCACTCTGTTCCATCAATTATTTTCTCTTGTAAAAATTAAATAATTATTATAAACTTGTACAACCGTATAATTATTATAATGATCCCCTGCCCCTCCCTGTAGCTGTGCTGATATTCTGGAACCACCGCCACCTCGACCGATAAAACAAACCTCTTTTATCAACAACAACCTTCTCTCCTCTGTCTACGTTCCCACGGAGATGGGGCTCGGAGGCCCAGCGACCAATCAGATCGCAGACGAGAGTGTGAGTGAAGATCACTCGTCTCCACCACGCGGTGAAGATTCGTGGGCGGCCACGGATACTGAGGATGATCTCGCGTCACCACAGAACATGGTGGTGAGTGTGGGGGGGGCTAACTTCTTGAGTAGTCTCGTTCCCAGACCAATTTTTGAAATTTCATCTGTTTAATTGTTGGTTTTTCAGCTTCCGTAACATGAATTCCGTGTATTCAATTTCAACACTTTTCTGATTTTCTGAAAGCTAGAGTACACAGTGTACTGTATGATAATTATGATGATGATGGTGGTTGTGTGTTCATATAATGTCCTCCCTGTATTATACAGAAGGTCAACTTGAGAGCTGCCCTCAGTCTCAAGCTCCCCCAGACCCCCCACACTGAGACAGCAGCCCTCAGTCTCAAGCTCCCCCAGACCCCCCACACTGAGACAGCAGCCCTCAGTCTCAAGCTCCCCCAGACCCCCCACACTGAGACAGGTACACAACCAACTAACTCTATAACCCATCACTAACTTACATGTATACAGTACATGTATTATAGCTACCCCCTACGATAAGCATTCAGTCAATTGCCAGTTGGCAGAATTTGAAGTTTCACTCTAACAATCCCCACTCTCTTTCTTCTCTGCAGTTGTAGCTCCATCCACGACTGGTCCCAAAGCTGTCAATCTCGTCCTCGAAGGGTCCAAAGGTCAAATCACACCCACCAACGACCCCGCCGCTCACTACCAACTGAGCACACAGGACGCCACGCCCCCAGAGGATAATGAAGCCGCACCCCCAAACAATGACGAGGTCAGCGATAGTTCACAATCTATCAACTGGGATTCAGACGTAGATGACAACTTTGATCTTACCCCTAATACGAGCCATGTGGAAATTCCAGAGGTCGCTGAAACCACACCCACAATGGGCGGAGTCCCTCGTGATAGCAGGGAGGGTATGCTAACAGTAGATGAGGAGATTTCCGAGTCTGAATCAAATTTCAATTCTGAGGACGATGCTGTTGATTTTGGAGGCTATGTACCAAGTGAACCTGAACAAACGCCCACACGCAGTGACCTCTTGAGACGTGGCCTCTCAGACAGTGTGATGAGTAAGGCTGTGACCCTTGAACGAACGCCCGCACGTATTGATCTCTCGGGCAGTGTAAGGAGTGAGGCTGTGAGGGCTGTGACCCCAGATAGGACTGATACTTTCATCGTTAGTCCCCTTTCTTCGAGCCAATTTACGTCTGATTTCCTGTCACCTGATAACTCTGGTCCTGTCCGTCCAATCACGGCTGGCCGTAGACAGGAAGTGGGTGTGGTCAGTGGTGACGCCCACGATACATTCTCATTGGACAGTGACGAGGAGGGAATTGAGCGTTTGCTGCAAGAAGTGGTTAATCTGAGCAAGCCAGCTGAAGAGACAGGTAAGCACGCAACCACTGTGTGTACACTGCAGCTAGACTGCTCATTGGTGCATACCATAGTGTTAGTAGTGTATGCGTGACTCTAACTGCGAGCTGGCTACCATGTCAATGTCATAAATTTGTATTGCATAAATTTAGGCTTTTATTCGAGGCCTTTACTGCATGATAATTATTGTATAGTTCCCTTTGAAATTGCAGTGTGAAAAAAATTAATTGTGCATAATATTTTTGTAGCCTTTCAGTTGCAAAACGAATAAATATTTCTAGCAGTACGGCACGTGCAGCATGCTGGAATAATGTACTTGTATTGTCTGTCGGTAGTGTAACTAACGAACACCACTCTCTCTCTTTCTTTGCAGTTGTAGCTTCATCCACGACTGGCCCCAAACCTGACGATCTCGTCCTTGAAGGGTCCAAAAGTCAAACCACACCCACCAACGACCACCAACTGAGCGAGGCCAGCGATAGTTCCCAGTCCATCACCTGGGATTCTGATGTAGACAACAACTTTGACCTTCCTGATCTTACCCCTAATGCAAGCCACGTGGCAATCCCAGAGGTCACTGAAACCACACCCATCCAGTCGGCTAAGACCACACCCACAATGGGCGGTGTCTCTCGTGGTAGCAGTATGGAGGGTTTACTAACAGTCGATGAGGAGATTTCCGGATCTAATTATGATGATATGGACTATGTGGAAGATGTGGTTGACTTTGGAGGCCATGTGCTGACCTCACCGCCCACACATAGTGACCTCTCGTGCAGTGTGAGGAGTGAGGGTGTGAGGGATGTGACCCCGGATAAGAACAATGTTGTTAGCCCCCTATCTAAATCTGCGGGGATGTACGACCTGAGGCAGCCCTCAGAGGAGATTGAGGTGAGGAGGGTATATACATATATACTGTACACAGTTAGCGGAAGGGCATTACTTGTGTAATTAAAATGCCTAGAGCCTTTAAAACAGAGTACACAAGCACATTCAATAATGCTTCTCCGAATAGTTGAACTATACACACAATTAAGTATTGTACATGTGCTACCAGGAGTTCATGCACTTTTAGTTTTATCGATAAAAAATGATATTTCGATTTTATTTGAACGTACTAAAGGTGGTCGTCCAAAGATAATGGCATAATTATACATGTACCCGCCACAGGAACATGATCCAACTAATGAGTACGATGACTCAGACTGGGAGGACCTCGATGAGGAGGCAACAGACGACGAAAGTGAAGATGACGAACCAACTTCAATCTCTGCCCTCGACTCTATGAATGGAGCTGCCCTCTATGACCCCGTACTCTCACCTCAGAGGTCAAAGGTCAACAAACAGGTACGTACATCTTCAATTACCCGTATTACTAGAATGTTTTGGGAGTATTAAACATAAGTTAATTTTTCTACTTTCAAAAAGGTTATTGATCCGCAAATATTCTAGTAATACGGTAATTAAGTTAACGTTTTAAAACGTTAATTTTATGGTGTTAGTATCACTATTATGTTTGCTTCTGTCTGCTACAGTTGGAGGAAGTAAAGAAGGAAGTTGTTGAGACCACACCCACTCCCATGGCCGATGATGATGACACACATGTTGGTGATTATGAGGAGAGTGATGGGAACTTCGACAGTGACAGTGAGGAGGATGATCATGACAACCTGTTGCCAGCGGGTGAGTGTGTGGGTGGTGTGTGTAGTGTGTGGGGGTGTGGATGTGGGGTGTGGGGGGTTAAAGTACAGTGTGTGTATAGTTTATGATGGTCATGTTGTGTATACCATTGACTCTTGCCCCCCTCACCCACACACACCCACACACACACACACACACGCCCACACACACAGATCCCCCATCCGTACAATCTCCGCTCAGAGACTCCTCCCACACTTTACAAGGCTCCTCATCATCGTCACTACGTAACCTCCCACCCCTCACCATCAGCTCGCGGCTAAACCCCCCTCCACTACCCCCCCTGAAGCTGGAGGGTGCTAACGAGCAGGAACAACCACTCAGCCCCCTCAAACTTGGGCCAACTACTAACGAACAGGGACACTCCCCCAAACTCAGCGAAGTGTCAAGTTTCGAAAGCGAAATGGAAAGCGAATGGGAGAGAGAAAAGAAGGAAAAAAGGAGTCTCTCATTGTCCAATCGGCTTGACTCTGGTCTAGATACCATGACAACCACGTCTACGGATGATTCGCTCAACAAAAGAGTGCCAAGTACGAGCGTTGATTTGAAGATAGCTAAGAACAAGAGCAGCTCCGTCGACCCTTGCATCAGCTCCAGTGTGGACGACAAATCATATTCGATGATTGATTCCATTCCGTCTGATAAACCAATACGACCTTTGACCTCACCTCCATCTCGTACAATCGGGCGTTTGTCACCTCTAAGGCTTCATGGTGGGCGTGGCTCTTTGAGCAACACGGGGCTCAATGTCATACAAGTGCCGACCATGTGGTCAGAGAAGATGCTGATCAAGTCAGCTCCTAGTCTATCAGTGGAGAAAGAGGGGACCCCTGTGATAAGGGTCGCTAACGAGCCAGTTAGTGAAGAGGCCCCTGTCGTTACAGCTGCTAACGAGGAAGTACCTCCAGCTAACAAGCCTACAAAAGAGGAAACCCCTGTGATTACCCTCACTAACGAGGAAGCCCCTGTGATGGCCCCCACTAACGAAGAAGCCCCTGTGATTGCCCCCACTAACAAGATACCTCCTCAACCAAGCAACGAGTCCATATCAGAAATGCTGAGTGAAGTCAGTGAAGACATGGACTATGACGATGATGACAAGAGTGTGGACTTTTCAAACACTAACATACCACATGTTGAAGGAACGACACAGTTTCTAATAGAGCCGGCTCTTGAAGCCACACCCCCTCTGAAACCACACCCCTTAACGGAGCCGACAGCTGAGGAGGAGGTCAAATTGAAGCCCAATAAATTGACTGTTGCGACATCATTGTCTAAAACGCATACTCCCTCGAAAACAACCCCCGGGCCAAATATAGAGGTACCACAAACTGTATCACCTGAGAAAGCCACACCCACTACAAGTAGTCCCAGGGTCGCTAAAGGTCAAAGTGCATTGGAGTTACGACCTTTATTCGAAGAATATCCAATTGATAGCGAGGATAACAATATGTCCCTAGCAACTGGCCACACCTACCAGCCGCCCCCTGGTTACCCCCTCACAGTGTCACAGCTCCAGGCTGCCCCCGGGTACACATCCCTCATCCCAATGGAGAGAGTGGGCGGCATTGTCCCAGAGCTGTGAGTCACTAAATACACTGGCTACCTAAATTATATCGTTGCCCATATTTAATTTTATTCTAGAGGCTAGAGTTGTTTTGCTCGCTTATTTTGTGCATAAGAGCTATAAAGTTTCATTTGTGATTTGTGTGTGTGTGTGTGTTACAGATCTATGTCTGAGTTGAGTGTTTCCGGCCTTGACAACCAGAGCTCTCAAGAGATGCTGTCCCAGTCCAGCAAGATGTCCGATGACCTTCCACTGAGGTCAGTTATAGCTACGTGTATGTATGTTTTGTGTTGCCCCCCACTCTTGTTTCTTCTTTGTGCTGTGTACTTATACAAAGTCCATACTTGAAATAATCACCGTGAAAAAAGTGTATAATGTTTTTGTGTAGAAGGTATTGCGTTTAATTTTTCAATTCTCTCTCTCTTGCAGTCACTTGTTGAGACTCAACCAATCGCTCCGATCCTCCCAAGGGGGTGTGGCCTCATTGTTAGACTCCGCCCACACCATACAGCTGGAGGAGAGCTTGAGAGGAGCCACACACGATCTGGAGCGCTCTAAGAACGAGGCACTGGCCGGTGAGAGAATGCGACATCAGTTAGAGTCACATCTGGACCACTGTCAGAAGAAGTATAACACTGCCATTAGCTCTAAGATGAACCTGGAGACTGTCAAGCTGGATCTAGAGCTACAGGTGAGTGGGCGGGTGTGATCTCCGTCCAATCAGATTGTTGCATGTATATAGTGTTTATATGTACGTACATGTGTACATGCATAGTTTGGCTTGATTACTAATCTAGAATTTATTTGCAAACCAAAATTAATGTTTAATGCTTTTTTTGCTAGGTTCGTGAGCTCAAGTACCAGTTGGACCAATCACGAGAGAGTGTTAGATCACATGATAGCATATGTACGCAGCTACGGGAGCAGCTGGATCGTATGGAGTTACGTGTATCCAAGGAGATAGAAACACGACAGAGCACTGAGCTCAAGTGTAGGGAGATGGAGTTAGCTCATCGCAGTCTCCGTATTGCCAACCAGACACTGGAGGAGGAGCTGGTGGAGAGGGAGTCACAGTTACAGGGTAAGCTTTTAGCTTACAATAGCTTATAGCTTTTATACATTGTAGCTTAACTTGTAGCTTGTACTTATTTTAGTAGCTTATAATAGCTGTGTCAGCCTGTGTGTGTATTCCATGTACTGTACGTGTGTGTGTGTGTGTGTGTGTGTGTGTGTGTATTCCATGTACTGTACGTGTGTGTGTATTCCATGTACTGTACGTGTGTGTGTATTCCATGTACTGTACGTGTGTGTGTGTGTGTGTATCAATTGATAGGTCAATCTTTCATAACTTGAGTACGTACATGTAGTTTAGATCAATGACTTATGCCACCTCTTCACACTGTACACTGATCCCCCCTCCCTGTTAGGTGAGAGAGAGGCCAAGAGTCTAGTGGAGGGGTTGTACACGGAGCAGAGTAGACTATACGAGGCCTTGAGGGAAGAGTCTCATAGAGTTGGTGACATCAAGAGTCAGCTAGCCGGGAGACTGGAGCAGACTGACAAAACCAAGCAAGGTACACCCACCCACCACATGGATAATAGACAGTCTTTATACGTATAAAAAATATTATGTGTAATTATGTAGGTTCAGTAACAGTGTGTTGATACACACATTGTAAGCCAGCTCTATTCAGCATATGTACATGTACGTACAATTGTACTCGTCTGTTTAACGAGTATTCATGGTTTACATTGTACCATAAACAAGCTGAAGACAAATACATGTATAGCGCTTAGTAGTGACAGTGTATAATTATACAACACTGTTACTGACAGGACTGCATTCGCAATGTCAATATGATTTCTCTCTCCTCTCACAGACCTCCAGGATCAAGTGTCAGAACTAACCAAGACCACCACCCAGCTCACCTCACAGCTAACTTCAGAGAAAACACAGGCAGATGAGGTCAAAGGTCAACTGGAGACAGCGAGGGCGGAGCTAGCTCTCAAGATAGAGGGTGTGGCACGTGCTGATGACAGCCTTGTGGAGGTGGGCGCTCAATTTGAGGCATCCGTTAGAGAAATGAATGAGAAAGCTGATTTCCTATCGTCTGCTCTCGACAAGGAGGCAGAGCTTCGGAGCCACGCACAGGAAGAGGTGGGTGTGGTCCCATAAAATTAGCTTTGTAACTACTGATGGTCCAAATGTAACGGTTTCCGAAAGCTTAGAAGGAGCCCGTTCAGATGGTATGCTCTCAAATCCCAAATTTGGGAACGGCCAAAATTTCAATACCATGGGAGGCCAAAAAATTTGATTTTTCAACACACAAAATATGAAAGGCCTCTACAGTGTATTAATTTTAACTTTCAGAAAATAACGTTATTGTACCCACGGAACTAAAATTATGGCCCTTATGCTATTAACGTTTATCACAGCAATTTTAGACTACAGTGCATTTGTAACTCTGATTCACTGCCCCTCCTCTCCCACTGTGTAGGCCTCGTCCCTCAAGACCAGACTAGACTCCACACTGGCTGAGCTGAGCACTGCTCATGCACAGAGCAAGGAGAGAGAAGAAGCGCTGAGTCAGCAGATACAAGGATTCAAGCAAGAGATGATCCTCAAACAAAAAGACCTTGATATGTCAAGGTGGGTGTGTCATTCATAGCAGTGGTGTCATGGCAACAGGTTATATTTATAGGGACGCTAATTACAATTGAAGTTTAAAACAATTTTTGCCCCTCTCCAGAAATTTGCACAGTCAGCAGTCTTCCAAGACAGAAGCCCTTGAGGCTAAACTACAAGACGCTGAAAAGGAGGTTAAAGTACAGAACACCCTCCTCTTTGAGCGAGCCAATCAGATTGCAGCGCTGCAACGTGACGTGGATCACGGACAGTCACGAATGACATCACTCGAGGAAACCGTACAAGATCGAACAGAACGCCATTCATCACTCGAATTGCGATTAGCGGCAGCCAATGAGAAGATAGCGTCACTGCAATCAGGGGGCGTGGCACTTCGTCAACAAGTTGAGTACGCTCAGCGAAGAGTGGAGGAAAAAGAACGAAACGAAGCGCTGAGTCAGCAAAGATTCGACACTCTTTTGAGCACGCTGCGAACAGAATATGAAAAGGTAAATAATTAACGATAATAAAATTTATTATTAAATTGCCTCAGTCAAAGGTCACCCTCGAGGAGCGCTGTAGCACCCTAATTGAGAGTGTTAGTTCACTGAGGGTGGAAGTGGTTCGTAGAGATGAGAAAATGGCCGCCATTGAGAGGGAGAAAGAAGAACTCAATAAACAGGTACACCAATAAATTAATATCCTAACTTGGTATTATCGTATATCGGGTTCGAATGCGACGAGTTTGGGCATTATTTGCAATCACAAAGCGTGTCCATGCAATCTCTCATGCTTTGCATGCAATTCGCAATAGTTAGAAGTTAGTAAAGCAATCAAAGTTGGTACAGTGTCATTCACAATCAATTAACCTCTCATTCTAAACCTGATATATACGTAGCCAAAAATATTATTATAACTTATTTTTCCCACTTCCTCCCTCAGATGTCCCGAGCCAACTTGTCGTGTGCTGATGTGCAGGAGCGACTGACCAGCACTGAGGTGTCCTACACACAGCTGGAGGCAGAAAAGAACGACTTGAAGCAGGTTGCCGAGCAACTCGAAGCCAAGGTACAGACAATCAAATCGTATGAGTGTATACCTACCGCAAACTGTTCCTTGCTCACACATAATAACATTTACAATTTATAATGATCGTACATGCATGTATCTTCAAACATTGTGTGTGTGTGTATGTGGGTGTGGGTGTGTGTGTGTGTGTGTGTACGTACATGCATGTACACAGTTTATGGCTACCGCACACTATTCCTTGTCTAGACATTACAAACATCGGACAGTGACATGTTTTGTTAACATATTTCTTGGGAAATTATCAATCCTCCATGCATGTACAAATGTGTACGTGTTTGTACACAGCCTGCAAGTGATATCACTGTCACCCTACACTGTAACTCTATACCCTACAGATTGGCGAGGTGACCTCTGACCTCGTTGCCAAGATGCACGAGGCGTCACTACTGGAGGAGACCGTGGGCGGGCTGCACACTACCATCACAGAGGCACACGAGACAACACGTGTTGCACTTGACGAAAAGCAATCAGCCTTCGAACAAAAATCTCAAATCGAGGCCCAAATCCAAGAAGCCTACAAGAAGGTGTCCAGTCTCGAAGCAGAACTGGAATCAAACATTAAACTCCAAAATAGCATGGAATCGAAAATTTCCCATCTTCAAGAAATACGCTCCACTATGCAAACTCATTTGTCCGAGACCCAGACGGAACTGAATCAGACTCAAATGGAGTTGGAATCTGTTAAGTCAGTACGTGATAAAGCACTGGCAGAGGCTGAGGAGGCACGCTATTTGTGGGAGGGAGAAGTGAGGTCAAAGTCCAAACTAGGTGTCAAACTGATGGAGATGGAGAAGGGTCAATCTGGCGCTAGCGGACTAGTGGATGCTGTGAGTGTGTGGGCGTGTGTGTGGTGTGTGCATGTATAGTGGAACACAGTTAAGTTACATGTAGCTAATTTGAGGTAACGCGTAAAAAAGGCGATTGCTATGTACAAGCTTAATTAAGTATTTTACCCACGTTCATGTACTGCATGTACACCAGTTAGCTATAATGGTATATCTATGGTGTGATATGGTCAGGAGTGCTCAATATTCAAACCCTGTCCTCTCCTCAGGAGAAGCGTCGCACTAAGAAAGCCCTGGAGCTAAAGAAAGGGGCTGAATGGAAACTAGAGGTAGTGCAGAGAGAAGCCAACCAACTGACCTCCCAGGTGGCCACTGCACGCGCTCAACTCAAGCAGGCAAAGAAACGAACACAAGCACTAGAGCTGAACCAATCCCAGGTGAGGCTTGTGTGGCTTGTGTGACCTATGTGGCTTATGGGCTTATGAACAAACAGGCTTATGAACAAACGGGCTTATGCACAGTATAGGGTGGCTAGCTAGTAGAGGTTGATGTCCCAGGTGAGGCTTACGGGCCTATGGACTAACGAGCTTATGTATAGGGTGGCTTGTAAGATCATTGTTCGTGCTTAGTTGTTGAAGACCTGCACAATAGGACATCTTCATGTGTTGTACATGCTTGCTTTGTCTTCCTTATTATAGCGATTCACTTGACATACACATGTGCGTACATGTACCCTGTGTTTGATGTACAATAAACTGGTACACATTCACTCAGTGTATCCCGTGTAGCATATTGTTGCATACAATGGACAATTATTGTCTCTTTTCTACAATTATACACATACAGTAAAATTTTATATATAATCCTAATAATAGTGTTGCTCACCGTGTGCTCCATAACAGTAGAAAGAGTCATAGAACAGCAGCAGTGGTGTAAATACAGCAGGGCTGCATTGAGGGGGCGAGGGGGGTAATTCGCCCCCCCTAGGATCTGGCAGATTCATTTGTACTACTATAATTCTGATGACTTCATTTTTAATTTGCCCAATTCGCCCCCCTGATCCAAAATCCTGGATGCAGCCCTGTACAGAATGACAGTAGCACTCTAACTAATCATGCCCTAACCCTCCCACCCCCTCCCGTCTCTCTAGGTGCCAGAGCTGAGAGCTGACTATGATAGAGAGACCACCATCCTGCGCCGGGAGATGGATGGGCTGCAATCGATGGTGACCTCCACTCAGGCACATTGCCAGAGAGAGGTGGAGAAGAGACACAGAGCAGAGCAAAGCACCAGTCAAGTCAGACACGGTGAGATTAGGACCTTCCAAGCCCTTTGATACAATACCTATTATAATAATAATTATAGGCATCACTTGTAAATGACAAAAATAAAATTTTCGATTGTTGTGAAGCTGCTAGAGGGATCGATACTTACAGTTTGTATACTACAGTACATTACACCCACACACACACTCACCCACACACACACACACACACTCACACACACACACACTCACCCACACACACAGAGCTGGAGGAGCTAAGGACCCAGCTGACCCTCGGCAAGTCAGAGAGCCAATCAAAACGCAAAGAGTTGCTCAAATCAGAGAGCAAAAACCATCGACTAAAAGAAGAATTGAGAGCTCTACAAAATCATGTGACCAGTCAAATGGTCAGCAAAGCAGAGCTTGAGAAATATAAGAAAGTGGTGGAGGAAAAGGTGTGTGTGTGTGTGTGTGTGTGTGTGTGGGGGTGTGTGTGTGTGGGTGTGTGTGTGGGGGTGTGTGTGTGTGGGGGTGGGTGTGGGTGTGTGTGCACATGTGTTGGTATGCAAAGGTGTTACGGGTATGGGTTGTCAGTGTGTGTTGTGTGCTTGAGGGTTCAAAATGTAGATTGTTCGTAATTTAGTGTGTGTGGTTGTGCATGTATTTAACTTTTGTTGCTCGGCTGCGTATATCTACACACTCACAGCCTAATGATACACATTCACACGCCCACTCCACCCCCCACACAGGCCCACCGTGAGCTTAGCCATAAGCTAGAGGAGGTGAATCGTCACCTGGAGCAACAGTCACAGGCACAGGACACTCTCGTCCGACTCAGACTGAGCTCAGAGAATGATCAGAGGGACAAGCTTGACAGGTAACAACAGTGCTAGCTATAGCCAGGGTTCAAGGGTTCAGCTTTCATTTTGGTAATTTTGCTAGCTATATAAATGATACGCTTAGTAATGATATGCCCGGGATCTTCTAAGTGATGGCCATTCTCAATCCTCAATCTCATTCCTCTTTCATGTGGTGAAGTATAGTCTTAAGAGGTGGTTATATCTGTCTAGAGGTGGAGTGTTCTAGTTTCAATTGAAGCCTTTAATTGCATAATAAAAATTATGGTCATTTCGCTAGCTACATGAATGTCCTCTCAATATTAATGCATGGGTGTGAGCCTTTGGTCAATGTTTTTCCTTTTTCTGAATATGTACTCGTCTATATTATTATTGGTCTGTTATTTTCCATTAGGATGTTTTTGTATACTTATTTTAGGTGATGTGCACGTTTCACACTCCACATAATAAATCTGTGATTTTCCATACAGTCATCATATACAGCTAATAATTATGTCAACGTATAAGCAATCAATAATAATATGTCATCTCTGGGGGTAAACCTTCATTCCTTGGAGACTTTGATTGAGGGTAGCTTTACCTGAATCAAAGGGTAGCTACCTTCAATTCCTATGTTCACATACGTAGCATTCTTTTCCCTCAAATACGTGATCAGGGGAAACTAAGTTATGTGTATATACATGTGTGTGTATGGTTGCAAAGGCTTTCATGTTTGTTTGTGTGCATGTTTTTATTTAGTAGTTCCCAAATAAGCACATATACAGGAATAGTTGGCTTCAGTCCTGTTTCACTGGGAAACTTGTGTTTGTAAACTGATTAGCCCCGGCTCTGGTGTAAACAGGTAGTGGCTGCACTAGGGAGCTGGGATAGTGACCACATACTAACCAACCTTGTATCCAGTTCCTGCTTTATATTGTCTCTAACCACTGTATTATGAGAACTACATTTGTAGGCTCTGAGATCCCAGCTCTTGATATTAGTATAATTTATTATACATACATGTGTGCAGTCTGTGTTATTGTCAGTACTATTGTCGTAGTAAGCACTGTAGATGCTTTGTTGATGTACTGTCTAACTCAATGTATCCTCCACTCCCTTCATTGTGTGCAGGTCTGCTAATGAAATGCAGTTTCAGTTGGGGAAAGTCGAGTCAGACAAGCAGATAGCTGTGTCCGAGGCAGGGAGATATAAGGTGGGTGGGTTGTCATGGTGATCGTACTTGTAGTCATGATGATCGAGAGCATGTTGGTTGAAGCCGTAATGTAGTTTACTAGACTAGCAACTTTTATTGTATAGGAAAATGCACTACAGCCATTATATTGTATTGTATGAGAAGGTTGTGGACCCACTTACACCAGTCATAGGTTAGGGTATTCATCTAGAGTCCATGTTCACACAATTAATTTATTATAGGGAAATTCATATACCTGTATGCAGTGTACACACACACCCACACACACACACACACACACATACACACACCACACCACGCACACCCACACACACACACACACACACACCCACACCCACACCACACCACGCACACAGGAACTATATCAAACAGAGCTCACAAAATCAGCTAACCTCGGCTCGCTGCTTCAAAGAGCCAAGGACACCAGTGTCGACTACCAGAACAAGCTGAGGTACAATATTAGTACAAGCCTAGCTTGTGTGTATACACGTCTGCCGAGACTCTCCCGTGTGAGTACTACCTAGTGATTGTTTAGCTTAGCTGGTTTTCATAACTGCATCTGTAAAGTTATAAATATTGTCCTTTCTAAAAGCACAACTTTCCCTTGAATGGTAATATGAGACATTGAAAGCATTGGCCCTCACATATTGTGAATAGCAAAAGCATTGTTTGTTTTGATAATAATATATTTAAATTATCCCGTTGTTTGTGTTTCCCATATCCCAGTGATAATTATAGTAAGTGTGTGTGTGTGTTCAACAATTTCTGTCTGTTGCATTCAATTCTTGGAATGTAGTTTACTAACTTCCGTGTATACCAGCTGTAGCCGTTTGTTGTTCAACTACTGCATGCCGTGTGTACATGTACATGGACAGCCCGGGAGCTAAGCGCACGTGTGTGTATGTGTGTGTGTGTGGGTGTGTGCGTGTGTGTGGGTGTGTGCGTGTGTGTGGGTGTGTGCGCGCGCGTGTGTGTGTGATAATGATGCTTTGTGGGCACACAATGAAGTGATGTCTTGGAAACCAATACAAACAAAACACCATAGTGAGGGTTTCCTTTCATCGAGTCATTACAGCCAACACAACCTGTAGCTAGCTAGTCTAGAGTACTACATGCAGCCATTACATCTCTAGAGTATAATTATACAGTCATTCAGTTTATGGCTTGCTTAGTTCAATGAAGCAGTGTACATGAAACCAATCATTGTGAATGCCAATAATTATAATTGTAATGTACATTGTACACAACACAACACAACACAACAATGTACTGAAGTACGTGATAATTATGTTAAATTACAACTCTTGTTTTGTTTCCTTATACACTGCCTTTAGTATGCAGTTTATGGCTGACACTTTATACTTAGTTCTTTGTGTGGATATGTCAGAACGTGAGACCAATTATTTCGATATAATAGTACACAACTGTTACTGTAGTGATAATTATGTTATTAACGGCTTCTTCTTTTGTTTCTTTAATTGTGCAGCTTGGAAAGACACAGAACTCAGAAGTTAATGGATGCCACGGTCGTGGGTAGCCTCACACCTCCACTCCTCACACGCTACACAGAGCCACACCCACACAGCTCCACTCCTCACAGGCTCACACCCCCACTCTCCGCAAACATTGTAAGAACCTAATATGCAGCTATTACTAATAGATGACTGAAGGTCATGCACACACACTACAATGAAGGTCATGCACACACACACACTACAATGAAGTCATGTGCATATGCAATTGGTCTTTAAATATGTCTCGAGTCGATTTTATTGTTTGATAGATATAATGTGCTTTAGAAATATGAAATTCTTGTCTATTGTTGGAGCGACATTGGTGGTGATTGATTGTCTATAATAATGTCCATGTTTGCACAGGATTTGTCACCAACCAACAGTCTCCTCAGTACAGTGAGGTCAAAGCTGGACGAGTCCATAGCCCGCCATAAAAACAGAGGTACGCGCACACACACACACACACCCACACCCACACACACACACCCTACACGATGCATGCGTCAGTTTTCTGGGTGGATTTATAAACTAGTGTACTTGCTCATATTTAGTCGAGGGCGTATGCCGCCTTGCTTCCTGTTGGGACCATCATCGGGTCTGTTTGCTTGTGTAGTTGGCAGATCGCTCGCATAGTTTCACAGTGCTCTAGACACAATGTCAATGGCAATGGCAGCATCACATGTTAGAATGTACACTGCTTTAAATTCCACAGAGATTAACATGTATATACCACATAGTTACACAAAATGCTTACAAGTAAAATTAGTCACGAGTACATATACCACATTCCTAACACTGTGGTTGTTATCACGCTATAGTATATACACGTAGAGGATGATCGTCACGTCACGGTCATGCAATCATAACTATAGCTCACGTGAATTGGAGATACTAAAGGAAGAGTAAATGAGTGGAATTCATGCACTTAAAGTCCTCTGGAAGCAGCTTTATGATTAAGACCTTTGACCCTGACGATCCTCCTCTGTACCAGCTTAGTCCAGTAAGGGAGACCATACTTCTAGAAATGGCTAGTAAAGGAGGCCACACTTCCAGAAGTGTGTGGAGGTCAATCACACCTTAGTACAGTCTATGAATGACATTAGCACTTTATACGAGGCTGCCCTTTGGTGTGCTCGTGCTTGGGTAAATATAGACGCTCATGTGTAATGTGAGTGGAGTACCACTGGGATTAAACTGTACCACTGGGATTAAGAGTTTAAATTCGACAAAATTTTCCATATTTAACGTATTGTTTCCATCCACTGTCTATTATTATTGGTTGAATTATGAAATTAAAAATGGACTATTTTCTTTCCCTGTACAGTACTCCCTACTACTACTATCGGCACGGCAACCCGAAGCACTTATACGCCCCGTAAAACATCCCTGGATAGCCTTCCCTTATCAAAACAGGCTCACCTGGATGCCATCAAAAGACATTACCGGATTTGAACTTTTGAAACAATTTGAACTGAATTTACGAAACCCGAACAAATAATTACGATCATGTAATACATACTTGTTTCTAATTGCGACAAGATTCCGTTCATTTTAACATCATGTTTGTCACTTTGTCTATCCTCTGGTCAGCCCATGTGTCCTCACATGTCCTCACCATGCATTACTACTAGCTAGCAGCATTGTCACTTTTAGCATTATCACAATGGTAGTCATCAGTGTCTTGTGTACGTAGCTACCGGACATTTTCACCCCATCCTTCCATGTTCATTATGAATGAATTATAAATGTTGGTTTACTGGGCCACAGTCACTGTATAAAAACTATAGCTGTAACTTTAATTTGCAAAAATAATAATGAGCAATGTGGATTTTTATTGAAACCAATTCGATGAGGGACCATGCAGATCTATAGCTAGAGTGATACTCGGTATATTATTATAGTCGTATTATCGTACCTCGAGCTCCTCTGATACATATGCAGCTACAGTATATAATATTATAATAGCCTATAATTATTATGATAAAGACATAATATATAATATTATGCACGTACATGCTATATACAATTGTGATCTTCAGCTTTATTTATTCCAGCTCATGCAACGACCCACCCATGCATATTTATTGTTGTTAGAATTAATAAATAACTTGTTTCAGGTTTCCATAATTGCAATAGTTCTATAAAATGAACACAAAGTGAGATAAGATATAATGAGAAGAGGTGAGAGGGCACACGCACAGAGGGGGGGGACCAGTCAAACACCAAACACAGCAACCATTATCTGATTGTTAGCATTCCTACTAGAGCAACTCCAACGCCCACAGCAGCCAATGACAACCAGTTGGGACGAACGTCAGCTTTCGTCTTTGAAGCATCTATGCTCACAGCTCCTTTAATAGCAGCCTGGATATGAGGAAAAACAAAACAATAAAATGTGTTTACTAAACCAGACACACACACACACCCTCTCAAAAAAGTGACCCCATAGATGAATAAAAAACACGTGTCTGAGACATATGCACAAATAGACTGTGAATTTCTTCCTATAACAATGACTCTATTTAGATGACCTATCCCCAATACATTTTGGTATGTTTCTAACTGGTTTCATGAGCCAAACATCATCTCTCCCAAATAAGGTAAAAGCATAGGCCATACAGCTAGGTAGGCCAAACAGACTAAACTGCCAAGAAGCCAGCAACAACATTATTGTGATTCTAGACACACAAAGCTTGAACACTAGCTATAATATTACTAGCACACAGTACAAGAAAGGAGTGTGCCATTGTATGACAATAATCTGTTCTATCAGCTGGCTAACATGTGTGATTATAGCTTAGGTAAGCATGTTTCAAAATTTGTAAGGTAATAGGTCCTGGGAATGGCACCTCAACAATAGACTAGCTATTGAATGTTCTAAACATGTTGGCATCACCAACATCCTGTAACAGAAGCCTGCCATATAGTGTTAACCTAATCAAAATTCGCTAAAGCTCCTAGCTACGCCAACACACTCTACAGTTTGTTTATAGAATGGAACGCTATTAACTAACAACAAAGTCGTCTCAGGTATTAAACACACATAATATGATACCAATTCATACCATAAACTCCTACACAAAACCCCACGCACACAATATCTTAACACATACAACGCACATAAACACGTTACAATCCCTTACCCAGCCGCCATGGTCTAGAATCCATTGAGAGGTAATCTCATTCAGAAATGTTGTCTGCCATCCTACCAGGCTTTCTATCATGGCTGCCTTATTCTCAGTATATAATCGTTTCGCTAGTACGCTCGTGAAAAACAATAGCACGGTAATTCGCCCCCATCGTATATCATCATCCATCAGACGAGAGCATGATTCCCGATATTCCATGTACAGCATGCTATTGGATATGTCCAAGGTTTTAACCCTGTCTTCAATTTCACGTTGATGCTTCGCTTTCAAATCTTTACAACATGTTTCAAGGGTCGAAATTGCATCTTTAAATCCTTTATTTTTTGATAGCTGAGACCTCATATGTGTAGTGTGACCGTTGCCAGATACGTAGCCATTTAGTCGAATACTGTCTTCTTTCAGCATAAAATACACCATATGGTGACTTACGAGAGAAGTGAGGTCTTGGACTTGCTTGAGGTCGTTGTTCGAATGGGCCATGGCTATGTTTGTGATTTGAAAACCGGTTTCCATACAGTTAGCTCAGGTAGTAGCTGTTGTGTTAGTACTGCACTAGACCTTTCAATGGTTTTGTACTGTACGCGTTTGCTGTTTGTTCCTAACTGTTTCTCTGTGCAGCTTATATAACACCAGGACTGACACCTGTACTAGGCTGAGTTTCTATGGAGGTAAGGCCTGCAATCTCATTGGCGCTTGCACTATGAATATAATTAGCAGCTTACTTGCCAAGGGCAATCATTGCATACCTTACTACAGACCGCCCATGCATCAGACACAGTGCTGGCAAATTTGACTGCTTTTCCATCCAATAAACTCCAAAAAACACAAGTCATGATCAATTAAAATACAGCCAATCATTCAATGTCTATAGTGTCTATTTTTAGTCCAGTCAATTTTTAGGGGGAGCAAATTTGTCAAACCATACGACAGTGTTGATAAATGCATCACTATTGGATGGTAGTGTCTTGATGGGGTGACAGTCCTCAGGGTAGTACAGGAGTCTGTGTGTAGGGTACAAGCATCACTGTGTCAGCAGCACATACACTCATTAAACATACACCAACTTGTTGCTAACTTCTCACATAAACTAAAAAAGGATTGCCTCACACAATAACTATCCCTATACATACATAATGCTGACACACACAACAAGACCTGGTTATATTTGTGCTCTAAAACACCTGTCTTTAAGGACCATCTTTGCAGGACTAATATCAAAGACCACCTGTGAGCACATGTACTACCAACTCAGCACAGGAGAACACATACCCACAAACACACTGTACTGTATAAGGATTCAGTTCAGTTCCCTGGTAACAAACAGCGAGCTCTCTAGACCACATTAAAGAGCAGGGGATACTAGTTGGGGAGTAAACACAGCTGAGACTAACAGCTTGTCTCCTGGTAACACCCTACACACATACACACACACACACACACACACACACACACGTGGGCCTAATACGTGCAGGGCCTGCCTAATATGAATCATTTTCAATTTTAAAATACAAATTTAGTGTCCTAATTATTTACTGCATAGTGAAAAATCAGCACTTCTATTATCAGTACTGCAGTACTACATGTATAGTGCTATGTTCAATCATGTGCTGGGAAAACATTCTAGCAGATAAGAAAGGTACTCCCAAACAATTAACTCTAAATTCTGAGCAATATAGCACATCTCAATATTTATTATTAGAGACAAGATGTAAATGGCTCACACACTTAGAGACATGGTGGTAGCATTCACACTGGCTGTGCACAACATTCCTACAGCTGGCTCTGTACATGCCCTCAGGCACTAGCACATGTGATAGCCTTGTAACATACACTTACAGTAGTAACAAATACACATGCTCTGTGTATAGAGTAGCCCCTGTACAATCAGGGCATGTAAGTATACACTATTTCAGATCATTGAAACAACCAAACTACTACTTTTTGTTCCAACAGCAGTTAGGGGTGGTATCACTGGTACGTGTCAGAAGAGGTCCGACAACCCTGCGCCTAGCATCTGAATCAGATCTTGTTGATAGAGTTAGAGCTCCTATTAATAACACTAACAATACAAGCTAAGTCTAAGAAGAGTGCAACTCCTAATGAAAAATGTGATTCAGTAATGTTAGCGCATGGTTGTCTGACCTCCTCTGGGTATGCACCTTACTAACAGTGTCTATAGTTAGACACTGGGGGGGTAGTCACACTGGGGGGGTAGTGGACCATAATGATGCACCCATTGTACCTATCAGGATGGTGATATAATAACTGCATCAGTTGTTGGAATGATGCTCTGGTATCACCTGAATGTTTAGGAAGTTACAGAAGCCAATGGTGTATGCATGATGCTCACACTGGCAGGACATGATCAATGACAATAGACCCGTGTCCTTTGACCTGGACATACCAACCACACAGCAACCACATTACGGGATTGTTCTAGCTGGCGTGATATAGTGGGTGGGAGTGGAAGGGAGACTAATAACATAGGCTCTGGAAATACCAGGGGATATTCAGAGAAAGGATGGGTGGGCCATAACACAGGCGGTTAGAATCTCAACAAACTATGTCATACACAGTCACAGAGCTATACAGAATATGCAACTTGTGGCAATACTGAAAGTGAATGCCTGCCCCTACTTATAGGTACTTCAAAGAAACTAGCCTCATGCAAGACTACAATATACATGGTGGTGAAATCTCATGAAGAAACAATCGTACAACCACTGACTCCGTATTACTAGAATGTTTTGCGAGCATCAAACATTTGCGAAGTTTGCAATGGTTGATCAATTTGCAACAATAAAACCAGCAAAACCTAAATTATTAACACACGATCCTTGCCAGAACGCAATAGTTAGGTCGCAAAGACTCGACATTTCTGCTGATTTGGCTCATTCGCAAAGGTTTTTCACTCGCAAAATATTCTGTACTAGCCCTAAGTCTGGGGTATTGCATTGATATGATGAATGAGATATCATATATATTAGCTCACTTTGTTTCTTTGCCTAGAGCTTTGAGGATGTTGTAGACAGAGAAGCTCTGAGGAGGAGGGCAGCGAAGGTCCTTACCCCCCACAGCAAACAGCAGGGGGGCTTTGATCTGTGGGGGTGTGTGTGTGTGTGTGTGTGTGTGTGTGTGTGTGTGTGTGTGTGTGTGTGTGGTGTGTGTGTGGGGGGGGGTTAGGGTTTAGAACCAAAGTCTAACCACAGATAGTGTAACAACTTTTCAGCAGACATGATGCAACATTCAGGTTGTACATAGTGGCTAACTATCAGAAAGGTGACAACATTTTCACCACATGTACAATCCATGGGGCCATAATTATTATGACTCAGCAAGGTTGCTTAATTACATTCACAAAGTATCATTGTGTGTGTGTGTGCATGTGTGTGTGTGTGTGTGTGTGTGTGTGTGTGTGTGTGTGTGTGTGTGTGTGTGTGTGAGTGTGTGTTGTGTGTGTTGTGTGTGTGTGTGTGTGTGCGTGTGTGTGTGTGTGTGTGTGTGTGTGTGTGTGTGAGTGTGTGTGTGAGTGTGTGTGTGTGTGTGTGTGTGTGTATGCATTTTTTAGTTTCTATTTGATACTGGATTTCCTTCCAGGTGACATATCTCTGCAACCCTAATACTGGTTATGGAAGTTCAAGTTGCTCAATAGAACATATTATTATATACACAGACACAAAGATTCCCATTCTCAAGATCTTGCTCAATAATTATTAGTAATTACACGATGTAATTTATTATATGCACATACGCACACACACACACACACACCCTCACACCGCCCCCCCCACACACACACACCACACCATACACCCACACCACACACACACACACTACACCACACACACCACACCATACACCCACACACACACCCGCACCCCTCACACACAAGGCATAGAGCTAGCTATACACAGCCATGACATCATGCCATTGCTCCAGTCAGCTCAGTAGGGACAGGCCAACACTAACCAAAAGGTACTTCCAATCAAGCAAAGGGGATGTTTATTTCCCTCCCTAAAAAAAGGGACTCCAGAGGGAAGACCCCACACACACTCAAAGTTGCTTCAGTGGCCATCCCACAACACTCAAGGGACTGAAATGTGGTTAATGAGAATTCACCACAGTGGGTGTACAGTGCTAACTTTGTAGGTCTTGAAAAACAATTCAGAGCTGCATTTTAGGCGCCTCTAAAAGCCCCAGGGTATCACGTTGGATACACCACCCACCTGACCACACACACTGTACAAGTACTCTTACTACTACTGTAGGTCCTCACTTTCGTAGGCCACAGTGAATTAAGCGATTTAATTGAGAGCCATGGAAACACAAACAAAGATTGTATTCAAGTCAATAGAATCAACAGTTTGTGTACAGGATATTCTAATATATCTGTTTACAAGGATCAAAACAATTCATTGTTATTGAAAAGTAATGACATTCATGCTATGAGTACGTAGCTCAATGAAACTCTGTCAGAGCCTGATCATACTACTAGGAAGTTCTTATTACCCTCCCAAACAACCAATAAGACCTCCAATAGCCACTGTACTGATGTAGGTAACAGGGATAAGAGGGAGAGGGGGGATTTTAATGAAATTTGAAGAAAGCTCATACATACATCATTTGTGATGTGGCCAGAAATTAAAAAGTAGCGACTGTTTTCAAATTACGCACAAATTTAACTCTTCTAAGTAAACTAGGCCTGTGAAGTGGTTCCTGCACGTAAAAAAATAATTTAGTACGACGTACCTTTGGGGCCAGGCTGATGGGAGATACTGACATCATCTGTGCAAAGTCTTCGGCTGTTGGGGGCGTGGCAGGGTCAAAGGTCAGTCCGGCCTCTACACAGCACCAGTCGGGAATGTCCGAGGTGAGCATGTTGAGTGGGAAACACGTCACAGGGTTCAGAGCACAACCAGCCTTGTAGAAATCCTGTTAACAATTTAGAAAAGCAAATACCAAATGTTGGGGGACATTTTCACAGGATATACTAAAGGGAAAACCTTGTTGTAGTAAACAAGCAATAATTACTGCACCTCACTTAAAATGCAAACCTAATTAACTAGAGAAAACATAGCTATAGTGTACACAGTGGGACCACACTACATCCACACACAATAGAGTAGCTTTTTCTGCTTTTTGCTTCTAAAACTTTAGTTCTTAGTTGACTTACTGGATATTGTCCTAAAAGATGATTGGTCAGAAATCCACCGTGTGATCCTCCCAAGACCACCACCCTCTGAGGGTCCACTAGCCCGCGTCCAACCACCTCCTCCGCTGCATCCTGGAGGGGGGAGAGAGGTGCTGGTACATACATGTGTACACAGAGCGTGGGCAATAATCATAATGAGTAGCACTTTCATAGGTTTGGCAAGCTAAGCATGTCCCACTGGGTCAAGCCCTGGGGGTATATATACACTAGTGTACTAGTCGGGTGTGGTGGCCGGGGAAGAAAGAGGGAGAGAGTGTGGAGGGGGGAGTGTGGGATAGCTAGTGGGGCAAAAATGGGAGGGAATGTGTGGGGCAGAGTGGTGGGGATGTAGGCACATACCTGTACATCTCTGACATCATAGGTACCAACGTGTCCTAACAGACTGTCTATGTTCTTCTGACCAAAGCCACAGGATCCACGATAGTTCACTGCAGAGACACCACTATATACACACTAGCCTTCATGCTAACAAACCACACTTGAATGGAAGTAGAATAGCAAAACAATAGCAATAGAATGTTGTAAAAGACTACCATTGTACTATCTGTGTGTGCCATGCAGACTACAGCTACACTGCACTGGAAGGGTAATTCTGAGAGCTACTGAATGCATCAATTAGTTTCGAAATTAGACAATCTGAATACAAATTGTAGGCTCAAATAGCTATCAAAACGGCTAAAATTTGGAAGGTTAGAGCTGTTTTGTCAGAAATGTAATCTCACCCACCCAGGAGCACAGTGTAGCCCAGTAGAGCCAGGCCAGTGTGCCAGAGCAGGAAATCAGCAGTGTACACTCCGTGAGGTCCACCATGAGGGAACACAGCGAGAGGGGGAGGGGCACCACCAGGGGGGCGTGGCAGGCTCAGGAGAATACCCTCGTATGGTATGCTCTTATCACCAACTGAAGGGGTGAACGTGAGCAGCTCCCAGTTGAGGTCTTTAGTGAGATCAGAGGGTGAGGCTGAGGAGAAGAGAGATAGTTTAGTGAATCAGAGTGGAATATTGGAGCTGGCTGCATGAAACAGAGCTGATTCTGACAACACCCACACTTTTTTATTATACAAAATCGACAATTTGGTCAATTTGGCCACGAAATAAATTGCTGGTTTAAAAGCACACCATATCGTAGCACTACCAAACAGCTACTAAATGCATCTTTTAGTTTTGAATTTCTAACACAAGTTATGGACCATTAAAATTACGAAAACAAGTCTGAATTCTGAAAAATATTTACGTGTATAGGCCTTGCTAGCAATATATCAGTGATCTCACCAATTAATGTCCAGTCAATCTTCAGGTCATCCTCTGCTCCCTTGAGCGCCCCCACCAACTACACACACACAGCAACAGATATAGTATGAGACAGAGTAACGACCCCTTATACTAAAGCATGCCTCATTATAACACGAAAGGGGCTGTATGACTTTCATTACATGCTTGAAAACCTTGACAACGTGACATAACTATTAACTTACTAGTTGAGGTGCTGTGCAAGGATTAGCAAACTGAGCCACAACAAGGTCAGAGGTCACGTCCAACACCGTCCAAGTGCCACGCCTACTACCGTCCACCACCCTAGTCACCTTTGAACTCTCCGTGTGTACGAGGGTGACGTCCATAATGCTTCCCCAATGAGAGGAGAGGATGATGACACGCCCACTCGTGTCCCAGCAGCGGGAGGGGAGGGCACTCGTGTAGAACCCGGGGAAATTGAGGGGTGGTGTGGGCGTGTCAACTACGTCTATCACCGTGGAAACAGACTTGTCAGACCAGTTGAGCTGGATAAACCATTCGTGCATAATTATAGAACATGTACCTCCCAGTGTAATCAATGGTTCGATTCAGAGACTCTTTCAGTTGCCATAACTTGAATTCCAATTTCAACAATTTTCTGAAAGCTTAATTAGAAAAGGACCTTTTAAATTATGTGTTTAAATCCAAAATTTAGATGGGCCATAATTTGCCATTTTTCGGACTTGGACTATGGTATTTTCAGAAAATCATTGAAATTGGATCAACATACACGTACTAATGTCCAACTGCTGTACATGATTATCTGTCTGTACGTTGCATTTAAACTTACAATGCTCAGTTTAGCACAAGGCCTGTGCGGTCCTTCAGCTGGAGTCTCAAAGAATGCCTGTGTGTGAGGGGTGGAGAGTAAGGGGCGTGGTTAGAGGTGTGGTCTTTACATACTAATTTGGTGCCTTGAGGGTTAAATCGTGGTGAGAAGTGGTTGTGATCATTGACAGTCAAACGTTCTGCAGAGGAAGCCATTTTAACACGTACTGAGCATGCTCAGACTTACTGCACGTTTCCGTAGCAACATTAGCATAGTAGAGCGCTGACCTGTAAAACAAATATAATTGATCAATGTATATACAAGACACATGAAGTAGTGATGTACACAGAAGTTTCGAAGTGGTCGCCATTTTTAATCAATTCAGAGTACAAATTTGTCTCTTTTATAAACTAGACCTAAGAGGTGGTTACCTTGTCTAGAGGTGGTTAGTACCAACCTCCACCACCGACCAGTGTGGGCACATCACTGGATGTAGTGACCTAGTGCTCACCTCTTGTTGAAGCAGAATAAGAAGCCTAGTTTCCGTGGGTGATTCTCATACCCCACGAACACTATCCCCCCCTCATCTCCCGGGACCCACTGAGCCTGACCAGCTGTGATTGGAGGATGATGACAGCATATATATCCATACAACAAATAAATCACGTGGCTAGAAATCCAAAACAACGTGACATTGCAGAGATCAGTTTGTCTACACAGGCCGGGAAGGGGGAGGGAGTCACATGCACACACATGTCACTAAAGGGAGGGGGTCACATATGTACACATGTCAAGTTTCTAAATTATAACCGGGAGTTTGCAGAATCTTTGCAACATATGAATAAAAGTATTGAGCATTGTACCTTCTATACCAGTGTGTGTACACATAACCTATATAAGGAACACGTAACACTCCAAGCTTCTACTGTGTTGCAAGATTAGCAAGCTAAAATTAAAGTTGGGTCCACTTAATCATGAGAAAGTATGCTCAGAGATGATCAACCTCCGCTCCATAATGATGTTAATTAATGACACCAATTAATTATTTCTAAAAATGGAGCAATAATAATTTTAATGCAATATTTATCTCACCTGATATGTCTCCGATGTCTGTGAGGTCCACTATAGTACATTCCTCCGTCTCTAGGTTCATCACCATGGGAACAGGGTTCACCACTGACGACAGCTGCTCACCCCAGTTGGTATCGTACACATACTCCAGCCCCTGAAGCAGAGTGCATTTACTGAGCAAGCTCATATGTAACAAAATGGCTACCTTCTCGACGGTTGGTTGATCCGTAGTGGATTTGGTGTCCTTTTTGAAGTAAGATTCTGTTTTGGGCTTTTCTTTCTCAGCAATGTACAGTAATTGAAGGCCATCGGAGGAAAGTTGGAATGAGCCAAAGTGCTCTGTGAAGGTGTGTGAGGATGTTGTGTGGGGGCGTGTGAGATGTGTGAGATGTGAGGGTATTGGTATTACCATCTTCGTGAATTTTTCCATGCTTCTCCAAATTTTTGACATCAATTGTTTTCAGAAGCACGTCTTTGTTCCATACCTGTATGAAATGGTGTACAATAGACCACACCCATAACCACACCTACTTCAATGTATTGGAGGGGCTCAGATGAAGAGTCGGCAGAAACAGGTTTGTCCTTAGTCAGTACGACCTTCCTATTGCAGTCAGAGGAGTACGCCACTTTTGACCTGAAGGACACATTACAATTGGTTGTGATACTGAATTATTATTGTACACTGAATTAAAGGACACTTCTTCATGCATGTGTGAGAATGCTTCATCTACACGCCCACACACACTCACACACTCACATAAACACCCACACACACACACTCACACAGATGACGTGATGGACTGGTGAGCGGTGGAGCAGAGGAGACTCAGCCCCTCCCCCACAAAGTAGGACTTACTGAACACGATGTTCTTGCCTCTCACCAATTCTCTCTGAGACCATCTATTAAATAAAGGAACACAAATCATTACTTATATAGCTTCATAAAGTACGCACACACACACAATAAGAAACCGTGGTTAGTGCGGTATCGTGGACAAGCAGTGTGTGTGTGTGTGTGTGTGCGTGCGTGTGTGTGTGTGCGTGTGTGTGTGTGTGTGTGTGTGTGTGTGTGTGTGTGCAGCAACATAGCATGCACTGTAGTGGTGTCAGTTATAATCCAGGACCTTGCTTCAATCTCAGTAGGTTGTTTCTCTCCGCCTGGAATTATTCTAGCTCCACTTAAACTTGGAACACCAGCTAACTTAGTGAACACACTCACTCCAAGTTCAGCAGCCATCATAACTAGTGTTAGGTAAAGATCGCAACACAACAATGTGTCTAACATAGCAGAGCCTAGCAGCCTCGAATTCAGAACGCAGTGTATATTGGCTTGATTCCAGGCCGCATTAATCGGCCTGGAATCGAGGCTAGGGCAGATCTAACCTCAGCTGAGGCTCTGCCAGCTAGGGTTGCTAGAAGAAAACATCACAATGATTGGAATTAGTAATTTTACGTAATGATAATAATCACAGTGCCACCATAATTTAAGTGCCATGTCAGCATGAATGCATCACCATCATTTTTGAGGCCATAAAAGACATACGTAGCGCCTACTGTAAGTTTTTCTTTGGTGCTTATAAAACGTAAGCCCCACCCATAATTGGGCTGAACACAATTTTTGGTGTTCTAAAATATGTACCGTGCCACTCAGGCCGTGGAAAAAATTTTTTCTGGCACTGTAATTACGGTAATGAAATCAGCTAGTATATGCTCTATAATTATAATAATTCCACTGCTACTTAATGAGAATATTTATAAATGCTGTATATACCTCAAAGCATAATAATATTATTATTACGTAGCTCGATAGTACTTATAATTATACGCCAAAGACCTTACTATTTGCTATTTGTTCAATAATTATTAGAAACTATAATAGCGTAAATTGTACCACAAAGACTAATTAAGACAGTGCACTAATTAAAACAGTATAAGTATGACATGCACAATAATGAGTTAGGTTCTATTGCACATCACAGGTTCAGGTTTTCTGTGTGTGAAATAATTGCATAATTATACTGAAACACGACGACAGCATGATTCACTTACTTAGCTGCTGACTGACAAATGTAAGTGGCCAATTCTTCCATTCTCATATCCAGTACAATGTCCACTAGTGCTCGGTACGTGGCTGCACCTGGATTATGCTGTCTCCACACCTTTAGAGTATGAAACATTGCTGTTTGCATGTCATTGAGAAACAAAGCATATTTAACATCTTTCTGTTCAGCAGGGCTCAGTCCCAGCATAGCAGGGTAGGTCTCAACATTGTCAAAGTGATCTGCCAGGTCCAACATGTCTGTCTCTTCAATTTCAGTGTCAAGTTGAGAGTCGGTCACTTTTGTACGCTCCTTCAATTCCTCAATGGTCACAGTCCTTGGTCCACCAGCTCCTGGGAGAAGGAAAGGGGTGTGGTTAATGGGGCAGAAAGAAACATTGAACAAAACGTTTTGACATAATTTCCCAGCTCTCCAAAAGAACACTATACGAAGAAATAAATTTAGGCTGTTTAGATTATGAATGCCCTGATTTATTGTATGGGTGCTCATACATGCACCTGAAGTGAGGACATCTTGTGATGTTTTTCCTTCTTTAGTGACATCGGATGGTACAGCAGCTGTAGATTGTGTGTATACTAGTCTTCAGTACTCAGTACCGAACTATAGGGCATGCATGCATATATATAGAACACTCACTTGTTGTACATGCAGTATGTTGCTCTGTTCCGTGTGTAGATTGGGCTGTAGTACAAGTAGCCTCGTCACTAGCTGTGGGGTGGTGCTCTACTGGTTTGTTAGCTAATGACCATGAAAGGATGCTGTCAAAAACAGCTGAAGATATCTATATATTAATATAAAATCGCAATATAATCAGTTATGATAAATAATGATGATGGACACATGCACTCACCAATCTAACCTCCTCTATCATCTCTGACAGTAGCATATCCCAAAGAGAATGGAAAATACGATTCATCTAGGAAATGACGAGTATAATGTTATTATATGAATCAAGAATTTACTTACCTCTTCATTTTGTGGAGGTAGACATGTTCTCTTCCACTCAATCAGCATTGCGGTTTTCCGTGATTTCCGTATGGTCTGCATGGTTGTGTATTAAGATGAATGCAACGTATTATATATGGAGTGAGAATATATAATTATACCTTCAATTGTTCGTTGCACATGAATATCCACTCCTCGCTCACAGGATTACCATAGAGAGAAACACCATGCATCCCCATGAAAGAGAAATGGAAGTTATATATATTCAGACTAGGAAACAGCTCTGGTAGACACTCAGTGAGAGCTATCATTCCCTCATCATCAATGGAGTTTTCTTGGAGATCCAACGTAACTAAATTTTTACACATCACATTAGCGGACTTGAGATGGTGGATAAGCATTATGATGTCGGCAGAGGTGAGAAAACAGACAGAGCAGTAAAGACGTTCCAGTGATTGAAATGTTTCAATTAGTAACTTTGCCAGTAAGAGAGTTCCAGCAATTCCACTGAAATTGGAACCAGACAAGTCCATCACTGTTAAACTGTTTGGGTTGATATCCAGCATCTCACAGGTGACTTTGTGTTGATACTCCGAGTTAAATGAAGTGGTGAGATGGGTAGCTGATAAGTCAATGTCAGTCAATCCTAACGGAATGTTCTCCACAACTGAACATAATCCAGGTAAACCAAGATTATTCATAGAGAGTTGTAATTCTACCAGTCGAGCACAGTGGGAGGCAATGGATTGTAAGAGGGTGGTCAATAGAGCTCCATTGACGTCAGCATCATCAGTGAAGGTATTAGATAGCACCAGTTCCTCCAGGTTGATAAGAGCACCAGACTGTACAGCTGTCTCTAATGACAGTATGCCAGACACTCCAAGAGAGTTGTGGGATAAGCTCAGTGTTGTGAGGCTCGTACAAGATGTGTGCATGAATGAAGACATGATGTCAGTGAAGTTGTTATGCTCCAACCGAAGTAATTTTAAAGATGTAAAGGCAATGGAGGCTCTTTTGAATAGATCAGCAATACTTTCTTCAGACAACTTGGTCTGTACAAGGGCTAAGTCATGGACTTGAAGTTTACCATATGCACTGGAAAGAATGTCAGTTAGTTCCTTCAACTGTTTATCGTTGGCAAAATATCTTAATCTGATAACCAAATCACTTTCTTCAGCATGACGAAGGACATAGAAACAAGCTGCAAGGTCGAAAGGGTGGAGCTTGAGAATTTTTAATCCATAGTCTAATAGAAATTTCCCATAAATTTTGCAAACATTTGTTGAGAAGATAGGATCTAAAGATTCAAAAGCCAAATGACAAAAATGCCTGTTATGTTTTTTAGCCACCAGAAATAGATCCATCAAACTATCATCCAAAGTGATCACCTTATCACTACGACTACCATTGTACTTACTAGCAAGACCAAACATAAATCGCCCTACCATGTTGAACCGGCCACTATCAACACGAGCCTCAAAACTCGTCAATTTCTCCTCATTGGGTAGAGTAGCAAGATGGAGGGCAGCCAAGAACTCCTGGATGGTCAGGTGAGCAAAGTGAAAAGACAGGCCATGACCAACAGGTAGAAGTGATCGTGCAGACTGCAACAGACCAAAGCACTGCAACTTGTCACCAACTTCGGGTAAGCGAGAGGACAAATCATCTTCTGAGAAAACCAGCTGATCTAGTAATAAGCATTCGTAGGCAAACTCACAAATCAACCAAAATGTGTTTTGTAGATCATTGGGAATCTTGTCAAAGCTATTGAGGCCAATAGGACAATCAGGGAACTTCTTTTTAACATTGCGAAGGATAATGTTAAGAACAATTTGAGTGTACAGCTGAGTTAGCGTACGAGGAAGCTCTTGGTCTAAAGTGTGCCACAAGTTACAAACAATGGCGCAATTGAGGGGCACAGAACACACACTCTGAATGACTGGGTTGTTCTCAAGCTGCTCGATAAGAGAAGAAGCTTTCTCTGGAAATCGCTCAAACTCTGATTCTATGTATTGCTTGATATTCTCCTCATTGAAGCCGACTACCTCAACCAAACGGTTGACAGAAAGAAGGTCGTGAAGAGGAGCTGAAGCAGAAGGTCGTGAGGTGAGGAGAACAGAAGCAAATGGAAGAACATCACCGAAGAAAAGTTTGTAAAGAAAAGATACTTTGGAACGGTTTTCTTGACTGAGTTCGTCCCAGCCATCAGCTATGATGAGGATACCTTCTCCCTCTCTATCCTCCAACTCTTCTATAACAGATGTGCGGATCCTCTCACTGGAGTGGAGAAGTTTGAACAGCTCAGCGAGACTTGTGGCAGAGGAAACTTCATTTTCTCTCAGTGGAAGCAACAGAACACAGTCGAATTGTGTCAGGATCTTTCCCTCTGCCCACCCTTCAGCAAGTATGGTACACAGTGTGGTTTTACCAATCCCAGCATTGCCTTCAATAATGAGCTTCTTGACTGGTTTCTTGCCTTCTTCGACTTTGAATAGGTCGCCATGAAGAATCGGAGTACGACCATTAAGTGTGCCATGTTGTTGCAAGCCGGCTCTAAATCCTTCTTTCTTTTCAGCCTCCACTAACTGCAAGTTGACGAGCCTTTCTCCAGAAACTGGCGGCCATTGCTCTTCACGATTTAAGGATCTCTCTCTATACTTTCGGCGAATGCTGGCAATGAATTTATCCATTCTTACGTTTCGATCAATTGTCAATTGTTTACAGCGATAATTATACCAACTAATTTTTGACCCGAGGTGAATTTCGATCTAACGATAAAAGCAACAACAACCTAACGGAATGAGATTCGACTATAATAATAATTATACCTCTACATACAAAAAAGGTCAGTAGATCCTAGATACAGTCATTGTCTGTCTATTATATATACAGAATATTTTGCTGGTGAAAAGCCTTTGCGAATGCCAAATCAGCAGAAAATTTGATCTAACTATTGCGTTCTGGCAAGGATCGTATGTATTTACTAGTTAATTTAGGTTTTGCGGATTTTATTGTTGCGAATTGAACAACCCTCGCAAAACATTATAGTAATACGGTAAGCAAAGAACACATTATTAGATTCTAGCTCTGTACTTATTCGATTTAAGGCGACCCTCGATCTTAGGCAATTTTTGACCTCTAAAAGTATAGCGTTGACAATAATTTTTTTATGTTGCGTCTTTAAATAGAGGTCAAACCATATCCTCGATTCCTGGCCGCTAGAAACCGCAATGTAATTTATAACTGCCTATAATCGAGGATAGTAACCTCCAATTAGAAGCGACCCTCTAAATGTGACACCAGGACTTCAACATAATTTTCAACCTCCAATAGAAATGATCTCTGGCTTCGTAATTATGTTTAAGTGTTGCCTTATGAACCGAATATTAGATGTACAACATCCCATGGTTTAGGCAATAAAATAGACAATAAAAATAATATCAGAGGGTCATTGTCTCCATGAACATATTCACTTTCTAATAGCTTGTCTGATTAGTTATGATTTACTGCGCTTACCAACTCAGTAGCTCAATTTGTGAAGGGCTCTTGTTCAACAAAGCAGAAGAGAGGCGTAGCTTGTAGGTTAACATGAGGGAATTCCTCATGCATGGCAGACACACCCAGACCCCAGCCAGGACTATTCATGCACTTGCCAATTTCTTGACATACATATCACTCCAGGACAGGAAAATAACATCACAAGACAGTGAAGGGGTAGTACAAAATAAACAAGGTGTATTATGTTCAGCTAAAAAATGCAACCATGCAAGGCATAATAGTTTTGTTACGTAGCTCGGTAAATACTTATAATTATATGCCAAACACAATTAATTATCCATTTGCTATTTGTTCACAGTATTTAATCATAGATAGTTAAAAAAATAATAAACTGTTTGACCCAAGATTCATTTGTGTGATTAATGATCGATTTAACAGCTTCTGCAGTACACAACAGACAAAATTAAATATTAATTAATTTTTATCACGTCACACACTATATAATTAATAGCTACCAATTATATAGCTATTATAAGTATTTCAATTCAAAATTGGCGACACATGTAGCACACCATGCACTATGCACTGCTGCACTAACTGTTTCTTTGGTACATGTATCTATGCAAAATAATTATTTTGTAGATTTTATTTTCGAAGATATAGCAACACCTCGATCCTCTACCCCTGGTTCAAATGACTACACCCACTACAACAAAGTTACACATGTGCAGTATTATACATTTATACATTACGCATGCCGGCCTGGAAAATAAAAGCAAAGAAACGCAATAGTCTCGATACAGTGTCAATGTCGAGCTTGACTCGCTTGGTAAGAGTCCTTTGTCACTGGCAGCTGGACCGGAGGGGAAGGGGGAGGGTCTTTAGATGAAATGATTGGATAGTGTGTAGTCCTGAAAGGAGACTTCTTCAATTGTTGCTAGTGTGTTAGTGACCTGCAGTACACAAGTGAGCCCCACCCAACGGAGATGCTCCTATGATGTGTGTGTGTGTGGGGGGGAGGGGAAGTAGGTGAGCACGGGTAACATACACATTGCGGCATATAATTATTTTCATGGGTATTAATGTCTGTGAATTTGAAAAAAATATGTTCGCGATTAAATTAGTAAAACCACATGCAAGTATAATTACCAAGCTATGTATAGTAGAATACTAGCAGAACGAGTGAAATCGCTTAAAATCTGAACTGTCGTTATTTCTACATACACAAAAATGTACAGCAATTAAGGTTTATAAATTAATTATTATGACAGGATATATCTAACATCCAACACCAAAGGACCACTATTCATGACCGCTAGACCATACCTGTGTGTGTGCGTGTGTGGGATTGTGTGCGTGTGCTCATGATAACTATGAGTGCTCCCTCGGTATAGCCAGGCTTGAAGGACACCGTCAAGGGGACTTCCCCCTCTTGACCACGCATGAACCCACTGCACAGAGGAAGATACACCACTGTTATAACGGCTTGCTAATGCCTCTCGCCATGTTATGCTTTTGCTCAAAAAATATTAGTGTTATAGTAGTTTCTACAACGAATTTTACATTGATTGGCTTACCAGTACCAGGACCTCAAGAAAGAGATTCTTCCATGCAGGATCTGGAGTTCAGTGTATATAACATGATAATATCTATCATAACTGAGAACATCCACAGGAATAATTAAAGGGTGCATGTGTCCAAAGAGATCAAGTTCACAAATGGCTACTATATAGCTAGCTGTTTTAACAGATATTTTCTGACTCTTGTAGCTAACAAAAAGCTAGCGCTTTAGTGCAAGGCTAACTCATATGTTGAATAGAAAGTTTGTGCGAACAGATGATGCTATGAAAGATTCTGAAGAGACTGCAACAACCTTCAATGCATGTGAGTCAAACTAGTCATAACTCGAGAAAGAAGCTTTAGTTCGCTAATCCACGAATCAAAATCCAAGAGAACGTGGCTAGCCTATAGAAGCTGTTAGTTTTCGTCGCATTGCAACCGTTGAGCAGTTACAGCTGGAACACACACACACAGTTAGCTTTACTGTATCCCTCGTGCAGCTACGCCTCGAGGCATAATAATGTGAAGAGCCGTATTATTATAGAGGAACTACAAGATTGTCCCTAAAACTGCCGGGCAGACTTGTGATTCTTTCAGAACAGCCGGTAATAATATAGAGCTCATGCAGGATAGACTTCTGGAGCATCTTCAGGCTCTTGCAAGAGACATAAGAATTAAGTAACCATATTATACATAGGAATGTGACACTATAATACTATAGCTAATGTTTCGCTTGGACAGTAAACACCGTCCCAGTAAACGTGGGAGACCTTAGCAATAAAATTATACATAAGTTTATCCACGCTGGATATATAATAGATCTAGTGGGTGGAAGCTCGCATGGCCTCCATGGTCCCCACCCTCACTTTCGCGATCATCCTTATGCCAGAGTTCTGCATGCAGCTAAACAACCACTAACCAGGTACACCTGCCGGGCCAATCGTGTGTGTGCCAGAAGGGAGGCAGGCCCTGTACAAACTGCCTTCCAGAATAAAGACGTACCAACCATCGCCCTATACATGCAGCTGCATGGAAGATGTTAAAGTTAACCATTCATGTCATTGCAAAGAAGCTCCACAGCATATTGCTTCCTTGCTTACATGCCCCCCGCCCCTCCCCCACACACACAGCTGTACAGAGATGACACAGCTGTACAGAGATGAGTTCTGTGTTCGCATTGTGCTGACGTATGCTGTCCAACACAAATGGTCACTGATAATAGTTACAGCTCACATTCTCTGTGCATGGTGATGGGGCTACAGCTATATCTCTGTGGTGTGGTGATGGGGCTACAACTGTATCTCTGTGGTGATGGGGCTATATACAGCTATATCTCTGTGGTGATGGGGCTACAGCTATATCTCTGTGGTGATGGGGCTGTATCTCTGTGGTGATGGGGCTACAGCTGTATCTCTGTGGTGCCGGATGGGGCTACAGCTGTATCTCTGTGGTGCCGGATGGGGCTACAGCTATATCTCTGTGGTGATGGGGCTACAGCTATATCTCTGTGGTGATGGGGCTACAGCTATATCTCTGTGGTGATGGGGCTACAGCTATACTGCCTCGCACATTGATAGTGATTTGTAGTTCATGCTTTCCTCGTTTCATAGGATCTTGTGTTGGCCATGTTTACTTTACTGTTCTTTATTTTGCTGTTACAGAGACCATTCACAATTACACTATCGTGATTCCTTTAATTGCTTCAGCCAGCTAGTTGTACGAATACTATATATGCAGCTTATAATTTTCTTTATTTTGATAATTACACGATTGATTGTGCAGCCCGTAAAATACTTAAAGGGAGAACTAAAAATTATGAACAAATGTAAACACAATGTCGTTAAATATAATTATATTGATTCCTGCGGGTAATTAAATTTGAGAAACACTACATATAATTATATATAACTAGCAATCCTGTTACATCACTTGCACACTGAATGCGATTTGAAAGAATTTCGTAACCTTACTGCGAAGAGTGACGTCAGTCATAAGAGAATCATCAAACACTAGCATAACTCTGCTATTTGGCGAGGGCATCTTATACGTGCATGCATGCAGTACACCACCGACGCAAAGAACTAGCTAACAACCTGAGACCAAACCATGACAAAGGTACTAGCAGACAACCTGCGAGCAAACCATGACACTAGCAGACAACCTCAGACCAAATCATAACAAAGGTACTAGCAGTCAACCTGCGAGCAAACCATGACAAAGGTACTAGCAGTCAACCTGCGAGCAAACCATGACAAAGGTACTAGCAGTCAACCTGCGAGCAAACCATGACAAAGGTACTAGCAGACAACCTGCGAGCAAACCATGACAAAGGTACTAGCAGTCAACCTGCGACCAAACCATGACAAAGGTACTAGCAGACAACCTGCGTGCAAACCATGACACTAGCAGACAACCTCAGACCAAACCTGACAAAGGTACTAGCAGACAACCTGCGAGCAAACCATGACAAAGGTACTAGCAGACAACCTCAGAGGAAACCATGACACTAGCAGACAACCTCAGACCAAACCATAACAAAGGTACTAGCAGACAACCTGCGAGCAAACCATGACAAAGGTACTAGCAGTCAACCTGCGACCAAACCATGACAAAGGTATACTAGCAGACAACCTGCGAGCAAACCATGACACTAGCAGACAACCTCAGACCAAACCATGACAAAGGTACTAGCAGACAACCTGGAGCAAGACAACCTGCCGAGCAAACCATGACACTAGCAGACAACCTCAGACCAAACCATGACAAAGGTACTAGCAGACAACCTGGAGCAAACCATGCCGTGACACTAGCAGACAACCTCAGAGGAAACCATGACAAAGGTACTAGCAGACAACCTCAGAGGAAACCATGACAAAGGTACTAGCAGACAACCTCAGAGCAAACCATGACAAAGGTACTAGCAGACAACCTCACGTCCGTATATACTGGATTCTATTTTTAGCATATCCATGCAGTCTCGTCGGATGAGTACGTACGGTACATAGTGAGTTGCATGCCCTCTTCTCTGTAGGTTAAAGTATAAGCACAACATTTTTGTGTGACAGATAATAAAAAATGCCTGCTATGGAGTTTTACATATATAGTTACATAAATCTGTGAATAAAACTAATTTATATTATTGGGATTCGTCTTCATGGAAACCCACAAGAAGGAAGGTCGTGGAGAACTTTCTCATGTGTTGATTGTATATATGGACGATCAAGGCAATACCTCAACAAAAATTAATTAATTATATCGGGAAAAAAATATCTGTTCACAGTTAGTCAAGGCAAAGGAAGACTGCTATCACCATATACATCAACAACTATTCACGCTACATCCACATCATATAGAGCACTGGCTCCACCACATCTTCTGCCATGCAAGCACCCAGAAAGCCCACGTCTTACCCATAAGATAGTAGCGAGCGTTCTCCAGTATGCTAAGAGGAGTGGGACCAACAAGGCCCTCGTACACTGACAACTGTTCTACTGTTTGGGAAGTATGCCATTCCTCGAAAAGAAACACGTGCCACTTCGAGGTTTATATTATAATAGGTGAGGGCATAGGACTAGATGTCGGCTTGCGATGGTCGATCCTATAACGAGAGAGTCGTTGATAACGTATGATTTAAAGGTATACGTGGCTTCCGGTAAACTATAATTATGGCCGCAGTGTCATCACATCCAGGGGTAGGCAGAAGCAAAGGAAACACAACATTTTTGTAAGATGGAGTCTTGATATCCAAATCAGACGCGGGAGCAGAGGAGTCACTATGTACACTTCGTGATGTATAGTTCAAAGAAGTTCGAAATATGGAAAAAGACGAGGTTACAGTAGAAATCTAAAAGTTGAACATTATAAAATAACGTCAGGCCATAGGATGCCAAGTCGTATTACTATTATTATCACTTGGGCACTTGTCAAAAGAAAAATTAAAGAAAACTGCATGCCCTACTTGAACGAGGAGGTCGGATGTAGCACTGGTATAACTGATTATAATTATTTGCAGTTAGTATTGTAATTATTATGTAGACCTATAGCAAAAAATGTTTAGAGATAAATTGCGAATTTGCTATATCGTATATTCAATGTTATAATTGTTATAAGATCGGGGAGAGCAAGGGTGATGCTGCCAAACTCACATATTAATTTTAAAAAGAGTAAATTATACTGTCAGAAATGTGCTTGCTTGCATATAGCACATGCAGCGGGAAGTAAAAGCATTTTTACCAAATGAAGATCAATAATAAATTACCACGTTCTCCAGTATGCTAAGAGCAGTGGGACCAACGAGGCCCTCGTACACTGACACGTTCTCCAGTATGCTAAGAGCAGTGGGACCAACGAGGCCCTCGTACACTGACACGTTCTCCAGTATGCTAAGAGAAGTGGGACCAACGAGGCCCTCGTACACTGACACGTACTCCAGTATGCTAAGAGGAGTGGGACCAACGAGGCCCTCGTACACTGACACGTTCTCCAGTATGCTAAGAGGAGTGGGACCAACGAGGCCCTCGTACACTGACAACTGTTTGGGAAGTATATGCCATTCAAACACGTACCACTTTGAGATCTAGCGGCCTTGTTGGAAAAGTGCGGCTTTCCACTGATATGTCTCAAGACAAAATTCTTTAACTATAATTATGGCCGCGTATCATTACATCCAGGGGTAGGCAGAAGCAAAGGAAACACAACATTTTTGTAAGACAGAGTCTTGATATCCAAATCAGACGCGGGAGCAGAGATGAAGGCAAATGCCTAAGGTATATACTTAAATACGAGATGAAAACTTGCTGACTGAACTGCTTCCACATGCGGACGAGTGCACGAGTTGCAACGATACAAGGAGTCACTATAATTATACACTTTGTGGTGTATATATAGTTCAAAGAAGTTAGAAATATGGAAAAAGACAAAGTATAGAGTTGAACATTATAAATGTCAGGCCATAGAGGATTCCAAGTTGTATCATTATCACTTGGGCACTTGTCAAAAGAAAAATTAAAGAAAACTGCATGCCCTACTTGAACGAGGTCGGATGTAGCACTGGTATAACTGTATAGTCATTATAATTATTTGCAGTTAGTATTGTAATTATTGTGTAGACCTATAGCAAACAATGTTTAGAGATAAATTGCGAATTTGCTATATCGTATATTCAATGTTATAATTATAAGATCGGGGAGAGCAAGGGTGATGCTGCCAAACTCGCATATTAATTTTAAAAGGAGTAAATTATACTGTCAGAAATGTGCTTGCTTGCATATAGCACATGCAGCGGGAAGTAAAAGCATTTTTACCAAATGAAGACCAATAATAAATTACCACATTCTCCAGTATGCTAAGAGGAGTGGGACCAACGAGGCCCTCGTACACTGACACGTTCTCCAGTATGCTAAGAGGAGTGGGACCAACGAGGCCCTCGTACACTGACACGTTCTCCAGTATGCTAAGAGGAGTGGGACCAACGAGGCCCTCGTACACTGACACGTTCTCCAGTATGCTAAGAGGAGTGGGACCAACGAGGCCCTCGTACACTGACACGTTCTCCAGTATGCTAAGAGCAGTGGGACCAACGAGGCCCTCGTACACTGACACGTTCTCCAGTATGCTAAGAGGAGTGGGACCAACGAGGCCCTCGTACACTGACAACTGTTTGGGACGTATGCCATTCCTCAAAGAGAAACACGTGCCACTTTGAGATATAGCGGCCTTGTTGGAAAAGTGCGGCTTTCCACTGATATGTCTCAAGACGAAATTCTTTAACTATAATTATGGCCTCAGTGTCATCACATCCAGGGGTAGGTGGGTATGCAGAAGCAAAGGAAACACAACATTTTTGTAAGACAGATTCTTGATATCCAAATCAGACGCGGGAGAGATCTTGGGTTAATTAATGGTGATCTGTTTTTTGTACCGTGGACCTGGTTTCACCATCATCTTACTATTGTGATGATGGTACCATCACTTGCCAGGTTAACGGGCCTACAATCTTCTGGCAGGCCATACCCTACATTAATACTCCAGTAGGGTATCTCGCTCGGGTAGGTTAAGGTCGTTTTTTCTTGAAAAGTGTAGTATAAAAAATCTCGTATCCCCCTTCCCTTTATGGAGCAGCCAAGAAACAGTGCCATTTAATCCTAGAGAGCATATCACTCCATTGCATGGACAACAACAACTAGATCAGGCATATCAACATCGTTAATTACACATTATTGCAGACGAGTGCACGAGTTGCAACGATAAAGGAGTCACTATGTACACTCGTGGTGTATAGTTCAAAGAAGTTTGAAATATGGAAAAAGACGAGGTTACAGTAGAAATCTAAAAGTTGAACATTATAAAATAACGTCAGGCCATAGGATGCCAAGTCGTATTACTATCATTATCACTTGGGCACTTGTCAAAAGAAAAATTAAGCATGCCCTACTTAAACAAGGAGGTCGGGTGTAGCACTGGTATAACTGTATAGTCATTATAATTATTTGCAGTTATATTGTAATTATTATGTAGACCTATAGCAAACAATGTTTAGAGATAAATTGTGAATTTGCTATATCGTATATTCAATGTTATAATTGTTATAAGATCGGGGAGAGCAAGGGTGATGCTGCCAAACTCGCATATTAATTTTAAAAGGAGTAAATTATACTGTCAGAAATGTGCTTGCTTGCATATAGCACATGCAGCGGGAAGTAAAAGCATTTTTACCAAATGAAGATCAATAATAAATTACCACGTTCTCCAGTATGCTAAGAGGAGTGGGACCAACGAGGCCCTCGTACACTGACACGTTCTCCAGTATGCTAAGAGGAGTGGGACCAACGAGGCCCTCGTACACTGACACGTTCTCCAGTATGCTAAGAGGAGTGGGACCAACGAGGCCCTCGTACACTGACAACTGTTTGGGAAGTACGCCATTCCTCGAAGAGAAACACGTGCCATTTTGAGATCTAGCGGCCTTGTTGGAAAAGTGCGGCTTTCCACTGATATATGTCTCAAGATGAAATTCTTTAACTATAATTATAGCCGCAGTGTCACCACATCCATGCAGGGGTAGGGTATGCAGAAGCTAAGGAAACACAAAATAAGACAGAGTCTTGATATCCAAATGAGACGCGGGAGCAGAGATGAAGGCAAATGCCTAAGGTACTTAAATTACGAGATGAAAACTTGCTGACTGAACTGCTTCCACATGCGGACGAGTGAGTTGCAACGATACAAGGAGTCACTATAATTATACACTTTGTGGTGTATATATAGTTCAAAGAAGTTCGAAATATGGAAAAAGACGAGGTTTTTACAGTAGAAATCTAAAAGTTGAACATTATAAAATAACGTCAGGCCATGGGATGCCAAGTCGTATCACTATCATTATCACTTGGGCACTTGTCAAAAGAAAAATTAAAGAAAACTGCATGCCCTACTTGAACGAGGAGGTCGGGTGTAGCACTGGTATAACTGATTATAATTATTTGCAGTTAGTATTATGTAGACCTATAGCAAAAAATGTTTAGAGATAAATTGTGAATTTGCTATATCGTATATTCAATGTTATAATTATATATAAGATCGGGGAGAGCAAGGGTGATGCTGCCAAACTCACATATTAATTTGAAAAAGAGTAAATTATAATGTCAGAAAAGTGCTTGCTTGCATATAGCACATGCAGCGGGAAGTAAAAGCATTTTTACCAAATGAAGACCAATAAGAAATTACCACGTTCTCCAGTATGCTAGAGGAGTGGGACAAACGAGGCCCTCGTACACTGACACGTTCTCCAGTATGCTAAGAGAAGTGGGACCAACGAGGCCCTCGTACACTGACACGTTCTCCAGTATGCTAAGAGGAGTGGGACCAACGAGGCCCTCGTACACTGACAACTGTTTGGGACGTATGCCATTCAAACACGTACCACTTTGAGATCTAGCGGCCTTGTTGGAAAAGTGCGGCTTTCCACTGATATGTCTCAAGACAAAATTCTTTAACTATAATTATGGCCGCGTGTCATTACATCCAGGGGTAGGCAGAAGCAAAGGAAACACAACATTTTTGTAAGACAGAGTCTTGATATCCAAATCAGACGCGGGAGCAGAGATGAAGGCAAATGCCTAAGGTACTTAAATACGAGATGAAAACTTCTGAACTGCTTCCACATGCGGACGAGTGCACGAGTTGCAACGATACAAGGAGTCACTATAATTATACACTTTGTGGTGTATATATAGTTCAAAGAAGTTAGAAATATGGAAAAAGACAAAGTATAGAGTTGAACATTATAAATTTCAGGCCATAGAGGATTCCAAGTTGTATCATTATCACTTGGGCACTTGTCAAAAGAAAAATTAAAGAAAACTGCATGCCCTACTTGAACGAGGTCGGGTGTAGCACTGATATAACTGTATAGTCATTATAATTATTTGCAGTTATATTGTAATTATTATGTAGACCTATAGCAAAAAATGTTTAGGGATAAATTGTGAATTTGCTATATCGTATATTCAATGTTATAAGATCGGGAAGAGCAAGGGTGATGCTGCCAAACTCACATATTAATTTTAAAAAGAGTAAATTATACTGTCAGAAATGTGCTTGCTTGCATATAGCACATGCAGCGGGAAGTAAAAGCATTTTTACCAAATGAAGACCAATAATAAATTACCACGTTCTCCAGTATGCTAAGAGGAGTGGGACCAACGAGGCCCTCGTACACTGACACGTTCTCCAGTATGCTAAGAGCAGTGGGACCAACGAGGCCCTCGTACACTGACACGTTCTCCAGTATGCTAAGAGGAGTGGGACCAACGAGGCCCTCGTACACTGACACGTTCTCCAGTATGCTAAGAGGAGTGGGACCAACGAGGCCCTCGTACACTGACAACTGTTTGGGACGTATGCCATTCCTCGAAGAGAAACACGTGCCACTTTGAGATCTAGCGGCCTTGTTGGAAAAGTGCGCCTTTCCACTGATATGTCTCAAGACGAAATTCTTTAACTATAATTTTGGCCGCGTGTCATTACATCCAGGGGTAGGCAGAAGCAAAGGAAACACAACATTTTTGTAAGACAGAGTCTTGATATCCAAATCAGACGCGGGAGCAGAGATGAAGGCAAATGCCTAAGGTACTTAAATACGAGATGAAAACTTGCTGACTGAACTGCTTCCACATGCGGACGAGTGCACGAGTTGCAACGATACAAGGAGTCACTATAATTATACACTTTGTGGTGTATATATAGTTCAAAGAAGTTAGAAATATGGAAAAAGACAAAGTATAGAGTTGAACATTATAAATTTCAGGCCATAGAGGATTCCAAGTTGTATCATTATCACTTGGGCACTTACTTGTCAAAAGAAAAATTAAAGAAAACTGCATGCCCTACTTGAACGAGGTCGGGTGTAGCACTGGTATAACTGTATAGTCATTATAATTATTTGCAGTTATATTGTAATTATTATGTAGACCTATAGCAAAAAATGTTTAGAGATAAATTGTGAATTTGCTATATCGTATATTCAATGTTATAATTGTTATAAGATCGGGGAGAGCAAGGGTGATGCTGCCAAACTCACATATTAATTTTAAAAAGAGTAAAATAATTATACTGTCAGAAATGTGCTTGCTTGCATATAGCACATGCAGCGGGAAGTAAAAGCATTTTTACCAAATAAAGATCAATAATAAATTACCACGTTCTCCAGTATGCTAAGAGGAGTGGGACCAACGAGGCCCTCGTACACTGACACGTTCTCCAGTATGCTAAGAGGAGTGGGACCAACGAGGCCCTCGTACACTGACAACTGTTTGGGACGTATGCCATTCCTCGAAGAGAAACACGTGCCACTTTGAGATCTAGCGGCCTTGTTGGAAAAGTTCTTTAACTATAATTATGGCCGCGTGTCATCACATCCAGGGGTAAGTGGGTATGCGGAAGCAAAGGAAACATAACATTTTGTAAGACAGAGTCTTGATATCCAAATCAGATGTGGGAGCAGAGGAGTCACTATGTACACTTTGTGGTGTATAGTTCAAAGAAGTTCGAAATATGGAAAAAGACAAAGTATAGGGTTGAACATTATAAATTTCAGGCCATAGAGGATTCCAAGTTGTATCATTATCACTTGGGCACTTTTCAAAAGAAAAATTAAAGAAAACTGCATGCCCTACTTGAACAAGGAGGTCGGGTGTAGCACTGGTATAACTGTATAGTCATTATAATTATTTGCAGTTCGTATTGTAATTATTGTGTAGACCTATAGCAAAAAATGTTTAGAGATAAATTGTGAATTTGCTATATCGTATATTCAATGTTATAATTATAAGATCGGGGAGAGCAAGGGTGATGCTGCCAAACTCACATATTAATTTTAAAAACAGTAAATTATACTGTCAGAAATGTGCTTGCTTGCATATAGCACATGCAGCGGGAAGTAAAAGCATTTTTACCAAATGAAGATCAATAATAAATGACCACGTTCTCCAGTATGCTAAGAGGAGTGGGACCAACGAGGCCCTCGTACACTGACAACTGTTTGGGACGTATGCCATTCCTCAAAGAGAAACACGTGCCACTTTGAGATCTAGCGGCCTTGTTGGAAAAGTGCGGCTTTCCACTGATATGTCTCAAGACGAAATTCTTTAACTATAATTATGGCCTCAGTGTCATCACATCCAGGGGTAGGTGGGTATGCGGAAGCAAAGGAAACACAACATTTTTGTAAGACAGATTCTTGATATCCAAATCAGACGCGGGAGAGATCTTGGGTTAATTAATGGTGATCTGTTTCTTGTACCGTGGACCTGCATGGTTTCACCATCATCTTACTATTGTGATGATGGTACCATCACTTGCCAGGTTAACGGGTCTACAATCTTCTGGCAGGCCATACCCTACATTAATACTCCAGTAGGGTATCTCGCTCGGGTAGGTTAAGGTCCTTTTTTCTTGAAAATTGTAGTATAAAAAATCTCGTATCCCCCTTCCCTTTATGGAGCAGCCAAGAAACAGTGCCATTTAATCCTAGAGAGCATATCACTCCATTGCATGGACAACAACAACTAGATCAGGCATATCAACATCGTTAATTACACATTATTGCAGACGAGTGCACGAGTTGCAATGATAAAGGAGTCACTATGTACACTCGTGGTGTATAGTTCAAAGAAGTTTGAAATATGGAAAAAGACGAGGTTACAGTAGAAATCTAAAAGTTGAACATTATAAAATAATGTCAGGCCATAGGATGCCAAGTCGTATTACTATCATTATCACTTGGGCACTTGTCAAAAGAAAAATTAAGCATGCCCTACTTAAACGAGGAGGTCGGGTGTAGCACTGGTATAACTGTATAGTCATTATAATTATTTGCAGTTATATTGTAATTATTATGTAGACCTATAGCAAACAATGTTTAGAGATAAATTGTGAATTAGCTATATCGTATATTCAATGTTATAATTGTTATAAGATCGGGGAGAGCAAGGGTGATGCTGCCAAACTCGCATATTAATTTTAAAAGGAGTAAATTATACTGTCAGAAATGTGCTTGCTTGCATATAGCACATGCAGCGGGAAGTAAAAGCATTTTTACCAAATAAAGATCAATAATAAATTACCACGTTCTCCAGTATGCTAAGAGGAGTGTGACCAACGAGGCCCTCGTACACTGACAACTGTTTGGGAAGTACGCCATTCCTCGAAGAGAAACACGTGCCATTTTGAGATCTAGCGGCCTTGTTGGAAAAGTGCGGCTTTCCACTGATATATGTCTCAAGATGAAATTCTTTAACTATAATTATAGCTGCAGTGTCACCACATCCATGCAGGGGTAGGGTATGCAGAAGCTAAGGAAACACAAAATAAGACCGAGTCTTGATATCCAAATGAGACGCGGGAGCAGAGATGAAGGCAAATGCCTAAGGTACTTAAATTACGAGATGAAAACTTGCTGACTGAACTGCTTCCACATGCAGACGAGTGAGTTGCAACGATACAAGGAGTCACTATAATTATACACTTTGTGGTGTATATATAGTTCAAAGAAGTTAGAAATATGGAAAAAGACGAGGTTTTTTACAGTAGAAATCTAAAAGTTGAACATTATAAAATAACGTCAGGCCATGGGATGCCAAGTCGTATCACTATCATTATCACTTGGGCACTTGTCAAAAGAAAAATTAAAGAAAACTGCATGCCCTACTTGAACGAGGAGGTCGGGTGTAGCACTGGTATAACTGATTATAATTATTTGCAGTTAGTATTATGTAGACCTATAGCAAAAAATGTTTAGAGATAAATTGTGAATTTGCTATATCGTATATTTAATGTTATAATTATATATAAGATCGGGGAGAGCAAGGGTGATGCTGCCAAACTCACATATTAATTTTAAAAAGAGTAAATTATACTGTCAGAAATGTGCTTGCTTGCATATAGCACATGCAGCGGGAAGTAAAAGCATTTTTACCAAATGAAGACCAATAAGAAATTACCACGTTCTCCAGTATGCTAGAGGAGTGGGACCAACGAGGCCCTCGTACACTGACACGTTCTCCAGTATGCTAAGAGCAGTGGGACCAACGAGGCCCTCGTACACTGACACGTTCTCCAGTATGAACGAGGCCCTCGTACACTGACACGTTCTCCAGTATGCTAAGAGAAGTGGGACCAACGAGGCCCTCGTACACTGACACGTTCTCCAGTATGCTAAGAGCAGTGGGACCAACGAAGCCCTCGTACACTGACACGTACTCCAGTATGCTAAGAGGAGTGGGACCAACGAGGCCCTCGTACACTGACACGTTCTCCAGTATGCTAAGAGGAGTGGGACCAACGAGGCCCTCGTACACTGACAACTGTTTGGGACGTATGCCATTCCTCGAAGAGAAACACGTGCCACTTTGAGATCTAGCGGCCTTGTTGGAAAAGTTCTTTAACTATAATTATGGCCGCGTGTCATCACATCCAGGGGTAAGTGGGTATGCGGAAGCAAAGGAAACATAACATTTTGTAAGACAGAGTCTTGATATCCAAATCAGATGCGGGAGCAGAGGAGTCACTATGTACACTTTGTGGTGTATAGTTCAAAGAAGTTCGAAATATGGAAAAAGACAAAGTATAGGGTTGAACATTATAAATTTCAGGCCATAGAGGATTTCAAGTTGTATCATTATCACTTGGGCACTTTTCAAAAGAAAAATTAAAGAAAACTGCATGCCCTACTTGAACGAGGAGGTCGGGTGTAGCACTGGTATAACTGTATAGTCATTATAATTATTTGCAGTTAGTATATATTGTAATTATTGTGTAGACCTATAGCAAAAAATGTTTAGAGATAAATTGTGAATTTGCTATATCGTATATTCAATGTTATAATTGTTATAAGATCGGGGAGAGCAAGGGTGATGCTGCCAAACTCACATATTAATTTTAAAAAGAGTAAATTATACTGTCAGAAATGTGCTTGCTTGCATATAGCACATGCAGCGGGAAGTAAAAGCATTTTTACCAAATGAAAAGCAATAATAAATTACCACGTTCTCCAGTATGCTAAGAGGAGTGGGACCAACGAGGCCCTCGTACACTGACAACTGTTTGGGACGTATGCCATTCCTCGAAGAGAAACACGTGCCACTTTGAGATCTAGCGGCCTTGTTGGAAAAGTGCGCCTTTCCACTGATATGTCTCAAGACGAAATTCTTTAACTATAATTATGGCCGCGTGTCATTACATCCAGGGGTAGGCAGAAGCAAAGGAAACACAACATTTTTGTAAGACAGAGTCTTGATATCCAAATCAGACGCGGGAGCAGAGATGAAGGCAAATGCCTAAGGTACTTAAATACGAGATGAAAACTTGCTGACTGAACTGCTTCCATATGCGGACGAGTGCACGAGTTGCAACGATACAAGGAGTCACTATAATTATACACTTTGTGGTGTATATATAGTTCAAAGAAGTTAGAAATATGGAAAAAGACAAAGTATAGAGTTGAACATTATAAATTTCAGGCCATAGAGGATTCCAAGTTGTATCATTATCACTTGGGCACTTGTCAAAAGAAAAATTAAAGAAAACTGCATGCCCTACTTGAACGAGGTCGGGTGTAGCACTGATATAACTGTATAGTCATTATAATTATTTGCAGTTATATTGTAATTATTATGTAGACCTATAGCAAAAAATGTTTAGGATAAATTGTGAATTTGCTATATCGTATATTCAATGTTATAAGATCGGGGAGAGCAAGAGTGATGCTGCCAAACTCACACATTAATTTTAAAAAGAGTAAATTATACTGTCAGAAATGTGCTTGCTTGCATATAGCACATGCAGCGGGAAGTAAAAGCATTTTTACCAAATGAAGACCAATAATAAATTACCACGTTCTCCAGTATGCTAAGAGGAGTGGGACCAACGAGGCCCTCGTACACTGACACGTTCTCCAGTATGCTAAGAGGAGTGGGACCAACGAGGCCCTCGTACACTGACACGTTCTCCAGTATGCTAAGAGGAGTGGGACCAACGAGGCCCTCGTACACTGACACGTTCTCCAATATGCTAAGAGGAGTGGGACCAACGAGGCCCTCGTACACTGACAACTGTTTGGGACGTATGCCATTCCTCGAAGAGAAACACGTGCCACTTTGAGATCTAGCGGCCTTGTTGGAAAAGTGCGCCTTTCCACTGATATGTCTCAAGACGAAATTCTTTAACTATAATTATGGCCGCGTGTCATTACATCCAGGGGTAGGCAGAAGCAAAGGAAACACAACATTTTTGTAAGACAGAGTCTTGATATCCAAATCAGACGCGGGAGCAGAGATGAAGGCAAATGCCTAAGGTACTTAAATACGAGATGAAAACTTGCTGACTGAACTGCTTCCACATGCGGACGAGTGCACGAGTTGCAACGATACAAGGAGTCACTATAATTATACACTTTGTGGTGTATATATAGTTCAAAGAAGTTAGAAATATGGAAAAAGACAAAGTATAGAGTTGAACATTATAAATTTCAGGCCATTGTACAAATCTTACGTTTAGGTGTTTTGTAGCCTCGATCCCAGGCCGCACTTCCCTAGTGGGAAGTGCGCATGCCAACAGAGACTTCACTTTCATGACACATTTGTTATGAACAGCCTGTATTAATTATTAATTAATTAATTCTTATTATTATATCCTTCAGATTGCCACTGCCCGGCCACCCTTATATGGCCACCCTTATATAGGACCTTCATATTCGCTGGCTTTCTAAAATTCTTGTAATAGTACATTTTTGATTTTTTTTAAGGATAATGCATATTGCCTTGCGGCCATGGTATGACACTCACCATTTTATAATATAAATGAGCATGCTCATTAGGGATGGGGAAAATAATTCGAGGTTCGTCATCATAGAGGATTCCAATTTGTATCATTATCACTTGGGCACTTGTCAAAAGAAAAATTAAAGAAAACTGCATGCCCTACTTGAACGAGGTCGGGTGTAGCACTGATATAACTGTATAGTCATTATAATTATTTGCAGTTATATTGTAATTATTATGTAGACCTATAGCAAAAAATGTTTAGAGGTAAATTGTGAATTTGCTATATCGTATATTCAATGTTATAATTATAAGATCGGGGAGAGCAAGGGTGATGCTGCCAAACTCACATATTAATTTTAAAAAGATTAAATTATACTGTCAGAAATGTGCTTGCTTGCATATAGCACATGCAGCGGGAAGTAAAAGCAATTTACCAAATGAAAACCAATAATAAATTACCACGTTCTCCAGTATGCTAAGAGGAGTGGGACCAACGAGGCCCTCGTACACTGACACGTTCTCCAGTATGCTAAGAGGAGTGGGACCAACGAGGCCCTCGTACACTGACACGTTCTCCAGTATGCTAAGAGGAGTGGGACCAACGAGGCCCTCGTACACTGACAACTGTTTGGGAAGTACGCCATTCCTCGAAGAGAAACACGTGCCATTTTGAGATCTAGCGGCCTTGTTGGAAAAGTGCGGCTTTCCACTGATATATGTCTCAAGATGAAATTCTTTAACTATAATTATAGCCGCAGTGTCACCACATCTATGCAGGGGTAGGGTATGCAGAAGCTAAGGAAACACAAAATAAGACCGAGTCTTGATATCCAAATGAGACGCGGGAGCAGAGATGAAGGCAAATGCCTAAGGTACTTAAATTACGAGATGAAAACTTGCTGACTGAACTGCTTCCACATGCAGACGAGTGAGTTGCAACGATACAAGGAGTCACTATAATTATACACTTTGTGGTGTATATATAGTTCAAAGAAGTTCGAAATATGGAAAAAGACGAGGTTTTTACAGTAGAAATTTAAAAGTTGAACATTATAAAATAACGTCAGGCCTTAGGATGCCAAGTCGTATCACTATCATTATCACTTGGGCACTTGTAAAAAGAAAAATTAAAGAAAACTGCATGCCCTACTTGAACGAGGAGGTCGGGTGTAGCACTGGTATAACTGTATAGTCATTATTATTATTTGCAGTTATATCCTATAGCAAAAAATGTTTAGAGATAAATTGCGAATTTGCTATATCGTATATTCAATGTTATAATTGTTATAAGATCGGGGAGAGCAAGGGTGATGCTGCCAAACTCGCATATTAATTTTAAAAGGAGTAAATTATACTGTCAGAAATGTGCTTGCTTGCATATAGCACATGCAGCGGGAAGTAAAAGCATTTTTACCAAATGAAGATCAATAATAAATTACCACGTTCTCCAGTATGCTAAGAGGAGTGGGACCAACGAGGCCCTCGTACACTGACACGTTCTCCAGTATGCTAAGAGGAGTGGGACCAACGAGGCCCTCGTACACTGACACGTTCTCCAGTATGCTAAGAGCAGTGGGACCAACAAGGCCCTCGTACACTGACAACTGTTTGGGACGTATGCCATTCAAACACGTGCCACTTTGAGATCTAGCGGCCTTGTTGGAAAAGTGCGGCTTTCCACTGATATGTCTCAAGACGAAATTCTTTAACTATAATTATGGCCGCGTGTCATCACATCCAGGAGTAGGTGGGTATGCGGAAGCAAAGGAAACACAACATTTTTGTAAGACAGAGTCTTGATATCCAAATCAGACGCGGGAGCAGAGATGAAGGCAAATGCCTAAGGTACTTAAATACGAAATGAAAACTTGCTGACTGAACTGCTTCCACATGCGGACGAGTGCACAAGTTGCAACGATACAAGGAGTCACTATATACACTTCGTGGTGTATAGTTCAAAGAAGTTTAAAATATGAAAAAAGACAAAGTATAGAGTTGAACATTATAAATTTCAGGCCATAGAGGATTCCAAGTTGTATCATTATCACTTGGGCACTTGTCAAAAGAAAAATTAAAGAAAACTGCATGCCCTACTTGAACGAGGTCGGGTGTAGCACTGGTATAACTGTATAGTCATTATAATTATTTGCAGTTAGTATTGTAATTATTATGTAGACCTATAGCAAAAAATGTTTAGAGATAAATTGTGAATTTGCTATATCGTATATTCAATGTTGTACTATGGTTGCACCAAAGATCAAAGGCTTCAGTTGTAGTTTATACTACTTATACAACCTGTCTGACCACAGCCATGGTATATGGCTGTTATACCCTAGTGTATAACAGCCATATACCATGGCTTGTGGTCAAACTACATGTACAGCTAGAACTGAATACAGTATCCCACCTTTGCAACAAAATTGGGTTTTTTGACACACTGTTTCAATTAAAACAATGACACACTAGATCTACTCAATTCAATCAATATTAGAGCTAGAGAGAATTCAATACAAAAAAGGGTCTACTAATGTTTTAGTCAACATAAAAAGAGCCAAGTTCGAGCGATGAATAGTTCCAAAAAGGAGGCAAATTTGGAAGAACTCCGTGAACCGAACGATACTGGTTTGTTTGTGTTGCTTTTTTTCAACTTTCAACATTGGTTGTCACAACCTGCTTATTGCATTGCTGCATGGGACCAGGAGCAGTAAGAAGGGTCCAGACTGCCAAGTGTTTCTCAGACTAAAGAGACTGCACTGCACTGGGCCAGTACAGTAGGCTTGTGGAATGATATTTTCGGGTACATATTTGCACTCTTTGTAGACAAGTAGCACCAGTGTACTTTCTTGAAGTGCCTTCTATAAAGATGCAGAAACACAGCCTTCACAATTGCTTGCTTGAATCATAGACGCTTGCTTGAATCAGCCATCGCGCTTTTTAAAAAGATAGCAAATTCATTGCATAGCTATAGCAACAGTGACGTCAAACAGTAGTTATAAGCATATTCATTGAAGAAGCATGACAGGAAGTAGCTAAACATAGTAGTACAGTTCTAAACATAGTACAAGCCAGTTAAACTATGGCCTCTCGTGGTATATTTGCTTTACACGCTCGAGTAATCAGATAAACCAACTCGGCTGCGCCTCGTGGTTTATCAGATTACTCTCGCGTGTAAATCAAATACCGTATAGCGCGAAATTTTCGAGGGGCTTAATTTTCGTGGATTTCGTGGGTTAGCAATCCACACGAAAATTAAGTCCACGAAAATCGTTCTTTACCTGCTATAACGTGCAGGATCTAAAGGCGTGGCTTCCGGTAAGCAGTCATTCCGCGAACATTGTGCAACGAAATGGCTTTTAGAGGCCAATCCACGAAATATAAGTGCCTCGAAAATTTCGCGCTATACGGTATACCACTCGAGGCCATTGTTTAACTATAACTTATAATTGTTATAAGATCGGGGAGAGCAAGGGTGATGCTGCCAAACTCGCATATTAATTTTAAAAGAGTAAAATAATTATACTGTCAGAAATGTGCTTGCTTGCATATAGCACATGCAGCGGGAAGTAAATATTTCAAGAATGAATAAATTACCACTGTACTAGTGACATAGAGGTGCCCTAGTTCAATGTACCACAATCAAGATGCATGTCTGTGTCGAAAAAAAAAATTATGATGCCAAATTTAAAAGCCCTCCACCACTGTGTACACTTCAGTATAGCTATAGTAAGGGGTTTGCACTTAGTGGAGTAAAATTTTATTATGCACACATTTTGCTTGACTTTATGCCGACATATTTTCTACCTACCACTTCAGACGATCTTCTGAAGGTAAATCATCAACTCCTCTAAAGCAAAGCAGTTCAGAAGGTAGAGGGAGCTAGGAGTTGAAGATGGTTCGACCCCTCCGAACCTCTTCGAACTACACTAATGGACAAGCAAACACAGAGCATATTACGGGCGATTATCAAAACAAAAGCAGAAATGGATCAATTCCTACATCGTTTGGAGCAAATAGAAGTTCTAACTTGTGTTTTGAAGTATAAAAACCTACTTTCACTGTTTATGTCTCTAATTATGGTATTGCATGGGATAGTAAAATACTAGTATAACCTGTTTGGTTGTCTGGTTTGATGTCTGGGTATCACATGTGTTCAGTGTCAGGTGTTCATTTGTCTATAAAGTCACAAATGTTTTTATTATTTTTGTCCTGAAGATTCGCATTTAGCAATGAAAAGCTTAGACAATAAAACAATAATTATTTGAAAGTCACTCTATATAGCCTTAGCCAGCTCACAGCTATTTTACCGAAAGTACTAGCTGTTTGACAATCAGCACTTAATAACAGAACCTCTCACAAGAAGGTGATCACCTCCTTGATGGCAAGTATATATCATGAACATTTATCCGTAACGATAAATGAACTATCTGTACCGTATAATAATTATAATGTATATTGGCATTCAGTTCTACTCAGTTGCTACGATCGCATTTCAGATTGTTGAATTCTTGCTGTCTGAAACGCGTGATCATTAATTACGGCAATTTGGCTACATTATCGGCAAGTGCAAGTGGCACTCAGATTAACTATTGAGACTAGATTGAGTATCTCCTGCTAACCCACGTTCAAACTCACGCTATACGTGTATAAATACTTCGGGGTCTAATTATCAACCTCGCTGTTGAAGCCACATGATGTTTAGTGTAGTATAAAACATCACAGAGACGGATTTTATATGCCGAGTGTTGAAGTAGGTATAATGACAAGTGTTTGTATACAGTTATGCCCTTCAGTAAGTCTGCCTTTTTGTTTTTACTAATTTTCCTCACCACAATCTTACTGGCTATCCATACTCAGTCTGGTTTCCCAGTGAAATTTGTCAAGGCACGACCCCTTGATATGCCTCGCTTTTTGATGGGGGCGTTACCTTCCTCAGTTGAAATTTATGGTGTCCGTCATACTCTTGAAAAAGCAGACAACATTTTATTTAGATTAGCAGCAGCTGGACTCTAATCCGGCTAATCTGTCTCGCAGCCTGTATTGGTGATATGATGTTCTCCGCTGGTGTTTATCTCCAACTGAACAAAGCTTCGGCCTCGTAGCTGAGCACTCATGGTATAGGGGTTGGCACACCTGCATGATACGATTCAAAGCTCCCTAGCCATCTACACCAGTGTCTGGGATAAAGATGGAGTTGAATGGGGTCAAGGCGTCCTGCAGGATTTCATCAGCCATTCGACACAATGTATAGATCCGAGGCTAATTTATTACAGACAGAATTTTACGTTTTTGCGATGAAAATTAGGAAAAAGGTTAACATGTTCGACAAAATGGGAGAACTCAGATTGTATTATGAAATTCGATATAATAATTAAAACTAACGGCAAGGCCGTTTAATCAGAAAATCTCCCCTTCACCTACTCAGACCTCACACTAGATAAAATGAAGGGGGGGGGGGGGGGGCATGAACAAGTTGCAAAGCAACTACGTATACAATGCTACATGCAAAGCTACTCTAACCAGACTTTAAGTTTTGACAGACTAAAACATGTTAAAAAACAACAATATGCTCTACATAACCTTGAATGTTTATTCTATGTCATTTTAATCCTGTGATAATATTGCTTGTAATTATAGACCGTGAGTACCCAACCCCCACAAACAGAGACTCACTAGCAGCGTGCTATAAGAAACACGAAAGAGAATAGAAAAGATCCTACAAACAGAGAGTAAGAGATATAGAACATGCATTATTTACACCTTTGGTAATGTCCACTACTGGTGGGATGGGCAGAGAGGCCACAACCTTCTATAAAAGATTGGCTTCCCTGCTCTCACACAAATGGGACAACCCTTACAACAAACTCTTAACTGCCTAAGATGCAGCCTCTCCTTCTCACTACTCAGATCCTCGATCCAGGCAATACCAAAACGAGGAGCCAGATCCTCTCGCGGCAAGGCAGTTATCGCTGCGGAGCTGGCTACAGTGGAATCGATGTTACAACAGTGAATGCCTTACTTGTGTAACCTGTTATAATTTTTTTTTTCTCCGCGTTTACTGTTTTTTTCCCCGAGATGGAGTGCAAAAAAAAAAATGAAAGGCTGACACGAGCCAATATTTAGTACTGCTCTTTCTATTATACAGCCCATTTTTCTACAACAGGGAAGCCATACCCTCATCGCAGCTCATCTTATAATTAGTGTGTGGAGCAACATTTACTAGTCTCGGTACCTATAAGCCCTAGGCTATAGCATTAACGTGCTGTATGTTCAGCCCTAGGCTATCGTATTAACGTGCTGTATGTTCAGTCCTAGACTATAGTATTAACGTGCTGTATGTTCAGCCCTAGGCTATAGCATTAACGTGCTGTATGTTCAGCCCTAGGCTATAGTATTAACGTGCTGTATGTTCAGCCCTAGGCTATAGTATTAACGTGCTGTATGTTCAGTCCTAGACTATAGTATTAACGTGCTGTATATTCAGTCCTAGACTATAGTATTAACGTGCTATATGTTCAGTCCTAGGCTATAGTATTAACGTGCTGTACATTCAGGCACGGACGTACACATGCTGCACAGATTCTATTCCATTCCTAGTCTTGTGTCGTAGAATGGCAATTAAAGAGGAAACAAGTAGAAGAGGAGAAAAAATCGAAAAATAAATTGGAGACAAATGTACGTGCGTAGACAGAAACGGGCCTTTGCGTGCAATTTAATCAGCTATCTACGCAAACGGAACAGAAAAATTATTCTCTATCAAAGATTCTACCTTGTACGCTCAGCCACTCCCTCCAATCCCAGAACTCTCCAGGTCCAAGCCAGTCAATCACAATACAACAGAACTTCACAATACAACAGAACAGAGAACTTCTCCAGAGCAAGTATAGGGCCGCTCCTCCAGATGATTAAAAAATAAACTGGTTTTTCCCTCCCAGTACCTAGGCTATAGTATTTACAGGCTATGTTCATGGTAGGTATATGGCCTCTACTATGTTCATGGTATATATAGGTACGTGGCCTCTACTATGTTCATGGTATATATAGGTACGTGGCCTTTACTATGCAACTGTATCAATGATGACAGTATACCAAACATTCATGTGCTAGTTCACTAAAAGTTATGTACGTGTTGGCATTAGATAACAGAAAGTGCCGAGTTGCTTTCCAGGAAGTGCCCGAACGGTTTCTAAATTAATTCAGCAGGTGTTTCAGACTTCCAGTCTTTCACTTCTTTTATTGTTTAATAAAACAAAACTGAACGCTGGTGGTCGAAGACATATGGAGGATTACAATGCATGTAATACAGAGCAAATACCAAGCGAGCCACAGCTTTACAGGCGACAAAGTATTTGTTAAACTATAGTATAATTATATTAACTAAACCATGCATGCAGTGCTCTCCATTCATATAGCCACAATTGGTTAATCAATGCTGTATTCAGGACGTGGATGTAGGAGCTGTAACGAGCCTGCATGGGCTTCCAGGATGTAAGCAGGCCGTGCGCAATTACATCCGCATATATATACAGGCCGGTATTCAGCTGATTTTCCCCACGGCCTGAAGCTGTTTACCATATACCAGGAGCCCATAAATAAGAGAAGGAGCGGCTGACTACGGGGATCACATTGGGTAAGTGGTTATGACCGCATTTCCATATATGCAGAGTCACTTAAGTGGTTGAATCCCTACACGTGTTATACGCAATGCAGGGCTGCAGTTTGCAAGCACTTAGTCGCTTCCATACAAGGAAGTGCGGTTTCACCGGCAATTATAAAACGTGATCCCGAGTATACGTTGAAGTTAGCCGCTCCTTCTCTTATTTATGGGCTCCTGCTTGTACTGAGGCATAGTTGAGGCATATCATGCGACGCAGTGGCGTTTCTAGGAAACGCAGGAGTGCGTGAAACGATTTCCATTTTCCGTACGAATGAAAAACATTTTTAATGTATGATACATGTATTAAACATGCAGAATATAGAGCTAGTGCTTATAATTATTTCAATGTAGTTTACGGTAGTTAAATGTAGTTAACGAGGGAGCGGCCTTACCTCGAGATAAGGGGCACTCAGACATACGGGCGTGCCCCTTCTTGCTAAGCTACCGCGCATGCGTAGCCTACACGTGCAAGCTTACAGAACTGCCTCACAAGTGCTTTGACGGCTGCTCGATTTTCGAGTCCTACTGCACGGTCCACACTGTCAGACGCCTTCATCTCTCAACCTCACCTGTCCTACCGTCTCAAACTCCCCCAAAACCTAACCACAGTCACGTGACCTTCGACCTGTCGCCCATGGGACACGTGACTCCAGCTTAGTCCCGATACTGCCAAAATGTTAATAATATCCGCGCACCGGATATGACACTCTAGTTATTGCAACACTCTTGCGACCGTAGTTAAAGGGTATATAAACTTCGCCGAATGATCGTTAGAATTTACGTCTGCTCACACTATGAGCGAAAATTTATACCTATACACGATAGTTCCCAGATAAACACTAAGCTACAGTTGTGCATGGGTCCATCCATACCACGAGCATTCATAGTAGGACCATGCCAAACAAGCCAGCGGACACGCAGTTCATATCTAACCTGCAAATTCTTAATTTCAGAAGCTAATAATGGCATTGAGGCTTTCATTCTGAAAAGCTAAAACGAAAACATTTTCCCATGAGGACTTTTCTATACCGTATTACTAGAATTACGAACTTTGTGAGGGTTGATCAATTTGCAAGAATAAAACCAGCAAAACCAAATTATTACTAGTAAATACACACGATCCTTGCCAGAACGCAATAGTTAGATCGCCAAAGGGTCAAATTTTCTGCTGATTTGGCTCATTCGCAAAGGTTTTTCACTAGCAAAATATTCTAGTAATACAGTAATTAATTCATAATATTATTTCCTCCAAACATTTAATACTACAGAGATACCTACACTTTGCCCATACCACTTATTTCATGTGTACCCGGTGTCATTGAAATCAATTTAGCATCTTATTACACATGGGCGAAGTGTAGTATCTGTTTCATTTGCTTCACCTCATAATGGAAGAGAGGTACACCATGCAGGTTCATCTTGATTTTCTGTCGCAGATCTTGATCCTTTGATATCATAGAAACAGGGAACGGGACTCAGTCGCACGCATCAGTAAATTATTATTTCCTTAGCCTGCAGATGTGCGTGCATGTATCAGTGGGAATATAAATTATCAAGACTGTTAAGTAAACTGTGGTCTGTGGTTTGTGGGACTGGATTGTGTGCAATCACAGCATGTGCAGTTTCTGGGAAGTGTTGCTAACATAGTACTGATAAGTATCAGGTGATGAAGCAGGAAATTGCAGTTACTAGCACTTCAACACTCTTACTCTTATCTACTCTTGAAATTATTTAAAGTGAGAAGGGGACACTGTGTCCAATGCTGTTAATAAAGCAGCTATTATAGAATTTCTCAACAGCACAAATTTCTAAGCCTAAACTTGCACCAAACAAGAGTATCTCTCTTGTATGTGTGTATATAAAACAGCCCTCAACAAAGGCCACCTTTGTATAATGGCTAAAACATTACTCTCAAGGTGCAATACTCACATGATGTTGTCCAGGGGGGCTGGGGTAACTAGGGGTCTCAGGGGATGCACCTGTAAGACCAACATGGGAGAAAAAAGGATAGTCAATTAAAAAGGTGTCAGTATTAAATATTATCACTTTCACAATAATATGTACTACAATAATTAACGTCACAATTATGCTTCGCACGAAATAATGCACGGCTATTGTTATATATAAAGGAGAGTCTATCTGAATAATGTTCCCTCACGTGTCACTTGCCCAACACAGCCGCACTGTTAGTCGATCACTATAGTAGTGACTGTATGTTCGCAATGCACATCCATGCATATGCAGCCAGTGGGGTGAGTGACATCACTCTCGCTGGTTTGGACATCTGCAGAACAACAATAATTGTTAGCATGCAGTTGCAGAACATACTAGCTAGCTATAATCATACTGCCTTCACTTGTCTATTTGACTGAGTTGACACATCTGCAAAACAGCAATAATTGTTAATAGTACAAATGCCGAACAGCAAAAACTCACGCTTACGCTTACAAGACACAAAAGCATAAAATTTGCTATGATTATACCCACTATAGGTATACAACAATCCACTTACCAGTTGCTTAGGCTGGAAGGACAAGCCGCCATGTTGGAGTTTCTGCACTGAGTTATCAACCACGTGGTAGTCGCAATCAATCGCATGTGCAGAAAGAGTGAGCCCCACCCCTTCTTTTGTTTTGAGGTTTCCCATTATTTGGACTGCATGCTGTGAGGCTAGGCATCAAGGATCCCACTCTCCTTTCTATACAAGCCAACTCCTGGAAGGTCAGTTCAATCCAAGAGTGTAGGCCTAACCCTAATATACTTTCTGTTCCTCAGATGGATGGGTTCTCTGGCTCTAGTATGATGGTGGACCTCCTAATGTAAGAGAGCCTAATCAACTGTAGCATGATTCACTTACCCTCTGCCTTCTCCACATACTCTCAGAGCGAGTCCGCAATGTTTGCTCTATAGTGTTCTGACCTCCAGGAGAGAGTTGGCCTATCAGATTGCAGAGTGTTTGGTCTGAAAGCATATGTGGTGGTACGTGGAATAGGTGAGAGAAATGTGGTTTCCACAGAATTAACTATTTTGGTGGAACGTCATTCATACAATGCCAGTACATAATTATTCTACCTTTGGTATATACTGTGTACATTGTAAATAAAAGAGTTTACTGCAACGTACATGTATTAAAATCAAACCCACCAAAACTCGAGTTTTCACCACATAATATGGTAATTTTGAAGCCTATAAAAAAATTAATAATAATAATTATGGTGGCAATAATAATCTGCATAAAATAATGTATAATTATTCACAACAGATTTGGCTCAAAAGCGTCAAATCGTCAGCTAGCGGATCACCTGGCCAACATACGGAAGGTAAGTGCATGTGAAGTAGCTCCGTCTTGTGTAAATTTTATCAGAATCAGGTCCGTTTTTGGAGCTAAACTTATGTTGGAAACGTTCAGTTTCAAAGCTAGCTGTTCGTAGAGCTACAGTGTTCTGTAATTTGGGCCCAAATTGTCAATTTTCGAGAATAAGTGTCAAATAATGGATTGCTACGGTTACATAACTTGTGTTGCGAACGTTTAATTCCCCAAATCCTTATTTAGCTCTTTAGCTCTTAATTTGATAGCGTTACGGTTACATCAGTGTTATGCAAGTCAGGGTAATAGTAGATGTACTTTAATATTCCCCTCCTTAATTAGATCTAGCCGAGGAGGTTTGACAACTGTATACCTAGCCGATGACTTTTTGCTGAATCAGCATTTTGCGCTCCTCTTAGGCTTAGTTATAATTATTGTTAGGTCTAGTTTTAGTAATAGGCACTAACATGGATCTGTAAAGGCAAGTTTTATGAAGTAATGTTGATTCACATGTTGTTGGACCTTCTCTAGACATAGTCTGTATAATATGATATAGCTACATGCATGTAGCATTACGCTATCAGCTATTAGCATTAGTACTTATCATGTATAAATTGCTGAAATGCCCCCCCCCCCCCCCCCACACACACACACACTATGTATCTGCCCACGCACACACACATTCACATGCATGGCTCTGCTATACTCGAACTTAGGTTGAGCCACTGTCTGGGAGTATGAGTGGGCGTTGGCACAATACCTTACAGCTTATCCAGGTAAGTGAGGGATAGTACACAAGAGCCCCATAGTTGTACACAGAGTGGTTCAAGAGCCCCATAGTTGTACACAGGCCCAGTAGAGTGGTCCAGAAGCTCCCCATAATTGTACATGCACAGGCCCAGTACACTCAGGTTCAAGAGCCCTCTAGTTATACTATCCCCTTTCATCCTCCTTTGTTTTCTACCACCATGTTCTCTTGAAATGCACAGCACATGATCAAGTCATCAACCACTAGCTTTACAGTGTACACAACTTACAGTTTACAGTGTACACAGAGAGCCCTGCATGCATTACCACTATCTACACTTGAGGTCAATTAGCAGCTGTGCTTTGCAAAAAGGATGGTTGCATTGTTAGGGCATGTACTATTAATAGCACATGGATTGAAGCTATATTTATACCTAATATGCCTATAAGAGAGACTTGTGCAATGTGTCCTTATACAGATGCATCCCATGCACACATACACATGTGTGAAGCAAGAGGAATCTTTGTAATGGTTCTATCCAGCCTCCTTCACAGGCCTTGGATTGAAGAGGGAGGGAGCATGGGATGAGGCTAGGTCCTCTCTAATAGCTGCAGAACATGAGAACAATGTCTCAAGAAAAGCACAAACAATCCACAGGACCAAACTATGAACTAGTTATAAGAACGAACTTATTTAATTCATCACACTAGCATAGCTATAGCTATATAGTACTTCAGTTCTGTACAACACCATGCAGATTTAAATTGCTTCACTTTAGCCGATGATTTACACTTTTCAATAATCATTATACGTTTTAATTGTGTGGCCAAGTAAGCAAGAACTCCATAATTATTATATATATTGGCTCTGAACAGATCTCCTCGTTCCTTCGTTCAAGCAGCTGTACTATATATATGGTATATCTTGTTGAGACCTCTCTTTATCATAATTATAGTTCATCTAAGAGAGAGAATGAGGTCACCATACGAACAATGCATATAGGAGAAGAGTGTTATATATAATTATAGGATAAAAGTTGGTGGCTGAAAATCATATGCTTGCATGTGCATTGTGTGAAACGCATACACTATATATAATTGTAAGGGGTAAACTGAGGGGTACCGTACGTGGGAGAGGTGGTGGATATAATTATAGCTATATAATAGTCAATGGAGGTATAGCGCACCAAGGCATAATGAGCGTGCCAAGCAGCTGAGTCACTCAAGGAAAAAACTTTGTACTTACATTTTGCTCGAATTTATACGACAACGAAGCTTTAACATAGAAATCTGACACATAACTTAATTGTTGTGTGGAGCTATCCATGCTGTTAACGCAGTGCTATGGTGAGTATAATTATAGACTCACATATCACAAACAAACAAAAGCACTGAAGTGATGTGCTAACCCTCGGCTGTTTATTATAATATTATAGTGCTTACAATACATGCAGATCTATTGTAGTAGATAGTTACATTAAAAGATAGAAACTCTGATGGTCAAATTATGCTCCCAACGTGCAGGCTATATATAGCGCTGCATCTAGCCAGGGCCCATACATTATTCTATTTCCAATAGAAGTTTCCAAAAATTATGCTAATATAATAATTTTGCATGCTTGGCTGGTTGGCTTTCTAAGTATTCCCGCAATAAACATTGCAAATATTGGATATTGTGGTTTGCAGATCACCATGGCTGTATGCAAACTGCACATGTGTAATTATCTTAAGGTGACATATTTTCACATTGTTTGCGAATTCACTGTTTAGTTCATTTTGCTGGTATTAAATTTTGCTAATTCTTGCTCAAGTTGTGAAATTAATGTTATTCATAACGTTTCTAATTACTCGCGAGTGATTTTAAATGAGATTCATTGCAATTTCGCAGAAATAGCAGAAATTAATACTCGCGAAAATATGTCACCATGCAACACACCATCTGAAGGTCTCTCTCTAAGATCTCTCAGAAGATCCTAAATTAACGTTATTGAACCATCGGACTAAAGTTATGGCCGTTCAATAGATGCAAAAGGTTCTAATTTTTCCAGTAAGGCCACAGTAAAAAGGTTCTACAGTGGAACCCCTCTATACATAACGAACACCTTTGGAGAACAATTAATGTTTTGGCCTTTATACAGAGGTGGCCTTTGTTGAGAGGTTGTTTTGTACACAAATTGTTCATTTGGGACCTGGGTGCCTGGCCGTTATAATTATAGCAACTGGCCTTTATTCAGAGGTGCCATGGTTGTTAACGGAGGTTCTACTGTATATATACCTTGCAACAGACAATTTTAAATGGTCCGCTTTTCTGCTTAGAAGGAGCTCTTTCAGATTGCATGCTCATCTCTCAATGTAAAACGAACCATAATTTCTCGTTTTTGGGAACAGACCACGGGCCACAGTAATTTGGCCCAAAAATAATGAGGAAGATATATTCTTCTATATAATTATATAGTGCAGGACAGGCTCAGCTGTCACAGGCACAAAGCAACAATGCACCCAACATAAAGTAGGCGTTGGGACACAACTATATAGACATAAAAAATCTGTTTTGCATGCTCATTGTCGTTGCTAATTGCACATGTACACAACAAAACACACAAATCAGCAGGTATATATTTAATTATATACTACTCAATGAGGGAATATTGTTACTAAGACAAAGTCGCTAGTCGTACAAGAGCAGTACTTGAGAAGCCGTTGTACTGTAGTGGAGTGGGACGTCCCTTCATGCTAGCAGAGTGCCCCCTATGCCCCGCTCCCTTGTGAGTCAGACCAGTGTCGAGCTGGTAGGCATTCGGAGGAGGCCCAGCAAAACCTGCAACAAACCATATTGATCTTACACAGATCACAATGCACGAATATATAGCTACTGTATATACACTTCGCATAGAAATGCTGAAATGGTACTCTGCTTGACCTGCAGTGTGTAAACTAGTGTACAGAGCCTATAGAGTGCACGGACTTATGTTTTCCGTTTGCATTTCAACTAAATACAAAGACCAATCGAGATTCTTAGCTAAACCATACCATACAATCATATCACATTCCTTAGTTGTATATACAATACTATCACCTTTTCCGCTCTGCCTTCGTGGGGTCATGCTGAATGCTTTGCCAGCCGAGCCTTGAGGGGCACTATATTGGGCTGGTCCGGGACCTGGCTTCTTGACCACACCCTTTACACGAGGCCGCATTGTGTACGAAGGGGGGGTGGGCAGAGTGGAGAGGTGAGTGTGGTCAACTACGTATTTGTTGGGGCCTGGATTGCTGTCTGTAGAAAAATAGACAGATTAGCTACTGACATGCATGCAGTATATAATTATGTGTATTAGTTGCGTACTTGGTTTAATAGGCAGGGGCAGTCCCACTGAGTAGGCGGGGTTGGAGTTGTCTGCAAAGTCTCTGTCAGTGTTGTACTCACCGACCCCAGGCTTCAGCGTCACCTCTGTTCAATGACACAATATGACATTGTTTGTTGCAAATATTAATAATATTATTCGTTTGCATGAGCAAATAGAGAATTTGACCTACAATTTTTGGTTCACAATAAGGAATGGTCACTATGAGATCTACTGAATGCATCATGGCCATTGCTTCAGAAATTGGATATAATCTGAACACAAATTACAGCTATCCATTGGTAAGTGGCTAAAATTTGTGGAAAACCGGAAACTTAAGGCTTTCATTGTAATTGCTGAAAACTTAGAAGCATAGCTTTCATTGTACATTATTAGTATAAGAGTTTGGTAAAAGAAGGGCTTAGTTATATAAATCGATCTGTTAATTGTATGCATATGGAAATTATGACACTACACTGTTAAAGAATTTGCCAGAGAAGCCTTAGCCTAGCATATAGTTTCATAGCTGAGGAATAAACCAATTAATTTGGCCACACCATGAATGGATTATTATAGCACATGATCTAAAGCCAACAAATAACAAATTGAGGCCAACAAAATGTCACATCAGTTTAAGAAAAGGTGTCTTTCAGAAAGTAGTTATAGCTGTTAAAGATGTTCAACTATAATTATCCCCCCCCGTTGCAACACACAACGGTTTGCGGCAGATTTTAATTTGAACTGCCATAACTAGAATTCCGTAGATCCAAAATCATTTTAAGAGGGAGATATTATTTCAGCTATGTGCATGCATTCAACCAATTATCAGCTGGACTCACCATGCTCAGGATACAGTAGTATATCGGGGTACACTGGTAGACAGTTCTCTCTGCAGGTGTACTCAGGAGTCTTCTCGGTGGGTGTGGCACTGTACTCGGCAGGACTAGGTCTTTGCTCAGCTGAGGGGTGCATGGTGCAGTATAACTCAGATTCAATGCCATGGAAACTGGTGATGATCACAGTTCACAGTGGTAACAATAGTGCATGGTGGTACTAGCAATAATGTATTAGGTAGCCGCATATGCTATATATATATAAGGCCCCAACATCTAAAATAACAGCTTCAGACATAATACGCTGGGCTATCAGCTCTTCCTAAAATTATGTAAATTTGTTGCGGCTAAAAGATCCCAAATTACAGCACTCACATTTCCACGGGAAGGCCCGGTGTGTGAAGTGTGCACTCTGTGCTCTAGGCTGCTCGAAGGAGTAGGTGTTTGGAGGAGGTGCTCTCTCCTTCAACGGATGCTCACTCCTTAGTCCGAATGTCTTACCCTCATGTGGTGTGGAAGGGAGGGTATACGTATTGGGGGCGGGGTTGTCTGGGGGTCGCTGGGGGTCCAATTTCTCCCCAATGAGGGCAGTGGGGGGTATGGGTTTCGGGAGAATGTAGCTATCAGGTCCTGGGGTAAAATAATATGGCATCAACGTAGATGACAAGTATACACACGCTAATTGCATGGATGACTGCTATATATACTTATATGCATTCCTCACCAGGTCCCACTGTGTCCATCTTCTTCCCCGGCAGTTTGAGGCCCATGGAGTGTTGTGCTCCTCTCACAGAGTCTGGTCTAGTTAGCGGGGGACCAGGGGTAGCAAATCCTGTGAGGGGGCGGAGTGTCATTATGATGCTCAACACTAAACGCTATAGAATGTATTTTATACAAAATTATTGGTAATATCAAGTAAATCTGCAGGCATAACGTTAACTCCATGTAGCAGTGATCTAAGTTTGCAACACTTGCAGGAGCTATTAAATACATTCTATACGTTTGGTGTGTCTTTGAACAGCCATTGGATGGTCTAGCTAATTTATTAAATCTATGCTCACCTAGAGTGTCCACTGGCTGCACTAAGAAGTTGGGGTATCCAGCGTGAAGCCCCTCACGGTGACGGGCACTCATCGTTCTCTTGGGACCAACTGGTTTCGTGCGGAGGTTGTAGCCACCCGAACCAGGGCCCTCAGTCAAGTGTGCATCCTCTGTGCAGGAGCATGCATGGTTCAATTATTATAGAATCTGTGATGTACATGCTAACAGGTATATCCAATATACTGGATTAATTTAGCTGCTACATGCAATGAACGGTATTCAAAGGTTTAATGATTGTCTATACCAAACCAGCCATGGCATGTATAATGAATATAGTGCAACTATAGGATGCATGGGAGAGAGAGTGAGGGATATTGGGAGAGACAGAAGAAAAAGGAGTCTAACCACAGCAGCAAAAAGCTCACTATTATTATTATAGTACATGCATACATAACTATTAGTATAGCTGCCTGCATTGATTAATTAAACAGTTGACTGTATGCATGGTTTGATTACTTCGTGTCTGGTAGGGCCATGTGGTTCGTTTGGCTGTGAGAGAGACTCTCTTGCCACGCCTCCATGCAGCATCCTGGCTAGTGTCATACTCAGTAGGACTCGGTCGCTCGTCAACTGTAGGGGCAGCAATTTCGTAAATAATTTTTTTAATTTTACAACCAGGCCATTCTGTGACTATTACTTTTAGCATACAGTTTTTATCTTTGCAAGTGTACGTACGTTTGAGAGGGTACAGAAGCGCGTGCATGGATGGTTTCCGTGCATCCTGTCCAACAGTGCCCACTCCCTGCAAGTCATAGTCACCCGGACCAGGAGTCGGGTAACCTAGGTGATAGAAGGATGGATACAAGCTTTATAATTATATACATGTGCCATGATTCGATTGAGGCATACTCACGATTAGCCTTCACCGGCCTTCAGTGAAGTGCGGCCTGGGATCGAGGCTAACTCACAATAGGCCTATATACTACATCTCAGGTTAACTATTCCATTTAAGCTGTAACTACATCTCAATACAATCTACTAGTATCAGGCAGCAATGGAGAGCAGTGATAGCTAGCTATAATACTAGTATCAGGCAACAATGAAGAGCAGTGATAGCTAGCTATAATACTAGTATCAGGCAACAATGAAGAGCAGTGATAGCTAGCTATAATACTAGTATCAGGAAACAATGGAGAGCAGTGATAGCTAGCTAACTATAAATACTCACATTGTGCAGAGAGTGGCCTTCCCCCAGCTCGAGGTATATACTCGCCCATAGAGGACCGTCTCCGACCAACAGCACCTGCACTACCTGGTATCAGAGGCTCTATAGATTGTGTCATGATACCCTTACCTTTAGCAAGGCTAGACTTTCTCCTAGCAAGAGTGATAGCCATTATCTAGTATCTAGGCTAGCTATAATAGTTGCACAAACTAGCCCCTCCCCCGTTTTACAAGATACACCAGCCCTCCCTTTTACAGCAAAGCTGCTTCGAGGGCGACTTATAATTGTGACTAATCTACCGAAAGGGCGGCTTGTAATGGAATACACACAAAACACAATGAATTTACAACACAACAATCATACACAACTATTCAATAATAAGAACAAGTTCTCTTGTTAGGGTTGAAACTCAGAGAACTCCCATATCTCCTGCTCATAGCCTTCATACACATGGTCTAACAGAACCTGTCTACGAGCCTCACAATATCTGTAACGTGTTTTGTGTGTGTGTGTGTGTGTGTGTGTGTGTGGACAATGGGTCTGCAAGTACATTCTTCTACTTTGAGAGATGGATACAATATGTAAAGAGAGGCCAAACATATTATAACGCTCACTGTCAAGCTTTCTACACAGTACATTTCGATAGATGAATGTTGTTCAACAATAAATGCGCAACTCACTTTGTTTTGTCCTGTACGAATATTTTGACGTTGGAGATGGAATCTCCAGTGATGTCCCTCTCCAGGTACCCGGACAGTGTCTCCGTGGCCATTTCCATATCTCTCTGGTTGTCCTCAAAGATTAAAGTGTGATTGTTTTTACGTAGGAAGAAAGCAAATGCGTAGGTAAACATGAGAGTCTGTCGACAAAGACAGAGAATGTCCACAGCTCTCTTCACAAACTGAGCCTCAATCCATGACATGTTGAGGGACTGCATTTCAAGCATTTTCCGAGTGGCCATTTCGTACAACTGTGTGTGTGTGTGTGTGTGTGTGTGTGTGTGTGTGTGTGGAGATTTCAATGAACGGCAAAAATTATCCGACATTTGCATAACATAGCCTGCTGGAGGTAGCGTTGCTTACAGTAATTAAACAGCTAAAACGTGTGTACTGTGTACAATATATCTATAAGCAAACCATCGGAAAGGTAATTCTGAGAGCTATTGAATGCTGGAAATTGGACAATTTGAACACAAAGATAGCCACCAAAACGGCTGAAATTAAGCACGTCTATCCGTTACCTTGTATTCCATTTTGGAGCTCTTGAGATGGTTCATGTAGCGATTGCAGTAGAACAGATACCTCTCGAGTGCAGCACGAGAACACTACACACAGGAGCAAGTTATCAAGACAGTGAGTATTATTAATAGCAGACAATAACAGTGGTGGTTGGAACCATCGCTAAGGTCTAGTTCACCCATAATAGGCTATAAAGAGGCAAATTTGTTTGTGGAGATTGAAATAGCCATCACTTTAAAACTTGCAGGCACATCATTGAACATGAGATTCTCACACTCACAGCTTGCTTGTCTCGTGCATCTTGAGAGTCGACCTCATTGAACCTATTGCAGTGGTACCATGACGACCCGTGTGGCTCCCAGGGTCCAAGACAAGTCCAACAAAATTCCATTTTACAGGAGGAGCAGATCATGTGATTACATCCACCACTCTTCTCAATTGTTGAGCGACACTTCGGACACTCCTATACAGAAGAGAGGGAATATCACATACTCACACACCCACACACACACACACACACACACTCACACACTCACACACCCACCCACCCACCCACCCACACACACACACACACACACACACACACACACACACACACACACACACACACACACACTCACACACACTCACACACCCACCCACACCCACACCCACACCTACACACACACACACACACACACACACACACACCTTAGTGTTGACATGTATCCAGTTAGACGTCTCAGAGTCATCGTCACACTTCTTGAGCCACAGTTTGAGATGAGCACACAGTATTGGCTCGTGAGAGTCTCGCAGGCAGATGAAACTAGGGGGGGGGTTATAGCATTAATACTGGCAGATGAAACTAGGGGGAGGGGGTTATAGCATTAATACTGGCAGTAGGGGGGGGTTATAGCATTAATACTGGCAGATGAAACTAGGGGGGGGGTTATAGCATTAATACTGGCAGATGAAACTAGGGGGAGGGGGTTATAGCATTAATACTGGCAGATGAAACTAGGGGGGGTTATAGCATTAATACTGGCAGATGAAACTAGGGGGGGGTTATAGCATTAATACTGGCAGATGAAACTAGGGGGGGGGGTTATAGCATTAATACTGGCAGATGAAACTAGGGGGGGGGGGGGTTATAGCATTAATACTGGCAGATGAAACTAGGGGGAGGGGGTTATAGCATTAATACTGGCAGTAGGGGGGAGGGGGTTATAGCATTAATACTGGCAGATGAAACTAGGGGGAGGGGGTTATAGCATTAATACTGGCAGATGAAACTAGGGGGAGGGGGTTATAGCATTAATACTGGCAGATGAAACTAGGGGGGGGGGGGTTATAGCATTAATACTGGCAGATGAAACTAGGGGGAGGGGGTTATAGCATTAATACTGGCAAATGAAGCTAGGGGGGGGGGGGGGGGGGTTATAGCATTAATACTGGCAGATGAAACTGGGGGAGGGGATTATAGCATTAATACTGGCAGATGAAACTAGGGGGGGGGGTTATAGCATTAATACTGGAAGTAGGGGGGGGTTATAGCATAATTATGGTTGGTGCGTATAGAAGAGTATCACCTTGTGATTTACATAGGCACAAAATAGTGAAAGTGTAACGTTTTGACTGTTACATATTTCTCTCAAAACTAACAATTTGGCAAGCTAGGCTGAAAAGCAATCCATATCAAAACTAAGATATGCATGCATTCTATAGCTCTCGACAAGGCCTATCGTACATGTATAATCATGATAATTATCCTCAGAACCTTTAAATAAGCCCTCCCTATAGCCACAACACACACTCACCAGAAGCGGTGTCCACAGGCGCAGGTGACTGGCACATAGTCAGCTGAGGTTACATGTAGTGCATTAGGACAGCCGGGGGCAGGACACCACTTGAGGTGAGGGTGGTCTTGCACAAAGCTGTTAGTGATCAAGTGCTGGTACTTGGCCTTCACTGTCTTCTCTCGTAGCAGGGTGCTGTAGGGGGGTAATGAAAGGTGATGGAGGGAGGTGATGGAATGAATCTCAGGGAGCACAATATCACACACGCACACACACTTACAGGACTGTCTCCTCATCCACCACAATCTTACAGACACACACACACACACACACTTACAGGACTGTCTCCTCATCCACCACAATCTTGCAGTCAGAAGCAGGGCACTCGATGGTCTGTCCCTGCCCCAGGCACATTATCATGACCTCCAGATACGAGTTCCAACATGCTCTACAGAATGAGTGGCCACACTCTAGTCCAGGCATGTCTACCAGGGCATACTGGTAAAAACAGATGTCACAGATGTACTCTTGACCTGGTGTAGCGGCCGCACCACACGCTGCAGTGGACTGTGTGTGTGTGTGTGTGTGTGTGAGGTGTGAGGGGTGTGTGTGTGTGAGGTGTGAGGGGTGTGTGTGTGTGAGGTGTGAGGGGTGTGTGTGTGTGTGTGTGTGAGGAGTGTGTGTGTGTGTGAGGTGTGAGGGGGGGGGGTTAGAGTGAGGTGATTATATACTAACACAATGTTTTGCTATCACAATTGACATGTCTCACACACAAAGTCAACAAGCTAACTAAATTCACGGTGTCATATAAATTCTCCAAGGTCATCAGTCATGACTAGCCTTGTCCTTGTATAGACAAGTGTATGGTTACTAAGGCTTCTAGATCATCACGTACACACACACAGAGGGTGTAACACATTAGGGTACCTTAGGGTTGACAGGCTTGGGTTGCTTGGATCTGTTAGGAGGATACACGAGATGGGCTTCTTTGAACAAAGACTGTTGGTCCCCAGCGTAGTACCTGTACACAGCACATGTGACACACGGGCACAGCTGTTAGCAATTAGTGGAGGACATACCTGTCCATGAGTTTCTCTTTGTCCCACTTACAAGCTGTCAACAAGATACGCACATGAGGGGTGGGCATCTAGTGGGGGGGGGCAGTATTAATATAACCACTTGTGTATATCCACGCCATTCTCACCTCAAACACAGCGTTGACGTCATGAATGATATCAAACATCTTCTTAGAGATCATATCTGGAGTGAGAACTTGACAGCTAGTACCAGCGCCTCTCTTAATCCCGGCGCCATCTTCTGAGTCCCCTCCAGAGAAATTCAAATCCTCATCATCTTCTGAGCCCAAAGTTGATTTGTCATCATCATAGGGAACACTTTCCTCCGAATAATATTCTGCCATTTTTTAGTCTAGAGAGAGAGCTGCTTATGTAGAGTCGACTGGTGAGTTTAACTTTGTGCGTAGCTAAATAGATAGGCTTAAAATAGTACAAGAATAGAGTCTTCTGTCTTGAATTGATGACACAAAAGTGCTGACTCATTTGTTTTGTTACTATAATTAGTAACAGAAATCACGTGTGAAAAAACTTAAAATAGAATTAGAAATGGAAATGATCGTCAACAATAAACACTAAAATGCGTTTACTTGACCTTTGTACTTTTGTTACCATGACAATAAAAGAGTGAAAATGTCTTCCAACGTCTACAGCAAGAGCAAGACTCTGGTAGCCAACTGGGTGGAAGAGGTGAGTGTAGCATATTGTGTTCCTGTGTAGTAGCATCTTCATCGCGCTTCACAATACCTCAGAGGCAATGTGCGCATTTGGAGAAAGGAAACAGAACTGAAGATGGAAAATTGGACAAAAAGCTACACAAAACTGGGCATAAAGTACATAAAGCGTAAGGCTTTACCAGTATAGTCTAACACAATCCTTCTCCTCGTAGGGTATTCTTTCACCCAGTCCCTCCTCTCCCATGAGCTGCACCACCATGGTTCAACAATCCTACCAGCCCCCAGCATCCATTAGAGGCTCCACCCCGCGCTCTGTGGGCAAGAGACAGGAACAGATAGTAGCTCAACTCTACGATATGATCAGCTCAGAAGTGCATGAAGAATTCCTCCCCCCTCCACCAAAGCATGACTACAAGTCAATCACACATAATGACTTTAATAAAGGTTAATTTTATATGCACTTACTTGAAAGTAGTTTTCATTAATTATTGTTTTGCAGATTTCACTCCAACAGTTATACCACCAACAAGAGTAAGTTTTGTAACACCCACACACATGCCCACACCACCCACCTCACACACACACACCCACACACACACACACACATGCCACACCACCCGCCTCACACACACACACACACACAGAGCCATAATGTGTACACAGAATCTCCCGCTACATACTGGTCTGACAATATCGGAAATGCGACGGGGGTGTCACAGGTCAAAGTACAGAGTGCACCCTTTCACAAGAACAGTGCATTCAGTACACCAATAGAAGACTATCTAGACCAGCCCAAACCACACGGCATTGACTAAACTCTACTGTATTTTGTTGTTGAAGCCTTATTTTATTTATGAGTATGATGACCCTTACCATACTGTTTTTTTTAGTAAAGGGTCCTCACATCAATTAGAAAAAATATAAATGTATGATGAGCTTGAAAACAAACGACCTTTACCAAGCAATAATAATTACGGTGCCACTTCCCTTCCTTCCAAGTGGGCGTAGTCCACGTGTAGTAAGACTCTTAGCTAGCGATGTACGTAGCTTCATTATGCAGCAGCAATGTCAGTGTGTGGTCCAGTATCAGTGTGTGGTCCAGTATCTAGTGGCGGTGTTCTTGTGGACACGTACACTGCAAGAGTGTTCCCCATCCAAGCAGGAGCTCTACTGCTCTGTGAGTTGTAGCTGAAGTCATATAAATTTAACTTTGCAGTGCATGAAAACATTGATGTGTATTTTCACACACCACATTTATTTGATGTTTTGATGTTTTAACAATTTGTTATTCCCACGTGTATTATTTATTATTGTATACAGCATCATCTCCAGAGAGTGTTGCATCATCTGTCGATGTACCACAAGATGTGCCGCTATTCCTTAGACCAGTCACCCCTAGTGACAGCTACTCGGTGAGGGTCAAAGTTCACGATGAGGGGGAGGATTGTGCTGCTGTGAGGGTGGTGGAGGGGGTGTGCAGTGTGAACGGTGTGCAATGTGACCCTGGGGAAGCCAGACAACAACTCAGAAATGGTGAAATACAAGAAAACAATGATCGTTTTCTCTGTGGAGTAGATGTTGTCCATTCTTACTGTATACACTGTTATTATACCGTATAACGGGGCATTTTCAGGGTAAAATTTCGCTTTTTTTTAAATTTAAACTGAGATAAACCCCCCACGGACTGGTACTTCAGTATATAGTGTGTATTGTATGTAGGGAGGTGCCACTATTGTAGCAGCTTGTGTTGATCTCCCCCACTGGTCTTTATTAGGTCGTGCTGTGTACTCAGCTGCCTTATGAGTCAAGCATCATTACACATGCCCACTACCTAACAGCATATATAGCTATCAGTATTGTGAAAGCTAAGTATTATTACTGAATTAGTATAAACAAACATTAGTGTGCCTCTAATTCTATAATTTCTTTTCAGGATCTTTCCTTGAGTTGGGATCAAGTTATCGGCTCCAGTACAAGACCTCGTCCATCAACAAGCCACACCCACTACGGATTCTCCCATTGACACCTGGAGGTCAAGGTTCACCCACACCCACCTTTCATGACTACACTCCACCCACCTACAACGAGGTGAGCCGGTGCTATTTTCAACAAAACTATAGTCTTGCGTTATTTTAGCCGTTTGGTAGCTATCTCTGAGCTAGAGCCCATAATTTGTGTTCAATTTTCAAAGCTGATTAATGCAGCTCTCAGAATTATACCTTTTCTATGCTTATAGATAACAAGTTCTGTGATTTGTCGAAATCATCTAGCAACTTCAGCTAAGGCTATGCCTTGCGGTTTATTCTCCACAGTTCAGATGTTTGGATAACAATCTTTGATACATTCACTCTTACTGAACTTTCCAATAGTGTGCTTAGATGTATACAAGTACATGCAGTGTATGCCTAGTGTTGGATCAACCTTAGTTTAGTAGCTTTAGGGAGGTCTATCACATGACAGCTTACATGTGGACGAAGCTATCCCTTGTTTGTATACCGTGTAGCGAATAATTTTTGTGGGGGTAAAACTTGTGTATATACCTCAATTGAATACAAAAATAAAAAAAGTTTGTTTAACGTAAGTAATTGCCTGCACTGCATTGCACACATTCTGGTGAACCATGCAAAATTTGCGAGAGTTGATCACTTCACAACAATAAAATCATTAGAGGCAGGAAAGTTTTTACTCGTAAACTCGACATTTCAGAACAACTGACTTTCCAAATTACACTACTAAGTTTTTGTAGGGAAAATTTTCGTGGAGGTCAGCTTGCCCATGGATTTTTACCCCACAAAATTTACCCGCTATACGATAGTCATTCCTAACTGTTCCTTGTTTTGATTTGTGGCTTTGTATTCCTCTGAAGACGAATGGTTTCTCAATGGAAACCTCTGAGGTGAGACCTGATGCAGCACTGACTAGTGGTAGCTTCAGTGGCTCGGTGGATTGTGTGGGTATGAACGATGGCCTGAGGGCGCGACTAAAGAGGATCGCCAAGGAGATAACGGCACGGGGTTGCGGGTACACGGACAAGAAACCACCCCCAGTAAGTGGGGTGCGGTGCGGTTAATGCTGAGAATGACAATGTTTTATTTAGACCAGTAAGAATTGGTGTTTGCTAGAGTTGTTCAGGTTATGGTTGTTGTGCATACCCAGGTCCCAGTACATTTATTACAAGTTACACTTCAAAAAGTTTTTCTTCAGTAACTATCGTTCAGTTTCTGTACATGTCAGAAACACGAATACAGTAGTTTAACAGTGTTGCATTTATGCCCCTCCCCTTACAGCCTTACGAGCAGGTGGCTAACAGCATCAACTACCAGCTGCTCCATCACACTCACCCCAGAGTCACTAGTAAACTCATCGACTCCCTCTACCACACCCTCAAGGTACCAACACTCTCTGTGTACCGTATAGCAGGTATAATTATTTCAAGGGGCGGAATGACCGTTAGAAAGGTTTTCGCGGAATAGCAGCCTTTCTGCACATGCATGCATGCATGCGATATTAATTTGCAGTTATAAATATTCGCGGTATATGCTTGATCAGCGAAAACCACAATCATTTATACCCTCGAAATATACCCGCTATACGGTAGCACGTACTGCAACAATGTTTGTACGTATGTGTATATCAAGCATGCAAACGTTGTATCATTACAATGTCTATAGCGGATACAATTATTTGTTGAATGAATCATTATAATTATATACTGTATAGCGGGTGTATTTCGAGGGCTAAATGGCTTTACAATAATAAGTACTTGTGTGACATCATGATGCTTTTTCAGCAAAAGTTAGATCACAAATTTGTGTAGATTTGGCTCATTTGCTTATAATAATCAATATTTATCCGCTGTACAGGAGATGGAACTCAAAGATCCGGACCTGGTTGATGTTTACTCGTCTTTTCTCGACTCCTATTTGACGTCACGGGGTCAAAGTGCAACTCCCACCTGCATGATGCCTGCTGACCTCCCTGTACTACGCTTTGTGTTGGACATGCTCATGCACATCTGCTGTATGCCCGTGAGTCAGCATCATTTGACCTTTGTACTTTAAACTTTGACCTCCCTCAGGACATGACCCCACTCGTTGAAAAAATATGTCCGTTGTGGATGGACATTCTTTCCATTTTGTCGACCTCCCGACCAAATCGAGAGGAATTGGTGAAAGTGGGCGGGGCTAGTCGTATCCTGTCGTGCATGCACCTGAGTGTGATGAGTGAGGGTGTGCTGCTACAAGAGAGGGGGTGGATTGTGTTAGGGTCCATCGTTGACAGCCCCACCCACCCAGGGAGAAAGGTAATATTGAAAAGTCGTTTAAAACACCGTATAATTTATCGGGTTTAGAATGTGAAATTAACCAATTGCGAAAGACCCTGATTGCTAGTCTTTTCTATAACTATTGTGAATTGCATGTAAAGCATGGGAAGTTGCATGTTACTCGTGTTCTTTCGATTGTGAATTTAAGTAAAAGTTTGGTATAATTATGGTATTATGGTATCTATTTCTTTTTTTAGCCGGTGATACTTGATGCCTCACTCTCTCTAGTGCTATCGCTGGTTGCTAAGCAACTACAGGTCCATCACTCCCACTTACCCCTAGTGACAGCACTCATCTACACGCTGGCACGCTTGGCAACGGTTGCTAAGGAGGCTGTGGCTTGTGAGATTGCCGCTCTATCAGAAGAAGAATCGTACTCCACCTACACACCACTACAGGTACGCCCACACACACTACACACACTCCACACCACTACAGGTACGCCCACACACACACTCCACACACACTCCACACTCACACACACACCACTACAGGTATACATACTCCACACACACCCACGTCATGAATGATTTAAAATTAGATGCAATGCTCTAGTCAGAAAAGCAGTTCCTCACAATATTCATTTTTTATTTCAACCCCTCCAATCATGAATACCCCCCACACACTACACACACACATGTCCACATACACACACACACTACGTAGGGTGCCCAGGTGCTCAACCTTCTCAAGGAGAGCAACGTCCTGGATCACATGATGAGAGTACCATCACACCTCCGGACACACCCACGTTTCCAGGACAATTACTGTGCCCTCGTTAAAGCACTCCATCCAATCAGATTGCGGAAGGTTGTCTATCGTGAGGCTGCACCCCCTAAAACCACACCTACAAAACCACCCCCTAAACCAGCTAGAGCGCACAGACTAAGAAGAGCAACCACCATCATTGCCACTGGCCTCACTAGTTACAATGTAAGTATAATTATTTTACACATTCAGTGATGTACCAGAATTTTCCAAGTGGTAGCTATTTTACATCAAAATCTGCCTCTTTTATTGATATTGATGGTTATTGTTTGTCTAGAGGTGGTCAGTACCAACCACCACCACCGACCAGTGTGGGCACATCACTATAATTATATTATAACCACTCTGCTAATTTTTCTAGGAAACGGATGTAACGGCTGATGGTCACTTTACAACTGCTGACTCAGCATCTGGAGGGCCGCCTAATAAACTGCGGAGGCGGCCTCATAGTTACAGCGTGGCTATGATTGGTTCATCAGATCATGTGACACATCCGCTGCTTCTGAGTGGTGATCAAGAAAATAGTCATATCAGTGATTCCGTTTTTAGTGGCGTCAATGTTGCAAATACTACTACTGAAGATGAGAATAGCAGAGATAGTAACCATGACAACGATGTAGTTGCCACTACCATTGACTGTGTGAAATCTGAACAACAAGAGCAGCTCCTTAAAAGTCAAGATAATATTATATCTGAAGATCTTACGCTGGAAACGACGTCACCAAGTCATGTGACACCACCTACAGATAATGTCACAATCCCTACAGATCACATGACCTCGTTGATACCCCTTTCTGAACTACCGAACCTTGAACCCGACAATCACCCCTCAAACGATATTGTTACATCATTCATCGACCAATCAGATTTTACTGCCAGCACTTCCGACCCACTTTCTCGAGATGTACAATCATTGCTAGATTCGTTGCGTGCCCCCCTCCCTGCCGTGTCACTAGATGGTGGGCGTGGCGGAGGGCGTGGTCGACAGAACTCAGTGTACTTCAGGGCCTCCGTGAAGAGACGATCTCGTAAGGATACCTATGTGGTGAGGCCACTAATCGAGGGAGGGGATAAAGTGAGGGAGAGGCCACTAATCGAGGGAGGAGAAGAGGTCAGTGTTGTATAGATGGTGTGATGTTCGTAGCTCTACTACATTGTCTGAACCGCTTTTGTGCATGGTGTGATTATTACATATTGTTTCCGTATTTATTCGACACTCGTCATTTGGATATTTCTCAAAATTAATAATACCTACTATAATCATTAATTATAATCGTAAGAGTAGTTTTTTGCCCTTGAATTATGGTAACTTATTGTACACTTGTTTCGTTCTAGGCTAAAGGTCAAGGGTCCAGTCGAATGCAGTGGGGTGAGGCCACGCCCACTTCCTTGTTCTTATCGGCAGACAACGTGTCATTGTTTGAGGTGTCAGGGGAGGTGCTCTCTCCAAGCCACACCCTCTTAGAAGAGGTGGTCTCCGGACACAACGACATCACTACCACACTGGGAGAGCGTATGGAGGCAAGTATTTAATATCGTACTATAATACAATAACTCTTTTCGATATGATTTAAAGCAATCATACAGTGTAGCACTAACAAAATATTGACGGTTAGCAAATTCTGTACTGAATTTATATGGTGCTGGAAATTTCGAGGGTATAAACTTTCACGGAATGACCGTTAGAAAGGAATAGCAGTCTTTTAATTTGCAGCATGCATGCGATGTTAATGGAGTGTCGCCTTAGATGGAATAATTTATACGTTATGTCCTTAAATTTTTACTGAGTTTTTTTCCCCTATTCATTCTATAATAATAATACTTAATCTTTCTCTTTTCCCGCATAGCTGTTGGAGGGTGTGCTGTTGCTATGGCGACAGGACAAGGGTCTACAAGCCGCCACTAACACTCTACAAGGTTGCTTCAGTGACGAGGACGAGGACCTACCTCTGTTTATGGACGCCCTCAATTGCTTCCTACTATACAAGTGAGTGTCAATTGACCAGTTGACCTGTTCCTTATCTTAAATCAAATAAATATGGTAACGAGTTCCCGTTCATTGCAGGAGTCCGTGGACCCTGGCTGTGTGTTGTGTGTTACTACCTGCCCTCAAGGAGGTGGCCTCCACCCAGCGAGACTCCAGGTACACACACACCACAATCACTGCAGTGTACAATAGCGTGTGGGGCTATAATATATATATGTCAGTCAGTCATGTGCCCAGACTTGTCGAGGTGGTGGCTGTAATTTTCACTCCTCAATCTCAATTCAGCATATCCTTTTAAGTACGTGCAGTAAAATAGGCCTAAAATATGGTTATTTTTGTCTAGAGGTGGTTGTTTTGTCTAGAGGTGGTTAGTACCAACCACCACCACCGACCAGTGTTGGCACATCCCTGACTATGCCACTGTCCCTATCACTGCATTATTTCCTACTGCCTTGACGTGATTGATAATCTGCTGTGTTTTATGAATTGGTTGTTTACGCCCCCTCCCCCACACACACCCCACCCACCCCCCATCCACACACACAGCTGTGTACTGACGGTAGTGGCTGTGGTGTTGAGTGTTGTGGACAGATTCTCAGATCTTATTCTGGCATGCAAAGGTACACACGACAGTCATGCTAGTACATAGAAGGAGCTCTTTCAGATCGCGATAAAATATCAAATTTGAAACTGGTCATAACAATATTGCATGGTCATTATTATAATTATAGCCCATGGTGTTGTATCAAAAACAGGCCAAAAATGATTTTAACCTAGTGTTTATGATCTGAAAGGCTTCTCTCTAAATTAATCTGCTTTCAAGTAAAATTATATTTGACCAAAGTGTTACTGCCGCTATGATGATACATGTATATGCATTTTATATGCATAACTATACGTACATTTCATAGCCCCTCCCACTCACACACCACACCCACACACCACACAGGACGCTCTAGGGGCAGGAAACTCTCTCAAGCGACTGATCGACAACAGCAGGTGCTCTGTTATCAACAGCTGCACGCCATTCGTGTTGCCATTGGAAACCGACTGGATACGAACTCTGACCTTGAGGAAGTGTCTAGTCAGCTCCGCAAATTGCACTCTGCACTGAAGCCATTTAAGAACGAACTAAATGACTCTTGATTGCATGTACGTATAATTGATAATTTATATTTTGAAGAACTTTTTTACACAATTTTTAGTCATTTTGAAGAACTTTTTTTGAAGCACAATGTTTTGCAATCAATCATTGAAACGTGTGACGTGATAATATTCAACAAAACCAATTAAGTGATTGAGCTATAATATAAACACACATAGTTATCATACACAATAGAGGCTACTGCAAGGGGGACTGTTAGTGTGGGGTAAAACTGATGAGTAGGCTGTCGGTTACTGGGACTCTGTGGACCACCACCTGCAAGGGGGAGGGGCAAGCGTTACTTTAGACTACACCCACTTCATCTCGGACATGACTTACCCTAGAGAGAGTAGAGGTCGTTTTGTGTTGAGACGTTGATTGCCACAGTGTAGGGGGTACCATCTGTGGGGGGCGGGCGTGCGGGTGGTGGTGGTGTGTACCCCTGTGGGGGGTAGGCTTCTGTGTGGGGTGGGAGTCTGTACCCCTGTTGGGGGTACGCTTCTGTGGGGGGTGGTAGAGTGTACCCCTGTGGGGGGGAGGCCGCCTCAGACTTTATTTCTAGTTCTTTGTCACTACTATCCATATCTCTGTGAGGTGTGTGGGTGTGTGAGAGTGTGAGGGTGTGTGTGTGAGAGTGTGAGGGTGTGTGTGTGGGTGTGAGGTGTGTGTGTGTGGTGAATGGTATGTCTGTGTCACTATGTAACTCACGAGTCATCCTCCAGTGATTCATCCCCTGACAGTTGTTCCTGAGGGGGGGAGGGGTAATTATGTGTCGTTGCCAGGGTAACCAGACCAGCCGAGTCTGGAATGTCAATGTGATTTTTATCTTCCTCTCCAACAGCTGTATGTGTGGGAGTGGGTGGAGTGGAGTGTGTGTGTGTGTGTGTGAGTGGGTGGAGTGGAGTGTGTGTGTGTGTGTGTGTGTGACAGTCCAATAAAAATAATAACTTTGATGAACTCTGAAAATATTCCCCTATAGCTCTAATTAACTGAATTACGAGACCACTATTACAACAGCAGATAGGCTCTAGTGACTAGACATTATAGAACACAGCTACAAACGTATTTAATTCCGTGCTATGACAACCATCTCAGCAATATCTGAATAACCCTTCGCTCACCCATATCATTGACGGGGGAGCTGGCTGCACTGTCTGTAGGTTGAGGGTCACCATCCACATTAACTCTGTGACCACCAAATAAAGCCGTATGTAAAAAAACATCAAAGAAACCGCAAGAATGAGGACAATTTAATAGTGGCCACCAAATGCATCCATTTCAGATCTACAACAGACAATAATATTATGTTGAGTACTCTCATTAACCCTCATGGCACCAAATAAAGGAGGCAGCGGAGACATAACAATTAACTTTTTCTATTCATAATAGTTTTAACTCTTTTGTCACTCATTTCCTCCGGCATACATGTAACACTAGGCTCTACAATTTCAACATCCCCCCTACGCTCGGAACCACATTAGGCTGTCTAATGGCGCCAGTTACACCACAGCCATTTGTTGTTGTGTGGGGGGAAAGTTACAATCAAACACGGCATACCAACTAAATGACAAAAAGCTTCGTTAATAGCATTGTATCGTGAATATCATTATCAAGGGCCGTGAATAATGTTAGCACGGCACAAGAATGCCGTCTCGATAAACAAACAGTAAGGAGATCTTTCTCCCACTAACTGGGAGAGCCTTTCATCCACTAGTGCACTCATTACCCGTCAATCAAAAGTGTTAGCCAGCTGTTCCTGTTGCTACTGCTTGTATGCCCTAGGGGGCTTAATAGCGGCCGTCTAATGAAAGGAGTTGACTCCTGACAACAATGCTCAATTGCTACATGCAGAAACTACATGTACAGTGTTCAACGTATCACTTAACCAGCTATTGTAATGCATTAGCACTGGCTGAATTTAGCATAGATCCCACTTGAGTGTGTTAGCAGGAACTATGAACTACAGTTCCCCGTAAGTATAAGATTGCTTGAGGATACAAATAATGTAATTTTGTCAGCCCTAATTAAAAGTGGGATCTAGATCATATGCATTCGCGAGGGACTGAGGTCCACTACAACCATGGATACCACATGCACATGATCTTCACTGTAAGAACTTTGCGAGTATATCAACCCATACATGCAGGCAGTGTACAAGAAGTCTCGAGGCACTTACAATTTCATGTGTCTCTTCTTCTTGTACAGAGTGTCATCGACAGTCCAGACTGCTCCTCTGCTCTTGTTGAGCTCCACACGCACGAAGCACTTGTGCAGAGAGAGGTTGTGACGAATGGCATTCTGTGTAGGGTCACATGTATAGGGTCAGAGTGCATATATAGGGTCATAGGTCATAGTGCATAGGTCCTTGACATGAATATACCATCACTTTTATCCACTTGTGCTAGTTTAAGTACAGCTTTTATTATGAAGGAGTCAAATGATGTACCACTGTATCGCTACACTACAGCATAACTAAATGATTATATAATGGTGTGCCCGATCAAGTGTGACACACATATCTTGTCAGCATCACAACAGATCACAGAAACAGTATAATTATTATAACAATCAAGTGGTTTACTTTGAAATATAATTATATAACATTCCACATTCAAGATGTGAGCTGCATGACCGTGACATGCACACTGCTAGGAGTTGCTAACACTGCGTACCTTCCAAGTTGGGTTGTTGTCTCTGAAGTATACAAAGTTCTTCATAAACCAAGCGTAGATCTCGCACAGTGTCAGACATTGGTCGGCTGACTCCAGTATAGCCTGAGGGGACACACACAAGTACACACATCAAAGCGTTATTATCAATAGCCTCTTCGTGGATGAGCGCACAACATCAACTACCTCAATTATGCAAAGTCTGCCAACAATTAGGGAAAAATGCAGACAGAGCTAGTATTGAGTGGAATCACTGAGTCTAGAATGTATAGTAGGACACGAGCCAGACACTCTTAGGGATGGCTGCACACACACACACACCACACACACACACACACACACACACACACACACACACACACACACACACACACACACACACATCACGCCAGACACTCTAACTCTAAGGATGGCTACACACACACACCCACTGTGTAGTGGTGATCTCAAAGCACAAGAGCAGCTACAATGACTAGTAGGAGTAGCATCACATGATACACAGCATATTGTCTACCATTGTGTTGAGACACAACAAAGCTCCATGGGATATACCCACTATATACCCGGGTAATTGGTAGTAGCTGCACACAGTGACCCACGATCAAAAGAGCTGCAAACCACCTCAATAATAGCAAGGCTAACAGCTGCTCCAGGCAGACACATTGCTACAATACTTTTGAGCAAATTAAGACTTTGATTATCCCATAACTTATGTTGGGAAGGTCTAGTTTCAAAGTTAATAGTAGCTGTTTGGTAGTACTACTACAATATGGTGTGCCTAAAGAAGGGATTTGTTTCTGTAACCATGGGAACTCACCTGTCGGATAAGGGAGGCGTAAGTGAAGGGCGGTCGCTGATCAATGTTCGAGTAGCGAGGGATGGCTTTACGCAGGGCGTCCTGGGACTCTGTGTGTGTGTGGTGTGGGCGTGTGTGAGGGTGATGTGTGGTTTAAAAAATGTAGGCAGGTAAGTAATGAATATACCTGACCTTGGATTGTCACATACAAATAATCGCCATAGAGAGCATTTCTATAAATTATGACCTCATGCATGCAGGATGTTCTAGTATCTCTCTCACACACTAGCTAATGTACAGCACTCACCATCGAAGGCGACTGGAGATGGTCTCTCTTTGGCTGCCTGTCTCCCGTGTCTGATGGGACCCACCTCGCTAGCCATACGCCCAGAGGGCTGAATCAAGGTCTCAAAGTTAGGTGGATTATACGTCTGAGCAACGGTGATGTTCTTAGGAGTGCCGGGGGAGGGAGTGTGGATCTTGCCACCGCTCAACATTGATTGGTCGATTTTGAGTGACGTAGGGACGGTGGAGAGTGTGACGTGTGAGGGTGTGAGGGGGGCGGACTGCTGTTGTTGCAGTTGCAACGGAATAAGTGCAGTTCCTTGATTTCCAACATTTTGCAGTATGTACACAGGCTGCCCGTTTTGATCGTACATGGCTTGAACCATTTGAGTGGGCGTTGTCAGTGAAGTGGGCGGGGCCGCACAAGTGGGTGTGGCCAAGTGTCCGGCACCATTCGGGGAAGTGATGGAAGCGTGTCTAGAGCGAGTGTACTCCGACTGTGGGGGGTAATTAAAACACTCTAATTAAAGGGACTAACTCAACATCTCGGGGGGGGGGGGGGACAGGGCAGTCCCTCCTACGTGTACTTAGGTGGTGATATAATTATTGTATTATTTACTGTACAAGGAGGAAGGCAAAACATTAATTCAAGTAGTTGCTCTTTCCCTCGTAAACAACGTCCAGTGTGTATAATTAGACATAGTGGGCAACTTGTAAGTAGCTGTAGCTTAAAAGCATTACATTGGAGGGGGGGGCTTGAGAGAGCATAACAGGATGAATCCATTTAGCGGTTCACTGGACTACAAATCACAACAATACATTAATTAATGATATTCAGGCCTCCCCCCAGCACTTACATCTGAGGAGGAAAGGTGTTTCTTCATAGCAACCAGCTTTCCTTGTTCCACTGACAACTATAGTGGTGGTGTGTGGGGGGGGGGAGGAACACGTACAATAATCAGACAGTGATATGAGATTTGCAATGACCATAATTATTTCCACGGGGCATGTAACATTTATAACAGGCAATGAATGAGCTCTGTTGATGTACAAAAACCAATTTCCCAGCACTGGCCTCACAAATTGAACTAATTTAGTCTTAACAACAACTCTGTACCCACGGAGACAGGATGCGACCACGCTACTGTGGCCCTACACAATAGTAGCCTAATTAGTAGGAGTTGTGCTGTGAGAGCTGGGGGATATGGTGTAACATAATCATGTTTACTCCACTCTATTTATTGTGGCAGGGTAACCATAATTCTGTATGCCCTACATTTTGTATAAGCCAGACTATAGACACAGCAATAATAGTTGTGTGAACTGAGCTATTGAAATGGGAAGCCATTGCTCCTTTGAAGGTGTTCTTGGTGTCAACAATATCTTGTTTATGGGATTTATTGACATGTTGTGGTTGAACCTCATCAGATTAGCAGGTAATGACACAATGCAGACACATCCTAAAGTCATGAGAAAATTGGACGGCCAGAAAACTTAATCAAATTAGCTCGATTAGAATGTACTGAAGCTTCGTGGGAAATATTCCGACATAAGGAAGTGGCCTCAGATCAACACAGTGCCTTGTTGATGCCCAGTCACTACAAACAGCCCACACAATACACACAAACAAGCTATTATATCGAAACTACACTATTAATTAGGCGTATCAAACAGGTGTACAACTGTATATTGTGTTTGCGTGACCCCCGCCTAATAAGCTGTGTAATATACTACAAACAGGCCCACAGGGCGTACCAAATATTGCACAAATATTGACTGTTGTCAGAGCTGAGATTGGGACCAAGGTCTAAACAAAGCCGCTGTCTGAGGCTGAGAACATGCCAGCCCCAGGTACAACAAAGCTGCCCTGAGGCTGAGGCTGCCAGCCCCAGGCACACATTGGGACAACATTCACACCAACTAATCAGATTAGCAGCTACTCATGACAACACACAGCCACATGCAGGCTGTTAGTACATGCAGCTCTCTACTTCAAACTGACATGTTATAAAGATTTTTCTGCTAGAAAATGCATTCAAAGTTCACCAGTTCACCAGAAAAAACCATAAGTACCCACTCCACACTCCACACACCACACACACACACACCCACACCACACACACGTACACTAGTATACATACCTGACTTTCCAAGTGAGCTACCAACATCTCCTGCACTTTGACCTGAGCCTTGGTCCTGCTCCCAGCTCTGTGTTCACTATATAAGTGACTGTGTGTGTGCGTGGGTGTGAGTGTGTGAGGGTGTGGGGGGTGGGCGGGGGGTGATTGCATGAGTGCTTGAAACAGGTATAATAATAATTATGATAAAAATATATTTTCTATATACTTTATCCTAACTATAAGCTAGGGCCACCAAAATGAAAGTGAGAGACCACAAGTCAACAGAAAAGCACATATAGTTTAGTTAAGGGGTTACAGTTGACAACTACTGCACCTGGGCTACGATATGAGGTGTTTTTTCAGCACAAACATAACAAACTTGTGTTCTTTTCAGAACTGGAAGGTGTTTTCGCAACCAACTCCAGTACCATGGAACTAATGCTCTGTTATTATTAGGCATGTTGGTCAACCACAGGGAAATAACATCTCTACAAATTAAACATACCTAGCAAACATTTCCTTGGAAGTGACTCTAGCTGTGCAGCTTGGCCATTTGCAACCACCCGACTCATCAAAGAGGCCTTTTTCAATATCTGCAAATAGATAAGAATTCAATCACAGCTAAGTGATAATGACTGCATCCACACATCAATACAACACACAACATTGTCACACCAATTCCCACCCAGCCTGATAATTGGCTAGCTCACCTAAACAGTCTGCAAAAGGCTAGGGTGTGACTATACAGCCAGAGCTAGCTAGCAGCCTGGTCCACCTGCCAGGCTAACCACATTACAGCCTTGTATACTGATGAGATAAGGTTGTTTAGACAACAAGACAATACATTGTTGTCTATTGTTCCAATCCTGTGGTGTATAGATCAGCTTCCCATGAGATACAGTAAACACTAACAGCCCTAACCTGTCAAACCAGTTTGACTACCTCAATCCGTAAGCTTACACCACCATGTTTGTGGCTATGCCCAATGAAAGTAAACAAGGTGAATAAACACTGGATGCTAAGTTTTCACAAAACACTGACAACAACAATAAATTTGTTTACCCAAGCTACAAAGACTTTCAAGAACACAGTGACCAACATGACAAGCAGCTGCTATCGACTAGCATCATGCCCACGGCTTTGATCAGACTAATAATGATATTCACGATGTTGTTGTGCCAAGGTTTTTATTGTTTATGAGAAGCTGACCATGCACACATTGTAGCTGTCCACCTCAAGAAGATGTTGTGTGTGTGTGTGTGTGTAGGAACAGACAGTTTGTTTTTTCCCAGAAGTCATAACAACAGATAACATTACAAACACACTCAGAGAGCAAGACTTGCTCCACTGAGCTCTTGTATACAAGTGGGATGGTGGTCATTAGATTGTTGTGTTAGACACAGTCTCCCACATACACCAACAGCTGGATCACGAATACCATGAATAGTTAGATCCCTTCATCTCTCTCAGGCGTAGACAACTTACAGAGCATACGTATGTAGCAACCATGTCATTATGTAAACAGTAGTTACGTATCCCTCTAGCTCACCTGGATGGAGGCTGGCTGTGTGTGCGAAGTTATTCGCCATTGGAAGACTGCAAATGAGTATAAAAAGTCCGTAAATGTAAATTTATTTATGTAAGGTGAAACAATAATTATGGTTATACTCCGCTCTCATTGAAGGCTATTTTAAATGGGTGTGAGCTATAGCACTAAACAAAAGGGACAACAAAGCTGGTCATGTGTAACTGCATGTCAACAGGTGTACCGAACACGAACGAACAATAGACAATGACCCAGGAACATGTATTTATCATACAGCTGTGAATAGCTCAAAGTCAAACAAGCAAGTATTCAATGTCCTGTTAACAACCTCTTGTCCTAGCTAACCACCGGTTTCCATTGAGCTTTTGTTTGTACCAATAGATCCACTGTTATTAGTAGTACCACAAAGGTTTGACCACTCACCTCATGAGGCCTGTCTGCAGCATACCTCCTCCGCCATGCACGGGTGTGAGATGGACTATGGATGTGGTGCCGCTACCAGAGTCTTGCTGCAGCTGTAGCTGATGTCCCAGGGAAGCTCCTGCACAGAGAGAAACCATACAAGGGCTTGTAACAGCTTGGGGGCAAGCATTTGCACATAGGGGATATTGATAATAATCACAAATTGCTTCAAAAAAAGTGTTATATCTCACCTTGGATGACCTGTCCTTGCAGGTTGGGGTTTATAAGACTCACTCCGCCAGGCCCAGAGGAGGCCACCGATATGTACCCTTGGTGCATAGAACCCTGGTGCAGGGCCGCACCGTTGGACATGCCGTTAGTGATACCATTACTGTAACCGTTCGTGCTGATTGCAGACACTGGCATTTGGTAGACGTTTTTAACAAGTGTATTCCCCGGGCTAGCCGACAAAGTGATAGGGCTGGAGTTGTGTTTCTGAATGACTGCACTCATGGCCATTTCTTGAACCAGTCCGTGGAGGGAGTGAGAGGGTTGCTCTGCGGGCATCCAACAATTGGACCTGCAGAGAGTGGTTGAAATGCAGTCATTTACTATACAGCCTGTTTGATTACTCTATGGTCTAACCACTGAACAAGCTACTGTTGCTATTGATGATTGCTGCTACAAGCTAATGTATACCAACAACCAGCTAGCTAGTTGCATGCAAATGAGGAGGACATACATATGGTCCATGCAACTGCATACAGTTATTAAAGCTACGGTGTGTAGAACTCACTTTCTGTCGAAGCTTTGCTTTGCTGAGCAGCGTTGTTTTCCAATGGCAGGTACAGAGAGTGCATGCACACAACACAGACCTTATAAACAGCACTGTTGTTTGTGGGCGTGTTTGTATTTGTCTGATGTGGTTATCTGTTGTCCACATGAATCTCATTAAAATTAATGTTGTGTGTACACAAAATTAAATGGCCTCGATTATAACGCATTCCCGCGGCTTGGAATTGAGGATGACAGCAGTTTGTATAAGCTAACGATCATTTCCATTCAAAAGAATACAATGACTGTACATGCAGTCCCTTTTCTTTATTTTCATTTCGTCAAGCAGTATACAGACAAATTTTTTATGTTTTTTTAAAAGACTTTTTTGATCGATTTCGTCTACTAGCTGCTGTAGTTGAAAGCCCAATTTCTATTCAAACAGATTCAATTAACACATGTACTTCCATAACAGTTTTCTAAATGCACAATAAAATAAAGTGTCAGTGTTTACAATTTGTTCTCTAGTCACAAAGCGCCGGCATCTTTAAGCAAGCCAACGAGTTTCCCACTTTTCTGCAGTTGTTGAACGTCCGTGCCTCCACCCACACACTTGCCACCGATGAACACGCGTGGCACCGAGCGAGCACCCGTCATACTGTTGAGCATATCTTGAATGGCACTACAGTCATCTGTATGGGAATAGAGCTAGGGGATAAAACTGAACTATACAAAGATGTACTACTGTTATTAGAATGTTTTGCGAGCATCGAACATAACTTTGCGAGTGTTAAACACTTTCTTACAATAAAACCGCAAAAACCAAAACTGGTACGACACACGAATACAATGTAGTTAAACACATGATCCTTGCCAGAACACAATACATGTAGTTAGATCGCAAAGCGTTAAGTTTTCTGCTGATTTGGCTCCTTTGCAAAGGTTTTTCACCAGCAAAATATAGGACTAGACATGTATTCTGTTGCTTTTTTAGCACATGTTCTGTTTAGATCAACTTATCCATTATCGACCATCTATAATTATACAGTGAATTAACGGCCGGCCACTCATGAAGAAAGACCAACTGCTACATGTATAATTATCCAAGGCCAGGTCCCAAATGAACACTCGTGTACAAAACAACCCATCAACAAAGGAAGGTCACCTCTGTGTACATAAAACATCTTGTTCACTATACATGTAAAAGCCTAGTGAAGGTGTCCAAATTATTATGAAGAGGTTCCATAACAGCTGTAACTTGAGTACTGTACCAGCTGTGATTTTCTGAAAGCTTAGAAAGACGTAGAGACCATTCAAATATTAATGGTGTCATCATCAAAGTTATAATTACTACATTTTTTGCGAACTTTCGAATTTTATTTTCGAGTATTAATTTGACCATGGTCCAAGGCCGAAATAAGTTATGGATTATTTGAAACGTCTCTTTCTAAGCTTTCAAAATCTTGACATTGGATCAATGGTATTACCATAGATGATACAGTACTGACGTGGATGTGAAACGGCCTAGTATCCGGAGGGGTCCACGGGAATTGTCTGAAGCTATCATCGTAACGAGCAGATTATGTTAGAAACCCTGTAACTGTCATGTTTATATAGCAACCAGAGCGTAGTAAACAGTGTTCCGTGTCTGAAAACTGGTGAAAATGACCGGCACACATTGATACTTGCAGTGGGCTTGTAGGTAAGACTAGTTTCTCTAAGCTCATGGGAGAATATCATATTTTAGCATAAATTTTCCTGTAAAAATGCTTTGTGTGAGATTTTTGGCTTGGACAGTAAATATTCAGGTTACCATTCAGTAGTAATACTTGAAGTACACTGTAAACTACGAGGAGAATCTATGTTTGACAACTGTTATGAAAGTTTAAGTGCTATAGAAAGGGCTAAAGCATGAGTTAGTTGCACTTTTTGCGTGAGGTTATTTCTAAACCTGTTGAGCCTACTTTTTGCATATTTAGCTGATGAAAACCTTCGTGTATTGATGCAGCAGGAGAATCTATTAACTAAGCATACAGTAAAGTTATTGGAAAAATACAGCCTCAAGAAAAATATGTAAAATCCATGTACATGTACTGTTAAACAAAAATTAATGCTACGTTCTTATTACAACTACAATTATGATTTCTATCAATAAGTTCACACGTACATGTACATGTCATTAACTTTCCAAATTGCAGTGTTGTCTTTCGCTGAGCTAAGATATCAATTGCCAAATGTTAGCTAATTATACTATCAAGTGAAATTTATCCCAGGACCTACTCGAGTGCTACTTCTCTAGGCAACACCATCGGTGAAGACAGCATTAACGTCCAACCTCTTTTCAAGTGCCATGTATCTACACTTGTATAGGAATTTCGAACCGGCAAGTTGGAATGTGTCTCTCTCACAGCCACTTCGTAAACGATCAAGAAACAGTTTATCGTGTACTATAAATTAATACTCTCAAGACTATTATAATAATTATTAGCATGTACACGTACACGTACACGTACAGATCATCAACAATTTCACCCGTTTGCTTATCTCATGCTAGTGTTACGAGTCAGCCACACTTCTTTTGATCTACATGCATGCTACCAACATTGAGTGGCTTGCTTTTTGGATATAATTACATGGGTACAGGGGTAGATCTACTATAAAATAATAATTATAGACTATTTACTAGACTAATTATAGAATAGTTAATATCATCTTGCACTGGACTGTACTTCCTCTACTCATTCTACCTCCTCACAGTCACTACTACTGTCTTCGCTTAATACACTTGCAGCATCAATATCCTTTCTGTTAATACATAGATTCTCTTTTATCTGTCTCTGGCCAGTTCTGCCAACTCACTTACACAGCTGCTTGGTATAACCTCGATAATTTCCTCGGCGTTTATTTGGATCAAATTGCTTAATTTACGGAAACTAGTAAATTACCTCGGATATGCTCGTTACTATGATAGCTTCAAGCAGAATACCGGAATCCGGAAACGTTTCACATCCACGTCAGTACTGTATCATCTATGGTATTACAGAGTTATGGCTGTTGAAGCATGTTCAACTGCAACTCACTTCTATCCTCGATCTCCACGACAGCAAAGTCTTGCAGACCAGCGTCTCTGATGGACTGCTTGGCCATGGTACAGAATGGACAGTAGGTCTTGGAGAACACCACCACCTTGTTGCTGGCTATCTTATCTTCAACAAATTGTTTCGCCATTCCTGAAGTGTGTGTGTGGTGTGGGTGTGTAAAGATATCGACAATAATTAGATCCAGACGTACACTAGACCAGCACACACAGCTAGCTAGCTACATATACACAGAGCCTCCAGCATACATACACACATGCACTAACAGAAGCATAAGAGCAGCTGGTTAGTTAGCTAGCTAGATATATTCACCCTGATGTTCAGAGCTGCTGGTTTGCCCCATGAGTCACACACACGGCACTTACTGCTTGCTGAGGTGTGGAGGAAACCTTTAGGATGATATCTGTTGACAGAGTAAAGCTGAGAGTGCCGCGATGCCTTGCTGAGAGAGACTAACAGTAGCAGACTAGTCCTAAACATATACACGTACACAGGGTTGGAACTGCTGACTGGGTCTGTGTCAGCAACCATGTGACTGTGAATAATGGTAATGAAATGTCATTGGTTGGTGTACACATGTCATGGCTGGAGCAGTGAGCAGCTCTGAACAGGATGCTTTAGCTGGTATTGTGAAGCAGGTCCATGCCAAACTGAGGAGGGACTTCAAATCAGGTAGCTTATTAGTGGAGTAGTGTGTGTGTGTGTGTGTGTGTGTGTGTGTGTGTGTGTGTGTGTGTGTGTGTGTGTGTGTGTGTGTGTGTGTGTGTGTGTGTGTGTGTGTGTGTGTGTGTGTGTGTGTGTGTGTGTGTGTGTGTGTGTGTGTGTGTGTGTGTGTGTGTGTGTGTGTGTGTGTGTGTGTGTGTGTGTGTGTGTGTGTGTGTGTGTGTGTGTGTGTGTGTGTGTGTGTGTGTGTGTGTGTGTGTGTGTGTGTGTGTGTGTGTGTGTGTGTGTGTGTGTGTGTGTGTGTGTGTGTGTGTGTGTGTGTGTGTGTGTGTGTGTGTGTGTGTGTGTGTGTGTGTGTGTGTGTGTGTGTGTGTGTGTGTGTGTGTGTGTGTGTGTTTGGTGGAATCTCTTTATAAATATCTTTTTAAAGAATCCACACAGGTGGTCCCTGCTAGCTGACAGATTGTCCCGCATATTTATTTGGGACCTGCTACAGTTGGCCTTTCTCCAGGGTACCCGTTAACTACGAGGGTTACACTGTACCCTGATATGTGATGATGGCAACAATTCCTTTTCTCCTTTCTTAATTCCATGCATGCACAGGCAGCAGTGATGTGGAGGCTCAATGGAGTACACACCTCACTGACACACACACACTCTCAGCCTACTCACAAGCAATGGCCGCTTTAGCTAAAGGCCCTTGGGCTAATAAAATGGACGAGACTAACCGGATACAATGGTGTGTGGATCGTTGCCATGAATACTTCAAATTAGATGTACTTAAAAACTTACTGCTGAAGGATTTACGACGTCTACACCACGGGATGCCTACGATAGCACCAGTAGAGGATCTCCCAGCCTCTGAGGAGGAGGTTGAGGGGGTGTTGCAGGAGTGTGCCTGTCGGAGGCTGAGGCTACTCGACGTTGGGAGCTGCTATAATCCATTTGCTGCATTTCCACAGTTTGAAGTGACTGCAGTAGACATAGCACCAGCTGATGAGGTATGTATTATAATTGTGTAGTATGTAATTTATGCGTTCTATAGTTCACCAACAAAACGTCAATTTCACAATTAAACAAATATTTTGCCCTTGTATCTAATGAATGTGTTTAGATCAGTGATTGTTTTTGGGTTGAAATGACCCAAAAGGCCAGTCTGCCCCTTATAATTATAGAGATATTGTTCAGAAATGGGCCCATTTCTATAGCTAATTAAAAGTGCATTGTGTAGCTCTTTGAAAGGTCATACACCCCCCCCCCCCCACACACACACACACAGGCTGTCCACCAATGTGATTTTCTCACACTCGTTCCGTCACCAGATGCCCTCATTAAAACAGACCACTATGATGTCATCATCTTCTCTCTCCTCCTCTCATACCTACCCAGCCCCCAGCAACGACTACAGTGCTGCCTCAACGCACACACCGCCCTAAGACTACACGGTACACTGCTGATCATCACTCCCGACAAATCCCATCAAAACAGACATGCTGCTCTAATGAAACAGTGGAAGGAGAATATCGAAGCAATTGGATTTCATCGCTGGAGATATGAAAAGAAGACACATTTGCATTGTATGGGATTTAGTAAATGCCGCCGTACTGTGGGGAGTGTGTGTGAGGATGGTTTGGCTATACCACAGGACGCTACTAGAGACGAGGATATGACCGTTGTTGCTATGGATACAGTGGGTGATCAAGAGACATTTCATGAGCTACCTTTTAGAGACGAAGACTCAGATAATAAATATTGAACCCAAACATAATTATCATAGTCATAATAATTTCAATTTCATAATAATAATGTTTTGTTGCATACTAATTATGTACAATGCAGAATAATTAATAATTACATGAGATAAAGTTGTTGTTTTTCTGTGAGACTAAACAAGGTACATGACAATGATACCTGAGGCTAGTACAATATTGAATAGTTTGTTACCAGTATACGTAGGTAGGCTACCACTGTTGCCATAGAGATGCTCGTCTTCTAGATCTGAGGTTTGTTGGTCAGCGTACTTAACACCATCTCTGACCGTTCCTTGGACACCACCCACTATACTGGCTTGAGTATCTTGCAACCAGTTAGTGGCTTGCTCCAGTGGATTCAAAGCTCCCAACAAAGCTGCCGTCTTAGCCATTGGTCGTAGCATGCTATCCTCCAGAGCAGGATAATGTCCGTTAATCTCTTTAGCTAGTTGCTTAGCACTCGCTGTGCAAATAGAATAATCACCACCTTTCAAAGATTCGAGGACCACGGATATATTGCCAGTGTTGGTGAGTGTAGCGGATAGTTCACAGTTTTTAGAAGCTTTAGGAGATAGTAGTTTGCGTAGAAAGTTCTCAATAATGTACATGTGGTTGATATCCTTCCATGTGGAGATAAGAGCGGCCATAGCTTGAGTGTCAGGGTGGACCACCAGCGCACCTCCTGCATAGGCCGGGGAAGTAATAATGTATTAGCATTTCTGAGATAAAGACATAAACAGATGGAATATTTATAACAATACGTTGCGTACCGTTTGTAATCTCTTTGAGATGCCCACGCTTTTTGTTGAAAACGACCTCAAAAAACAACCACTGAAAAAGCTTTTAGCTATACCATGCATGCAGAAAATGTTGAAACTTGAAACTGGGGCCATCCAAACCCAAATTATGTGCGTTCAAATAACTGTATATTGGTGCCTGGCTTCTTGCAGTTGGCCTTTCTTAGGACGTGGGGCTGATTTGACCGTGCCCATGCATGCACGAGAGTTAGCTAATGTAACTACAACTCACCACAGAGGGGACAGCAGGAGTCTTTAGGACGCACAGGACGATCACACGGTAGTTTGGGGCAGCGACCAGCTGTCATTATATCAGCACAGCCATGGACCTTGGAGTACTTACTGGAGGGGAAATAAATAAAATGTTAGGTTTGGGTTGAGCTTTATCCTCAGCAAAAGCGCAAAAATTTTCAAGCACTGAAAATGGAAATTGAACACAAAATTATTGAGCACTACAAATTTCAATTAGTATGAAAAGCTGCAAAAAGTTCAAAATCCCATATCGACCATCAAAGGTAACTTCCGAACATTTTAGATAGTTGTACAATTCCATCCTCACCTCTCTGCAAAGCAGTCTCCAGGATAGTCTGCTCTCATGCCACTAGCTCGTGCATGGCAGACAGATGTGTAAGTGACTCCATCGCGACCGCACACACTCCCTCTGCACAACCCTGGTCTGCAGACACCAGAGTAGGCAAGCTGTACCTCAGCCTTGTGGAGGTAGCACAGGGACGGATAGGTCTTGCCATTAACACCACACACGTGGGAATGGACATCTGATGTACACGCACCCTCAGATACTGAATGGGAATGGATTTACCGTGTAGCTGGTTATTTTCGTATGGTTAAAATTTTCGTAGATTTCGTATTGAAGAGTATCATACGAAAATTGAAACTACGAAATTATTCTATTGCATTAGATTTTATGTCCTATCCTGCATGAGCTGTACGAAAATTAAATGTGTCGTTCGTACGAAAATTTGTAACACCAAAAATTACCCGCTATAATTATGGTACGTAGAGAGGTGTGGATTTGGAATATGCATGGTGTCCTACAAGAAATGACGTTGAACATACCACACATGTACTGCCTGCAGGATAGTCTCTTGCGTGCAGAGTATAGAGAGAGACAGACGCCATTTGTGAGGGGGACACACTCACCATCCTTACACTCAACACCAGCACACACATCCTACAAACAATACAAGTGGCTAGAGTTGACAAGCTACAGAATGAATCACTGAATTCTTAACTAGGAGTCAATTTACATCGTGTTTTAAATGCCAGGAAACCACATCCACCAAGAGCATACCAGTGCGCGGGAGTTTATCCCAGTTTTAATTTTTCCTTAAAAAACCTCAAAAATTTAAACCTCACGAAAATATCCAGCTATACGGCATAGTGGGAAGACAGGGGGCTTAGCTATAAGCACTCACATCCACACGGCAAGGTCCCACTCTAATATCATCCACTAGGAGTCCCCCACAGTTGACAGCATGGCAGAGGCTGTTGTAGTTCTTGCCATTCCCTCCACACACCTCCTCTCCCACCATCTCCTCACACCGAGCACACCTGAGTGTGAACACAAAACACATTGTAATCTTTACCGAGCAAAAACGTCACAAATATTATTTTACTAGACCTATAATTACTTGTACATTGCTATCACCGTAGCCTAGGCACCTACGCCGCGCCAGACACAAAACCACCAAGCTCAGCTACACAATAATTATAGCTTACCTAGGCTGCAAACTCTTATAGGATGTAAACTGTTTATTACCTGCTCAGGTCCTTTTGTCCTGCAGGAGTTGTACTTGTGTGAGGTTTGTGCTTGTGTGTCTTGTGATGTTTGTGAGTCTTTCGTTTCTCACGATCAGTCTTCTGTCCGTTGCGATGATGGTAGGTCTTCCCATTATCGGCTGGAGTCTCCACTGGCATCACCTCCACATCCTGTTGATTCATGAGAGCACTCACCCAAGTGGCAGTTCGTTTGGTTAGAGTTTTAGGTTGAGCTACACTTCTAGATACTCGATGTCTGAAAATAATGGTTAATAAAAAATTATACAATGATAGTAGTAGTAGTAGCTAACGTGTTAATAATTATAGTGTGATAAAAATGGTACAGACTGCTCTGCTATACACTGAGTTGTTTTGTTCTTTTGTTAGACTAACAGTTTCTGCTCAGATATCCTTCGCTCTAGTTTAGAGTCGAGCTCCTCCAGTAACTGGACTACAGCCACTCTCATCTCTAGCTCGTCCAGTCTACACGGAAAGAAGGACTACATATTCACTGAATTATGAATACTGATCGTTTAAAATTCAATGCAATAAAAAAATGGACTCAGGAAAAAATGTATGATGATACTGTATATCGGGTATACTTCGAGGGTATAAATGTTCGTAGTTCTCGCTGATCAAGATCTACCGTGAACATAATTATTATACTCACGAATTTAATATCGCATGCTGCAGAAAGGCTACTATTCCGCAAAAATTAATTCTGCAAAAACCTTACTCTAACCGTCATTCTGCGAAAGTTTATATATACCCTTGAAATATACCCGCTATATGGTAGGTTCAACAGAGCTACGTCCACTGTACACATGCATCAACAGAGCTACGTCCACTGTACACATGCATCAACGGAGCTACGTCCACTGTACACATGCATCAACGGAGCTACGTCCACTGTACACATGCATCAACAGAGCTACGTCCACTGTACACATGCATCAACGGAGCTACGTCCACTGTACACGTGCATCAACGGAGCTACGTCCACTGTACACATGCATCAACAGAGCTACGTCCACTGTACATGCATCAATGGAGCTACGTCCACTGTACACATGCATCAACAGAGCTACGTCCACTGTACATGCATCAATGGAGCTACGTCCACTGTACATGCATCAACAGAGCTACGTCCACTGTACATGCATCAACAGAGCTACGTCCACTGTACATGCACAGTAGTTAAGTCTCAAGTATGAAATGTGCAATTATTGACTTACTGCTTTCCTCCATTAGCGACGGCCATCAAGTCGTTTATGATTTCATTCTCCTTCTGTTCCAAACTCCAAACGTCTTTTTGCAAATCACGTGCCTCTGATAGGCTCAGCCCCTCCCCCTTCTCAGCCTTGCGCACTCCAGCCAATATTCTCCCTATCAGAGATCTAATGTTCATACGTACTGTATCTGCCTCTCGCTGTTTACGTCGACTGTGAACTTTCATTTTGTCTGAAGAAGGTTTGTACAAAGATGCTACGACATCAAGTGTCAACATACATTTTTTATCAGATGATAGGGATATTGAATCACTGTGCACGTGGTGGTGTGCCTTCTTCTTGTCTTCCTTTTCTATCTCTGTCTTCTTTTTGTCTTCCTTTTCTATCTTTTCCTTGTTTTTCTTGTGTTCCTTAACTTTCGTTTTCTTCTTTTCTTCTTTTTCTATAATTTTCTTCTTGTTTTCTTTTTCTATCTTTTTCTTATTCTCCTTTTCTATCTTCTTTTTGTTGTCCATCATCAAGTTTTTCTTGTTTTCCTTTTCCATCAATTTCTTTTTATTTTCTTTTTCTATCTTTGCTTCCGTTTCTGCCATTTTCTTCTGGTTCTCTTCTTCCATCAGTTTCTTCCTATTTATCCTGTACCATTTGCGACAATGATTTTTCTTCTTCTTTTTCGTCCCATCGTCCGCTCGTTTCTTGCGATCAGTTGAATCATCATAGTCACTCATACTCATTTCATAATCACTGTCATCAGATTCATCCTCGTACTCATCATCCTCATCATCCTCATACTCATCCTCGTCATCATCATCGTCATAGTCACTTTCATCGTCATAGTCACTTTCATCGTCATACTCACTGTCATCACTATTGCTGCTGTCTTCATCACTTCTGCTCATGCTATTATCCATTTCACCTCTTGAACTGAGAGAATATTCTTCAGAATCGCTTTGTTCAAACCTCCCTTCATAATTGTACTCTGTATCAATATTTTCATTCTCCATGTTTTCATTCTCCATGTTTTCATTCTCCATGTTTTCATTCTGCATGTTTTCATTCTCCATGTTCTCATATTGATCATCATTCTCAATTGTGTCTTGAATTAGTTCATTTCGTTTCACCAGATCAGTATCAAGTTTTTTCAAGGCATCTACTTCAATTTTAATTTTCTCACGATCGGCAGAGTTGTGCTTAGAATGCTTCATGCGGTTTAAATCAGACTCAAGCATCTCTTCTGCCGTCTCTACAACAGCAATTTCTTTCTCCACTTTTTTCTCTTCTGCTTTCAAATCATCTTTTGGTATCAATCCAAGCAACTTTTTGATAGGTCTCAACACATCACGTCTGCTTCTAGTAGTAGCATCTACGGGAATAATTATGAATTTGATTAGCGTGCTATTTTTATTATATAAAGTTTTACCATTGATAAGAGATGCTTCCTCAGGCTTGTTCAAAAGGTGACTGCCTTTCATAGTGCCGATATATGGAGCAAGACGATCTGTACAATGACAAATTATGGGGATATTAAACCTCATTATAATTATGCAAGCAAAATGAAAATTAATTAATTCACCTTGTTCCACATTAGCTGCTGAAGCTCCTCCAAACGCCAGAAAGAACAGCACAATAGCTGCAAGAGACAGCATATCTTTCCTTAGAGAATCCATTTCCCTGAGGTTGAGTTGCTATGACTATCATATCAGTGCACTAGCTACAGGTGCTGAGATCCTGGTGATTGCACAAAAGAAGAGGGGCGGGGCTGGCCTTGCAGCTGCTCATTTTAGCCGATATTGCTCTAGTGTAACACATAATTAATTTTATAAAAGCAAACATTCGGCCAGAAGGCAAGAGCCCCACCCATCTTTTATAGGCTGAGTGGGTACGGTGACATCATCATCCATAAAGATGGGCGTGGCTGCCTCTCATTAAATGGCTACAGTTGATGAAACGTCTTCTCTTGGCTTTGATGTGAGATTGCAGCGTGTGGATATGACATCCAGTGAAGGAGACCTAGGCTCTGTACTCTCTGGCAGTAGCGAGGGGTTCGTATCAGCCCAAGCCACGCCTACCGTCAGTATCAGAAAAGGTAAGTCTAAGACATTAATTTTTGTCAGTTTGTGATTTATGCACACTTCATTGACTCTAGCTAGCTTTGAGCTATGGGCTGGGGAAACCATTATATTGGTATGTCTACAAGGCTTGTTCCATGCTACACGTGTACATAAGTACTAGCGGAAATACGGGCCATAATAATTATATACCTTTAAGTCTTACAAGTACAAGTCTTTACAGGTCATGATTAGAGGGTCGCATTTAATTAGAGGTAGCTCTAATCGATTTTAGGCCGCTTAAAAACAGGTATTTGCTAGTGGGCTACAATCGACTAGGGTAGCTCTGAGTCTCATTACCTCCGTTTAGGACGTACTATTAAAAAAAAATTTTCAACGTAGCTGTCGGTACGTCAGAACATTGCCTGAGCTTGCAGGTGTCACATATTTGGAGGGTCGCCTTAATTATGGTAATCTATAAAATTAATGTACTTTGTTTTCTGATGACAGGATATTCTGATGCTGATGATAATCATTCAGTATCGGCTGTTTCTGCTGACTCAGCAAGTTTTCATACACCAGAGCCGTATGAAATGTCCAGTCAAGATGAGGAAGATGTTGACCTTTCGGTAGAGGTCAGTATAGTTAGTTATTGTGTGCCTGATTTATTGCGTCAATTTTTGTTGCTATGTAAAGTGAGCAGTATTGTAGTCAAGTAACAAACACCCACCTCACACACCTCACACACACACACACACACACACACACACACACACACACACACACACACACACACCTCACACACACACACACCCACACACACACCTCTTCCTCGCAGATCCCTGATTTTGAAGCCCTCCCCACTAATACTTATGGCATTGAGACCACAGTGACACCCACGAACGTGTCTATCCCAGAGCTGCCCAAACTGGCCCTGGCCGAGGGGGTGAGAGGGGGTGTGGCAGAGAAGGGACCTCTGGACAAAGAGTACACAGGTCAATGTACGTTGTATGTACACTTCCCTCAAAGTGCAGTCTATCTGTACATGTATCTATACTGTTACAAGCATCTCAAGCTAGCTCGCTTGCTAATTTGTATGTAAAACCTCAGCATGCTGTCTATTTAGCTTGCCCTCTACACATGTATTACTGCTGGCCAGGTTTATGCGCCCCGTGGTATTACCTAGTTGGGCGTGGCTCGACCGTCCCCTGACGGGAGGTCGGGTTGCAAGCTTATCTGGGATTTGTTCTGTTGAACTGTTAACCAAGCACGTGAAAAATGCTGCAATTTGATAGGGCGCCACTATAGTGGTGCAGAACAAATCCCAGATAGGCTTGCAACCTGACCTCCCGTCAGGGGACGGTCGAGCCACGCCCAACTAGGTAATACCATGTGTTTGGACCTGTGTTAGCGGGTCACCCCTATAATATAGTCTGCCCTAGGGCCACCACTATAGACAAGTTTCACTGTATTTCTTTTATCACGACTAAACGCTGCATGTAGTTTATATCATGCTGTGTTGTATATTTACAACCCTTGCCATGCAGATCACAGGGAGAGTCGACAGCTGGTATCCAATGGTGCCACTAACGAGCGAACACCTCTCCTCCACTCAAACACAGACACTGAGAATAACAGTTGTTGTGTATTACTGTGATACTGACCACTCTCTATATACTCGTTGTGTGTCCCTGTGTTTGCACTATAATTATACATGTTTGTATTTTTTGACAAAAGAATTTATAATTATGACAATAAAAATTATGCTGTGGGGAATTCCCTCATTTAACCTACAAGCTACGCCCCTCTTTGAACAGCCCTTGAACAACAAAGAACTAATTTGAGATTGATAATGGCTGAATCTACAACACTGAATGCTGCTAGTTCCCCACAGTGGATGGAGGATGGACTGACTGATTATGATAGGGTATGATATTCACATGATAGATAGATACTCAATGATCAGTGCATTCTCCTAGTGCCTATATGTACTTGTTGACCACCCATAAACACACTTGGCATCATTCATTCATCACAGTATAGTGCCTACACTCTACCCTGTCAGTGTGAGGTGTTTTATCTCATGTTGTTGTTCTCTCCACATGTACCACTCTCTCTGGATGGACAACAGGGATTGATTGAGGTACGTTGTGTGCAATCACATTCTACCAAGCTGACATGCTTGTGCTCTGAGCACTTGTTGTTAGGAGGTAGACAGTGTAAAGAAGAGCACATACGGATAACTGAATGTGATACTATTCCTTAATTGAGACCAGTAGATCTACTCGTATAGTAGTACCTGAAAGTATGCATGGTGTTTCAGTCTGCATGTTTGGCTGTCCACAATTGTTTCCCCTCCCCTGTGTCATGCATCACCAGTGTACTCTATCACTGCACTAATGTTCTCTTCCTTCCATTTCATGCATCTCCACCTCACCTTTGACTGACCCTCTGAAACAACAGTTTGTAAGTTGGTGTGTGTTGTCAGAGTATTTAGTGTCTGTTGCATATTCTGTGATGTTTCTACTTCCCCATTATTACTCTTGTGTGTGTGCAGTGCCATAGTGTTATATAGGGAAATATTTAGTATGATCACATTCAACCTCGTAATCATTCATTTACTATCTTCCCACGTGTTTGCCCTGTGGACTCTCCCTCTCTGGATCAACAGCTGGTAAGTTTGTTTGCACGTGTACACTTATTTTAATGGTTACTATAGGAACTCCTACACTAATTGTAGGAAATCGTAAAATGTCTTTATCTCTCAATTTGCATATTGCCAACTACAAAACTTATTAGGTTGTACTTTTAATACTTTTGTTGGTTCATAGAATATGCATCTAAGTTGGTACATTATCGTGTTTGTCTCTTCCCATGCACACACTCATTCCTATGTTGGACCACACACTGATTTGGACTACTGTAGGAGGTGAGCTTCTTATGGGTACTCAATGTCCACACACTAAAATGGTTCAGCTGCAATGTGTACGGATGTACTGGTTACCTAGCATCATTAGCGTGTGTCCCTTGTCCTCTAGAGCTGACCCTCTCCCTCGTATAGGGTAGACCACGGCTACGAGGACGATATCAGCTTCCCAGTTTGTGGTTACCCCAGGTGTAGGCCAGGGCACATTACACATGCTCCAAACTTGCCCAAAATGTTTGTACTGACTAACTTTCCTAAATCTGCATGTACGTAAATTTCCGAACAGTAACCTTGTACTATTCGTAGTCCCATTATTTTTACGCACAATTTAGAAATACCACACATGTACATGCATCGTGTACATTGTGTACATGTAAATTCCCCAACTAATTAAGTTCTTGGTTTCTCAAGATTGTTCCCAAGAGCTTTAATGTGCCAGGTCTAGATGTATTCCACTTGTTGCTATGTGTAGTCAGTCCCATACACACCAGCGTTCAACTGATCTGATGTCTTGTATGTGTGTTAAGATTAAATCTCTCCCTCACATGTACCATTTGATGTGTCTCAGGGTTACATTGAGGTATGTTGTGATTGTGTGTGTCTCATGGAGTGCGTGTGTTGTATTGTACGACAAACAAATCATACGTATCAAAGTTGTACATCATGTAAGATGCTTGTTGTACCGTTTACCGTCCCTTCCACTGACCCACCCACTGACCCTTCCATTATCTGCCATTGCTAGTACTAAGTACCTGTGTGTGTACTAGCCAGTGTGTACTGAGTTACTACCAGTGTGTTCATATCCCTCTCTCCTCACATGTACCCTCTGTGGACTATTACTCAACAACAGGACGTGAGTTTATTATTGTCAGTGTGCGCTAGCTGAGCATTATATATTTAATGGCAAATTAAACTAGACTGACTTGTGTACATGTACTACTGCATGAAGGCAGATATTGTGTGGCTTTATTTAGGATTGGTACTGCTCTTGATAGTTTCATGCTGTACAGACGTGTACTTGCAATAATTGATGTATACATGTGTGAATGCATTCGTGTATTTGAACATGTTCATTTCTCTACATGTCCATGTCCTACTGCTTGTTAATGTGACTACTGCTAATGATTACTGGAACAACAGTGGGTAAGTTACAGTATACAGACATGTATGAATGCACTCACTGCTCCTACCATCATCCCCCTCTCTCTGTTTCCATGTGTGTCTTACGCTGGTGTCTCATTGGACTAAACAGAAGGTGAGCGGGACACTGCACTGACTTGTGACTGTACTTGTGTCAGTAATGTTTGAGTTGTACGTATGAGAACATGCCGTGTAATATAAATTATTGACATCATAGTGTACAGGTTTGTGATTATATTCTTTTCTCTCCCTACATTTCCATGGTTACTGAATATCTGCAATGATAGGAAGTGAGTCAAACAATGTTAGCAAACATACCGTATACCTCATGTGCATTCAGTTTGTAATAGTCTCATATCCTTACCTGACCCTCGTAGCTACACCTATAGACAACTCATAATGTGTGACCACAAACACACAGTCTAACCCACTCTTGTCTTGTTCACCTTGTTCAGGCGAAGGCTAGGGAGGAGAGTGAACTGAAGAGTCACGAGACGGTGAGTGTTGACAGTTGCACTTACTACTCTCGTGGTAATAGTGGTACACGTAGTCTAGCAGAACGACAATGTGTGTACATGTACTGTCCATTGTATGATGAATGGTTGCTTTTTGTCTACCTTTGTGTATGTTTTATAAGTCAGGGTGTCATACAGGGGGGAAAGGGGGGATATCCCTCCCCTAGCTCCAATTCCCCCCCCTTTTAATTATGACTGAGTGTCCATAGCTGGGTATTGAAATAACAGTTGACCTTTTTTTAGCAACACTTTCTGGTTACTTTTCTCATTTCCCCCCCTCTACTTCAAGATCCTGTATGACACCCTGTAAGTCCACTTTTACTGGTTGATGGTTGCTGACCTTTATATTTAGTTATGTGAATTGTACGCACTTTGTTAACCTTATAACGTGCAGTAGTGATTTGTATCAGCTGCATGTTCTATTTGGTGGAATGTTCATTCAGTCGTATATATATTCTTTACTCCCCCAGAGAAGAGCTGCCCTCCAACAGAGACTGTCTGATGACATCACTGACCAAGACCGGAGACAGCTGCAGGGAGAGCTGAAGGAGGTGGAGGGGAAGATCAAGAAGTGTGTCTCAGAGATACAAATGTATGAGAGGTCGATACATGACACGGAGAATGAGATTGCTAGGATACGAGGGAGGCAGAGAAAGGAAGGTGAGGGGAGCAAGGAACTTTCTAGTACAGTGAGTGTTGATGCTCATAGTTGCAATCACTCGTACCTGTAGCAACTTGCCAAATTAAAGTTTCTGTTTCGTTCGCATATAGTACCATATAACTGGAATATCTGGTGACTGAGGAATTTGACTGTACCTGTGCATAGTTTAGTGATTACTGTGTTTACATTATCAGCCTTAATTACTATGAATATGATTAGTGGTTTGATATTGCAAGCTTGATTGCACATGCACAAAAACAATTGTTTTGCTTATCCAGCTATGAGATGAGCACCCCTCTAGGTATAGTACCGTATAGCGCGAAATTTTCGAGGGGCTTAATTTTGGTGGATTTCGTGGGTTAGAATTCCACACGAAAATTAAGTCCACGAAAAGTGTTCTTTAATTAGAATTACCTGTTATCATGCAAATATTTAAAGGCGTGGCTTCCGGTAAGCAGTCATTCCGCGAACATTGTGCAACGAAATACTTTTAGAGGCCAATCCACAAAATATAAGTGCCTCGAAAATTTCGCGCTATACGGTATATAAGCTATTTTAAAAGTGATTATCTGGAGCTATATATATTCATAAGCAGTGAGCAGCACTAGGTACCGTATAGCGCGAAATGTTCGAGGGGCTTAATTTTCGCGGATTTCGTGGGTTAGAATTCTATACGAAAATTAAGTCCACGAAAATTATTCTTTAATTAGAATTACCTGCTATCGTGCAAATATTTAAAGGCGTGGCTTCCGGTAAGCAGTCATTCCGCGAACATTGTGCAACGAAATGGTTTTTAGAGGCCATTCCACGAAATATAAGTGCCTCGAAAATTTCGCGCTATACGGTATTCAGATTGAGCTTTTGTACGTTTAGTGACCACACCTGTCATGCGCAGGAAAGTGGGTGTGGCTTCCTGTGCTTGGGCGTTCAAATGTTTTCCGCTTGCTCTCAGTACCTTCCTACTGCATTTCCCACCGGCTTATATGCAACAGAATCAACACAAATGCAGAGACTATAATTATATGCAAACAGAACAGAAACGTTAATTTGTCCTCTACCGTGACTATAGTTATTAGTAGACTGTACGTACAAAATCCATTGTACAATGTTTGTAATCCCGCTCTTCATTTTCCAATTATTTCCGAGGAAAGTTAAAATGTTTTTGCTCTCAGTACCTATATATTGCAAGCTTGAGCGCACATGCACAAAAACAATTATTTTGTTTGTGCAACAGAATCAAACTGAAGTGCAAACCCTCGGCGTTAGTTTGAGGTCTATACGTTTACAGCCTCGAGTCAAAGTCACGTGTACATCTAGGCCAACTTGCAGTGCAGTTCATGCTTTTTAGCTTTTGCTCGACAACAAAGCTTTAACCTTTAATATTATAAAACCTTGTTGTGTTGAGGCTATCCATGGTACCAATACAGTGCTATCACATCCGGGTGAGTATAGACTCATATCCACAGACACACAGATTGACTACTATAGCCCATGGAGTGCCTCGGGTTAACAAACGCATCATAAACTTTAATTTGTCCTCTACTGTATACATGTAGTGTGTACGTACAGCTGTTGCGAGCTGTCTCAATGTTTCAATGTTGGTAATTCCGCTCTTATTAAACTGTTGGCTTCACCTCTTTCATTACCTTAATAAGGTTTGTATGCAACCACTCAAATCATGAATTAATTGCACAAGCACATGCGTAGACTTAATCTATGATTAGCCCGCCTAGCCTTGGTCAACACACACAAATTACATTACTACAAGTGTGTTTGATATACCTGACATGTATTTATATGGTGTGTATTAGTTGCTTACTCCCTTCCATGTGGTCCTGGTTTGATCAAGCTAGAGCATTGTTCCTTTGACTATATTCCACACACTGTGGTACATGTGTTATAATTAATTATGGATACTGTTTATCGGACATTGCATCAATATATGCACACATACATGTACAGTCACTGTGATTGAGTGATTGGGTTGGTAACGTTGTACTGTTTACTTAGTGACATCATCATGTTAATTCATTCATAGCACATTCCTGTAATGATCAGCCACATTCCCTGTCATTGGTGGGTCACTCACTTAGCAAGCTTTAAAGGTTTATGTACGTACAGCTGCTGTATCCATTGTTTGTAGCAGATCGATGCCGGTCCTTCCATTAAATGCTTTTCTATTGTATAACTAGAGCTACCTAGTTGCCTTCCACACTCAATGTACTCTATTGTACATGCACCAAGTTACGTATGATTTGATGTAATTTTGTTTACAATACAACATGTATGTGTGATCACAAGTACTGTTATTGTATTGTGTTTTCACACTGTCTTGGTTGCGCAGAATGTCAATACAATTAACCCTGAGGTGTGTGGGGGACTTTAACATCAAAATCTGAAAAACTAATAACTTGTTTTGTTGAGGCTATATCCAAACCAATGGACTACCTAACCTGTAGGGTTGATTATACCAAGCCAATTGACAGACTACTGTATAGCGGATAATTTTTGTGGGGTAAAATATTCGTTATTATTTTTGTGGGTAAGCTGACCTAGGTGTAGTTTACTGGAATGCATGCAATGCAGTGCAGGCAATGAACATTTTGACTCACGAACATCACCCCACAAAAATTACCCACTACGTTTACACGGCATGCGAAAGATAATAATAATTATTTGGTGAACATTTTGAATTGATTCCTATGAGCTAGCTTGTACAGTGCATGGTAGCTATAATTATAGCTGGTGATATCCATCTGGAAGGATTCTCTGGGCATGCTGTTACCTTGTCTGATCATGCTGAGAGAATGTGAGACGTCCGTTTGTTCCAAGTTCTTGGTCAATATGAATATTTTTATAATAAATTACGATATGAACTTAAAATGAACTGTAAAATGAACTGTATCATAATTATAATTATGATATAGATCGAGTTAGCTTGCCTCGAAACATCACTCGTCACAGAGACATCCGGTTACTGGGTGGGGCTAGAATATGACTGCGTTATAGGCGCATTCTCGAATATAACCATATAGAGCTCTGCTATTGACCCCATGCATGAGCGCATGTGCTAATACAGTTTCTACGGTAGTCCATCTTGTCACCTAGCTGTGAAGTATTGCATATAGTTAGTTACATTCACACATCCTGTTTAGAATCGAAGCGGTTGTTTGATGAGGGGATGAAGCACGGACACGTCTTGGTCAACATTGTCAACATGCTCGTGTTTGGACCGGCGGGAACAGGGAAGACCAACCTCAAGCACCTGCTAACTGACAAGCCCCCTCCACTACAGCGAGACAGTACTCCTTGTATGGAAAAGCCAGTACGCATTCGACCCGTGTCCAATGCAAAATTCAGGTCAACTGGAAGAGGCTGGGAAGAGATGTCTCAGCCAAAGCTTCGTAAGCTACTAGCTCAAATCATCGCCAAGCTACCAAAAGAAAGCACCGATCCACCCTTGGCATCAAGGGTTGCCGAGAGCTTGAAGAAGATGACCACAACCATGTCCATATATGGTTCTAATGATGCAATTGATGGTTCCAATGACGGTTCCTATTACGGTTCCAATGACGCGATTTATGGTTCCGATGAGCTATTGTCTCATTCCAGTTCGAGCAGCGATTCTGATGAACTTTCTGGCTCTACAAAGTTGGACAAAGCCATTGATGAAGTGATAGCGAGTGTAGTGAGTGGTGTGGCAGAAGAGCTGAAGCCAGCCACACAGGGAACTGACCAACTGTCGAGCAGTGACCAGCAAGAAGGAGAACTGTTTGATTCCAACTGGGTGTACGTTACCGACTGCGGCGGACAACCCCAATTCCACGACATCAGCCCTCTCTTCATCAAGCACATTTCTGTGGCGTTGATAGTCCTGCGTTTGATTGACGAACTCTCCAGTTTCCCTTCTGACGAGTACTACAAGGATGGGCAGCTTGTTGGTAGTCCTCATGCATCTCACATGACCCTCGGGGAGACACTTCAGAGTCTCATTCGATCCATTGAGTCCCATACCTCACAAGACAAGAAGCCGAAAATGATATTTGTGGGCACATTCTTGGATCAGCTCAAGAGTTTGGATACTCTTATCAAGAGGAATCAAGAGATTCTCGACATGCTGCCACCCGATATCAAGAAGCTATTGGTGTACAACGATCTTGCGTTGAACAATCTGATCTTTGGTCTCAACACAATCAGCCGAGATGATAATTCACTGGCCACTGCCAATAGGATTAGAATAGCTATTGAGCGTTCTATTCCGCTACAAGTCAAAATGCCCATCTGGTGGTCCTTCTTGGATTCACTTCTCCAGAGTTTATCTGCCACTCTCGAGCGAGGTGTACTGAGCAAGCAAGAATGTCTCCGATTAGCCACTCGATTTCATTACGTGCTCCAAGATCTTGAAGCTGCTCTGATCTTCTTTGACAACGTGTGTATAGCGCACTACTATCCCTCCATTCTCCCCAACACAGTGTTTGTGGATGCCCAGATTCCACTAGACAAGATCACCGAGCTCTCACAGCACGCCATCTTCCTGAGGGATCCTGAAGTCAAATCACGCTCTACTCTAAGTACAAGAGGGATCGAGGCTGAATGGAAGAGATTTCGAGACGAAGGCATAATCAATTTAAAGTTCCTACGATTCTTTGAGAAGCATTACGTTAAAGGCATCTTTTCTCCAGAAGATATGCTGTTGATCATGAAAGAGCTTCTCGTGATTGCTTCCATTCCACTAGTGGAGGCCACTACCCACCAAGCCGAGTTCTTTATGCCATCTCTACTCAAATCCATCCCACCTGCTGAGCTAGATAAAATCCGTTCCTCCTTCACAATAGCGCCCCTCGCTATCTACTTTCGTAGTGGATGTATTCGCTCTGGAGTCTTTTGCTGTCTAGTTGTGGACGTGATCAAAAGGGTGGGCTGGAAAGTTTTGCTCCCTTCAGGCGAAACAAGCATTTTTGCTAAAAATTGTATCCAGTACGAAATCTCCGATCTCCCGTGTACCGTGACTCTGATCGACTCCTTCTCATATATGGAAGTGTATATCGACGTCCCTGTTTCTCTTCGCAATGAAGTATGCCCTATGATTCGAAACGAAATTTTGCACAGCATTAAATTGTCCTGTGCAGTGTTGCATTACAACAATGACACACCCAAGACAGCCATCTTTTGCCCATGCAAGAAGAGCACTGGCAAATTGCACCTTGCTGATGTGATCGAACGGAGTGGCTGTAAGTTTTGGAAGTGCTCCCTTCAGACACGTGTGTGGGGAGATCTCAGTGACGAACATAGAATCTGGCTGGACAATAGCGAAGGTTCTGGTGAGTACAGTCGTTTTTTAAAATTGAAAGTTACCTTTTTGTTTTCCCCCTCAATTAGGTGCATCATCCTCTGTTACGGGAGACATGTGTACAAAGATGACATTGAGTGATCAGCAGCAACAATCTGGTAAGTATATGACATACATTGCTTTACTATCACTTATTAGATTACGATACTGAATAGTTTTTGCCTTCATGTAAATTGCAACTATAATTAAAGTTTACCGAAAGTTCTGGTAAGTGCAGTGTTCAGCAATATTTTGTTTTCCTTTGTTATAGGTGAAGCCTCCTCAGATCTGAACACTGAAGGAAAGAGTCATCAGTTGCAATACTCCGGTAGTTATGTAGCACTATACGTAAATATTTGCAGCTTTTATTATAGGAAAATTATATGTACTACATAGTAACAAATTATTTGCGTATCATATTTTTGTAATTGACCTTTGTATTATCCCCCTCAGGTCCATCGTCCCCTGTAATGGAACCTGTGTGTAGAATGAGTGATCAATATACCAGTAAGGAATGTCTGTTGGGGTTCCATGTATAGTGGATAAGTTATTTTACTTGGTCATTATGCGCAAGCGAGGTATATACGTACGGTAGTGTGTTTGTGTGTGTGTGTACGTGTGTGTGTGTACGTGTGTGTGTGTAGACTGCTACAGCTGCTCAAGGATCGATCCAGTGCAAGTAACAGTTTCTATAGGTTTCTAGTCATGCTCTCTTGGATTTAAATTCATGGATTTGCAAAATACTGCTTTGTTCTCGAGTTATGCCTACTTGGAATACGATTGCAGCCTTTTCAGAAGAGCATGTAGCCAATCTTGTCCATGGAGTGTTGCTACTCTACTTAGTAGTTAGCTCTGCACTAGAACGCTAGCTATTGGTAGCTGCAAGAGTGAGCAGAGAGCTGCAAGGCTCTGCTGATGCTGCCATTAATCTTATACTTGAACAATCGTGGTCGATGATTACCCATGCACTCTTTGAGTTTCCCTGTGATTTGGACTCTGCTCTGGATTCTGCCTGCATGCAGCAAATTCATTAATGCTATTAGCAGCTTTATGTTTTGTAGCGTTGGCACCTCCACCGAGGTATCAGCACCCGCGGTGCTTTCATTACTGTAACAATTATTATAATTATGTTTCCCTTCAATTAGGAAAACCATCGTCTGCTACGGGAGATACTCTTATGAAGACTGAGAGAAAGAGTGATCAGCAGCAATACTCCGGTATGTAGCCCCTTTATCTGTGAACTTTCTACAGAAATTTGAAAGCTATAAGCTATTCATTTTTCAGAAGTTATTACTCTAACCAAAAGTATACCTAAAAACCAGTAAATCATGAATTATATACATTGTGGACATTTGTAGACCCATAAAGGATACCTAAACCATTTAACTTATGAAGTCTGAGACCTTAGCTGTTTAAGGTTAGTCTTTTAACCGATTACCCACTATAACAATTTGCTTATTAATCCCCCAAACCCACCACCTCATGTTTCCATAGAAACATTTTTGTAGCTTGGTCATTCACCTACACAATGGTATCAGCACCATTTCTTAGAAATGTTTCAATCAAAAGATAATTATCAACATTAATTTAAGTACAGCCACTCACACAGTTGTGGTAATCTACTCTCTATAAGCTGCATGGATGCTGCACTGTAATTGTAGCGCCAACTCAGACTTAACAGTGTCCTAAAAAATCTCCATTGGTTGCTGTTATGTCGCTTATAATATATAGTATTATATATGTCGCGAATAATTACTTTTTGACCTAATATTTTTACATGTTTTTCTTTGTTATGTTCAGGTGAATTGTCCTCTGTTACAGTAATGGAAGATGTGTGTAAGAAGACTGGAGTGAGAGACCAACAACTCAATCAAGAAATCCCTGAGAGTGACATCATTCTTATCGCGGAGAAATTTCCTCACCTGCTGAACGTGCACAAGGTAGGCAGTACCCTAAATCTTGTATCTACTTATCCTCCTGACATTTTGGCAAGGGGAGCAAATGGTGCACGTGCATGATATTAGGGTGTTGATGATATGTATATATCTAGAGGGTTCGTGACCCCAGGAATTCATTACTATATCTGCCCTATTAAGAATATTGTTCACCAGAACCCCTCAATTGTATTCCCATTGAGTTTCTTCTAGAAGGTATTTCCGAGGGGGCAACCCTCACCAAATGAAACCCTGTTAATTGTTGTTTTTGTACAGGTTTTGACAATGACCGATCTACAACATGTTTATGAGAAACTTAAAAGTGCCAGCCCTCACTGGTTCAATCTGGGATTGGCTTTAGGTCTCAGTCATTTTGTTCTCACCAACATTGATAGCAAGCATCGTGGAAATAATGTATCGTGCTTGCGTGAAATGTTGGCCAAGCTCCTGAGTACACAACATGTAACATGGAGTCTCCTGTCAGACGCTCTCAAAAGGCCCACTGTGGATCTCATCAATTTGGCTGATAGCATCACAGGTAACTATATTTTCAGTGTTTGTGTATTTTTTTCACTTCACCACGTATCAGTAGTAACTAGGTACTGGACAGTGAGACACATGCATTGGGCTTTTCTTCTATCAATAAACACTTTAAAATTCAGTATTGGCCATGCAAAGTCAATTTGGTGTTTCTCAGGCTATTATTCCTAAAATAGCAAGCGGATTGAGACATTTGATAAATATTTAATGATAATGATATTCATAGATTTTTAATTGAAACACACCCCTAACTTCCTCAATAAGAGGAAGTGCATAATTTCTACTAATTAATTTTAGTCATAATTATAATTATTCATGACCAAAAAACCATGTAAATTTATCATTTTCTTTTCTTTTAGTGCCTTTAATTTGAGGTCACGTGATATTTCTTTTTTGTAAAGCTGCCAATTTCCAAGCGCGAAGGCCTGAGAAACTACAAATGACTTTGTATGGCCATACATACACTTATTAATATTTTTTACTCATAAGTACATCATCATAATCAGCTTAAGCATAAGCTGTGTCTGCTTTTCCTCAGGTAATTCTGCAATGGAAGATGTGTGCTTGAAGACGGAAGTACATGATCATGATCAGCACATTACTTCTGGTAAGCTTTGTTTTGTAATCACTTTTGTATTTTATTTTTCCCTCCTCAGACAAATTGTCTCCTGCAATGGAACATGTGCGTATTAAGAAGACGGTGATGAGTGATCAACAGCTATATACCAGTAAGGAAGTGTCGTTGGTAGCAGATTATCGGTATATACACGCCAGTAGTTGTTGTAAAATACTGTATCTCAATATTAGACACAGCTGCTGATGTCACTGAAGGAGAGACCTCACAAGATGTCCTCACTTCATATTCACACACCATTCCCTCAGGTATGTGTGGATTACATAAATATACTGTGCTGAGCTTTTAATTTGTTCAGTGAATTTGTAGTGTTCTGCTATATGGGTTTGCTTTTAGAGAGAGTATGTCAGGCCTTCATACGTGACAGGGGCAGGCAAAATTAACATTTCAGAAAAATGGAGGGCGAGGTGATTACCCGTGCCCCCCCCCCCCAGAAAATGTTTGTGTTAGACTGTCGTATATCGCTATTATTGTCAGGGTGTCATACAGGGGGGAAAGGGGGGATATCCCTCCCCTAGCTCCCCCTTTCAATTATGACTGAGTGTCCATAGCTGGGTATTGAAATAACAGTTGACCTTTTTCTAGCAACACTTTCTGGTCATTTCCCTTCAAAATCCTGTATGACACCCTGATTGTGGAAAAATGCAGAAATTTCAATTGCATAATTATAGTACTAGATAAAGCCATAGCCTGAGCGACACAAGCCTTTTTCAACTTGAATCTCCCTCTGCATGTACTTACAAATTACAGGTAGTGACTTAGAAGAAGAAATTGTGAACGTATGGAACACACAGAGTAGAAGAATAGCAGCTTAATTAAAGGAGCTTCGTAAATAAATTAATCGTAAAGAACTCTATTGTTGTTATGAATATTAAGGCAGAGCTCTTTGTTTGGTTGGTGTGTCACAGGCCGTAACACTGTGTGTTATGCCCTATTATTTTCAATACAAAAATTCACAATGGGCGAGCGTGCTCCCCCTCCATGAAGCCCTGTTAATAATGTCCGTTCACTCTCGAAGGTTCCACTCCATTAACCACACCCCTTTCCTTCTCCCAGGAGCTGGTGGACTGAGGACTGTGACCATTGAGGAATTGAAGGAGCGTACAAAAGTGACAGACTCTCAACTTGACACTGAAATTGAAAAGACAGACATGATCGTTCTGGCAGCTCATTTTGACACTGTGGACACCTACGCTGTACAACTGGGACTGAGTCCTGCAGAGCAAAGTGATATCACAAATTCTCAGCTTGCTAATGGCACACAAGTAGCAATGGACAAGGCCTTGAGACTGTGGAAACAGCATAATCCAGGGGCCGCTACTTACAGAGCTCTGATGGAGATGCTGTTGAGAATGGGAAAGGAAGAACTGGCCTTAGAAGTTTGTCAGACAGCAGCTACGTAAGTGAGACCGTGGTTGTATCATGCTATAGTCATGTGATCATGCAATCATTCTAATGCAGGAAAGTGGTGTTGAATAGGAGAAGATCTAGCCTAGCCGTCAAACTACGGTCGTACTTTTGTCTATCTTTTGTCTTTTAGTACCTATTATTTGTGCCTATCTTTTTCTTAAGATTTATTAAAAAATTTTGGCTATTAAATAATTATCTAAAGAAACATGCTCCACCACTTCTAAGCGTGTGTAGAGCAATACATGAACACAAGAGTAGATTGGTAGGTAGAAGATCACAGGAAATCAATAAAACACCAGCCCCTCCCCCTGTTGTATGTGTTCTCTGGCTACATCTCATGCCATGTGGATCAGAAGAGCTAGAGTGTTCAAGCAGGAGTGCAAGTAAGAGATAATACTGAGCTAGTGCTGAAGAGTCTATATATCTTCCTGTAAGTGATGCTTGTGAGCAGCACTATGATATAAGTATTACAGTATTAAAAGTTCTCCAACATAACTAAATATCATTTGTACCTGGTCATACTGACGGCATGGTCATTCTAATTATGTTTGCTAATTACTGAGTGTTGTGTTGTGATGACAGTGTGTGACAAGTGTTGTAGCGTGTGCAATGGAGCGGGACCATCAAAGTGTGGGGACTGCTCTACGAGATACACTAGGAACAACAAGGGAGTCTGTGAAGGTGCGTCTCATCACAGTACAGTCACATGATAATCACATGACCCCTCTCCCCAGATGTGGACGAGTGTGAGGTGGAGTCGTTGTGCTCTAGTGGTACCTACTGTGAGAATACTGCCGGGTCACATGACTGTGAAGGTAGGCACATGATCCACTAACTTTGACTGTGCTCATAACTTGAGTTAGGATTGTGCATTTTCACAATTAACAGTTTTCTATCTGCTGGTGTGTTTCGATCAGTGATCACTGTACTGTTGTAGATGTTAGAAACTATTGTAATTGCATTGCTTGTGTCTTTGGACGGCCATAATTTGGTTTGGATGGTCCTGTGTAATGATTTTCTGGTAGCTCAATCGGAGCTCTTTCAGATGGCATACTAAAATCAAATATAATTTTGAAGCCATTTTCGACAAAAAAGCGTGGGCTATATATAGGTGGTGGAAAAGTGTGAAATGGGGTCCGTTAAAATAATTAAACTGAACATAATATCACCTGAAAGAGCTTTTTGTAAGCCTTCAAAAAATACAAAAATGAAAGCACCACAGGTGCTGATGCCTCGGTGGAGATGCCAAAGCTATACATAACATGAAGCTACTAATAGCTTTTATACTGATGAACATTTTTGCAATAATTATTTTGCTGCCATGCAGACTCAAAGAGTGGGTAATGATCGACCATGATTGTGATCGATGCCAAAAGTTCAAGCCTAAAATTAATGGCTGCCATCAACAGAGCCTTGCAGCTCTCTTCCTCACTCTTGCAGCTACCAATAACTAGCGTTCTAGTGCAGAGCTAACTACTAAGTAGAGTAGTAACACTCGGTAAACAAGTTTGGCTACGTGCTCTTCTGAAAAGGCTGCAATGGCATTCCAAGTAAGCAAAACTAGGCATAACTCGAGAACGAAGCATTATTTTGCAAATCCACGAATTAAAATCCAAGTAAACATGACTAGAAGCCTATAGAAACTCTTACTTGCACTTGATTCATCCTTGAGCAGCTGTAGCAGTCTACACAGACAGACACACAGACACACAAACACACTACCGTATACCTCGCTTGCGCTTGCGCATGTGCACCGAGGCATAATTATTGAGATTGGACGAACGGTACGCAAGTTATTGTCCCTCAAAGAGTTGTTATCCAACCTTGGAGAGATTATCCAAACTGGGTCTGTTTGATAGCTAACTTTTAAATAGCTATATGGTATTGATGAGTGTGTGCTGATTGGTAGTAATGTGTTGTTGTTAGTTTGTTTGTTTGTGTATTGTTGTAGCACTCGCTAATTGTGCGTATTGTCCGACTAGCTGTTCATGCGTGTGTGTATACCTAGTTATAGGTTGCTATTGCATTGCTTGTTCCTAGGACAACTTGTCTCTAATGTAGCGTATACGCTGGGTAAAAACAGACTCTTTTGGTTGTTAGCCTTGTGTCTCCATTGTACATGTATCTATCGTATCCATTGGAGACTAATCAACTCAATTTGGTTTTAGTTGCCAAGAGCTACACTTGACCTCTGACCTCCAGTCAGCACACACTGCTATTTGGTGCAGCTTTAGCTTCCCTGTTTTACAAGTTTCATGGGTCCCTTTTGTGAACCCCAACAACTACTGTTACTTCCTTATAAGGCTTATTAGTTACCACAACATAGTTTGGGGAAGCCTAACAAATTCTCTATGTGCAGAAACTATCTAAAAACTCGATCTCCCTTTTTAATTTAATTTTTTACCAGCCTGCCTGTTTCTGTGCCTCGAAAATAACCAACTATACGGTACTAGTCCATGAATCGTTGATGGTCACATAATTGGTAACCTTCACACCCCCCCACACACACACCCCCACAGGATAGTGAGGACGACCGGAGAGAGCTCTTGTCTGGCAGGACAGACCCAACAGCTGCAGGCAGGACTACAGGTACAGTGGGTGCTACTAGGTGTTCACTATCAGCTGTTTGCACAGACCTTGCTAAAAAAATTTAATACTAAATCATTCACTGCATTACCACAAACCACCATACAATGTTGCTATGCAAATAGTATAAATACATGTACATGCATGTAGTATAGTTATAAATAAGAAGAGCAATGATGGCTTCTAGAACTAGACTATGGGAACTCATAGAACACTGGGGATCTACCAATTAACGCTTTATGCTGAGACTTGCATGCTGTTCAGCCTTCACACTGCTTTCCATACATGCAGTGGACAGATTAGTAGCTATACAGGTATATCTGCTGGTATATGCAAGCTAGTCCCAGCCCATTCTCTACTTCAAATCCTCACCATAATTTGTATGTGAGTTTCTATACCACCAAGAGTAGATAAGAGCATCTACCATTGATACCACCTTATAGCGGGGAATTGTCGAGGGTCTAATTTTATCTCGCAGATTAGCCAGAAAATATTAGCCCTCAAAAAGTACCATACAAGTTCTGGAAGCCATCATTGCTCAGGATGTTGTTAGAATAGCAACATTCTATGGTGATTTTGTGGTGATTTTAGGACACCCACACACACACACACACACACAGCGTCTCTTGTCAGCTGAGCTGCTCTGGAGCGAGGGCTGTGATGAGTGTAAGAGTGGCTACAGGATGGAAGAGAACATCTGCGTGGGTGAGTGGGCGTGTGCTTATTCGACCATGTTTCTCTAATAGAACACTATCAGTTGATTGGTTGGTACATGGTACTAGCTAACACTATCAGGCAATTCTCATTGTTGCTATGACAACAATCCTTGTATCAGCCCTACATTGTTCCTTGGTCAATTTATCTATTTTTTGTATACTTGTTACCATTGTACAGGATTGCACACGTATCTAACTCCCTGTTCTGCTTTAGCTGGTAATTGCAGTAGTGTATAGAATAAGGCTGTTTGCTACATGCAGTGTATGGGCTATTATTCCGTTGCATACCTCACAGATACTAATTCCCTGTTAGTCTATGTACGCTAGGCTATTCTAGTGCATACCTCAGTAACAGATACTAATGGATACCACTGCCTACCTGTAGATTCCAACAGATGATTATTATAAGCCGTGTCTACATGTACAGTCATGTATGTACTGTTACGTATGTTCAGACATTCATTAATTAATGGATCCCCCCCCCCCACACACACCCCCACACACACACACACACACACACACACACACACACACACACACACACACACACACACACACAGGATGATATTCTGCCAACAGTGCACTTCACAAAGCACCCAGCTGCCCTCCTCAAAGAAGTTGGTCAGAGTCTGTGACAGCTGCTTCCTGGACTTGAACACACTTTGTTTTTGTATAATTATACCTCATTCATTGTGTTGTCCTCAAGTGATCATTTGATACAATTATTGACTGTGGTCTACAATTTTAATGTACATGATCATGAAATGTTTTTGCAAATCAAATTTAATTGCTGGGAAATTCCCTTACATAATTGGCTGCTGTGGGGAATTCCCTCATTTAACCTACAAGCTACGCCCCTCTTTGACTAGCCTTGAACAACAAAGAACTAATTTGAGATTGATAATGGCTGAATCTACAACACTGAATGCTGCTAGTTCCCCACAGTTGAAGGAGGATGGACTGACTGATGATGACAGGGTATGATATTCACATGATAGATAGACACTCAATGATCAGTGCATTCTCCTAGTGCCTAGATGTACTTGTTGACCACCCATAAACACACTTGGCATCATTCATTCATCACAGTATAGTGCCTACACTCTACCCTGTCAGTGTGAGGTGTTTTATCTCATGTTGTTGTTCTCTCCACATGTACCACTCTCTCTGGATGGACAACAGAGCACCATTGAGGTACGTTGTGTGCAATCACATTCTACCAAGCTGACATGCTTGTGCTCTGAGCACTTGTTGTTAGGAGGTAGACAGTGTAAAGAAGAGCACATACGGATAACTGAATGTGATACTATTCCTTAATTGAGACCAGTAGATCTACTCGTATAGTAGTACCTGAAAGTATGCATGGTTAATCAAGTGTTTCAGTCTGCATGTTTGGCTGTCCACAATTGTTTCCCCTCCCCTGTGTCATGCAATCACTAGTGTACTGTATCACTGTACTAATGTTCTCTTCCTTCCATTTCATGCATCTCCACCTCACCTTTGACTGACCCTCTGAAACAACAGGCTGTAAGTTGGTGTGTGTTGTCAGAGTATTTAGTGTCTGTTGCATATTCTGTGATGTTTCTACTTCCCCATTATTACTCTTGTGTGTGCAGTGCCATAGTGTTATATAGGGAAATATTTAGCATGATCACATTCAACCTCGTAATCATTCATTTACTATCTTTCCACGTGTTTGCCCTGTGGACTCTCCCTCTCTGGATCAACAGGCTGTAAGTTGTGTTTGCACGTGTACACTTATTTTAATGGTTACTATAGGAACTCCTACACTAATTGTAGGAAATCGTAAAATGTCTTTATCTCTTAATTTGCATATTGCCAACTTGGTATTAGCCGAGGCCCACAAACTTATTAGGTTGTACTTTTAATACTTTTGTTGGTTCATAGAATATGCATCTAAGTTGGTACATTATCGTGTTTGTCTCTTCCCATGCACACACTCATTCCTATGTTGGACCTCACACTGATTTGGACTACTGTAGGAGGTGAGCTTCTTAGGTCTAGATGTATTCCACTTGTTGCTATGTGTAGTCAGTCCCATACACACCAGCGTTCAACTGATCTGATGTCTTGTATGTGTGTTAAGATTAAATCTCTCCCTCACATGTACCATTAATTTGATGTGTCTCAGGGTCACATTAAGGTATGTTGTGATTGTGTGTGTGTCTCATGGAGTGCGTGTGTTGTATTGTACGACAAACAAAATCATATGTATCAAAGTTGTAAATGTAAGATGCTTGTTGTACCGTTTACCGTCCCTTCCACTGACCCACCCACTGACCCTTCCATTATCTGCCATTGCTAGTACTAAGTACCTGTGTCTGTACTAGCCAGTGACTATTGAGTTACTACCAGTGTGTTCATATCCCTCTCTCCTCACATGTACCCTCTGTGGACTGTTACTCAACAACAGCGCGTGAGTTTATTATTGTCAGTGTGCGCTGTAGCTGAGCATTATATATTTAATGGCAAACTAGACTGACTTGTGTACATGTACTACTGCATGAAGGCAGAAATTGTGTGGCTTTATTTAGGATTGGTACTGCTCTTGATAGTTTCATGCTGTACAGACGTGTACTTGCAATAATTGATGTATACATGTGTGAATGCATTCGTGTATTTGAACATGTTCATTTCTCTACATGTCCGTGTCCTACTACTTGTTAATGTGACTACTGCTAATGATTACTGGAACAACAGTGGGTAAGTTACAGTATACAGACATGTATGAATGCACTCACTGCTCCTACCATCATCCCCCTCTCTCTGTTTCCATGTGTGTCTTACGCTGGTGTCTCATTGGACTAAACAGAAGGTGAGCGGGACACTGCACTGACTTGTGACTGTACTTGTGTCAGTAATGTTTGAGTTGTACGTATGAGAACATGCCGTGTAATATAAATTATTGACATCATAGTGTACAGGTTTGTGATTATATTCTTTTCTCTCCATACATTTCCATGGTTACTGAATATCTGCAACGATAGAAAGTGAGTCAAACAATGTTGGCAAACATACCGTATACCTCATGTGCATTCAGTTTGTAATAGTGTCATATCCTTACCTGACCCTCGTAGCTACACCTATAGACAACTCATAATGTGTGACCACAAACACACAGTCTAACCCACTCTTGTCTTGTTCACCTTGTCCAGTATAAGGCTGAGAAGGAGAGTGAACTGAAGAATAATGAGACGGTGAGTGTTGACAGTTGCACTTACTACTCTCGTGGTAAGAGTGGTACACGTAGTCTAGCAGAACGACAATGTGTGTACATGTACTGTCCATTGTATGATGAATGGTTGCTTTTTGTCTACCTTTGTGTATGTTTTATAAGTCCACTTTTACTGATTGAATAGGTTAGTGGTTGCTGACCTTTATATTTTGTTATGTGGATTGTACGCAATTTGTTAACCTTATAACGTGCAGTAGTGATTTGTATCAGCTGCATGTTCTATTTGGTGGAATGTTCATTCAGTCGTATATATATTCTTTACTCCCCCCAGAGAAGAGCTGCCCTCCAACAGAGACTGTCTGGTGACATCACTGACCAGGACCGGAGACAACTGCAGGGAGAGCTGGAGGAGGTGGAGGGGAAGATCGAGAAGTGTGTCTCAGAGATACAAGAGCGTGAGGGGTGGATACATAACATTGAGAATGCGATTGCTGAGATACGAGGAATACCAGAGAGACGGAGAAAGGAAGGTGAGGGGAGCAAGGAACTTTATAGTACAGTGAGTGTTGATGCTCATAGTTGCAATCACTCGTACCTGTAGCAACTTGCCAAATTAAAATTTCTGTTTCGTTCGCATATAGTACCATATAACTGGAATATTTGGTGACTGAGGAATTTGACTGTACCTGTGCATGGTTTAGTGATTACTGTGTTTACATTATCAGCCTTGATTACTATGAATATGATTAGTGGTTTGATATTGCAAGCTTGATTGCACATGCACAAAAACAATTGTTTTGCTTATCCAGCTATGAGATGAGCACCCCTCTAGGCCTTATAGTATAAGCTAAAGTGGAGCTATTCATAAGCAGTGAGCAGCACTAGGTATTCAGATTGAGCTTTTGTACGTTTAGTGACCACACCTGTCATGCGCAGGAAAGTGGGTGTGGCTTCCTGTGCTTGGGCGTTCAAATGTTTTCCGCTTGCTCTCAGTACCTTCCTACTGCATTTCCCACTGGCTTGTGCAACAGAATCAGCACAAATGCAGAGACTATAATTATATGCAAACAATGCAAACAGAACAGAAACGTTAATTTGTCCTCTACCGTGACTATAGTTATTAGTAGACTGTACATACAAAATCCATTGTACAATGTTTGTAATCCCGCTCTGCATTTTCTAATTATTTACGAGGAAAGTTAAAATGTTTTTGCTCTCAGTACCTATATATTGCAAGCTTGAGTGCACACGCACAAAAACAATTATTTTGTTTGTGCAACAGAATCAAACTGAAGTGCAAACCCTCGGCGTTAGTTTGAGGTCTATACGTTTACAGCCTCGAATCAAAGTCACGTGTACATCTAGGCCAACGTGCAGTTCATGCTTTTTAGCTTTTGCTCGACAACAAAGCTTTAACCTTTAATATTATAAAACCTTGTTGTGTTGAGGCTAGCCATGCTACCAATACAGTGCTATCACATCCGGGTGAGTATAGACTCATATCCACAGACACACAGATTGACTACTATAGCCCGTGGAGTGCCTCGGGTTAACAAACGCATCATAAACTTTAATTTGTCCTCTACTGTATACATGTAGTGTGTACGTACAGCTGTTGTGAGCTGTCTCAATGTTTCAATGTTGGTAATCCCGCTCTTATTAAACTGTTGGCTTCACCTCTTTCATTACTTAATAAGGTTTGTATGCAACCACTCAAATCATGGATTAATTGCACAAGCACATGCGTAGACTTAATCTATGATTAGCCCGCCTAGCCTTGGTCAACACACACAAATGACATTACTACAAGTGTGTTTGACATACCTGACATGTATTTATATGGTGTGTATTAGTTGCTTACTCCCTTCCATGTGGTCCTGGTTTGATCAAGCTAGAGCATTGTTCCTTTGACTATATTCCACACACTGTGGTACATGTGTTATAATTAATTATGGATACTGTTTATCGGACATTGCATCAATATATGCACACATACATGTACAGTCACTGTGATTGAGTGATTGGGTTGGTAACGTTGTACTGTGTACTTAGTGACATCATCATGTTAATTCATTCATAGCACATTCCTGTAATGATCAGCCACATTCCCTGTCATTGGTGGGTCACTCACTTAGCAAGCTTTAAAGTTTTATGTACGTACAGCTGCTGTATCCATTGTTTGTAGCAGATCGATGCCGGTCCTTCCATTAAATGCTTTTCTATTGTATAACTAGAGCTACCTAGTTGCCTTCCACACTCAATGTACTCTATTGTACATGCACCAAGTTACGTATGATTTGATGTAATTTTGTTTACAATACAACATGTATGTGTGATCACAAGTACTGTTATTGTATTGTGTTTTCACACTGTCTTGGTTGCGCAGAATGTCAATACAATTAACCCTGAGGCGTGTGGGAGACTTTAACATCAAAATCTGAAACACTAATAACTGGTTTTGTTGAGGCTATATCCAAACCAATGGACTACCTAACCTGTAGGGTTGATTATGCCAAGCCAATTGACAGACTACCATATAGCGGATAATTTTTGTGGGGTAAATTATTTTCGTGGCAAGCTGACCTAGGCGTGGTTTACTGGAACGCATGCAATGCAGTGCAGGCAATGAACATTTTGACTCACGAACATCACCGTGTTCGAGTGGAACAAATTTTTACCCCACAAAAATTACCCGCTACGTTTACATGGCATGCGAAAGATAATATATTATTTGGTGAACATTTTGAATTGATTCCTATGAGCTAGCTTGTACAGTGCATGGTAGCTATAATTATAGCTGGTGATATCCATCTGGAAGGACTCTCTGGGCATGCTGTTACCTTGTCTGATCATGCTGAGAGAATATGAGACGTCCTTTTGTTCCAAGTTCTTGGTCAATATGAATATTTTTATAATAAAATTATGATTTGAATTTAAAATGAAGTGTAAAATAAACTGTAACATAATGATATAGATCGAGTTAGCTTGCCACGAAACATCACTCGTCACAGAGACATCTGGTTACTGGGTGGGGCTAGAATATGACTGCATTATAGGCGCATTCTCGAATATAAGCATCTGCTATTGACCCCATGCATGAGCGCATGCGCTAATAATCCAGTTTCTATGGTAGTCCATCTTGTCACCTAGCTGTGAAGTATTGCATATAGTTAGTTACATTCACACATCCTGTTTAGAATCGAAGCGGTTGTTTGATGAGGGGATGAAGCACGGACACGTCTTGGTCAACATTGTCAACATGCTCGTGTTTGGACCGGCGGGAACAGGGAAGACCAACCTCAAGCACCTGCTAACTGACAAGCCCCCTCCACTGCAGCGAGACAGCACTCCTTGTATGGAAAAGCCAGTACGCATTCGACCTGTGTCCAACGCAAAATTCAGGTCAACTGGAAGAGGCTGGGAAGAGATGTCTCAGTCAAAACTGCGCAATCTACTAGCTCAAATCATCGCCAAGCTACCAAAAGAAAGCACTGATCCATCTACGGCATCAAGGGTTGCCGAAAGCTTGAAGAAGATGACCACAACCGAGCCAAGATCGATATCTGGTTCCGATGAGCAACTTTCTGATTCCGATGAGCCATTTTCTGATTATTCAGATGATTCTAGTTCCGATGAGCTAATTTCTGATTGCAGTTCGAGCAACGATTCCGATGAAATTTCTGGCTCTGCAAAGTTGGACGAAGCCATCGATGAAGTGATAGCGAGTGTAGTGAGTGGTGTGGCAGAAGAGCTGAAGCCAGCCACACAGGGAACTGACCAACTGTCGAGCAGTGACCAGCAAGAAGGAGAACTGTTTGATTCCAACTGGGTGTACGTTACCGACTGCGGCGGACAACCCCAATTCCACGACATCAGCCCTCTCTTCATCAAGCACATTTCGGTGGCGTTGATAGTCCTGCGTTTGATTGACGAACTCTCCAGTTTCCCTTCTGACGAGTACTACAAGGATGGGCAACTTGTTGGTAGTCCTCATGCATCTCACATGACCCTCGGGGAGACACTTCAGAGTCTCATTCGATCCATTGAGTCCCATACCTCACAGGACAAGAAGCCGAAGATGATCTTTGTGGGCACATTCTTGGATCAGCTCAAGAGCTTGAATACACTTACCAAGAGGAATCAAGAAATTCTCGACATGCTGCCACCTGATATCAAGAAGCTTTTGGTGTACGAAGATCTTGGATTGAACAATCTGATTTTTGGCCTCAACACGATCAGCCGAGATGACGATTCACTGGCCACTGCCAATAGGATTAGAATTACTGTTGAGCGTTCTATTCCACTACAAGTCAAAATGCCCATCTGGTGGTCCTTCTTGGATTCACTTCTCCAGAGTTTATCTGCCACTCTCGAGCGAGGTGTACTAAGCAAGCAAGAATGTCTCCGATTAGCCACTCGATTTCGTTATGCGCTCCAAGATCTTGAAGCTGCTCTGGACTTCTTTGACGAGGTGTGTATAGCGCACTACTATCCCTCCATTCTCCCCAACACAGTGTTTGTGGATGCCCAGATTCCACTAGACAAGATCACCGAGCTCTCACAGCACGCCATCTCCCTGAGGACTCCTGAAGTCAAATCACACTCTACTCTAAGCTCAGGAGGGATCGAGGCCGAATGGAAGAGATTTCGAGACGAAGGCATAATCAATTTAAAGTTCCTACGATTCTTTGAGAAGCATTACGTTGAAGGCATCTTTTCTCCAGAAGATATGCTGTTGATCATGAAAAAGCTTCTCGTGATTGCTCCCATTCCACTAGTGGAGTCCACTACCCACCAAGTCGAGTTCTTCATGCCATCTCTACTTAAATCTGCTCCCATTGCTAAACTGGACAAAGTCCGTTCCTCATCTGTCCCCCTCGCTATTCACTTCCCTAGTGGGTGTATTCGTTCTGGTGTCTTCTGCTGTACGGTTGTTGATGTAATGCGGAGGCTTGGTTGGGAAGCTGTTCTCCCCTCAAGTGGTCCAATACTTTTCGCTAAGAATTGTATTCAATTTCGAATTCCGAGTCGTCCTTGTGTCATCTCATTGGTTGATTCCTTCTTCTGTATGGAAGTGTATGTCGAAGCCCCCCCTCCATTACGCAAAGTGTTGTGTCCCATAGTTTGTTCTCAACTAATGGAATCCATCAAAGCTGCTTGTGTTGTTTTGAATTACAACAATGATACACCGAAAACAGCGATCGTTTGCCCTTGTAAGAAGAGTGGAAACAAGTTGCACGTTGCCGATGTGAGTGTGGATGGCTATTGGATGTGCTCCCTTCATGCACATGAGTGGGGAGAGCTCAGTGACCAACATAGAATCTGGTTGGACAATAGCGAAGGTTCTGGTAAGTGCATTGTTCAGCAATATTAAAAAAATTATCCTTGTTTCCCTATGTTATAGGTGAAGCCTCCTCTGTTACGAGAGATATGAACACTGACAGAAAGAGTCATCAGCTGCAATACTCCGGTAGTTATGTAGCACTATACGTAAATATTTGCAGCTTTTATATTTGTGTACTATATTAGAATAACAAAGTATTTTCGTATCATTGAATTATCCCCCTCAGGTCCATCGTCCCCTGTAATGGAACCTGTGTGTAGAATGAGTGATCAATATACCAGTAAGGAAGTTTCCGATGGATAAGTTATTTTGCTTGATCATTACAATTATTAATTAGTTTCTCCTCAAATCCTTCTATCAGGTGCATCATCGTCTGCTACGAGAGGTACTTGTACGAAGACTGAGAGAAAGAGTGATCAGCAGCAATACTCTAGTAAGTACAGAACAGTGTATGTATAATCATATATCTGGGGTTAGATGACATTCTGCGTTTAGTGCATTGTGATGGAAGTACTTCATAACATTCATTATTATCTTTATGTAACAGCTCTATTATCTCTCCCCCTCAATTAGGTGCGTCATCCTCTGTTACGGGAGACATGTGTACAAAGATGACATTGAGTGATCAGCAGCAGCAACAATCTGGTAAGTACATGGCTTTACTATCACTTGTTAGATTACGGATACTGAATAGTCATACTGTTTCACAAGAGTGAGAAGAGAGCTGCTGATGCTGCCATTAATCTTATACTTGAACAATCATGGTCGATCATTACCCATGCACTCTTTCAGTTTCCCTGTCATTTTGGACTCTGCTCTGGATTCTGCCTGCATGCAGCAAATTCATTAATGCTATTAGCAGCTTTATGTTATGTAGCGTTGGCACCTCCATTGAGGTATCAGCACCCACGGTGCTTTCATTACTGTAACAATTATTATAATTATGTTCCCCTTCAATTAGGAAAACCATCCTCTGCTACGGGAGATACTCTTATGAAGACTGAGAGAAAGAGTCATCAGCAGCAATACTCCGGTATGTAGCCCCTTTATCTGTGAACTTACTTACAGAAATTTGAAAGCTATAATATTATAGAAGCTATAATATTATATTAATTTTTCAAAAGTTATTACTCTAACCAAAGGTATACCTAAAAACTAGTAAATCATGAATTATAGACACTGTGGACATTTGTAGACCCATAAAGGATACCTAAACCATTTAACTTATGAAGTCTGAGACCTTAGCTGTTTAAGGTTAGTCGATTATACCCACTATAACAATTTGCTGTTGTTCTTATTAATCCCCCCAAACCCACCACCTCGTGTTTCCATAGAAACATTTTTGTAGCTTGGTCATTCACCTACACAATGGTATCAGCACCATTTCTTAGAAAGGTTTCAATCAAAAGATAATTATCAACATTAATTTAAGTACAGCCACTCACACAGTTGTGGTAATCTACTCTCTATAAGCTGCATGGATGCTGCACTGTAATTGTAGCGCCAACTCAGACTTAACAGTGTCCTAAAAAATCTCCATTGGTTGCTGTTATGTCGCTTATAATATACCGTATAGCGCGAAATTTTCGAGGGGCTTAATTTTCGTGGATTTCGTGGGTTAGCAATCCTACACGAAAATTAAGTCCACGAAAATCGTTCTTTACCTGCTATAACGTGCAAGATTTAAAGGCGTGGCTTCCGGTAAGCAGTCATTCCGCGAACATTGTGCAACGAAATGGCTTTTAGAGGCCAATCCACGAAATATAAGTGCCTCGAAAATTTCGCGCTATACGGTATAGTATTATATATGTCACGAATAATTACTTTTTGACCCAATATTTTTACTTGTTTTTTTTGTTATGTTCAGGTGAATTGTCCTCTGTTACAGTAATGGAAGATGTGTGTAAGAAGACTGGAGTGAGGGACCAACAACTAGATCAAGAAATCCCTGAGAGTGACATCGTTCTAATCGCAGAGAAATTTCCTCACCTACTGAACGTGCACAAGGTAGGCAGTACTCTAAATCTTGTATCTACTCATCCTCCTGACATTTTGGCAAGGGGAGCAAATGGTGCACGTGCATGATATTAGGGTGTTGATGACATGTATATATCTAGAGGGTTCGTGACCCCAGGAATTCATTACTATATCTGCCCTGTTAAGAATATTGTTCACCAGAACCCCTCAATTGTATTCCCATTGAGTTTCCTCTAGAAGGTATTTCCGAGCGGCAATGAACCATCACTATAATGAAATCCCCACCAAATAAAACCCTGTTGAGATTGTTGTTTTGTACAGGCTTTGACAATGACCGATCTGCAACATGTTTACGAGAAACTTAAAAGTGCCAGCCCTCACTGGTTCAACCTGGGATTGGCTCTAGGTCTAACTCATCCTGATCTCACCAACATCAATAGCGAGCATCGTGGAAATAATGTGTCGTGCTTGCGTGAAATGTTGGCCAAGCTCCTGAGTACACAACATGTAACATGGAGTCTCCTGTCAGATGGTCTCAAAAGGCCCACTGTGGATCTCATCAATTTGGCTGATAGCATCACAGGTAACTATATTTTCAGTGTTTGTGCATTTTGTTCACTTCACCATGTATCAGTAGTAACTAGGTACTGGACAGTGAGACACATGCATTGGGCTTTTCTTCTATCAATTAACACTTTAAAATAATTATAGTATAGGCCATGCAAAGTCAATTTGGTGTTTCTCAGGCTATTATTCCTAAAATAGCAAGCGGATTGAGACATTTGATAATATTTAATGATAATGATATTCATAGATTTTTAATTGAACCACACCCCTAACTTCCTCAATAAGCGGAAGTGCATAATTTCTACTAATTAATTTTAGTCATAATTATAATTATTCATGACCAAAAAACCATACAAATTTATCATTTTCTTTTCTTTTAGTGCCTTTAATTTGAGGTCACGTGATATTTCTTTTTTGTAAAGCTGCCAATTTCCAAGCGCGAGGGCCTGAGAAACTACAAATTGACTTTGCATGGCCATACATACATGCACTTATTAATATTTTTTACTCATAATTAGGAAAACCATCCTCTGCTACGGGAGGTACTTGTACAAAGACTGAGAGAAAGAGTGATCAGCAGCAATACTCTAGTAAGTACAGAACAGTGTACAGTAGACTCTCGCTATTCCGGCTCTCTGAAGTACGGCCACCTCGATATACCGGCCATTTGGCTTGGCACGGAATGCTAGCTATAATTATGTTTACGGCACAAAACTCACCCTGAAGTACGGCCACTCGCTATTCCGTTTACCGGCCATGCAGTGCTGGCTGTCCCAAGCAAGGTTTTCAATGTAATTTTATACGTGTATTACGGCCGGATATGACGTTTTGGGTGTGGTTTAGCAAATAAAATTGGATTACACTTAAATAGAGAACAGAATGATTCATTATCCTATATTATCCTTGAGACAAGAACCGCAAAAGTAGTCATTAGATTCGAGGTAAGGTCGTTTTTAATTCCGGCCAAGCTGCATGGTCCCAAGGGTGACCGGATTAACGAGAGTCCATTGTATGTGCAATTATTATAAACAATAATTATTGACTACAACGTGATGGTTTTACGCTCTTATGCATGTTGTCATTAATATTTTGTAATTCTTCTTGTTGTTTTCAGTCAATCAATGTGGGACTCTGGCCAATGTTGTTAGTAGCACTGGATCTGGAATGAGTGATCAACAGCCTTGTTTGAGTGAGCATGTTAATTTGCAAACATATACATGAGCGTAACTGCTGTGTCTGCTTTTCCTCAGGTAATTCTGTAATGGAAGATGTGTGCTTGAAGACGGAAGTACATGATCATGATCAGCACATTACTTCTGGTAAGCTTTGTTTTGTAATCACTTTTGTATTTTATTTTTTCCCTCCTCAGACAAATTGTCTCCTGCAATGGAACATGTGTGTATTAAGAAGACGGTGATGAGTGATCAACAGCTATATACCAGTAAGGAAGTGTCGTTGGTAACAGATTATCAGTATAATAATACACGCCAGTAGTTGTTGTAAAATACTGTATCTCAATATTAGACACAGCTGCTGATGTCACTGAAGGAGATACCTCACAAGATGTCCTCACTTCATATCCACACACCATTCCCTCAGGTATGTGCATACATTGTATATAGTGTTCTGTACAGTTTACTTTTAGAGCTATAGGAATTTCATGTCTATATGATTATGTATAACACAATTGTATCGGACATTCCGCCCATTTAACCACACCCCTTTCCTACTCCCAGGAGCTGGTGGACCGAGGACTGTGACCATTGAGGAATTGAAGGAGCATACAAAAGTGACCGACTCTCAACTTGACACTGAAATTAAAAAGAGAGACATGTTGGACCTGGCAGATCACTTTGACAATGTGGACACCTACGCTGTACAACTGGGACTGAGTCCTGCAGAGCAAAGTGATGTCAGAATTGCTCAGCTTGCTAATGGCGCACAAGTAGCGATGGACAAGGCCTTGAGACTGTGGAGACAGCATAATCCAGGGGCCGCTACTTACAGAGCTCTGGTGGAGATGCTGTTGAGAATGGGAAAGGAAGCACTGGCATTTGAAGTTTGTCAGTCAGCAGCAGCTAAGTAAGTCTGCCATTATGTTGATCATGCACACATGCAGACACAGAACACCTGCACCTGTCATCATGCTTATATTCATGATAATTACTTATATCTACACACACACAGAAAACCTGTGCAGAGGAATACCTGTGATGTGCAATAGAACCTAACTCTCTTATAATATTGTGCATGTCATACTTGTACTGTCTTAGTCAATTTATTTCCTTGATTTGTGCTTTTTGTGTGAATTCATTATAAAATGTGGCCCAGTGTGCAATAATAATGGTAAAGGTCGTCCAAGGAACAAACTGTTTGTTAAGCTAGGAAAAGGTCGTCACTAAAATAAACTACATCTGTGTTTTGCTAGTTTCGCCCACTTGTTTAGATTCCCTGCAAGATGGCTGACGGTACAGTGGCAGAAGACACTCTAAGAACAGGGCAAGGTGGTGAAGAGATGCGGACCAGCTCTCCCAGGCTATCAAGGAAGGCAAGGGAAGATGCCGTGGCTGTGAATGAGCCTAGTGGGGGGGACCCTGATAATTATCTCCTGAACTCACCGTGGACGTTTTGGCATGACGCGTGAGTGTGTGTACGTACGTGTGTGTGTGTGTAGAAACTGGATAGTTGAGAGGGGGACAAAATGGTGTAGTTATATATCTGGTGGTGGCCATTGTGTGTGTGTAGCTAGTTATGCCAGTTCTGTGTTTGTGCTGTCCCCCTCCTTGTAAAGTATCGTTGTGCTGTGTCCAGGTAACAAGGTGCAGTCAAGTCATACACTCCCTTCCCTGTTATATTACGCATAGCCTCGAGGCATGATTTGGTACAGGATCATCGTGATATAAAACAGATGTAGCATGAGAATCCTTGTGTTTTATGCAATAGTCATACAGGCAACTGGCCCTCTGTCCCATGCTGTATCTACTACTAGTGTTGTACTCTATAGTGTATTTTGTGCTGTGCCCCTGTACTATAATATGGTGTGTGCGTGTTATTATAATTATATTGTGAATGTTCTCATTATTCATACAGTACACGAAGAGGAGCAACTGCCAAAGATTTCTTTGAGAATCTAAAACCTTTGTGTATAGTCAAGACCATCAAGGTGATGTCCATCACGTTCATTATAATATCAATACATCGCCCCCTACCCACCAACAGGCATTTTGGGGTGTGGTCAACAATATTCGTCCCATAGAGCAGTTGGGCGAGAGAGAGAGCTACCATCTTATGAGGAATGAGAATAGGAGACCTATTTGGGAGGACTCTGATAATGCTCATGGTGGATTGTGGTCATTCAAAGTCAGAAAGATGCACACAGTGAGGCGCCATGATTATAGTATACAAGTTCTGTGATAAGCAACGGCTATGTTATGATAGCCTTACACTGTTTTCCAAATTTCAGTAGTTTTGGTAGCTATCTTTGAGAGACGTAATTTGTGTTCATATTGTCCAATTTCAAAACTAATTGATAGCTCTCAGAATTACCTTTCCAATGATGTGCTTAGATACAACATAGCAGCACTCAAATAATTATACCGTATATCTTCTAATTTATCGGACACTTCTAATTACCCCGGACACTCTTTTGGGCAATTTTCGCTGTTCTAATACAACGGACACTCCAGTACTTTAATATTACATTTGTTCTAAATATCCGGACCATTCACAGACGGCAAGTAAGACTTAGAGTGCTGCAGTTAGATAGCTTTGAGTAGCTAGTTTTAGATAGCTAGTGCAACTATTCAGTCGTATCTTGTTCTATTAAACTTAGCTAGCTCGCATGCAGCTGCTTGCTTGTTCTAATTATTCCGGACACTTCGCATGCTCTGTTCCAATTATACCCGGACAATTTCCAAAATAATTATTTTTTGCTGTCCGATAAATTAGAAGATATACGGTATATTAGAAATCATGTCATAATCCCCCGCCCCCTCAGGCCAAGGTATGGCAGGAGCTGTTGTTGGCTGCTGTGGGTGAGCAGTTCTCAGAGTGTGTGGGCGGTGGTGACTGTGTGTGTGGTGTGAGTGTGAGGATAAGAGGGTTCGATCAAGACATCGTACAGATCTGGAATGAAGACTCAGAACTTCACTCAAAAGCTTCCGTGAGTGCGTGTTGACGAAAGTTGTACTTGTTAAAGTTGAGTGTGTGTTTTAATAATTGTCTTCTTTTCTCCGTACATGTAGGTAATCCAGAAAGTGAAGGAACTGATTCCAGGCCTTGAGATTAATGAATATTATCAATGTAAGTACCTAGTCCCCTACCGCACCTATGTCTTTCCCGCTAGTCCCCTACCGCACCTATGTCTTTCCCGCTAGTCCCCTACCGCACCTATGTCTTTCCCGCTAGTCCCCTACCACACCTATGTCTTCCCCGTTAGTCCCCTACCACACCTATTCATTCCATAACCTCCCACACACGCACACACAGCCAACAGATCTAAAATGCAAGAATCTCTCATGAAGCCGGCACCCTATCATCACCATAGCAACCCGCACCCTCCCTACATGCACGGGGGGCCACGACGTTACCCTGGCCCACCTCCCCCTCGTGGGGGGTACTCTCGTCCAATGTACCCCCCACCCCCCGGGATGTTCCCCCCTGGGCCGCATTATCCCCCACGGCAATTCAGACCCCCCCATCCTAGCCAACAAAACTGACCCTATATCCACTGTGTTCGTATTATTACCCCATTTTATATTTTATTACATTTGTAGTTCTTTATACACGTACACAGTGCACTCATTTTTGTTATAATGTAGCGTCACAGCTAACCCTGGTCTCGATCCCAGGCTGCACTTCCTTATAATGTTATAGGATGTGGGGATTTCCCCAGTTCGAAGCTGGCAGGTAGTCTCATGAATCAGCCGCCGTTCTTTTGTTCCAAAGAACGGCGGCTGATTCATGAGACTAGCTGGCAGGATGGTTAACCAGAGGTCGTTCTGAAATCGACTAATAACGGAAGTGACCTTTTACAGGCAATAATTAATAGACAAGTGTTTACCACGCCCCTTTTAATTGGACAATGCAAAGACAGACACGCCCCCTTTAGGAAGGCAACGCAATAGATCACTGAAAGTGCAAAGCAAGTAGCTTTAGAAGGACAGTTGAACACTATCAAAGCTTCGCCTGTGGATCAACCATGTCTGGAGAGTTTGTGAAGGCTGGGTACTTGGTCAAGAGCCCGCCAGAGTTCAAAGCTCTGGTGGCTCAATGGCACAAGCGGTGGTTCCTCTTGATGGACTCCAAGCTTGTATACCCACTAGCAGCTCGCTACGTGAGGCTAGAATACTACCAGAGCGAGCAAGATGCTAAAAGGCTTGCAGATCCCAAAGGTGAGAAAGCTACATTTTTTCAGCTGGGGGCCTGAGGGCTAGGGGGGGGGGAGAATGCTGTTGCAAGTGTAATTCCAGGAGATCTAGTCTTCCCAAGCCATGCCAGCATGTGCAGCATGATTGCCAGTGTGTGTGTCTGTGTGTGATGTGCAATGGCTATTGGTTGGTTTATTTCCCACGTGCGTATTATTATACACTAAGCTGTGTGCAGTTTGCTTGTCAGATACTTTAGTTAGGTGTGAATGCACGTGGTTGACTAACAAGCCCGTGCAAGGAGTTTCAGTTCATGGACACATTGTGCGGTTCTGTGTCAGCAGTAGCACAGTGTGTACGTGCAATGATCATCAGGGTTAGGAGGGCAGAGTTCTTATAAGTTGAAATTGAGGTCAGATCGACACACATCTCTGTAGTGCTTCCTCACTGTTCATGAGCTCAATATTATCATGTTGATGCAACACTGAGGGTGGTTGCATTGACAGCTTCATTAAGTATCTAGGAAACCAGCTTAAGGGGTCACTACAGCCTATACTTACTAATACAGCATAATATATAAGTGTGGAGTTTCGATTGTCCCACTGTTACCCTTGTTTCCTCCCCTATAGGAGTCATCAATCTCAACTCTTGCACGCAAGTCATCAGTCGTGAGCCTATTAAAGGTCACAAGCATGTGTTTGACGTACACACAGAGGAGAGAGTGTATCACCTGGTAGCAGAGTCTGGTGAGGATAAGCAAGAGTGGGTGGACACTCTCAACACTCTACTGTTCACTGAACAAGACGTGAGCTAGCTTGGTTAATATGCAGTGAGTGAAGTTATGACCTCTCGAAAGCAGGTTGCCAAACAGTACATAAGCCCGTGGGTCTTTTGTCGAAACTTTCCAGAACTTTGATCTGAGCATATCATGTGATAGGCCTTGTCTAGAGCTACAGAATGCATCTTTTAGTTTTAATATTGTGATTATATTTTAGGTACCTCCTGAAAGTAGCTTTGCCAAATCGTTTGTTTTTCAGAAACAACATATGGTCAGGATTATAGCCCATGGTCTTTTGTTGAAATTAACAGCTTTTTTTCCTTTTCAGAACTTTGATCTGAGCACACAGTACAGTTTGTAAAAAAACAGTAATATAAGAGGCTGTGTATTTGTGAGGCTGTGTATTGTGAGGCTGTGTATTGTGAGGCTGTGTATTTGTGAGGCTGTGTATTGTGAGGCTGTGTATTGTGAGGCTGCTTTTGGTGGTTCCATTTATTATTTATTATGGAACTGTGGTTGTTTGTTTTATGGTTCCTCTGCATGTGCTTGTGTGTATGACAAGAATGGACAGAAGCTCACTAAGTGTGTCACTCATAAGATATTTCTGACCTTATTTAGGAGGCGCTGTTGATGCATTTTCTTAATGTCATGTGTGGTTTCTATTACCTTTTCCCTTAAACATCTTCTTAGCATAATTATAATACACCGTGTATATGGTTGTGTGTGCATGTGACTGACTTGTGTGGGTGTCAC